>NC_141593.1:39115300-39722800 GCF_036417535.1 Chlamydotis macqueenii | reverse complement strand
GAAATTAGTTCAAAGAAAACCACACTCAGTGTCAGAAAGATGCAACAGCGTGCACCAGAAGGAGAAAAAAAAAAAAAGGGACTACCCTGGTGTTTCTTCAATTTGCACTTGCTGCTCAGTTCAGCTGAATTTAATCATAGAGAGCATCCTACTGGTCCTCAGTAAGGCACAATAAAAACAAATGGCTAGGTAGAGTCTGAAAACACTAATGCTGAAAAATACAGGCAACTTCATTGAATTACAACACAGAAAAATTACAATGTGGAAAGCCAGCTTGAAATTGTACAGCCTTGCCACATAATTAATGCCACTAAATAGGATGTGAAATCCCTATTATTAGTACCACCACTCCAGAAAAAAAGGTGTTCTCACAGAAAAAATTCCAAGGGAATATAGAAGCAAAATGAAATGTGGAACTTCCCTAGTGAGTTCCTGGTGGTCTGTATTTCATCTGGAAAAAAGTTTTTACAGAAGTAGCAGACAGTGTTTCAGGACAAAATACAAGACCTTATAAAACACAGTTACAGAAGATTGCCTTTCATTTGCTGCCTCCTCACTACAGTTTGTGAACTGCTCAGGCTTTTTCTAATGAAATTAGGTAATATATGACTTACATATGAAAATACATTTGTGTTTATCTTATCTATTAAATGGATGGTGGGTTTTGGAATGTATCTAAATTGTCTTAACATCTCTAAAATCTTTCCCTTAGTAGTACCCTCGAGCATTTATTTCTACTGGGCAATTAGATATTTTCTGAAGGAAAAAAAAAGGAAGAATAATTCCTGTACCATTTATAAATACAGCAATTCTTTGGCTATAATTCAATTCTTCATTTGATACTGACATTCAGGCCATCTCAGATATCCCATCAAGAGAAAGTATCCTTGTGAAGAACATGACACACGTACAAATGTCATCTCAAACTTTCATCTAATCTAAAAAAAACCCAACAAATCTATAATCATTTGAAAAAGATAAGGCTATAAAAATACTCATAAACACAAATGAATAAATAAATATCTAAATTAGTTTCACATTACAAAAGAAAGAGTAAAAATAAAATAAATAAAATAATTTTTGCCTTTCTTTCCTGTGTTAAAACTATAAGTCACAAGTGTTGACAATTCACCTTAGAAATATTATTTACCAAGCAGACTATAATGGCTTTCTTTTGTTACTCTTTAATAATAATTTTGCTTATAAAAAAGCACAGGCAAAAAAAAAAGGATTTTCATACTAATTATTTTTTCTGTCAGAATCAGTTTCTTTTCAGAAAAAGAAAAATGTTTTAACAATATTTGCTACTTACACAGATTCTGATGGAATTTCCCAAGTACTTTGGAGGTTCAGGTCCATATTCTTGCATGGCCACAGGCCTCATTGGACAGGTTGTACTTAGCTTCGTGGTTCAGCCACTTCTAACACTGGGATAATAGTATTTTGCTGTTTTGCAGACTTCTCAGGCCTTTAAAGACTGTAGTGTCCTCCTATGCTGCAGCAACAGCAGCTAGATACCTACGCTCTCCAAGACACATGGGTATCATCAGGACCTCAAGGTCCCCACTTGCCCCCAGGTTCCCTAGTTATCCATGAAGCACAAGCATTCCTTACCCTGGTTTGCTGAAGAGGAAGCCATTAGTGCTCCTAGGGAGAGAAAATAGGGCACAGAGCATTGGGTAACCATATGTCCTGCCCCTAAAGGTCTCCTGCATAGGTTCACCTTTCTTTGTCTGCTGGTTCCATCCATAGTCCACTACACTTACCAAAAGCAGGGTACATTTAGCAGCCAGCAGCTCGGTGCTTGGAAAACTCCGGACTTTTCACTACTCTATATTTTTCACAGCTGAAAACAACAGATTATTATCAGGCAGCAGAGAACCGAATGTTCCAGAAATGTATTTAGTTAACACACTCAGTACATGAGTCATGCTCAAGCTGATGGAACAGCCTGCTCCAAGATACACCCCTCCACTTTTGTCATCGCTTGCTATTTATTTATTTTGACATTTATGAAGGTTTTCTGTCAACCACTTTTGAGGCACATTCACAATAAACAGGTATTAAAACCACAGAATTACAGAATGGTTGAGATTGAAAGGGATCTCTGGAGATTAATTGGCCCAACCCTTTGCTCAAGCAGGTCCACTTGGTCCTCAACACAGAATCATAGAATCATAGAACAACAAGCTCTACATCCCTCATATGCCAGGGGCTCCAGAGCTGGACACAGTACTTCGGATGGAGTCTCACCGAGGCAGAGTAGAGGGGCAGAATCCCCTCCCTCACCATGCTGGCCACGCTTATTTTCATGCAGCCCAGGATGCAGTTGGCTTTCTGGGCCACAAGTGCATGTTGCCGGCTCACATTGAGCTTCTTGTCCACCAGCACAGTCAAATACTTCTCCTCAGGGTTGCTTCATTCCGTTCCCTGCTCAGCCTGTATTTGTGCTTGGGATTGCCCCAACCCATGTGCAGGACCTTGCACTTGGTCTTGTTGAACTTCATAAGGTTTGCACAGGCCCACCTCTCAAGCCTGTCAAGATCCCTCTTGACAGGAGGGATGCCATCCCTTACCTCCAGTGTGTTGACCGCACCAAACAGCTTCATGTCATTGGCAAACTTGCTGAGGGTGCACTCTATCCCACCATCCATGTTCCCAACAAAGATGTTAAACAGGGCATGTCCCAATACCAACCCCTGCAGAACGCCACTCGTCACCAGTCTCCACTTGGACATTGAGCCATTGACCACAACTCTTTGAGTATGGCCATCCAACCAATTCCTTATCTACCGAGTGGTCCGTCCTTCAAATCCATGTCTCTCCAGTTTAGAGACAAGGATGTTGGGCAGAGTAGTGTCAAATGTTTTGCACAGCTTCAGGTAGACAATGACAGTTGGTGGTCCCTTATCCAGCAATGCTATAGCCCCATCACAAGGCCACCAGATAAGTCAGGCACTATTTGCCCTAAGTGAAGCCATGTTGGCTGTCACCAATCATGTCCTAATTTTCCATGTGCCTTAGCACGGTTTCCAGGAGAATCTGCTCCATGACCTTGCCAGGCACAGAGGTGAGACTGGCTAGTCTGTACTTCCCCAAGTCTTCCTTGTTCCCCTTTTTAAAAACTGGAGTTGCTTCCCTTTTTCCAGTCAGTAGGAATCTCGCTATACTGCCTCGATTTCTCAAATATGATGGACAGTGGCTTGGAAATTTCATCTGCCCGTTCCCTCAGGAGTCATGGATGCATTTCATCAGGTCCCATGGACTTGTGCACTTTAACGTTCCTTAGATGGTCCCAAACCTGCTTTTCTCCTACAGTGGGCAGTTCTTCGTTCTCCCAGTCCCTGCCTTTGCCTTCTGCAACTTGGGCAATATGGCTAGAGGCCTCGATAATGAGAACTGAGGCAAAAATTTGTTGAGTACGTCAGCCTTCTCCATGTCCCAGTTAACCATGTCTCCCATTTCCTTCCAGAGGGGGCCCACATTTTCCCTAGTCTTTCTTTTATCCCCAGCATACCTATAGAAGCCTTTCTTGTTGCCTTGACAATCTGTCAGGGCTTTAACCTTCCTTACCTGATCCCTGGCCACTTGGACAATCTCTCTGTATTCCTTCCAGGCTACCTGTCCCTGCTTCCACTCTCTGTAGGTCTCCTTTTTGTTTTTCATTGGTTCAGGAGCTCCTTGTTCCTCCACAGACCATCTGGTGTTTCTGCCTGGGTTTGTCTTTGTTGAGATGCGTGGCTCCTGAGCTTGGAGGAGGTGATCCTTGAATATTAACCAACATTCTTGGGCCCCTTTTCTCTCCAGGGCTTTATCTCAGGGTACTTTACTCAGCAGATCCTTGGAGAAGCCAAAGTCTGCTCTCCTGAAGTCCAGGGTAGAGAGCTTGCTGCACACCCTCCTCACTGCCCTAAGGATCTCAGACTCCACTCACGGTCACTGCAGCCAAGGCTGGCCTTGAGCTCCACATTCCCCAACAGTCCCTCCTTGTTGGTGAGAACAAGATCCGACATAGCACCTTTCCTTGTGCTTCTCTATCACTTGCAGGAGGAAGTTATCATCCACACATTCCAGGCACCTCCTGGATTGCCTGTGCCCTGCTGCGTTGTCTCTCCAACAGATATTGGGGTGGTTGAAGTCCTCCATGAAGACCAGGGCTTGTAACTGTGAGGCTGATCCTATCTGTCTACAGAAGGCCTCATACACTCAGTCATTCTGGTCTGGTGGCCTTAGCAAACCTCCACTCTAATGTCACCTGTCTCTCCCCTCCCTTTAAGCCTGACCCATAAGCTCTCTGCCAGCTCCTCATCCATCCCCAGGTAGAGCTCCATGCACTCCAGCTAGTTGTTGACATAGAAGGCAACACCCCCTACTTGTGTCCCTTGCCTGTCCTTCCTAAAAAGCCTGCACCCCTCCATTCTAACACTCCAGTCACAGGAGCTGTCCCACCACGTCTCTGTGATGACAACAAGGTTGTAGCTCTGCATGTGTGCACGCATCTCTAACTCTTCCTGTTTGTTCCCCATGCTATGTGCATTGGCATAGAGGCACTTAAGCTGGCATCAAGCCAGCTTGCTGGCTGGAGTGGCTGGAATTCTGCCCATTGTACTCGAAGAGCAGGTTCGGGATCATCTAAGGAACCTGAAGGTGCACAAGTCCATGGGTCCTGATGAGATCCATCCGCGGGTCCTGAGGGAACTGGCGGATGAAGTTGCCAAGCCACTGGCTATCGTATTTGAGAAGTCGTGGTGGTCTGGTGAGGTCCCCGATGACTGGAAGAGAGGGAACATAACCCCAATTTTTAAAAAGGGGAATAAGGAAGACCCAGGTAACTACAGGCCGGTCAGCCTCACCTCTGTGCCTGGCAAGGTCATGGAGCAGATTCTCCTGGAAACCATGCTAAGGCACATGGAGAGCAAGGAGGTGGTTGGTGACAGCCAACATGGCTTCACCAAGGGCAGATCGTGCCTGACCAATTTGGTGGCCTTCTATGACGGGGTGACGGCATCGGTGGACAAGGGACGAGCAACTGACATCATCTACCTGGACTTGTGCAAAGCTTTTGACACTGTCCCGCACGACATCCTTCTCTCTAAACTAGAGAGACATGGGTTTGATGGACGGACCACTCGGTGGATAAGGAGTTGGCTGGATGGCCGCACTCAGAGAGTGGTGGTCAACGGCTCAATGTCCATGTGGAGACTGGCCACGAGTGGCGTCCCTCAGGGGTCCGTGCTGGGCCCAGCCCTGTTCAACATCTTTGTCAGCGATATGGACAGTGGAATAGAGTGCACCCTCAGCAAGTTCGCCGATGACACCAAGTTGTGTGGTGCCGTCGACACGCTGGAAGGGAGGGATGCCATCCAGAGGGACCTTGACAGGCTGGAGAGGTGGGCCCGTGCCAGCCTCATGAAGTTCAACCAGGCCAAGTGCAAGGTCCTGCACCTGGGTCATGGCAATCCCAGGCACAAATACAGGCTGGGTGGAGAATGGATTGAGAGCAACCCTGAGGAGAAGGACTTGGGAGTGCTGGTGGATGAGAAGCTTAACATGAGCAGGCAATGCACCCTTGTGGCCCAGAAGGCCAACCGCATCCTGGGTTGCATCAAGAGAAGCGTGGCCAGCAGGTCGAGGTGATTCTCCCCCTCTACTCTTCCCTGGTGAGACCCCACCTGGAGTACTGTGTCCAGTTCTGGAGCCCCCAGCACAAGAAGGACATGGACCAGTTGGAGAAGGTCCAGAGGAGGGCCACGAAGATGATAAAAGGGCTGGAGCACCTCTCTTATGAGGACAGGCTGAGAGAGTTGGGGCTGTTCAGCCTGGAGAAGGGGAGGCTCCGGGGAGACCTTATAGCGGTCTTCCAGTACCTCAAGGGGGCCTACAAGAAAGATGGGGAAAGGCTGTTTAGTAGGGCCTGTTGCGATAGGACGAGAGGTAATGGTTTTAAAATAGAGGGGGGTAGATTTAGATTAGAAATTAGGAAAAAATTTTTTACGATGCGGGTTATAGAACACTGGAACAGGTTGCCCAGAAAGGTGGTGGAGGCCCCATCTCTGGAAATGTTCAAGGCCAGGCTGGATGAGGCTCTGAGCAACCTGACCTAGTCAGGGATGTCCCTGCTCCTTGCAGGGGGGTTGGACTAGATGACCTTTGAAGGTCCCTTCCAACCCTAACCATTCTATGATTCTATGATTCTAATTCCTTTGATTTTTTCATGGCCAGTAGCACAGGACTATGTCCAGGTTACTTTTTAATAACTCCAAATAAATGGGTATTAAAATATGTGGACTTTATAGGAGATACCTGTAGAACATTTGGATTCTGGAGGACACCGGAAGGAGTAACATGATTTTTTTATGTGGCTATAACACCGTATGTGTCTGTGCATGTAAAAAGTATTGCTGAAGCATAAAAAATCTGAGGTTCTTATGCAGTTAATAAAATAAGTCAACACATCTCTCTGTAAAATTTAAAAACAGCTAAGGAAATCCAAAGGAGTTTTTTTGTTTTAGACATAGATATTATCATTCCTAGCAACACTGGAGTGAGCGGGTATGTGTCCAGGTAAGTGGGAAAGCAGTTCAATTTGAGCAGTGTGATTACTGCTTTTGGATGCAGAATATATCCGGCAAGGTATGATGTGATCTCTGTCAACTTTGCCTGGATCAGAGGACATGCAGCACCCACCAAAGAACCAGGTTCAATTCAGGTCTTTTTAAATGGTGCTCCTAGGTGAAGAAGAACAGGAAAGGAAAGGAGGCAAAGCAATAACTACATATTAGCACACAAAATAGGCTTTCTGGGCCTAAATAAATACATTTGAACAGATTTTATGCTGAAGTTGTCAATTTCAGATGACAACAATTTTTTTTTTTTTTTAAATTTGTAGTCATGTAAATTTTAAATTACAAATGAGGTGCATAGAGACTAGAAATAATACACATTGGTAAAGTCAAAGAAAATCATAATGCAAGTTAACCTTGATTCTTACAAACAAAAGTTTATTCTGTGAAAAAGGCCTTATCTGTTCTCTTAGTTGTACAGGTAAGTTCATTTCAGACCTTGATACAAAGGTTGCAAAGTGTCAGTGAAATCAGAAAACAAGTATTAACAGCAAAACTACAAAATGGTAGTTCTGTGTTCAAAGAATATCATTCTTATTCTCTCTTTCCTTTTTTATTGCTTTTTAAATCCCAGATCATATAAGCTTTTTAATTCAGTCTGATCAAGATAATACATGAATTTGTCTCTTGTCTACTTCTTCCTCTTTTTTGGCAGCAACAAAGAATTACTGTAATTAAATAATTTCTTGCTGGCATGGTGCCCAGCAAACTTGAGGAACCATTGAGACTAGTTTACGTTCGTTCCTCACAACAGCCATTTGAATACAAAGTTCTGGAATTATAATTTATTTCTCCTGCAGTTTTATGGCATTTCAATGGCCTGAAATATCCTACTTGATGGCAATTTGCATCATTATGGGTCTGACATAAATGATGCAAATCATCATAAAACTTTGGGAAAACCCTATATCATATCTTTATCTAGATTTCTCAGTGATGACATTTGGGTTTGCTTCAGATAATTTTATTCATTTAGTTACAGAAAAAAACATCTCCCTCTTATCAGGTGCTATTGGACAACACATTTGGGATTTTGGCCGGCTATTTAATAGGGGAAAGAAATTGATTTTTTTCTAGTGCACTAAGCAATATCTCAGAAGTAAAGAAAAACACAATGATTCTAATGCTGTTTACTACCAGCTAAAGATAACCGCCTACAGTTTTTTGTTTTTTTTTTTTTCTCTCCTCCTGGTGGAACCCCCATTACAGCCAGATTAAGAACCCTTATCCCTATCCGTATTACTACTACTAGGCAAAAGTGCCTATGCCTCTTTTAGGAAAGGAACTTTTCTCAATCTAAATCATGCTACAGAAGATTGTCTATCTCATTTACTACCTAACTATCAAAAGTTGAAATATCAGGCATATGAAAAGCTTTTAAAGAAAATACAGGAAGGTTGTAAACAGTAACTGCATTTCTGTTTGGTGATGTGTTGGCTGTGAGAAGAGATACTCTATCGTGTGGATGTAGGGGCTTGCCTATCTTTCCAGCTATCACCAGGCATTTCCAAAGCATCCATCACCTTTATGGAGGTCTCATCTTCATTACCATGAAACTCTGTTAGTAATTATGTTAATAATAATCAACTCAGTTAATAATAATTAATTTGGCTATGTGTAGCCAATCACTGATCTCACATTCAGATTTAAGGCAAGAATAGGTCTGATATGAAAGCAGCTATTTGAGATCATCCTCAGTGAACCCGAGAGCAAAACTGGAATAAACATGGCTACATAGTACAGCACCAATAACACAGCCTGACTTCATCAGGAGAATTCTAACTGGGAAACAACACATACATTCTGACTTACAACAGGAAAGTGATACCACCTTGTGCCTTGTGATGGCACTTCCATCCAAATTGAACACTATTCATCCCAGCAGTGCTCTGACATTCTTGTGTAACACGCAGTAAATTATTTGAAATCAGTAGGAGAGTCCTGGATTTATGCCAGTGTAGTAGAGACAATAATCTGACCTAACATTTTGGTAGAAGCTCCAAAGAGTCAATCTGAGATCGTGTCTGGACACCAAAAATAAATCTCAGACAGAAGACGTTCATCAAGGCTTTTCGATACAAGCATGGAAACCAGGTAAAGCACACAACCAAGATACATGTAAATCTGCACAAGCCATGGTTCTGCTATCCTGACCCCACTAACAACTTGGTTGCTACTGTAAAACTTGTTACTGAGGCACAATCTCAATTTCTATTTGATCAGAGAAAACTGAACTCCTGGAATCTGTTCTGAGAGTGCAAAAAGTAGGGACCAGCTTCCTGGGCCCACTGCTTATGCAAAGGGTCTTACTCACTTCTGCAAACAATCCAATGACTTAAATGTTTTTCTTCTTTAGACTGAGGAAGGAGAATAAGACTGTTGTTATTCATGTGGTTATATACTTGAAAGACCTTTACTTGCTTGGAAGATCCCATATGTGGGAAAGGAAGTAGAAAGATTGAGATTTGGGACTCTACTTCCAGTCAGACAATAACAGTAGCAATTTCTACACTTACTATAGCAACGGATATCTGTAAGAGCTATTCATTCTCAGTTTTAACTACCTGCAATAAAAGCCCTCAGTCTGCAAAGATTTAGATGTAATCTGAGCATTCAGCACCTTCCCAGAACAGGTTGCCATTCACTATGTTCTCAGATTTCCTCTTTTGCCCCACTGTGGCTTTGCTGTCCATATTGCCCACTGCTACATTAGTACAGGTCCATTTTGCTGAGGACCTCACTTGACAGTCACATAGGTATCTCTATGCTAGCCCATGCTCCAAGGAGAATCTGCTTGGGTTTCAGACTGACTTTTTTTTGGCACTGCACAAATTGCATTCCAGATTTGGATGCTCTTTAACATCCTCCCTCTTCATTTCACAGAGGATATCCATTTTCTCCTGATATCATAAATTCTCAGCACTTTATTCAATTCTCCGTGGACAGCAAGGAAAAGCTACAAAATTGAAAACCTGTACCAATTCTCAAGTGTATGTAGTTGTTTCAGGGCCTCCAAACAATTTAGCAGCATTCTTATTTTATCTCCAGCCGTAAAAATAGCTTGGACACGTTTACAAGATTAATTTACTGCAGTTTAGCATCATTCTCAAAAATATCTGCCGAGGCCATAATTGTCTGCAGTCTGAATCACTTTGCCAATTGGGTTACAGTGGTGTAATTAAATAATATTACAATTCCATTGTAATATCCAATGGAACAGTTATTTAAGAAATGCAAGGTACTGAGTTAATACCAATTATCAGAGAGTAAGTCTATCTAGATATCTAGATACATCAATAGTAATTCTCTCTGTTCCTTGTCTGATAATACACTACTCTGGAATTGCACTAGACCATCTTAGCATATTTCTTCCACCACTTTTCATAGTGTTGTTGACATCCCATTGATGACTAGAGATGTTCAGGCAGTTTTGTCAGCTGTTAAGTAATTTGCCAAAAGGTCTAATTTTGTGAGTCATCAGCCCTATTCATTGTAATGATTTGAGTAGTATTTCATTAAAATCACTGATTGTTAAACAAATGTTAACTTCAACTTTCCATCACGGGTAAATGCAACAAATTTATTGTTTGCAAAGAAATATCACGTTTGCCTCTGGCCTACAGACCAAGTCACACATGAAGCATGCCAGCAGTAGTAGAAGGAACAGAAGAATCACAACCCAACACCAGGCTGACAGTGAGAATAAGAGACCTGATGTTTCTCAGCAGAGAACTCATTTGATAATCCATAAAGATCAGAAAATTACGGTTATGTCCTCCACATCTTGCATATGCAAGTCAACCAGCATATACATATGCTGTAAAATGCAATTACAGACCTGTAATCATTCATTAAGTTTGGTCTCCTCGAACATCAGTGCTTCCGGATGAGTTCTGCTTAGGACGTAATTACCAGGATGAAGCTCTTTTTTTCAACCCTTCCTACTACAACATCAGACAACTTACCCAGAAAGCATTTCAGTTACATAATCCAGGTGAACTGTTGCAAGAAATGGCCCCTATCTTGTTATTTTGAACTGCAAATAATGTAAATGTGGCAGTGAATGGAGTCCTCACACACCTTCAGTATTCTGGGACAAACATAATCAGAACCAAGAGGGACTTCTTACTCTTTCCATATTTTTATTTCAAAATACCTTTAGCACCAACAAAAAAATATTCAAGGAAATGTTACCAGAGTAGAAGAGGAAATATTTTTGTCAGTGATGGTGATAGAGGCATAAACAAGACTTCCTATGCTGTAACTCCATGCTATAGGCTAACTCAAACATACGTATCCTGCTTCTATTGTATAGCTTCTTCAGGTGAGAACTGCCCACAAAGCTGCCTTGTAAAGTTGGGAAAAGACTCCAGTCAACATAAGCCTTGACAAAGGCTTAGCAAGGAGACTCAAGGGAACATTGTGGAGAGCTGTACTCAAAAAGTGTAATCATTTCCCATTTGGAACATCAACTTTGTCCATGGGGCAGACAAAAAAAAGCCCAGGGAAGCTGGAGAATAAGCCATTTAAGATGAAGTTTTCTTTTCCTCATTATACCATTCCCAGAGGGGCTTTTAAGAATAAAAAGTGACACTATGAGAGCTTCCCTGAGAAGATTGAAAGGAAATTCTCAGGCACATTCTAAAGTAGCTTTCTAAAGACCTCAAATTAAAAGTGGGAATATGTCCCTAGGACCCAGCATAAGTGAGAACTCACAGGGACTGAAAGTCTTGTCCTAACAGATCTTGCTGGTGTAAACAGGGAATCTGTCACAGTGTGGGGCTAGTCATGAAGTCGTCACACGGGAACTATGAAGCAGAAGCTGATCTTATAGCTAAGGGGAGAAATATTTTACTGATCATTACTGCCTCCTCTGGAGGAGGTTTCCAGAAGAGTCATGTGGTAGAGCAAAATTATTTGCCCAACGCCAAATAAATACATGATTCAGTATGAGAAAAGCAAAGTGGTAAAAATCTAATTGCAATGTACACAGACTTCTTTCTCTATGGGCAATAAATCTTCAGTCATTGTTCTCAGATGAGCAGAATATGATTTACCAGTTATTGTAGTGGGCTGCATCTACAAACCTTGTAGATATTCCATCAACAAGACACAAACCAACTTCTCTTTGTAGTATTCAGATAATTAAAATATATATATATATATAACACTCACTAGTATTAGAAACAAGTAAAACCTATCCAAAATAAAGAACATATACTGTTTACACGCTACTCCCAAAGGTAAAGGATTTTTTTTCTGTTGCTCACAAGAACAGTGGTTCAACAGAACTATATGAAATATTTTTCAAAGTCCCAGTCATCACTTATTTTCATGTTTTCTAACTGCTGTGATGTCTGAAGAAAATCAGGACAATGGTGCTCTTAAAAATCAAGTTAATTTCAGACATGTGCAGGAGATTAAGTAAGAGACTACTATAAAACCCCAAAACAGCTTGCGTGTCTGATCTGCTTAAAAAGTAACCGCTCTGTAATAGCATCTTTCTAACTTTGTATTTTGCACCACACCAATTACCTTACTTCTGATTAACAAGTAATAAATAATTATAATGTTATTTACTGCTATAAATTAGCACGTTAATAACTGTAATAATAATGCTAGGACTGGATCCATGTAAATTATTGTCTCTTTCTCCAATTCTTCTCCCAAACTAAATGAAAAACATTCTGAATTCAGGAAAGAAGGACAAGAAATAGAAACTTGAAAGTAAAGCATGGAGAGCTGCCCCACGCACAAAACCTTTCCTGGTGCTTGTTGTTTCTTTGGTTTTCTTTAGTTGACTGGACATGAGCCAACCAGGAAGAATAAAATACTTACAAGAGAGACAGCTAGAGAGAGAAATTGTCAGTGTGCATTGCAGGGAGGGTTGTATGTGTGTGTGTGTGTGTGTGTCTGTGTGGGTGTCTCTGTGGGTGTGTGTAATAACGAAGGCTCCATTGCAGTCAGCAGAACCTGAATTTCAGACTAAACTTGGGGTATCAGATGATCATCATAATGATTCCTGCTGCCACTTTGCTTTCCATGGCAAACATGCGAAGCATCTGCAGCCAAGCTGAAATTAGCTCTATCTTGATGTCCCTCTCTAAATGTTTCCCCGATATCTCTCACTTGTCTTGATAGCTAATACAGTTCCTACAGCTGCTATATCACATTAGGTCAGAGCGATGAAAACGAATGCCATTTTCTTGATGGCTTATGCAGAATTGTTGTAATTTGAATCAAGTCTCCCTAGCCTCTTTCTTTCTTTCTCTTCTATTTTTTCTGCCCCTCACACCGAATATATTGGGGCCCTGGCAAGCTGCCATTCTAACTGCACATTAGAAATGGTAGAGTTTTCCTCTATCTGATTCTCTAAAATGAGTTCACCAAAAGGTGCAGACCCAGCACATTTGTGGTTTTTCCTATAAATTACTTTAACACTGTGTCCAATCATATATATAATTTCAGATTTTCAATTTCAACTCACTGCTGTGTCAGCACAGACTCCACTGATATGTCTAACGTATTTAGCTTAAAATGAAACGGATGGCATTTCATTACCAGGAAGATAATATTTTTGAATATGTTTGCTGCATGGCAGGATCCATCATTATTCTGCCATTTTATGTTCGGAGTGTGTAATAGCTTTTTAATGCTTTGATGTATTTTATTTATATATGTAATATTTTTCTAATATCATGGGCTGGTTTAACTCATTGGACACATTATAAAATCTTAACTGAATGCTTTTAAATATTAGTTAGGGGGGAGAAGCTTAACAAATTGCCAATATTTTGTTTGAAATTTAATAGAGAGTAGTTGAAACACCGAAAAACCCATCTCATTCTCACTCCTTCCCATTGCTCCTCAGCTCCCTCTGACACTCAAAACACTTTGAAAGGAAAAAAAAAAGGAGAAAGAAAATCCCATAGTCCCCTGAGATGCTCAAGCTGTCAGCATGAAGGTAAGTAACATAGGAAATCTTGAACGTGCCCAACTGTGAATGACAGAAGCCCTCTTATTGGAGGAAGTTTCTGACAGGCCTGAAACCCTTAATATCTGGTTTCTCAGTCCTTTGACCAAAGTAATGGAATTTTAAAACTACTAAGAATTTCTTCAAAGTTAGTTTTGGTGGGTTTTTTTTTATTTTTTTCTCACAGGGAAATGATACTACTTACGTACATCAGCGTAATACCACAGCTAAAAGCATTCCAAGTAAACAGGTAAGTATTAAAGGGCATTTCTTGATATCAGAAGCAAATGCTAAAACGAGCCATGCTAACTGCTCCTTGCAATGGACTAGTTGTGTTGTTATGCTCTGCATGCAATTGAATAAGAGTGCTCTTTGCTTAAATGAAAGTTGTCATATGACAGTGTGTGATGTTAACTATGACCTTCTACATCTGATTTTTTAAATTATCATGTTCTTCTTGCCTTTTCCTTTTAAAACAGCTATAGCCACTCATTTTTCCAATAGTTTCTATTTATTCACAGAAGAGACCTGTTCCCCAGATGATGAGTTTTGTATTGCAGAAGGCATCATTTTCCCTTACCTATTTCAATTGTACTTGTCAAAGAGGAGGAAATGCATTGCTATTCTTACAGCACAGGCAAGGTACAAATAAGTTAAAGTCAACCTTCTCAAGTAGATCTGCTTAAAAATAAGTACTTAAACTTTGAATGATTTCATGTTTTTCAGAGCTACCAAGCATCTTTTAATCCTCTTGAAGCTGGCTATTCGTTCCTGGCTATCAGGTTTCTTCTTTAGGCATCTAAATATGGACCTAGGGACATGTCTTTGCATTCTGGTCAAAAGCCCTAGCAACAAGGGTAGTTAGGCATTTAAGTTGTGTTGAAACATCAAAGCATTTTTGCAAGATTTTTGACCATGAAGTCGTTAGTAGCAGACATTAAGAGACACCATTCTATTATCTTATTTTCCTTATTTTAATTTTATTTATTTTATTTTTTTTATTTTACTGTTTGATTAGACAGGCAGAATATCAAGTTTATTTTTAGGGAAAGTTGCAATTATTTTTTTTATGGACTAACTAATTTTACGTAACTAGCAGAAATATTTAAGATGGGGGTAGGAAGAAGGAAGGAATAAAAAAATGCATAATTAATAATTCCCAGGAAGAAGGAGATGAAAATCAATTGTTGGTTACATTGTTTGTTGGTCTAGTGGGAATTTGTGCTGAAAAATGAGAATATCAAAGGAGCTCTATGCTTCCCTAGCAAAAGATATTGGAAAATAAAACATATTCTAGATAACTCCTTTTTATTTATTGTTGGGGTTTAATTTCTTCTTTTAAGTTTTTCCCTGTGTGACAGACCACAACAATAATTGATATCTAAAATATAATAGACAGCTTTATAACAACTCCTTCTCATATCTTCCCAAATAGTTGGATTATCAAGGTAACAGGTGCAACCCTCTTTCTCCTCCATCAACAACATGTTTTCCCTTTCTTACTGTTTTATCCAGACTCCTTCCCACCATCCAATACAACATTTTAAACTAGATTTTTCAAGGGAATTTTCTATATACAGATGTTCAAGTATGTACCAGCAAATAGATCCAGGGAAGTTAGTGGGAAGACACCCTTTCCCATATTATTCACCTGTATACACTTTCCAACTATTCTTCTGGGAATGCCCTGCTGATGGGGTTTTGCAGTTACGTTCTGCTTGAAGAGCACACAAGAGATAGACACCACCAGCTGCAATGTGATCATTAATGCCAAAACATTACAGCAAAAGTCTCCGGTTTTTCTAGGTTAGCATACGTAAATAAGGGCCAAGTCAGAGCCTCCTCAACAATTAGCATCTGCAAGGAGACAACTGCCTGATTCTAGATTCAAGTACCATTCTCCTTAGTAAATTTGTAAGGTAGTCCCAATTTTTTGATGGCTAAGGTTTTGCCTTCAAAACCAGACTCATGGAGTAGTTGAATCTTGACAAAACTGTGGGGCTTTTTATTGACTAGCACACATTTTCATGAAGAGCTCACTCACATCTTTGATCTGTACCTCAGTTTCTTCATTGCAAGCTAGTAGTAAAAATGCTCACTCACTGGAATTGTGAGTCACACAAACTCAAAGATTAGTTATCTTGGCACCCTTCAAGTCAACTAACCCCACAGCACATCCATCTCTGAACATAAGGCAGTGCCTCATTGAAGTAACCCAGCACTGAAACTGAATGTATTCAACTACATCTATCTTTGTTTAGAAGCTAACCTCAATTAGAAGCTGCTCGCCTTTAGTACCATTACCCTGCAAGCCTCCAGGGAAACTAATTAAACTTAATAAAAGCTGCACTCCATTTAAAGCTGCAGAGAAAATTAATTAATTACTGTAAGAACCCTGGACTTGAAATGAAGATGTATGGCAAATGTAAATCAATTCACATATCCCAGCATCTTTCTCAAGTCATCTTAACCCTCTTTTAGAGTGTTATCCCACATACACGTACCATATGCTAACACTGGAAGAAATGCAATGTATCCCAGAAAATTATTGTAAAAATTTGGTGAGTTCTGTTATTCTCTAGATTAGAACATCATATAAAAGCAAAACTTTAAGTTGACTCATCAAAAGGTAATGTGCTGATACAGCAATAAAATATAGCCATCCTTAATTATTTTTTATATTATGTTGAGCATATAGTTTGTCCCACATTCTAAAAGGGATTTGGCAGGAGTTACAGCCTTCAGTATCTTGGATGCTCTGGGTCTGTGTCCATCCATCAAAAGGAGATTGTTTATCTGATCTGCATTTATGTATCTTAGATAAGAGCCCTCCTCAATGGCTGAGGAGGTGAGGGGACTATGTGTGCAGAAACATTTGGCCTCATATTCATTTAAGAGCACATTTTCTAAGACAATTTTCTTACAAATAGGGCAAAGTTGTGATTATGCACATTGTTAAGAATTCTGATGTAATTAGTGCCACACAGTCTTCATTTAAACTTCAAGACAAGACTGAGCTTAGTTAGTGAGAACAACACACAGAGTACAGATCAATTTGCCAAATCATTTCCAGGCACTGTATTCCTGAACACATCATGTGATTTCATTATGGCTGTGCAGAATAGCATAGCATAGCATAGCATAGCATAGCATAGCATAGCATAGCATAGCATAGCATAGAATAGAATAGAATAGAATAGAATAGAATAGAATAGAATAGAATAGAATAGAATAGAATAGAATAGAATAGAATAGAATAGAATAGTTCAGTTTGAAGGGACTTAAAACAGTCATCTAGTCCAACTGTAGTCAAACAGCTACCTTAAAGAAACAATTAAGCACTATCTAAGCTGAGGTGAACACACTTGTGTATTACAGCAATCTTAGTCCTGCATCTGCAGAGAAACTGCAGATTTGGCCCAGGTGTCACATCTCTCTGATACTTCTGATGTTCACTGAGGTGACTATTCTGAACGCTGGTCAAACTGGACCCTGAATACTCCAGGAGTAATGAAAGTATAAAAGCTGCTAATTCTCACATAAATTCCTTCAGATCCCGTGCTAAGGAAAATCTTGCAAGTGGTGTCAACATAAAAAAAAAAAAAACAAAAAAAAAAAAACACTATGCAATGCAACAAACATATATAACTTAGATTTCCATATACTTCACCCAGCAAGTTTCTGGATACTAGACCCTGTTTCTAAGGGCAGTGGAGCACCTGTAACTCTCACTGAGTGTTAGCAGGAACTGCAGGAACTATGTCCTTCTGTAGATTGTCCCATAAAATCTAATCTCTACTGACATACCATATAATCCACAGCGAAGCAACACTCTATTCTTTGATTCTTTGGTGATCAAAATATTTAAATGAGAATAAAATACCTTTTCCTCCAAGCCTAGGACTGTTTTTCTTTGATTTGGTATTTTTGTTTTCCTGACTTCTTAAACCAGAAGATATGCAAGAATCTGACATCTAAACATTCAGAATCTTCAGTTGGTGACATTAAAAGCCATAATATGATGGAAATAGTGCAGCTTCTTGCTATGCTTTAATTTTGAGCTGTCCACAGCTATGTGCTTAAGTGCAAATTGTTTTGCAATCCTTTTGTTTCACATATCAAGCACCATCATAGCAAAAAAAAAAAAAAATCCCACAAAAATATTTTTATGTATTTGGAACTGATGAGTCCTTTCTTAATTTCAGTGCATATGACAGTGACCTAGAAACTGTTCACAAGACTTGAAAGGCATCTCCCCATCCATTTTCCTGATTTTATTTTCACTTTCACCCTAAATTACCCATTTTATTAAAAAAAAAAAGGTATATAAACTTTATTGGTAATGGTAAGAGTTCATGTATTCCTTTCTGGAAAGTAGCTATACAATAGTACCTATATTTCATAGGTGTTCAATGTCTGAACATCAACTCTTTGCATAAATTTTAACACAACAACATGTGAAATTTCTCAGTCCTTCATGACAATCTAGCCAGATATCAGCCACACTGGCACAAAATATCCTCCTGGAGAAGAAAATGGAGATTAGTTAAGAAGTACGTGCTTCCAAGTACCCCTCCTACAAGGATGAGTCAGAAAAGAGGAGGAATTCTAAGAGACCCAGACAGGAATTAAATAGGACAACTACAAATAGTGTATTTTTAAAAATGAAGTAGCTCAAAATAATAATACAGGGACCAGGATTATGTCAAGATGTATCTTTCTTATTTTTCAAACTCCTAAGCAGAACCTTTTGCCTAGTTTCATCAAAATAAGCTTCAGCAATTAATATGTTTGCATCAATCCACCTATATTTTAGTTTGCCAAAGAGCAAGCAGTAAAGTAATATATTCTCTCCACATTTTTTCATGAAGCTGCTGCCAATCAATTGTTTTCACACAACTGTATAATCTAGGATAAGTTGAACTAATTCAAACCTTTCAAATTTCATATTGTAGGATTAGACCCATAAACCATGACTGAAATAATTCCCATTGATCATGCCCTAAACCAGTTCTCTTTTAGACAACTTTTAAAACAAAACACATTGTTCTTACCAAACATGCACTCTGATTGTTGACTTGTGTGAAGAAGACAAAGTAGAGAAAACCACCTGGCAGGAATTTCCGGTACTTCTAAGGATACATTAATTCTTTGGATTGGATTTTTTAAAATTGAATGAAATTAGGTAGAAAACTATATGAACAGTTTTATGCTTACAGCTGAATGCTTCTTTATTACATTTTTGCCCACAGATGGTATCCAAACCTTTGAGCAGGCCAGAATTCTGCTAGTGTGTGGCAAAGCAACAACTGAATAAACGTGAGTCTACCAAAAGCCATTCTGAAACAGATTTTTAAGGGACAGCTGTGAAACAGACTCCTATAAAAAAAAAGGCCATCCCAAATCTCCACGTTTACCAATTTATATTTAAACTGCGTTCTTTCGCATAAATGAATAGCTGAGCACTTCAAGAAAAAAAAAAAAAAGGGAAAAGACAAAAAAAAAAACTATACTGCCCTAACAGTTCTCCTCCTAGAGGGAGGGAGAACAAGAGAAAGAATATGGATTAGTTATAATACATAATGTGCAACATATGTTTATCAACATTCAAAGAAATAGGGATTATACAGTCAGTCTAATCAGAGAGAAAGGAACCAAAGAGAAAAGAATTACAACTATCAACTTCTGAAGAAGTTTTTGAAATGTTTGCCTTAGTAAACAGATGTATTTTATGGACATCATATTAGTGGTTATCAGCATAAATGATGTTATACTTTTTAAGAGCCAACAGTTTTAATCTCTTAGCAGTTTAGCACTGTGTAATTCTGCTTACCTCATTCAATTTTTGCTTTATAATGAAGTAGCTCTTTGAAATTGGCCCATAATTTTACTTATTTTTAACCTGAGAAAAGTTTGTTAGCTAATGCACGACGTTTTCATATAGCCTAAGCACATCAGCTGCTCATGTGCTATTAGACCATTTTAGATATTCATACAAACACATTCAAATCAGAAACTTACTATCCAGAGCAAAAATATTACCCTTCTTCATCTAGGAACTCTAATTATTAGTCCATAAGATTCTTCTGTTAAATCAAGTTGTATAATAAAGACTTCAATATTTCCACAATAAAACATGGGCCTTGGAGAATAAAGTGTAAAGATCTCCATAGCATCTTCATTTGACATTTATCCATTAATATAAAGATGGGATATACTCCAAGCACACTCCAAGACACAGAAGTGTGAATCCAATTTATAAGAAGATGCCTTCACCTTTTTAAGACTATGTAAAGGCACCTGAAAAAGGTGAATATGCCAGGTTTAAGGCTTCTTTATATTGTACTTTTAAGTGAGATCAGCTTTGACAAATGTATGAGAGACTCCTAATTCTTCTAACTAAAAGGAACTAACCAGGTCACTAACCAGGTATTAAACCATGGATGAGTCTGAAGAAGTACCTCGAAAACCACCTCCTTAGCAGTTTTTTTATGAAGCCATAGAAGTTGTGCATGATTTTTTATAAGAGCCAAAGTGCAAGTCCCTCATGTGGAATTACTGCATTGTTGCAAAGTTCATAATTTAGTCATTCATGGATTTGCTATAAAATTCATACAATTCTTAGCAGGATTTTATCCTGAATTATATGTCTGGAAGTCACTAAATTTGAAATTACCTCAACCAGAGGCAGTTCTTAGCACTGACTTATTCATACCAGCTACTATAGAAGGTGGAACAATCACCTCTCCTGCTTGAATGCACTGCGGGATCTGCACCAGGTATACCCTGACTCCAGAAAGCACTGTTGTGCACCTGTGCAGTGATATGTCAACAAGACGATGTTCTTTTCTTGGGCCACAGATCTTGATGCTTTGTAGTGGACTATTCTGCAGGACACACTGGTGTTCTTTTAGACTTGTACTGTGGGAAATACATAATATTCCAATTTATCATTTGCTCTGTCCGTATCTTGCTCTTCTCACAAAAAAAAAAAATCTTTCTGTCTATGGCTGGCTAAAATGTTGTGCTCCCTCCTGTGTGCTCAGATAACAACCAGTCCACTAATTCGTGACTGCCTTGCTTGACAACCACAGTTGAAAAAGCATCAGTCTTGAGTAGCTCCCCTTGATTGAACACACAAACAGTTCCATGCCAAGCAGAATGGAGTGACTTGTATCACCTGGAGCGCTCAGACTAGAATAATTTTAAAACTTCCTGTACATGGAGAATCAGACTTGAGGTTTGGCTCCTAATTTTGAAAATTTTCCATTCCCTAAGCCCTGAGCTACTTCCAGAGCTGTTTCTTCAGCCTCAATCACAAGTTTTCCAGAACCATCATGTATTCAGGGGGACAAAAGGGACTCATGAAGGTAAGGATGCAGACCTCCCTATAAGAAGGAACGCAGACAGCACTGCTATCTGCAGAAAATACAGAATCACCAAATTTTCCCGTAGTGAAGAACAGTCATAATGGAAATTTACTTCATAATACTGTATCTCTTCTGCTCCAACACCTTTACTCTTGAAAGCTGTCATTTCTATCTGTAAGTTAGGATCCATCACAATAAGCACAATTAAATATCTCCTCTAATGTTACCACTTACACCTAACTTTCCGGATGGTTAACCAGGAGTCCTCACTCAGAACTTTTTAATACATGAGATATACACAGAGAATACAAAAAAAAAAAAAAATTGGAGAAGACTTCAGTCAAAGCTCATGCCAAAAGGTCAGATGAAGCACAAAGGAGAATTGCCCATAGTCTTTCAAAATGAATTAATGGTGGAAGGCAACAGAAAACAAGGCCTGATACGGGTCAGCAGAGCAGAGGGGAGAACCAGGCAGTCAGAGCAACTTGACAGAATCGTCAGTCACCATGAACAAGAAACGGAATAAATGTGGACAGATTTTTTTGAGATTTTGTGTTATGCTTACTTTATATTTTCAAAAGTTTATGAAGGACTGAGAGTTATGGGAAAACACATTCACATAAATGATTCTCTAGTACTGCAAAAGCTGTGCTAGGTATTCATTCAAAGTGCTGTCGAATCATACATACAAAAATTACTGCTTAATGGTTTTATTGAACAGTCTGATCCCCCTGCTTCTGAGTCCCTTCTTGTGGTTATGCAAAAGAAAGCAGGAGGCATATGGTTAGTAAGCGGAATGAATTGATTTATCTTCTATAGATTTAGCTAGTGTTTGTAATCAACTGCTTCTGCACCAGGGCAGTTATGAGTGACTTGACCTCACTGGGACGCTTTTTTGCATTTGAAGGACTTTTCCACTATCAACTTGCATATGCCTGCCAGCAACTTTTCATAAAATTGTGAAAGATGTGTTGCAGAAATTGAAAGCCGTGTAAAGCCAAATAAATGAGGAGGTTTATTTAGAGTTAATAGTCTGCCATAGCACTGTGTAATTGCACAGTTTCCTCTGGAGTAAATCTGTCCAAGAATAACTGAGGGGGAAAAAAAAAAAAAAAAAAAAAACAAGACTTCCTTCGAAAAACTTGCTGCTTCTGGACACCATCAATTTCTTGTAGTGTGTCATACCATGATCTGTTACAAACAATAAACTTCTGGATAGGGTTCAGCACAATCTGGCCACTTGATGCTGCAGAACCTTTTAGTCACGTACATTGCTGCAGATATGCTATTACATTGATTAGTCATTATAGTAAATGGTCTGAAATAACCTTTGTGTTAGATGTTGCCATGTAATAATAATGCACATATTTGGCTTTGGTATTTAGCCATGAAGGAAACTCTGTCTAAATCATGTATGATAACAGCTCTGAGCTTACCTTTGTTGACTTTGTTGTTTTCCTCCAAGGTGCACATACGTTTGTTAGTATGTCATCCCCAGGCTGATGAGAAATTTGAAAAACTTAGTCATGTCTTACACAGCCTATTAAGTACTAAAACAAACCACAATATCTGGCTGAAACTTATTTTCTTCATCCGTCTCTGACCACACCAGATGCTTGTTACTGTATCATTTAGCAAGCCTTTTTCAGAAGAAGGTCCTTAGTGACCTCTAACAGGCTGTCGTCTTCTTTTTCTCTATGAGCAATCAAGCAACTGTAACAATAAAGTCATTTTCTGAGTAGTGAGAACCTGGACAAAATGTACCGTGTATGAGAGAGAGAGGACAAAACAGTGACAACAATCAATTCACAACCTTGACATTTTCTGCCTTTCCTCCATTTGAACATTTTCCAGAAGGAAAGACATCATAGGAGCTATCCCTGTACAATATACTCTTTCTTTAGCTCACAGAAAGTTTTCAGAATTTTTTACACCACTGTGGATGAAAACATAATTGTGGAAAATAAATTAAAGAAAAAAAAAAAAAAAGAAAGAAAGAAAAGCATGGGCAGAAAAGCACATGCACACAACAGCTCCAGGACAGACAATAACACTGTTAAACTTTGAGCTGGGATCTGGGGTAGCAAGTGTTCATCCATACACTGTCTGAATCGGAAAAGCATTCTAATTCTCCCTTAAACTGTGGAGTGCTTTGACCACCAAGCTACTGACTGTTCTGGAACTGATCTTCCCTCAAACATAGGTGGCCAAGCTAAATGAAACAAATTGTGTGTTATTTTTTGTTGTCATGGAGGGTCAAAGAAGAGGTGAAATGAAGTGAGCGGAGCAGGGGATAGCACTGATGATTGCTTAGCTGGTTGACACGTAGCACTGCATTATTAAATCTCCGGAAGACAGGGAACAAAAGCTAGAGAGTACTAGAGAGACTACAGTGTCTTAACAGGTCATGTTCACCTTTTTCAGACTTCTGTCAGAGTTGCAGCCCACGTGCCAATGCTTTGTGCAACACTAGACAAAAATGGAGGCTACAACTAACTCTGATGGTGAGGAGAGCACCAGGTCTAACCATGGCATCGCTCTGTCTTTCAAGGTCTCTCGGCACATAAGTACCAATGTTTCTCTTTCACAGCTTGCTGACAATTTGTAGCTTGTCTATAATTGCTACACCACCATGCTTCATTTAATTGAAGGTTTGTAGTACTGCACCAGAAAGCAGCTGATCAGTACAATAGGGACATTTCATAATGTGCTAACGGGAAGGGATTTCTCCAACAGTTTCAGCATGGCAGTCTTAGAGGATATCTCTGTCCATATCAGCAGTTGTTTATATGTGGTTTGCTATCAGACTGCTCATAACAACAATGGTACTGCCATGCCTTCTGTGACTTCATAACGTAGGTGATGGGTAAAAAAAAACACCACGAGGTTCATCACAGCATGGAAGTCCTGCCTGGAATTTCTCAGGCTACACTTCTCCCTCCCCTCATCCCCATCACTGCTCCAAGACTCAAAAGACTGTGTTGCCTCAGCGTACAGTTGTCAGTCTTTCTGGAGATCCAGCTGCCTGTTATCAGCTTGCAGACCAGGAGGAACTGAGCGATTCCCTTCAGGCAATCTATATGGTCTAGCGGTTCACCATGTAAGCAATGCCTTATCGATTTCTGCCATAGCCTCCACAGCTATGACTCAAGGATCAGAGGCTCTGACAATGCCTAACAAGTTTAAACCATTAGTCCCATTTGTAACTACTTGGTGAAAGGCTTGTCAGTCTCAATGTACCTTATATTGCAGCTTTTAGTGGATTTCTGGTCCCATTCATTTTGCCACAATGACCTCTGTAGTTAATGGGGGTTATTGGAAATTTTTTTTTTCTTCAAAAGCCTTTAATTTCTCCTCCCTGCTTTTCCATTTCAGAACATAAAAGCCATTTAGGCTGTGATGTTACAAAACAGCAATGCAGGCAATAATTTGTTGTTCTCCATTGAGAAAATATGTGTCCTTGTGTACTGTGGGTTGTGTCTGATACTAAAAAACATCTTTGTCAGTCAGGTGCCAGCTAAGTAATTCATTTTGAACAAAAAGGTTTGCTGAGAGCAGTATTATTCTTTTAAATGGTCATATTAAAAATCCTAACCCTCTTCAAGGTTGAGGACATGCCATTAGTATAATTTCACCATATTAAGACCTTTCTTTTTTCCCTTTCTAACCTTCTCAGAGCAGTAGTTTGCAGTTTTGTCATACACACACTAAAATGACTTCCTTTAAATCAAACCTTGTGAGATTCCTACTGCTGAATGGACCCGATTATGCTAATTCTCATAATAATTACCGCTATACACTAGAAGCAGGTCCTATTAGCTTTGGCTGTGCTGTTCGCTAGGTCGCTCTCAAGGGCTGCTCCAAAAGTGGTCTGGTGTTCACCATCCTTCTCCTTACTGCAGGCCTAACAGCCCTTAAGATTTCCTCACTGTTCATTTCCTGGAGGAACCGTAGGCCAGAAATGTATCTAAAACAATATCCTGTTAAAAAGATTGTCCTTACTATCATATTTTGGTCTCTGTGCCAAAGGCTGTCCCCTGGGCACTACAAGGCAGTGGGGAAATAGAGTGGACACTGGCTTAAAAAGGTATAACTAGCATTTATAATAACACTGTTGATGCCGTGGCTGTGTTGGATACATGGAGAAACCAAATGTTTCAA
Organism: Chlamydotis macqueenii; assembly: GCF_036417535.1. Lineage (NCBI taxonomy): Eukaryota > Metazoa > Chordata > Aves > Otidiformes > Otididae > Chlamydotis > Chlamydotis macqueenii. Next base: position 39,697,673 of record NC_141593.1, on the reverse strand, counting down.
TAACATCCTTTCCAGGGTAAGCCAGAGGGTCAATAAAGACAGGTTTCTGCTGCCTCCTTTCCTCTGAGTGCCTTTTGCCTTCTTTCCTTTCCAAGCCTGGTGACCAGTGTCTCACCAGTTGAAAATGTGGCCATACATACCATGTACAGGGTATAGAGTGGCCCTTTTCTCAAGGACTTCAGGAGCACCTCAGACCCCTGAGTGAAAAAAACTTCTCTTCCCTTCTCTCCAGCTATCACAGCAGAAGTTACTATCCTTGTCCTGGCTCCTTCATTGCCTCTGTCTTGGCATAGCTCCACTCTTCCTTGCAACAGTCTGTAACCACAGTCATCCTCCTCAGCCACCGAGTCATCTCTGTATGGCCATGGCCAGTCCAAGAAGGTCTTCCCTTAAACACACCCGTGCCCAGCAAAGCACCCTGGGAGGTGGACTGGCTGCTAGGAAGAGGAGCACTCTGTGCCCCAGCTCCACCACAGAGCTATTTTATCTAAATGTGTGGCATTTAGGAAATTCCGAACAGTGAAATAAGGATGTGGTAGGACAGGCCACATTGTATGGCTGTGATAGTAATGTGCAGCCAGGCCAGGAGCGAGCCTTCCCATGGCTGCCCAGAAGCCCTGTGGGTATGGCACCAGAAGGATGCCCTCAAGACTGTTTCAAAGGTTCCTTGGGCAAAATTTTACCTCAAGGAAGTCAAAAGAGAACAGTATAGAAGCAGTAAAAGAAATCAAGGCATGAGAGTAAGAAAGATTAGCCAGATGTGGTCCTAACAAAACTTAGGTGTATGCTTAATATCATAGAATTAAAAGGAAGCATCTGAACTTTACCTTTTCCCTGACCTAATCAGCAAGACCTGAGCACCAGGCTCTGTCCTTCTCTTGCTGTAGAGATGTGTAGCACCAGATAAAGGGCCTTTCATATCCTTTTTCCGTTAGGTGTTTGAATTTAGCAAAAGACATGCAACTAAATACAGGGGTCCTGACTCTTAGAATACCTTAAGTTATCTTTAGCTTGTAAATAAATATTTTTAGCCGGCTTAAATTTCCATGCTGTGCACCTCAGCCTGCCTCGGGTCAGAAGACAGAATCACATTTTGACTGCAGAGTCACTTAAAACATACTTTAGGTGTGACTTTCTCATTCCGCCTCAGAGTTGAGGTAAGTTGCAGTGTTCATTTGCACAAGGTTTTCCTTGAGAACATTTTCTGACTGTGATGTTGGCCTTATCTGGAAGTTACAGTTCTTTACTTATTTAGGCAGCAGCTATAAAGAGGCATATGTGTAGACAGCATGTCCTTACCTAATCTCCCAGGAAAAAAAAAAAAGGTTAACAAATCCAGGTCAAATATGACAGAAGTGTGAAAGATCACAGTCCTTCCAAGAAATAAATCAAAGAAAGAAAGAATTAAACACACGTTTTTCCACTAAAGCAGGAATACAGACAATGAGATCTCTTCTGTCAGTGATTATCTTTTCAACAGATTATTTCTGGGGCTGGCATCTATAAGCTGCCATATTATGACTGCTTAATTGCAACGTGGAGTACAGGAAATTGCTGTTATTTTTTAGAATTGGTGCATTTATTTGACAACTTAATACTCTTTTACACACTTTACTTCCACCTAGTTGGATGTCAGTTTGCAGAGAAGAAGACAAAGCCTGTCCCCCAGCACTGCTTGTTGGAGAGACGAGCAGGAAGAGGGAACAGTGGAATAACCTCCCTAAAAATGGCACTTAGGACACTTCTGGATTTCTTATGGATCATCAGCTGTTTCAAAAGGACTGCTGGCAGGATCTATATGCTATTGTTTAAAAGAAATAGAGCTGGAGGTTGTTCTCAAGCTTCCGGCAGGTCTATACTCATTGCTCTATTTAAAAGGTGTTACAGGTGTTCACTGTAGATTATCCTATGAGCTTTATTTTCTTCTTGAGAACACATAAAAAGAAATAAACATGTTTCACAGTTTAGCTTAAAAAATCTTAAAAAAAAAAAAATTAAAAGCTAAAAATCATCCCGGATTGTGTAGTGACATCTTGTGGTTCAAAGAGCGCACAGCTGAGTGGGAGTTCAGAATGATGATTTTTATCAGCACAACTCCAAAATGCGTAACAGCACTTTCTGTCTGGCTTTTGATTGCCTCAACAGAGGACTGTTGCGGGATTATCATTGCACCCTGTTCATTATGCTACCTAAAATGCTTTTTCTGATCAGGGTATTAACTTATAATTAATCATCTCACATTAATGTAAATTTATCCATGCAGGCATATTTAATCAGAGCTTTTTCATTTTTTCATAATATTTTAATAACAGAGCACTAAAGGAGACTTGCAAGATATAAAGTTACATGAATAGTGTTTATAATCTGAGTCTATTCAAGTGGTTCCAATTCCTGACTTTCAAGGAAGCTGAAAAATGGCATAATTTGAACCTATGCACTATCATTTTGATTAACTTGCAAAATGTATATACTTACAGAATGGCACATACTGCCCTATCTTAATGACACCCTCCACAGAGGTCATACATAACAATGATGTGTTTTCCAATAAGAGCAGTTATAAGATAATAGGACTTAATTTATTTTAGGAGCCTCAGCACAGTGATATATCACCAGAACAATAAGAAGTGGAAGCCTTTCAGGGAATGCAATGAGTGTTCATGCAAGTGGATGTATTTAAACACGTGGCAGGTTTTAGGATTATCTCATTCAATTTTTAAAATCCTTGCTCTATAAACAGTGTAAGGGTCTGGTATTTAAAATGAGTGTTGATGGCAGCTGTCACCAAAAAGACTGGCTTGTTGTGCATAATAGGTCCACACTCAGTGTAGGAGATTACTACTATTGCATTTCTGGCAGAATCATTTCTACCTCATCTCCTCCCTAAAACGCCAAAAACCAACAACATGCTCTACCACTCTTTGACAAATTTCCTATTCAAAGATGAGTCAGGCAGGTTAGAAACAACAGAAACACCTTAAAATCTTCAGGAACTCAGAGGCCTGTGGATAAAGCAAACATTGCTCAAACTCGTTTGCAATAACCACAGGTAAGTTTGGAGTAAAATCGTCTCTCTGGAGTGATATGGACCACAAAGCAATCCCTAATTCTCTCACCTCTGCTCACCAGATTTAACGCGCGTTCTGTTAGCTTTCCAAAGCTTCACTATAATCCAAAGGATGTGTTTTCCAGTGTGACACTACAGAAGTTAAAAAATTAACTGCAAGCAGCCAACTTTTTAAACTGTGAATACCAACAATAATATCACCACTTGAAGTAAACCAATAGGTGTTTCATACTAGATATTGATTGCAACCAGTTCCTACTCTCATTAGAAATATTAATTACTAAAGCAACCAGTTGTTGAAAAAAATGGATATTTCTTCAGGATTAATGGCCACCTGGGAGCAGATTAAAGCTTGCTGCATATGTGAGGCCATTAAGACCCTTTCACACTTAATATGAAGAAAATGCCCAGTACAAAACTATTTGTTCAAGATGTTTGGTTTTTCCAATTGAGGAAATCCTTGATCCTTCTAGTTAAGGATCTCCCTGTGCTTTACAAACAACAATGAACTCATAGCTCTGCATCTACAGTAGGTACAGAAGGATCATTATCCCTCTTTCTGAGATAATGGAAGAGACACCAGAAAAATTAAATAAGTTATCAAAAATTCCAGAGGAGATCTGCCAAAGTCTTTTGTTTTCTGACATTCAGTTTTGTGTCAGGATCAACAGGCATAATATTTCTTCTGAGCAAGAGCTTCAGCAGTTAGAGAGGACGCGCTCTACTCTCTAGCCCTTTGATCCCCTCTCAGCCTCCCATTTGGCTTATGGTTGTTTCTGGCTGCTTCCTACACACCACTTTCTCTGAGTGAAACAGTCACCACAGCCACTACCAAAAGAGCCAGCTTGTTATTTAATTACCCACTGACAAATCTGAGTTTTAATAGATTTTAATTTTGCCAGATGATACATCGAAGATTATGTCTCTTGTTTTTTCATCCTACTATTTTTATATACTTTCCTCTGTATAAACAGAGGGGGGAGAGAATGAGAATTGTTCAAGTTACATAAGTCAGAAACACATTAAAAACGAAGAATACTCAGTAATGAACAGCTGAGCCCCTCGGTGGAAAAGAGATTTCATGAGAAGAGAGTCAGACCTTGTTTATTACAGCCATATTTTCTCCTCGGAAAAAAAAAAAAAAAGGAAAGAAAAAAGGAAAACAAACCCAAAGAGCAATGTTTCCCGTAATAAAACATTTAAAGTAAAGAAATGGGAGAAAAAATTAAAGTGTATGATATGTAAAGCAATTACAACACTGACGCTATTGCAGCTAGATGAGGTTGGTGTTAGCTCTGGAGTTTATAATCAATTTTGGCACCATGTGCTATGGGGCAGAGAAGTGATGAGGGACAAAGTGAAGGTTATTCCTTCAAATAAGAGGTAGCAGAGTAAAGTGGAATGAAACAAGTATTTGCTGTAAACTCAGGGGATTAAAAGCTGTTTGAATTATTTAGAAATTGGGCACTGTGTCTGCATCCTTTCATTGACTGTCCACTGGACTGAAGAACTCACAGGTGCTACTGCAAGTAATTGGCTGTGTGAGGATCACAGTATTTCCTGGCAGCACATCTCAGCAATCCTCCTCCAGCACAGAAATGGTGAAGTATAGGGGCAATAAGTACATCTTGCTGGCATGGCTTCCTTTCATCTCTTTCCTCTGCAGTCAGTGCAGTACAAAAAGCTTCAATGGCCTGAGGCACAATTTCTCAAGATTCATCTACTTTTATAACACGAGCGATAGCCTCTTCTGAACTGGAATGTAGACTATAACACTTTAGGTAAGGATCTTCCTCATTTGGGAGACATACAGAAAACAGACACTTCCACAGAGGGCAATCCTCAAGTGAAGGTGGATGGGGCAAAGAGCATTGCTGAACTCCTAACACAACCCTGACTTATGACCCCGGTACCTATTAACTCCAACCCAAATTCCTGTATCTGGTTTTCTTGTTAGCTCTCCTAGCCCTCCCAAAAAGGAAGCCTGGATGCATGAACTAGGCAGGAGCTGCAATCTGCTCCAACAAGTCCCTGGTAGATGATCAGGATTAGTTTAGACACAGCTGGATGAGTTTGACTATGCTCACATTAAATTTGCCCTTTTGCCACAGGCTGTCTACAGAGCAGTAAGCTATTTTTACTCTGCTACTCTTCTGTATTGTCAACCCAACTGTTCAAAATCAAACCTCCTAAAAATCTAGCAATGGATACAAAAGTAATTATTTCTTTGCAAATAACAACTGTGAGGGGTATTTTCCTTCTAGGTTCTGAGCTTCACAGCAAGATGTGTTCAACTCTTTTCATATCTTTAAGCCTTTTTACTCAGTTACGAGTCTCATGGTACAGACTTGTGAAGTAACAACTCCAATGTTGATTTTTAGATTCTTACTGCACTCAGAATCTGCCCCCCTGAAGTTGCACCAACAAGCACCTGTAATGTTATACTTGTCAACTTTTAAAGTTTTTTATCTTAAAAGTAATTCCGTGCTACACCACTGCTTCATAATGTCACTTCAGAGTCTTGTTAGGGCTGTTAAAGGAAGAAGAACCAACACTGAAAATCGGATTAAAACGTAAGTTGTTATGTCATTAAGATGTCAACTCAAAATATCAAACACCTGTTGTTTACAGGCAATCTCGACAACAGAAATATAGTCAGCAGTATTGTTTTTAGTAACCAGAAGTTAGCTATGTGGCCTGCCCTCCTTCCTAAAGCCTTTCAAGAACGTCTACCAGTAAAACAGGAAAAAAATAAACTCTCCTAAAAGTCTATCATTTTTATTCTGCCCTTGTATTTCTTTATTTTGATTTTTTGTATTCCTCATTATACCTATTGTATTAATCACCATAATTTTTCCTTCATAACTGGCTAGAATTTTTTTTCTCTTTTCTGTTCATTACTTTGTCTCTTTTTTACCTGCCCTTCTCTTTTTCCTTCTGAAAAACATCTTCTCATGTATTTCTTATCACGTTCATAGCAATATCCTCTCTCCTATGACCTACTTTGCTCTTCAGCCCTATTTCATTTCTCCCTGATGACCATGGCTCTTCCTCCCTCACTTCAGGTTATTGACAAGGGAAACACCCTACTTGCCTGCAGGAAAAACAAATGGGGTGAAGGAAGCAATGTGGCTCCTAGAAAAATGTCTATAAGCCATTCCAGCTGGCCATTTGTTCCACAGGTCAGCTGCCTACCCAACCTCCTACATTACCATGCTACCCCTTCCATGCTTCTCCCCCACATAACTGCTATATTTCCAGCTGGAATCTTCTGCCTAAACATTGTGACAGGGCAGGTGCCAGCCACCTTGTTAAGCCAAAGACGTAGCAGGAGTCTGGAAAAGCAGGCTTTCTCTATGACACAAGAAGTCCCTCCTGCAGAAGTGCTGCTCAACACCATGCACGTGACAGATGTTAAGCAAAGGTTTCCCTCCATTATTGCACATTTACACCATGGCCAGGCTCCTGGAAATCCCCTGGTGTCATGAAACGGGGGAAACTGATAAAATACCTGGGAGAAAAAAAGATAAATCAATAGTATGTGAAATAGAAGTGGGAAAAAAATCAGCTCCATTCTAAATTGACTTAACATTTTCTTAGGGGAAAGCCCATAAGGTAGACCCTGACACTGCTACACTGCATTTTCTCTCTAGGAAGGCCTCAGCACAGGTAATGGTTGTTTGCTGTTACAAAAAAAGAAATGGCATACAAATGTCGGTTTTGAGATGGAGCAAAAACAGAGAAAGAGAGTCTTCTGAAATGGAGATAATGTGGTCATGGAAAAATGACTACACAAGAACATAAACTCACTCTAAATATTTGCAGTTCTGCGAACCTTTTATTGAGTGTACAAAATCAACATTGTTAAGACATCCAGCAGCTCTGTCTTCCTTCTTATTGTGCTGAGATCACAATGAAGCCTGTGTTAGTTACAGGAGATAGAATTTCTCGTATCTATCTAGTTAGTTAAAAAAACAGAGTGCACTCTATTCGTTTTCACTGTGATCTTAATTTGAAAATATGCCGATGCTCTGCTTTAGTGAGTATTTCCTCATTTTACAAGTCAGATTCAGCACATGGGGCCAATTCTTGTTTCCAGTGAAGTCAAATCTCACATTAATCTTTATTTGGATTCAGAAGCAACCTTCCCTTACGACGTCGTTTGCTTAACTAAGAGAGGTAAGGATTTTTTTTCTTTTTAAACTCCCAGGGTCATACCTGAGGTGGGCAGACCACCTCTGAACACAGTATTTTTTAAAAAGCAAGTTGTAGTTGGCCTTGACATAATAGCAATGAAAGAAGGAAAAATAAAAGCAGGTCTTCCCTGCATCCCAGAACACCTGAATATACTTTCACCAGCTGCAATTCAACTGCATAAGGTTATGTCAAAGTTTCCAATGCAGGATCTAGTTTGTCCTCTTTCTTCAGGAGGGAGCTGAACCACAGGCTGGCAATGTCCAACAGGAAGGCTGGCTCCCAAGAGAATGCCCCTGCCAAGGCCAGCAACTGAGATGCTATTTAGAGTAGTTTTTGTACCAGCCCAGGTCCACTAGCTTAAGTGGTGACATTAACTGATTCAGGTTGTCCAAGGTTAACTGAAGCCTCTGAGCCACTTTGCTTGCTACTGACAAGCAAATAATGATCCATTCATTGCATGGATCAGGATGTATCAGAGGTAAATCATAATTTGAGATACCTGGCCCCTAAAAGGCACAGCAGGACCTCACTCTTTAATTGGCTTTCAAATGAGTCCTTGAAATCTCAACAAAGAGTAAGACCAGATGCATGCAGCGGTCATGTAGCATAGAAAGGACTGTGGTAAAAGAAACAGTGGAAAACACAGAGGTAATGGAAACATTCCTGGTTCAGCACAATTCTTTAACTTTAGCAAACCCTGGATACAAGTAAGATTAGAAATTTGTGCAAAATGCACTACTAACAATGAAGAGAATCGCTCCTCGATCCATTGGCTCCTGCCCAGTCCTGACAAAAAAATCCAGGACTGGGAGGAACCACACAGGCAGAAAACAGCATAGGAATAGCCCTCTTTTATTGCAAATCATGAGCTGTACGCATGCAAGACTTGGTGTCATTCATTTATAAGCCAGTAAATAAGATACAGAGATCACATTTGTAATTTAGATGTTAAAGTGCAGGGGTGTTTTTCACCCTCCTAAGTGCTGCTTTGAACATCTTCAATATTTCAAGTTCCCTCTTCAAAATTTCATCAGACATCTGGGATAGCTGACTGGTTTTGTTAATTAATTCTTATGTTTAGTGCTCTGCTGTTGTCACCATTTGTTCATGGACTTTTCATTATCATAATATTTGTTTATCTGATTAAATAAAACAAACAATAACATTTTGAAGCACAGTACAGTAAACGCAGCTTCTAGTGCAGGCAGAAAAGCATACATGAAAGTCTCTTTAGGAAAACATGTCCCTGCCAAACCACATGCAGTGATGCCTCTAAATGAATAAATTTAGATAATTAACACAAAGCTAAGCCAAAGAAATACAGCAGGAATGAGCTGCCAGGCACCAATTACCTGTACAGCTAAAAATGGGGACAAGAATTCGCAAAGGCTTCTGTATCAAAGCCGTAGGGGTTTTGTTTAGCTTTTTTTTTTTTTTTTTTGATCAAAAGCCTCTCAGCTCCGACTTACAGCCAGGTTTTCCTTCTGATTAAGCAAGGCTGATGAGAAAAGTAGAAACAGATAAACTAGTTTCAGGGAAGCTAAAGCCCTACAAACTCTCGAGCCACGTTTTGAAGCCAAAGCTGACTCCTGCGATAGGGCTTAAAAGCTAGCATTCTTCATGATTACAGCTGAATGGAAGTTTAAAGAACATTCCTCACCATTCAGGGAAATGTGGGACCCAGGAGAGCCTTCCTGAAATGTGTGGTTATAAAATCTATCAGTACAGTAGCAAAAAGCAAGTTCTTTGTGGTATGTGCTGTGGTGGAGCGTGATCCAGACACAGCTGCCTGAGGAGGACTGTGGAGTATCCTTCGACACACGGTAGCACACACTCAGCCATCACAGGTCAGACTTACGGCAGATCAGGTATCACCAAGACAGAAAGATAAAATATTCCCAGTTTCTCTTATACTGCATACCAGACCAAAGAGGCATTCCTAAATTCAGGAATTCCCCCCCTTTTCTTTTCCCAGTGTCTTCATCTAAGCACTAACACCTAGTTCCTAGAAAGAAAGCCTACTTGTCAAATCATGCCTAATTGGAGAAGCTGGAAGAGCAAATTGCCTTGATGTTTCCCACAGCACTCACAGAGAAACCTCAAAATTTCATTCTAAATCCAGCAAGCTACTTAAACACTAACAGAAACACTAACAGCTGGCTAGCTTCTCTGCTAAATATAAATAATCATACTTAGGAAGGCCAAGCTTAACTAATCCTATTGCCCTTAACTTATTTTTAATTAATCTAGGTCAAATTCCTCTCTTTGCTTTATCAAATAAGATTTCTCCATTGAACTCCAAAAGCCTTCCACTCTACTCTTCCTTTAAATTTACAAATATTAGTTGCATAATCAGATAGGCAGAAAAATTATCTTTATCTGATTCACTCATATTAGGCTGGAAAAGTCAGAACAAATTTAGCTTCATTTCTAATTGCATTATTTACATAATAAAAAAAAAATTATTCCTCATCTTGCTGACTTGATCATCAAATAATAAGAGCTCTCCTAGGAGAAATACACATGGAGACCTGGTTCTCCTCTCATTTACCCTAATTTTACATTGATGTAATTCCACTGATCTCAGATAAGTTACTCTAGACTTATGTCAGCATAAATGAGTGGAGCATTGAGATAGAAAAGAAGACTGTTGGACTGAAACCGTTATTCACATATTCAAATTCAACCCTAGGCAAGTTTTACAGTCTCTTTCTCCTCTATAAAACTCAGCAAAATCACTTATAGTCAATCAGTCCCCTAAGATTTACAAGGATATTTCTGATAGCACCTTGGAAGTCTAGAGTTATACACACAGAGAGGTATGAATGAGCAAAAACCCCTGGGGATTACAATACTGTACCTCACATGTGAATCACCAGAGTTACTAAATTTATCTCAGCAGCAAAAGCGGGAAAAAGCAGAGAGACCTTAATGCAAGACAGAACAAACACAGAGTTCAGCAATGAGGAATTAAGCATACAAATTATTTTGCTAACACTTTTATTTCCCCACAATTATATTAATTTATTTGCTATTATTCACTGCAATAACACCGGTCTCAATGAATTAATTTGGTATTAATGCTGCTATGAGACACTCTTCCAAAAGAATTCCATGGTAATTCAGAATTAGTTAAACCAAAATGTGCTCACTTCATTTTTGTTGTTATTTTCAGAGTCTATTCAAAAATGGTTTCCTTTCAGTCAGCTTTCCAAGATATTAATCAGCCCTGTAGTTTTTAAGTCAGGGTGTGCCTGTCATTTAACCTTCTTCCTCCTTCAGCTTTCATCCTGATACATTTGTATTAAACCGCAGACTGATAAATGAGCATTGCTTTGGCTACACAAAAGAGCAATCATTAAAGAAACCTCTCATAAGGTATGAATCAAAGACAGCAAACCTTTACTCTTTTTCCATTCGATCTTCCCTGGCTGAGGGATTGCCTGCAGCTGCATACTCCTCTTATATATATGTTTTGCCTTTCTTTTTTACATTCCCAAACCATTTTTACCCGTTTTTCAGTTGCTCTTGTAAAAGATACACAGGTATATCCAGGCAATAGACAGTCTGCTGCTGATTGTTACAGTACAGTTTGATAGAAGTCTACTATCAGTCTGAAATGTAATCCAGTATGAGGAAGCATGAAAACAAGAAGAGCATGAAGGCAGTAAGATAGGCATCCTGATGTGAGAAACATGTCTAATTAATGAAGTGAGATATGCAGAGAATTTAGACCATTTATCCTAATGACTTTTTTAGAATGTGGAGCAATGAGACTGACAAATTTATGCTTAGCTCACACAGATGCACATGAATTTTTTGCTGTCTCTTTTGAACAGCTCAGAGCAATTTTCCAGAACTTTTAGCCTGGCTAAGTCACCTGTGCTTCTGAAAATCAGTGCTAAGGTGTAAACCATAGCAGGAACAGTTCTTCGCTCTTATTATTCCCTACAAAGCTTCTGTTTCATCTTATACTTTTTCTTTACTGCATTTGCTTCACAGTGGGTTCTGTCCCTTGAAGGACTCAAATAAGTTCATGTGTTCTTAAACTCAAAATAATTACCTTTGAAGCAACAGAAGTAGCTGGCCTCAGCATTGTGATAACCTGGTGAATACAGGCTATGTTACACAGATCAGAGTAGATGTTTTGTAGATTCCAAACCTATACAACACAGAGTTTTCATTTCTTATTCTCAAGCTTGGCTGTGTGCTTAATGCTGCTGTAAATCAGCATGGTTCACTGATTCCAATTTATCTGCACAGGTCTACACAACTGGACAGGTGCAATGTTTGCTTGCTCTTACCTAAATAAATAAACAAAGACTTGCAAGTCCTGTTTTACCATTCAAGAGTAGTAATGTCTCTGCTGAAGTCACATGTTCTCTGGTGGTGTAAAACTCAAATGCAGAGAGAACTGAACAGGGTTGATATCAGAATCAAACCTTGATCAAATACAGGAGAACCACATTTCCAAAGAAAACTATCACATCATGGAACATAAGCACATGTTTAAAAGGTCCTTCATTCCAAACTCAAGGGGTGTTATTTTCTGAAGCCAATATCCAAAGAGATCACCATGTGTAAATTTCTGCCCACTCAAAGCTGAGTCCAAAGGAAATAGCAAACAGCAGATGCTGCTACTGGCACAAGTACATCTCAAGCTATGGCTTGCCCCTTAGACTGGGGGTGTCCAGGATGTCCTTGAACACTGCTCTAGAAAAGAAGTACAAAAAAGAAGAGGAACCCAAACAGCAGTATAACTCTAAAATCAATATCACATAAAATTGTTTTTGCAGAAAAAAATAACATGCTTTAAATCACATAATACCTTGGGCCCAATCCATGGTGATATAGGTGACTATTGATTTCTGTGGAGTTTATGCTGACATATTATTAGCTAAAAGCCTGGTCAAGAATTCAGGAAGAATGTAAAAGTGTTAGATTTATCCTGACTCTGGCATTACCAACACCAACACCTTCTGATTTATACTGGTGCAAGAGGGAGGAACCCCGTAATATAATCATAGAACAACTGAGCAGCTAAAGATTGTTAGAATACCAGGCTTTCTTACTAACAAAAGTAACGTTCGGATAAATAAAAGCATATGTGATTTCATATGAATTGTCATGACTGCCATTTGAACAGAGGCGCAGATAAATAAGGGAAACCAACAGCTTCAGGTGGTACAGAGAAAAAGAGAACAGACTGATGGAAAAGTGAAATGAATGCCAGGAATCACTTTTTGTCAATAAGATCTAGTTGGTCTTGGCCTAGTCACTCAAAACAAGACTAAATAAAGTTAGTGGGTGTGATGCTAGGAACAACCTTACACCATTGGAAGACAAATATCTGCATTATCTGAGACTTCTAGCAGGAGAAAAACAGGGCAACAACTCAATAGTAATAAGCAAAAAAAAATGTTGGCATGATGTACTTCATATTAGAGTCAAATTTGCAATAAGAAGACGCATTCAAAGCAATAAGCTCAGAAAATAAGAGAAAAGAGTGGGTAGTCTTGATCAAAACCCTCTTTAGTACCCAAATAAACACAAACTGATTTCTGAGACAGTCCTGTTCAATTCATCTCTGCTGCACACATTCAACACAGAACAGTCCCAAAGCATGTGCTGATATAAAGCCTCAAGGATGATCAGGGATGACTGAGCTTGCATCTTTTATGAATGTTTCTATTTTCTCTCAGATTGGAAAATTTAGTACACAGTCATCAATTAGTTTACTAGAGAAGGAAAAAAAAATACCCTCAGAAATAGTAGGTCACCTTTAAAACAAAAGAAGAAATAATATTTAATGTACTAATATTTCATCTTTGGCAGGTGATACCAACTGAGATTGCAGCTGAAAAAAAAAAAAAGGCAAAAGCAAACACTCTTGTTCCTCTAATATTCATTTAAAAAAGCAAAGAATGTTTGTAAATTCAGACAGAACAAAAACGGGTGCTACAAGTGCAGAGATATGTTTGGTATATTAATCAGTGTATCTCTTTACTTTAAAAGATCTTTCTTAAAGGTGCTTAAATCAAAGAGCAAGTAAGCCATCTTGTCTTTTGAAGTTTATTGCAGCAGCTTATCAGCAAGGAGATAAAAATATGTGGGAGAAGAAGGGAATATATAGAGCAAAAGACCAACACTCTCAATCAATAAGGATTTTACTTATAAGTACAGACAGATGTATAGTCCTAGTTTCAGTTTTGAAATCTAGCTTCAGTTTTGACATCTAGCTTCAGTTTTAAGCCAGAATGCGAAAATTATATTTTTTTAAGCCTCAGTGTTAGTTTCTGATGACATTTCTGATGACATACATGGTGATATAGCTACTAAAAATAGCTTGAACTCCATTTCTACCAAATAAACAGTATTTGCTAGGTGTACATCAAGCATATTGGAGACTGCCGTCTCTCTTAGTATGAATTTGCAGATATTCCAAGTAATTGCAGTCAACAGAAGCTCTTTTTTAGTAATGTTGATGTCAGCAAAACAGCAGCCCAAAAGATTAAATCCTCACTCTCCCTTCTTAGTAAGAACTTCCAAAAAGTTGCGTTCTCCAGGCTACTTCTCTTCTGCAGACCAAGCAAAAGTGACAGTGGGGTTCTTACAAGCAACAGCGAACAATATCCGATTACCTTCTTGGATTTTTAGAAGGCTGAAAATAAATAATGGGATTAAAAACTGTTAAATGAAGGGTCCCAAAAACAAATATAGGGTTTTTCTAAAGTCTTGGCATTTTCTTTTTAAAAAGAAAAACAGAAAATTGTTGTTATTTCAGTCCTACTAAAAAAAACTATTGTTGTCAAAAACAATAAGAGAAGTGGTGTAAAATGAATGGCTCTAAGACATGCTAAGTGAATGGTGTCATTATGGTTCTGTTGTAGCTTCACATGTATACTTGGTAAATGTTTAAAGAAAAAGTACAGTGAGGTAGTTGCCATAAGAGAAGGTCAAGCTCCATTTTTATGCAAACATCTAAAAAACAAGGCTGAACTTTTGGGTTTGGGAGAGATTTCTAGGAAGGCTAACAAACCAACTGTGTCAAGTTTAAAACAGAGAGCGTATCGTACTAAGGTAGTAATGGCTCTAATTTTCAGTCTGTTAAAAAGAATGTGCAGGACAACAGGTATCTGTAATAAAAAAATAATTGTAGACATTATCTGCATTTTTTTACATGAATTGTGAAATTCGTGCTTCGTTTTTTCCCTTCAAGCTCTTTTGACATATACAGAAATAGTTCTTCACCAGAGCCAGGGTACTCCTGTAGACCACATGGATCAGCTATCAAAGAAACGAGTTCCAATATGGAACTAGCTGTTTCTGACAGTAGTGTTGCCATTGCCTGCACTTTAAAGGATGCTGGGTTTTTTTCAGATTCTTTGTTTCATCCTTTCACTAATCCTCTAATGCAGGATCTCCTTTCCAGTGAGTACTAACTAAATGAAAGGTATTCCCAACACCACATAAGATATCAGAAGAGGTCCAGAGAACAAACTACATGTGCAGCTACTAAAGGAAGATACTACAAGAAGGAACGCAAAAATGTAAAGCTTGAGACAGTCCCCCAGTGCAGTTTGGAAGAGAAACCTGCCAGTAACTTTGTAATTTGCTATTTAAGACATAGAAGGCATTGATAGTCATGATGTCTATTGTTTATTAACTTGTTATCAAAAATGCACAAGGTGCTCTGCAAAATCACAGAGTGAAAAATGTTCCTTGCTTCCAGTTATCCATCTTATTTAGTGGACAATAGCTCACATAAGAGATGTTTTCTCACAACTGGTGAGAAAAGAGGTGATAGGAAATCTCACTGGTAGTTTTTGCTGGAGCAAAAAGATAAGGGCAAAGAATGAAATTGGACATAGTGGTAAGATAACATTAGGTGTTGACAAGAACTAAGTCACAGAGCATTTTGGAGCAATAGATATTACAGCAAAGGACAGGTTTAAAAGCTGCAGTACTGGGACAAGAAAGCAGAAATGGAGGAGTGATCAGACAAATCAAGAAGAAAAGAGTGTGAAAAGTGTATTTTTCTTCCTGAAGTAGAAAAGCAGGAGGGAAAATGAAAGACATTGAAGGAAAGGTATTGTGATCAGGAAAGGGAATTTGGAGATGGAAAGATCAAAAGGAGAGCTGATCAGCAAAATATATGGGAGCAGAGTTAAGTAGGTGTCTCATCTACCCTGCAATATCTCTACATTCATGCCAAGGTCATGCTAGAAACACTATGATGCAGACAAAAGAAGGAGGATATGCAAAAAGAGTGTGAGCAGTCATCTAATTGTTAATTCAGAAAATGGGTTCTCTCAATGGAAAGGTAGTGAACTGAAAAAGTAGGTAAATTCTTTGCAGTAAAAGCAAGAAATCAAGCTTATTCATTATCATAGGAAATATTTATGGCTAACCTACTTTTGCCCAGGATTTTCCAGACAGAAATTTATGCACATTTTCCATTTAGAACTTCCACAGCAAGTTCAATCTATAGGAAACTGTACCTACATACAGAGTAAATCATTACTTTTGTGCACACTGAATTTACTATACAGACAATGTGGACATGTCCAGACTTTTCCGACATTTCGCTGCCCAGCTGTAACTACTGAATAATAGAAATCTCAATTTCCCAAGACAGAATTACCAGGCAGAAAGAAAAATACATGTCCAGGGAAATTCAGACATCTGGTAGTCTTCTGAATGTCAGATTTATCATTTATATAGATATTGCAGCTACGTTTCTTCAATGTGCTTTCCAAAGCTTTCCTGCCTATACATAGACTCAGTTTGTCACTAGATTATTATTCCATAATATGTTTGGCAAAAATTAAGTACTCAGGACAGGTATATAGTGACCCTGGAAATTCAGAGGGCAGCTGAGATTTTGAATTAGCAAGATTGAAATGGGACTCTGTTTTTGAGAGTCAGCCTTTTCTTTCTTACTAGACGAAAAGTGGAAGAGTTACAGACAGTGCTGATTTTCTATGGGAGGAGGTGCCTGAATGAAGACACACACACCTGGCAATATTTTGGTTGGCATAGTACTAACATATGCCAGAAAATGGTTTTCCGTAGAACAGAAAGAGGTTTCACCATGCATTTCCATGTTGTTCCATGAGAAATCTAAACCCAGCACCGTATCATTAGAGAACAGATGGAGAGTTGTTTAGATACAAACCTTAAAGTATATTAAAATAGACAAAGAATAGCAAAGCAGAGAAGAGAGAAACAAGAATCATAAACAGAAAACAAATTATAAAGGAATGTATTTTAAAACAACAAAGAAATAAAAGTCCAGAACATGTGAGGCCTGGAAATTATTAATACATTAGAATTTACTCAGAAAAGCCTACATTTGAGTCATAATGTTGTTGAAAACCAAGGATTTTCTACGAAAGATCTGAAGCACAAAGTTGCTACCTATATACGTTTTTAATAGTACAAAAATGCATCTTTACTTAAAAAGATTATCTTCACAGTAAATTCGCCATGTATATATTCTGTAAATTTCCCTTAACTCCTCCAAATTTATGCCTCCTGTAAAGAAGAAAATACAATTTACAGGAAAGGGGAAGATGGTATAAATAATATAGAAATCAATGCTGGATCACAGGTACAGGGCAATCCCACCAGTCTCGTCATTTTAACCAGATAGATCAGTGTTTGATAAATACACCATAGTGACTGGTTTCCATTCCACTTTGCACAATGAACAAAGAGGACCTAAAGGGCAGCTTTATACCGTGCAGCTCTTGACTTACATCCGCTTCGGCATAGTATTCATGAGTGCCACCTCTGTCTTCCAGCTTCACATCTATCTGGTTTCCTTTGATCACTTTTGCACACTTACTATCTTTTCCATTAAGCAAATACACATTTTGCAAGCATTTAAAAATGCCTCCTTTCCACATTTAAGTGAATGATACTAAAATGATCAGTAGTCAGCTACTCTCTGTGAATATGGAGGTACGTGGCATTCCTTTATCAAATGAAATCTACTTCGCTGAGAATCTTCAAGAATCAACATTTCTTTTCTTAATGTCATCTACATCTGAGATAATTCTGTGTCTCTATCTGATTAAAGAACACAATTTAAAACATATTCTGCCTTTTTCCAACATTTTTTGAGTAGCTATCCTATTCAGAATTTAATTGTGTCTGGTTTTGACCTTCTTTCTTCAATTCCAGCAGATTCATTTTACAAAATTAGAGCAGGCTGAACAGAATTAATACGTTTTCAGAGTGGCTAATTAACTTGGGAAAAGGCATTCTGTCCAACCTTGCAATAAGCTTTGGAAAGATGACTAAAAAAAAATAAACTAAAACCATCTGGAGAGTTTGAGCTTGAGGTAGGACACGACCACCCCCGCAGCTCTGAACAGGACAGGAGCTGGCCATGATCCTAACACAGGAGTCAGGATGCTCCAGTAACGCGGCAATCACAAAGAGATACGTGTATAACTACAGCTATATCTATAGGTATCTTTTTTTACAAAGGAGAATAGAATAGAATAGAATAGAATAGAATAGAATAGAATAGAATAGTATTTAATTTAGAAGGGACCTACAAGTATCATCTACTCCAACTGCCAATGTTGATCTCTTACTTTAAATGCACAGAAGTTTTATTTATGAGCTTCCATCAGGCTCACTCTTGTAAAAGTGTGCTTGCTCTACTGTGGAATATGTATCCTACCTCACACTGCCCTGGGGTTGTTTTATTTCTAGAAATAGACGAGGCAAATTACCGCCACCGTCAGCAGAAAACAATCCTTTTCCTTACACGCATCCTACCTCTCTATGTTTCAGTGACATGTCAAAAACACAGATCTGTACACTCTGACATACTAACATAACGGTGCACCCAGCGAATGATCAAATGTTAGCATCAACTTAACCAAAAAAAGGGAATTTATTAGTAACTGAGAAGCTAAGTCCTAACATGGTTTTTAATCTTCACGTGACTATGCAACAGAGATAAATACTGCCTCTTCACGATGTACTGAATACTACTTCGGCAGGTTAACAAGTGTGGGACAAGTGATTAAGGAGTAGAAATGTTACTTATCACACGACATATTGAAGAAAAAGCTCATTTTTCACAAATTATGGACTTTTTATTGCTGGTAAAGCAGAGAAGATTAAAGTGAAGTCTATATTTCAGAAATGGGAAGACCAAATGATTTTAAACCTTTTTTATAATGACCTGCCTGGGAGTGAAGAATCAATTTCTTTTACAGTGAGAATCTGTTAATACCACAGGAGTGAGGAACATCAGACATCGAGAAAAAGAAAGAATACTTCAGATTCTTTCTTCTGTCTATATTTTGATATGACTAATTACAGAGGCTGCTGACATTATCTCTGTACTATTTTTTTTAAGAAAATCAATTATTAAAAAAAGAAAAAAAAAAAGAAAAAGTCCTAAAATTTAGAAAGTATTATTCAAAGGAGCATGTCTGCAATGTTTTGCAAACTGCCTTTTTATTAACAAACTATAGGAGCAACGTTTCTTGCAGAAAAGGAGGCCACTTAACTAGACTGATATTATTCTATAACGCTGATAATGATCCCAGGAACAGTACCTCAAATCTCACTTTGCTTATGGCAGTACAAGCCAAAGCTGTCCATGCCCAAAGATACAGAATCATAGAGTCATAGAAGAGTTAGGGTTGGAAAGAATCTTTAAAGGTCGTCTAGTCCAACCCCCCCTGCAAGGAGCAGGGACATCCCCAACTAGATCAGGTTGCTCAGAGCCCCATCCAGCCTGGCCTTGAATGTTTCCAGGCATGGGTCATCCACCACCTCTCTGAGCAACCAGTGTTCCACCACCTTCATTATAAAAGATTTCTTCCTTATGTCTAGTATAAACCTACCCTCATTTATTTTGAAATCATTACCCCTTGTCCTTTCACAACAGGCTCTGCTAAAGAGTTTTTCGCCATGTTTCTTATAAGCCCCTTTTAAGTAGTGAAAGGCTGCAGTAAGGTCTCCTGGAGCCTTCTCTTCTCCAGGCTGAACAGCCCCAGCTCTCTCAGCCTGACCTCATAGGAGAGGTGATCCAGCCCTCTGACCATTTTCATTGCCCTCCTCCGGACTTATTCCAACAGGTCCAAGTCTTTCTCTGAGGACCCCAGAGCTGGGTGCAGTACTCCAGGTGGGGAGTCATGAGACTGGAGTACAGAGGGACAATGACTGACCTCAGCCTGCTGATCACAGTTCTTTCGGGGCAGCCCAGGCCACGGATGGCTTTCTGGGCCGCAAGCGCACATTGCCGGCTCATGTTGAGCTTCTTGTCCACCAGTACCCCTTCTTAGCAGGGCTGCTCTCAATCCGTTCTCCACTCAGCCTATATCTGTGATCTGGACTGCCCCAGCCCATCTGCAGGACCTTACACTTGGCCTGCTTGAACTTCATAAGGTTTGCACGGGCCCACCTCTCCAGCCTGTCAAAGCCCCTCTGGATGCCATCCCTTCCCTCCAACAACACAGCTTGGTGTTGTTGGCGAACTTGCTGAGCATGCACTCATTCCCACTGTCTATCTCATCGACAAAGATGTTAAACAGGCCCCATCCCAATACTGATCCCTGTGAAATGCCACTCATCACTAGTCTCCACTTGATCGTATTGAGCCTTTGACCGTAATTCTTTGAGTGAGGCCATCCAGCCAATTCCTTATCCACTGAGTGGTCCATCCATCAAATCCATCTCTCTCCAGTTTAGAGACAAGGATATCATGTGGGACAGTGTCAAATGCTTTGCACAGCTTCAGGTAGACAATGACAGTTGGTGGTCCCTTATCCATCAATGTTGTAACTCCTTCGCAGAAGGTCACCAAATCGGTCAGGCATGATTTGTCCTTAGTGAAGCTGTGTTGGCTGTCACCAATCATCTCCTTAATTTCCATGTGCCTTAGCATAGTTTCACAGGGGATCTGCTCCATGACCTTGTCAGGCACAGAGGTGAGACTGACTGGCCTGCAGTTGCCTGCATCTTCCTTATTTCCCTTTTTAAAAATAGGTGTTATATTTTCCCTTTTCCAGTCAGTGGGTACCTCATTGGACTGCCATGACTTCTCAAATATGATGGCTAGTGGCTTGGAAACTTCAGGACTCGCAGATGCATCTCATCAGGTCCCATGGACTCGTGCACCTTCAGCTTCCTCAGATGGTCCCAAACCTACTCTTCTCCTACAGTGGGCAGTTCTTCATTCTCCCGGTCCCTGCCTTTGCCTTCTGCAACTTGGGCAGTGTGGCTACAGCCCTCATGGGTGAAGACTGAGGCAAAAATTTTTTGAGTACCTCAGCCATATTCCAGGTAATCACGTCTTCCATTTCCTTCTGGAGAGGGCCCACATTTTCCCTCGTCTTCTTTTTATCCCCAGCGTACCTATAGAAGCTTTTCTTGTTGCCCTTGACATCCCTGGCCAGATTTAATTCTAAAGCTAGTTTATTTGATTCCTGTCTCAGCACTGGTAATATTGCAGTCCCATTTTTAAAGTTGTGATGGTCTTCACACTAAAGGACCTTGAGTTTGGCAACTATCTTATTCTTTTCCTTGCATTACAGAAGAGAGGGGCCAGCACCAGTCATCACTGCAGCTTGCAGCATGTTCTGCAAGTCAGAGCTCTGCCATCCAACACCAAGATACACCTCTTCAGCTGCTACTGCCATATCTGCACCAGCAAGTTACTGCAGGTAGACACTGGCTGTATCTTTTGACACTAGTGGGTTCAGTGGCAAACTTGGAGGAAAAGTATGAATCAAATGAAAACTAAACAATATTCATGGAAAAAGAATTGTGAATGTGTTTGAACTAGAAGCCTGACGTTAAGCCTGTAGTTCAGTTCACTCTCCAAAAAAAGTCCACATCTTTCTCCCCTCATCGCCCCACCCCACCCCCGCTCAACCACTCCCTTTTTGCTGCTTTTACACTAATCCCTGCATCGTACTGGTGAAGTGTCTGCAAAGTAACAAAGCTGGGAGTCTGATCCATCTGAAAAGATAACTAAACAGACTATGTTCATCCCGATGACTCAGGAGACACCTAGTCACAAGTAGGGCATGCTAGACCTCTTCCCCAGTACAAAAGGGTACCTTGCATACTGGGAAAGCAGACTGCTAGATGTTATTCATTGCCTAATTTCCTAATTTGCTTGTATTTCCTTTGGATTTTTCATTGTTTTCACACTGATCTAGTTCCATTGTCTCTAATAAAATCAATCAGTATTCTGTAACTGCTTCATATTACTCTATATCATCCATTATTTAATGAATTTACACCAGCTTGAAGGAGAAATCAAGTCTTAGTAATGGAAGGTAACATAACAGAATCCTAGGTGCACTGACCTTTGCCAAAACTACCACAGAGGAAATGTCTAAGGCATGTAAAACTGGCCTTCCAAGCAACAGCAATAGAGAATCATACAGATTGTTTCCACAGCATTATGGGCCTAAACAGAAAGACAATGAAATGCAAGTAACAGCATCTCAGTCAGATCTGATGATCTTTGTGCAAAATTCTGCAGAAGAATTTGTTTTGAAGACATGATTTTATCCTAAATAATAGATTTTACAGAAATGTTATACTGCCTTATTAAATTCCCTTGTTCTGCTTGCTATAGGAAGCATAAGCAGAACAACATCCAAAAATTGTGTAAGGCAATGAAAATCTTCCCTAGGACAGTCAACTGACTGGTGTATCAGAAGGATATATATGGTCCTGTGTGGAGTAATTAAAGCAAGATTGTAGTGGCTCTTTCCACTCATAGTAAAGCTGCAGAAAAAGCTCTACAGCAGCATGACACTCTGCAAGGTTCCTTTTAACTTTACCACACGCTCACATCTCTTTTCAGAAACTCTAAAACAGCTGTTCAATCACAACTCTACAGCCAAACTGAACATTAAGGATGTAAAAGCTAACATTTGTGGCAGGCAAAGCAAATTAATCTTGAGCATATGTTTCTATTTGTTTACTTTAGAGTCTTGATTTCCAAAAGTTACATAAAATTAAGATTATTAAAATAAATCCATGAAACTCCAAATGCCAGTCATCAAGATATCACAAGTTATGTGCAAATGTATCGCTAACTTCAAACAACTAGCAAGTAAAGATAGCATTTATATGAAATAAATGAATCTTTTCAGGAACACTGTTCCAAACAACATTCTCTTAGCACAGAAAACAATTTCATGTTTTAAAAAAGATACTTATTTCCTTCCAAGACTTGGGGACTGTGTTTTCCAGGAAGTTTTGCAGTGATAAAGGGAGGTAGGTAACCAAGGAAAAAACTGAAGACATAATACATAAACTCCAAAGAGGTTATTTGGAGTTCAGCCATGTGTAACTACACAAAAGTCACCGTTTCCCAACAAAAGTAGACTCTGGCAATGACCAGTCAGATCCTAACCAGGTGACAGTACCAAAATTTGGTGCCATTTAATAGAATCATAGAATCATAAAATCATAGAATGGTTAGAGTTGGAAGGGACCTTCAAATGTCATCTAGTCCAATCCCCCTGCAAGGAGCAGGGACATCTCTGACTAGATCAGGTTGCTCAGAGCCTGGCCTTGAACATCCACCACCTCTCTGGGCAACCTGTTCCAGTGTTCTACAACCCTCATTGTAAAAATTTTTTCCTAATATCCAATCTAAATCTACCCCCCTCTATTTTAAAACCGTTACCCCTTGTCCTATCACAACAGGCCCTACTGAACAGCATCTCCCTGTCTTTCTTGCAGGGCCCCTTGAGGTACTGGAAGACCGCTATAAGGTCTCCCCGGAGCCTCCCCTTCTCCAGGCTGAACAGCCCCAACTCTCTCAGCCTGTCCTCATAGGAAAGGTGCTCCAGCCCTCTGATCATCTTTGTGGCCCTCCTCTGGACCTTCTCCAACTGGTCCATGTCCTTCTTATGTTGGGGGCTCCAGAACTGGGTGCAGTATTCCAGGTGGGGTCTCACCAGGGCAGAGTAGAGGGGGAGAATCACCTCCCTCGACCTGCTGGCCATGCTCCTCTTGATGCAACCCAGGATGCGGTTGGCCTTCTGGGCCACAAGGGCGCATTGCCAGCTGATGTTGAGCTTCTCGTCCACCAGCACTCCCAAGTCCTTCTCCTCAGGGTTGCTCTCAATCCATTCTCCACCCAGCCTGTATTTGTGCCTGGGATTGCCATGACCCAGGTGCAGGACCTTGCACTTGGCCTGTTTGAACTTCATGAGGCTGGCACGGGCCCACCTCTCCAGCCTGTCCAGGTCCCTCTGGATGGCATCCCTCCCTTCCAGCATGTTGACGGCACCACATAGCTTGGTGTCATTGGTGAACTTGCTGAGGGTGCACTCCATCCCACTATCCATGTTGCTGACAAAGATGTTGAACAGGGCCGGGCCCAACACGGACCCCCGAGGGACACCACTAGTGGCCAGTCTCCACTTGAACATCGAGCTGTGATTGAGATTACTCCAGTTTTACTCCAGTAGTTATAACCAGTACTTCAGTCTTCCCCTCAGTCACGCCTCTTCATTCTTCATGGCCCAAAGTACTCTAGCACAAGTGGAAGGAGAAAATACTAATATAGAAACAAGAAGAACTTACCAGTTGTTTCGAATATGAATTATTTGTAGAAATAATATATTTTGAGTAAAATCAATTACCAAAATGTCACTAATTAAATGTTTTCTCTAGGCAGTAAGACATGCAATGGCTGAGGCTCTGTAACAGAGCTGTAGCAAGACACACAGAAGAGAAATTCTTCTGAAATACAATTTCATTTTTCCTAATCATTTGCATGCTCCTCAGTGATCTATCACAATCAGATATTACACAGGTCAGTCTCACCTCTGTGCCTAACAAGTCATGGAGCAGATCCCCTGTGAAACTATGCTAAGGCACATGGAAAATAAGGAGATGATTGGTGACAGCCAACACAGCTTCACTAAGGACAAATCATGCCTGACCGATTTGGTGACCTTCTGCGAAGGAGTTACAACATTGATGGATAAGGGACCACCAACTGTCATTGTCTACCTGAAGCTGTGCAAAGCATTTGACACTGTCCCACATGATATCCTTGTCTCTAAACTGGAGAGAGATGGATTTGATGGATGGACCACTCAGTGGATAAGGAATTGGCTGGATGGCCTCAAGAAGCTCAACATGGAAGATGGACAAGATGGACAAGAAGCTCAACATGAGCCGGCAATGTGCGCTTGCGGCCCAGAAAGCCATCCGTGGCCTGGGCTGCCCCGAAAGAACTGTGATCAGCAGGCTGAGGTCAGTGATTCTCCCCGTCCCTGTGAGACCCCACCTGGAGTACCATGCCCAGCTCTGGAGCCCCCAACATAAGAAGGATGTGGACCTGTTGGAGCGAGTCCAGAAGAGGACCAGAAAAATTATCAGAGGGCTGGAGCACCTCTCCTATGAAGAAAGCCTGAGAGCTGGGGCTGTTCAGACTGAAGAAGAGAAGGCTCTGTGGAGACCTTGTAGCAACCTTCCAGTACCTAAAGGGGATAAGAAGGATGGGGAGAAACTCCTCAGCAGGGCCCATTGTGAAAGGATGAGGGGAAATGGTGGAAGATGTCCCTGCTTCTTGCAGGGGGGTTGGACTAGATGACCTTTAAAGATCCCTTCCAACTCAAACTATTTATGATTCTGTGATTCTAAATTTCTTGCACATGACCTGCTACTGATTTTTCTTATTCTGTGGACTCACCAAATCTTTCTCTGTAGGCTGTCACCTCACTTTACAAGCATTAGTTGTACTTTAAAGTTTAAGAAAGGACACAAGCAATGAAAGACAAAAATAAGAGAGAAGCATATAAGAAAAATTTTAGAAGGTAAATAAGGAGTATTAAAAAAAAACAAACCACTGCAAAGAGGAAAAGGGAAAATAAAGACCAACACAAAGAAAACTTACAAAGTTGAGAGGGTGGGGAAAAAAAGATAAAGATCACAGATTCAGCGTAAAAAGGCTTATGTACCAAATGTTACCGCTTTGTCAGTTCCCCAAAGTGTAAAAAGCTCTCTAAGTGTATATAGCACTTTAAAAGTCACAAAAGGAAATAGGAAATGAATTCAATGCACTTGATTTCTTGGCTTTTTTTTTAAGAGCAGATAAATGCTGCTAACAGAACTCTTTTCAGTGTTTCAAAATGAATAAATAACACTCTTCCTGCCAACTTTTTTTTTTATTATGATGTCTGTCTCCTTACTTTTTAAATGGTTTCCTTAAAAATGTTTTCATGCTTTTTTCCACTGAATGTTTTACAATTTTGCCTTCTTAAATTTCACCAGAGACTTGCAAACGAAGCCAAATCTCACTGATTTGATAGCTGCTTTTATGTGGCCCAGTGGAACACAACGTGTTAGCATCGCTCTTTCTGGAAGGAGAGTTTACTAGCAAGCCCTCCCTCCTCTGCTTCTCCAGCAAGGTGATGTGATTAGCAGGAACAGCAAGGAAGCTGTTGGCAGGTGGCTGGAGAGAGATGTAAGGTGCCACTCGGCTTTCTTAGCTTGTGACCTTCAGTCACATGGCAGTAAAAAAAAAAAAAAAAAAAAACCACATCTTTGACACAATATAATAGGACCCTTGCATTTCACCAGGTCAGGGAGAAAGACAAAAGAACAATACTTGTTTTGCAGCCCCAGTAATTAGTCCTGGAGGATTTCTCCAACTGCTACTGTTGGCAAGGAGAGCCTAGGAAAAGAGCCACCACTCTTCTTGTACACGCCAACTGTGGAGTCTGCTTCCTGATTGAAATTCAAATGAGCAAAGCCCTGACCTTTACTGTCACATTTTTTATTTCGTAGACAGTTTACAAGGCCTCTCCACCATGCAGGTCATGTTTTAGTTTAAACAGAAATACTCTCGTAGGTGTTAGATGCTAGTTAATGATTACACTGAAATCATTCTAATTAGGCTCTGTTGTTACATGCTGCCCTTTGGGGGCTGCTGCTGTTGTCACATAAAGTATTTTGTAGAAAAATAATTGGCTTGAGATCTTCTTTACCATATTTTTTTTCTTTGTACATTATTGATCTATTCTATACTTGATCATCAGAAATACTGTGCAAAACTTTTAGCAATGTCTCCTCCCCATCATCCCATGGTTCAAAAAACGGTGAGGAGACACAAAGACTTAAGAGCAGCATGACATTTCTGAAATGTATTTGCTATGATCTGAGCAGAGAAATATGCACTGTGTTCATTTCCTCACACACTATCCTGTCCTTTCCCTAAGATCTGGGTTCATGGTGCAGCTGGGGGAAGTTTGCAGATTGGGGAGGCACCGCTATGCCTCATACATTGGTGGGATGACTGGGATTAGGGGAAGCAGGAGGGAATTTGAGTATACTGAAGAATTGAAAAAGAGGATAGATAAAAGTACAGCAAGCAGTGAGTGAAGAAATGCAAATGGGGTAGAGGTTTCACTTCAACTTTTTACATTTGGCAAGGGACATTAATGTCATATGCTGGAGTGCTAGAAGGGTATCTCAGTCATTTCTTCTCTCTCAAACATGTCCTTTTCCGAAAGATGTCATGCAAATGCCACTGGTTTCTGTGTAGCTTACATTTTTTAAATGTGAAGTGGGTTTGGATGTAAGGGGTGGGGGTAGAAATCACGGAGTCTGAATTACAGAAACTTAATTTGTCATGTTGCAAGAGTGATACTCAAGCTTTAAGAAGCTCAAAATGCATCGGTTTGAAAAATTCAGACAAACTCTCTGAAGATGTTAGAGGTACTTTGGATGCAAGCAAAAAACTGTTATTTAAGGGTTATTAACCACCCTTTCCTCTCTCCTAATTTCCGAAATAGTCTTTTTTCAACAAAGGGTTGGGGTTATAAGCAAAATGTTGCTAATCCAAGCTGTCAAAATGTAGTTTTTCATCTATTAGCAAGGATGTCTTCAACAAAGTTTTCAAGACAAATTCTGCAATATTTGTACAGCAATAAATCTATAATCACTGTATTCATGGGAACTGATTTCCAATTTGCACTCTAGATCCAGATTAGAATTGGCCCAACACCTGCAAGTAGCATCTTGGCTACTACTACTACCAACGTACAGTCATGGCAATACATTACTAATACCTTCATCACTGCCTAAATGAAGCATCAATAATTCAATTCCCATTTATAAAAACAGGAAATTATTCATGCCATCAGCCCTCACCATCAATAACAGAAGTAAACCTAACCATCTCATTATCCAATTGCAATGTGTGCAAACAGAACTGCCCGTTGTTGACAATAAATATTTGATAATATATAATTTGAGGAAACAGGAAGGATAAACCAAGGATGGATGGAGTGGCTGTTTTATAGTTACCACAAGAATTGACCCAGATGGCAATGGTTTACCCTGCTTATACCTCAACTTATTTTCTTTTCATCTCAACAAGAAACTGATCCCAGCTGGGCTGGGTGTCAACCATGGATGCAAAACATCTGCTCCCTGCCTGTCTTTGTTTATGGTATTAAGGTAAGCTGAATACCCAAGTTCCTATCAATTTCTGTAATTCCCATGTTGTGGTTTTTTTAAATTAGCAACCAAGTGATAACTGTAGGGATCAATCAACAACATACAAATAAGAAAATATTTACTTGCCAAAGGTGCTTGAGCACACTGCGATTTTACTCTTGTTCAGAAAAAGCTGTTGCTGATTTCAGTGTAGACTCAGCTTTACGTTTACTGGTGAAATCTAATCAATCTATTCCTACACAGTCCAGGATCCAAGAGTGAGCTCCCTTCCCACTTGAAAGATGTTTTAAGTTCAGCCATTTACACCTGAATATTCACCACCAGTTCACTCAGAACACAATGGTTCCTAGTAACATATCATGATTTATTACTGAATTAAATGGATGCTGATTCAGGTTATACTCTGATAAAATACACAACTAGTATAATTCTCCAGGAGAGAAGCCAAGTCTTTCACACCAGGCAATAGCAAGTGTGCAGAGAGCATTGTTCATATGGCTGAACTGCAAAATAGCCTAAGCAAAGCTGCTTAGGCTGCTAGGGCATGGCACCCCGCTTTGCATCCAAGAGCTTCAGAAATGGCTCAAGTACCTTGTGACAAAAGAGTCCAAATTGGTAAAAGCATCTGGAAGCTCAAAAGAGAAGCCCATATTGCTTCACTTCACAAGTGTCAAGGGTGCTTTGCAAAAGGGAGAGGACAAGAAAAACATGTCATTTGTAAAAGAGTTAAGGGGAAAAAAAAAGGGATTTCTAGTATTCATTTTGCAGGCAATAAAGTGATGTTGTTTCCAAAGGAACAGTGCAAGGTCAGTGTCTGACTGCACCATGTGAAGCCTAGATAACTCTTAGGGAAGAGGTCAGCCTGATCCAGGGAACTGTAGTCTGCCCTGTGAAAATAGCTGGGAGCCTTTGTAATAACAGAGCTTAGGTGTGTGTGTGTACTGTCCACC
The DNA here is from genome assembly GCF_036417535.1 of Chlamydotis macqueenii. Taxonomy (NCBI): domain Eukaryota; kingdom Metazoa; phylum Chordata; class Aves; order Otidiformes; family Otididae; genus Chlamydotis; species Chlamydotis macqueenii. The sequence goes on along the minus strand of NC_141593.1, from coordinate 39,668,981 downwards.
AAACACATGCTATAGATGGTGTTATTGTGCTGATAAAATTGTTTACTGAAAGAACAAACCAAACATTTTTAAACATTTAAACATAATTCATTTATGAAATATTCATCTGTCTAAAAAAATTCCATTATAAAATAGTAAATAAAATAAAAACAAATAATTGAATGCAAATAAAACACCGAATAATAACGGCAAAATAAAAAAGCACAAGTTCCAGGTTGTCTCCATGGAATTACACATTTATGAGGGGGAAAGGGAAAATATACGTAGATTACAACACCTATGGCACTATACCCATGAGCACAAAAAGTAAAGCAGCCCACGACGACTAATACTTCTTGACCACTGCCCTACTACACAGCCTGACTCAACAGTACATATAGCTCTTGCAGGAATCAGTGCTAGGTGAAAGCACTTCTGGGGGAAATCACCAAGTCCTGGGGCTGTTTTGCTCAATACTGGCTGACACAAAAATTTTGCTTGCACAATCCTGTTACCTTGTCTGCTCCAGTATGGCTATTCACTTTGATAGTCACAGTCCGATACAGAAGAGCTAGCTGCATTTTAAGTTCTTTTTCCTTTCCTCTTACCCACAGCTTCTGGACCCATTTTCTTTAGCAGCTTCTTTCAAGTTCATCTTAAAAATTTAGTGATGACAATAAGAGTGTGTGGGGCCCACTCAGACCATTCCTGACAAATAGTGAACAAGATACAGTGGAAAGTAGAGCAAGGGATGAAAAGGAGAGATTAGATGGGGACCAGAAGGTAAAATACTTTATTTCAAGAATAAATGGAATTCATAATTCACAATTAACTTTGTTGGCTGCAAATATTTTTATGAGCAATAAGAATGTACACTGGACTTCTGAATGGTACTTAGGAGATAATTTCATGAGCTGACATGAAAGGATGAGTGAACAACCCTGTCAAGCCCATATAGTATCTAGCACTGGATATTTAATACTAGTGTGGACATTACTAGTTCTGTTGTAAATAAAGAGACTGAATAAGTCAGATGACAGAAACTGGACTGCAGTGCGATGCTGGTAGCACTCATTAAAAAAAAAAGTTGAAAATACTAAAAGCAAAAAACGGAAGGAAGAACATGAAATAAATAGTCAAAATATTAGAAAGAAAAGAAAATTAGGCAAGGTCATGGTACAAGTCATCTTTCACAATCCTGTTGATGCATTAACATGAGTAGTTAGAAAATAGTGGTGCCCTTATACACTTTGCGGAAACCCTAGTGCTCCATATCTATCCTGTGTAGATGCAGCATTGCTGGAAGGGGCCAGGCCTTTCCAGTTTAACAGTAGAATGTGTTGGGCTTATTGGACGTGTATCAAATGACAACCTAGCTATTATTGAATCTGTTGGGGGTGCAAAGCTATCTATTCAAAATTACCTTTTTAACATATTCAGCCTTATTCAGGGAAATACACTTCTATGTCTTTGACAAGATTGTTCACCCCAATATCTCCTTTTTCATGCTTATTTCCTCACAACAAACACAGACTATGTAAATTTGTTTTAAAATGTGCAATAAAATCTCTGACATTTTCCTGCACTTAGGACCTCAAGAAATACATCATTGTACAACTACTAATTTTGCTTAAATTTAAAATCTCGAAGGGAAGTTGAATCCCCAAATAAAAAGATCAATATTTTTATTCTCTCTCTTTTCTTCCTCTTCCTTCTGTTCTGTCATTTATCTTCAGTCTCTGCCAAACGTAGATTATTGCTACTCTCTTTGGTTAGCACCACTTTCCTTCTGTTCAAACCTGTCCTACCCACCAGCTCCATGTATATATTTCCCTCTTCCCACTCCTGACAAAGACAAGCACTGACTTAGACAGCCTTGGCAAGTTGCTAATGCTGTGGATTAGTGTGTTCTCCCTTAAGTGAAATCAAGTTCTCTGCCCTTTCGGGATAGCACAGCCATCAGGTTTAATTTTATTTTCTGAAATTTTAGCAGTCATGTCAGGACTTCTGCAGACAACTGAGAATGAAATGCCTTTTTGACAACAGTCTTCAGCACATTCCAGGAAAGGACATGTATATGATTTTATAAGGGAGAGAGGAAGTCTGAGCCTATCCAACACCTACACGATATGACTAAATCAAACATCAAAGTGATGGATCTCAAATATAACTGGATATGCACTTGATACACTTCACAGTGTTTCCTTTTATTATTTTTTCCATTTTGGCCACATTCTACAGGACAATTTAATTCAGTGCACTTGTCAAGAATTGAAATTGGTATTCTTTAATCTTCCTAAAATGCAAATGTATAGTAATGCTAAAGGAAATTAATTATATGACCTCACGAACAACAACAAAAAAAAAAGAGAGGAAAAAAAAAAAAGAGTTCTTGCAACTTACAAGCCTATTCCCTTGTCAGTTAGTTTTATAAGTCCACCTTCACATATCAAATATTTGATGCAGTATAAACAAAAGAACTGCCTGTGCTTCATTTCAAAACAGGTCAGATTAATGTTCTTTCTTTTTCTCCTTCCATCAGAAAATGAGTTGCACTTCAGGCTGTGCTCAGACTGGGAAAGCATGGAGATGATGTTAAAAAGTGTCTGAGCTGCTGAAGGAAAAAAAGGTTACAGTATAAATACCTTTTCCCAGGTGTGTTAACAGTTTCTATTTTATCCTCCGTCTGATAAGGATTCAGGGTTTTCTGAATAAATAATAATATGTCAAAACAACAGTGCCAATATTTACAGTAACCAGTGAGAGCTCTTCCTTTGCAAATGGATTGTCATTCTCAGAACAATTTTTTTGTCTCAGAAAATCTCTGCTTCCTTTTCCCTGAAATGCACATTCACGCAGTAAGTTTCATCCCATAAGTCCATGAATCTCCACCCCAGTTACAACATGCTATTAAAATAAACTAATAAAAAGCAGATGAAAGATAACTACCTGCAATGCATACTTCCAACACTCACTACGCATGGCACCTGATGAAAACATGCAAAACAGACACAAAATTACACAAATAAGCACTTTCTGGACTTCCACATCTGATGACAAGTGAACCGTTGACTTTAACAGATCGATTGGATAGGCTTGCAAACCAAATGAAGTCAGACGTAAAGCACTTACTGAGTATTGAATCAGAGTCCGTTTTAAAAAGGCTAGGCAACTCAAGTCTGCAAAACAGAACACTTTTGGAGATATGCCTGAAGAACTAAGGGTACAGACTGCAGAATTGCCATTCTTGGATTTTCAGAGGAAAAAAAAAACAAAAAAGACAAAAAAAAATCAAAATCACAGAGATAGATGCAAAAATCAGGCATACCAATGCAGTCAGTCATCGTATACGAACGATGCTAGAAAGACGCTTGTGTGAGCAACTCTTTACCTGGAAGAAAGTCTACTGGAGCTTAACAGCTGCCTGCTAGTAAAAGAATAGAAGTAAAAGCCAAACGTTCAGCTGGAAAACAGAGTTCTGTGCTGTGAATTGTAACCCCTCCTAGGAATACCAATACTAGAAAATAATAATAATAATAATAAAGTATATGTAAATGAGAAGATAAATTTAAAAATAAATATACATTTGATAAACCAAGCTCATCATTCATTTCAAAGCTTCCATTAACTACCACAGTGGCTAGGTGGTGTGGCAACTGCAAACAGGATGAACTGGGTGACCTAGGAGGTCAACATTAGAACCATAGAATCATTAGGGACCTTTAAAGGTCATCTAGTCCAACCCCTCTGCAAGGAGCAGGGACATCACCAACTAGATCAGGTTGCTCAGAGTCCCCTCCAACCTGGCCTTGAATGTTTCCAGGGATGGGGCATCAACCACCTCTCTGGGCAACCAGTTCCAGTGTTCCACCATCGTCACTGTGAAAAATTTTTGCTTGTATTCAGCCTGAATCTACCTCCATTTATTTTAAAACCATTACTCCTCGTCCTTTCATAACAGGCCCCGCTGAAGAGTTTCTCCTCCTCCTTCTTATAAGCCCCCTTTAGGTACTGGAAGGCCACTATAAGGTGTCCCCAGAGCCTTCTCTTCTCCAGGCTGAACAGCCTCAACTCTTTCAGCCTGTCCTCATAGGAGAGGTGCTCCAGGTGCTCCTCTAATCTTTTTTGTGGCCCTCCTCTGGAACTGCTCCACAGGTCCATGTCCTTCTTGTGTTGGGGGCTCCAGAGCTGGATGCAGTACTCCAGGTGGGGTCTCACCAGAGTGGACTAGAGGGGCAGAATTACCTTCCTTGACCTGCTGGCCACACTTCCTTTGATGTATCCCAGGATGCAACTGGCTTTCTGGGCTGCAAATGCACATTGCCACATCATGTTGAGTTCCTCGTCCACCAGTATCCCCAAGTCCTTCTCAGCAGGGCTGCTCTCAATCCATTCTCTGCCCGGCCTGTATTTGCGCCTGGGATTGCCACAACCCATCTGCAGGACCTTGCACTTGGCCTGTTTGAACTTCATAAAGTTTGCATGGGCCCACCTCTCCAACCTGTCAAAATCCCTCTGGATGGCATCCCTTTCCTCCAGCATGCCAGCTGCACCACACAGCTTGGTGCTGTTGGTGAACTTGCTGAGGGTGCACTCTATCCCACTGTCCATGTCCCCAACAAAGATGTTATACAAGGCAGGTCCCAATACCAGCCCCTGAGGAATGCCACTCATCACCAGCCTCCACTTGGAGATTGACCCATTGGCCGTAACTCTTTGAGTGAGGCCATCCAGCCAATTCCTTGGACTGAGTAGTCCATCCATCAAATCCACCTCTTTCCAGTTTAGAGACAAGGATGTCGTGTGCTGTTGGTGCCCCACACCTGTGAAATGCAGAGGCCTGGTTCCCTGTTAAAATTTCCATTTGTTGGACTGGCAGGCTGCACATGTTGGACTGCAAACGGTCCTGGATCTGGAGGGTCAGATTTGCTGTGATATGTATTTCCCTGCTGACAGTGAAGGGGGGAGGGCTGCGACGAGGTGTCGGAGTGTCCCCTGGCACAAAAATTTGATGCCCAATTAGGTTTAGAAATAGTGACAAAGAGTTGATGCCCAATTAGGTTTAAATAAAGCTCTTCTCTGTAAACCTCAATTACCTGTGATGCCTTATGACATTCAGCGTTTACAAAGTATAATTACACAATAGCGTCTGACATTTAACGTCTATGGATAATTTAAAAGACTTCTACTTCAAAAGGGCTGCTCATGAGCAACAGTAATCACTTCAATTAGCTTGGCACCATTACAATGTAACAAGACCATTTGACTGCCTATTAGAACCAGCCAAGCTCTTCAAGTGTGTTAATTTAGCAGTCTTTGCTAATTTCTGGGCTTTGCTGTATTTGCATAGGAAAACACAGCCCTGTTAGCCAGAAAGGGAGTTTAGTTCCTGCAGCAACTTCCTATTCTTAGTGAGGTTTTTATGGTGGTGTTGTTCTCAGCCAGAAACATATTTCAAACAGTGAACTATTGAGAGAAAAAGATTTTTGTTTCATCGAGGGAGTTCTTCAGAATCTAGGTCCAAATTATTAATATAGCTTTCAAACTTTTTTTTTTAAGCTACTGAAGACAAAACAGATCACTAGGATTAAAAAAAAAAAATTAAAAAAAAAAAGGAAAAAGAAGAAGAAAAAATATTCTCCAGTCCTACCATGTCTTCTTTATGCAGTATTAATTTGTCCTGGGGACTATCAGATAGCTTCAGGTTTTCCCCAGAGCTCATTGACTCCTCTGTAAAAATTACTGGCAAGTCAAGGTCCTCACCATGTATTATGGGAAGCAGGAACAGATAGAGTATTATATGACCACAGATGCTTCTTTCTTTTCAACCACTTAATATATTGTAGGATATTCAGCAGAAGCAGGAAGCCTCTGTAAAGTGGAAAAGTTCTCAAGGGACTAATCACATCAGCTTAGTAATTCCCTTTAAACTACTGGGACTAATCAGAGGACCAAAGTGGAAAGAAAAGTCAGAGTTATTTGTACCTGGACCTGAGAACTGGTAGACTAGGATGGCTCCTGGTAGCCAGAAAGAGCTAAAGGTTCAAATCCTATTAAGCCCTCAAGTTTAAAAAAATAAATACATAAATAATAATTAAAAAAAAAAACATTAAAACAAGATCTGGGCTAGCCCTCCTCATGAAAAGTCTCAACACAAATGCTGCAACGCACATGAATATAAATTGAACAACCCATTTATTACTTGAAAGACTTCAGCAGTGGGTGGCCAGCATGTGCAACCTTGCCATTAACTCAAGCATCTTGTCTGTGCTTCAAGGGAAACTCACAATGCCATCACTGTCTTCCATTACAGCGGCTGCCAGATTTTTTGAGCGCTACTGAAATATCATTTGAGTAAGATATTATAAATATAGCCTTTATTTATAATGCTTAGTATATCACAAGTGGTGAATCAAGTGAAAAATGATAAAGCAAATCCCTATGAAAATGAAGTTTCTGACAAAGGGATAGCCAAATAAAGAAGTATCCCAGCTCATCTAAATCTAGCGGAGTTTTACTAGCTTTACTCTGATGACAGCAGTAGTAGAAAACACATTTACATCACCTAAATATCATTGAAATCTTCTCTCCTGGAAAGTACAAAGGAATTATAGTGGACACTAGGCTGAATATGAGCCAACAATGTGCTCTCATTACAAAATAAGACAAACCTCATAGAGACTACGTTAGGACTCCAGCCAGCAGATGGAGGAAAGTTGTTACATTCTGTCTCTGGCACTGCTAAGTTTGCACCAGGAATACTGTGTTACATTTTGGTATCATTTTTTTTCTCTATTTTAAATCAGTAACTGGAGTTAAAAAAAAAAAAAAAAAAGAAAAACCCTCAAACACCGAAGTGACCTAAACCTTTCAGGTGCGTAGCCCTGGTCTGGAATGCTTAGAGGAAAACCTAATTTTCTCATAAGAGTTCTTGAACTTCCTGTTTCAAGCCAATGTATATCATCACAAAGTTTTATTTATCTTTCTAGTAAGAGCTATGAAGACTGCCAAAGATATGAATGAAAGTCATTCAGTTTCCACAGGCTTCTGTGATGAAATGTTAGTTCTAACCACTTTCGAGCATCAGTAGGCATTCCTTATGGTCAAATGGGAATCACACTGCTAATGAGCTAAGTTCTTGGTGACTTGAAGGTTGAAGGACTGAAAGGCATGTTATATCACTTCTTTTAAAAACTGAGGCGAGGTCACGATCCTGACCATGTGTTAATAGGAAAAAGTATTTTCCTCCAAATGACAGCACACCAGTAAGGGGAAATATTCCTTAAAATTGCCTTGGAGTGGACAGACAGAATTCAGGGAGGATTTGGTGGGAAAAAAAGTTTCATGTAACATTTTCCCTTCATATTAATTTACCTGTTCAACCACAGTAGAATTGATTTAAGCGTGTTTGTAAGTTCCAAGAAGCTAATATTAATTTCTATCTTATTTTCAAAGATATCACAAAAGTTAACAAAAGTTCCAAATGCATTACAGATACAGAGTACATGAAAACTACCTAATATCAACATGCAGGTCAAGGAAGATCTGTTTTATGCATACCATACCATTTTGACGCAGACAGTTTTGCAATAGTATAACGTGTTTGTCTTTTCCTAAAAACAGTAGCCACCAGCAACTCCCAGTACTAGCCTTAAAACACAGTATTAGCATAATAGTAATGCAACATAACACAGTATTAACCTAGAAATTCCTTCCATATGAAAGAAGATCACTAATATCCCAGAGCTGGAGAAATGCTTCCTCTTTGATATTCAGCCTTCAGCATCAAAGGTAAGAAAGATATGCAAGCAGAGAAAACGGGAACATGACCAGATCCCTGCTTGTGCTCCAGTGGACCCTGTGCCAACTGTCCAACAAATCCATAAATACACACGGAGAGCCAGAGCTGCTCTAAATCACAATAGATGCCACCCTTGATCTTATCTAGGATTAAATAGTAGGAAAAGAAACAGAATGGATGTTTTCTTCCAGTTTTCCTGTATAACAACAAATACAGCCTGCACAAATTGCAAGGCCTACTCTGACAAATATCACAACCACCAAGAGGATTCCTGATCAAATTTTCTTCCTCCACTTCCTTCCTTTATTCTTTTGTAAAGTAATACAACTCTAAGACAGAAAATATAGAAAAACAAACAAAAAAAAAAGATATAATCAGCTTTATTGCACTTTTCATAGCAACAATCACAGCAATATCTTTTTCTTTCTTTAATTCATGAAGAAAAAATAGGAAAAATTGATTATATACACAGTCAGGAAACAAGACCGGTGCATGTCTAAGGAGGAAAGAAAATACCAGCATAAAACTGATTCATCAGCAAAACTTTTATGAGAAAAGGGCATCTGACATATCTATTCAATATTGGAAATCTTCTTTAATTTACTCACTGTAACAAGTCTCACAAACTTGCATCTTTTATAAGAGACAAGGCTCATCAGGACGGCATTTTACAAATTCCTCTACTGCCCTTCTGGTGTGTATTTCCACTTATTTCTTACAATAAACTGGCCAGTCTATGATTGCGCTTTTCAGAACAATTTTCATGGAGTCATATGCTCATTTCAAGGTCATGCTCATTGCACTCCCCTGAGGTAATTTGTTTGGTGTGGAAGGGGCCTCTGCTTTTCTTGTGGTCCTAGTGTTCACGCTGCCAGAACCTCTTCTCATCTATGTAGCACCTTTCTCATTCTGCAGTAATTTCCAGCCTGACTTCTCAAAGCTCTCTGTGGACTTTATGAACTTATGTAACCTCACCCCTTTCTGCCCTTCAGATGTGGAGGAATCATGACAGCCAGTCAGAGCAGCCCGCCTGATGCTGCACAATAAAGCCTGAAAGAGAATCAAAAAAGGAGCCTGGACCACAAAAATCTTACACTTTGTGGAACAAAATGGAAGAGGTTTTGATGAATCTCTGTACGCAATGAACTTTTTACTTCCAGCTCACTCCATGTGTGAAGGTGGTTCACTGGGTATTATCTTCAAAGGTTTTGTGCATCTGTAAAAAAAGATGCCAAAAGACCAGAGAGACAGGGAGCAAAGGAAGTGAGAAAGCCAAATCACTATATACAGCCACAGTAGCAACAGAAACATGACCCTGAGAAAAAGCTGATGGAGACCGGGCTTTGGGGCTGAACAATGGCTAGGAAGGTGACAAATCCATAAGCAAAGGGGTTGGCTCCTGCTGTGCAGCTCCTACTGTACTCTCATTAGTGTTTTTCCAAAAGCCTAACCTTTAGCTATCCAGAAACCAACCACCCTCTAATGTAAATCATTATGTTACTAACTATTATGGGACAAGCCAAATTCTTCTTTTAGCATTTTAATGGAAATGAAGAATGATCTGGCAGGGGGCGGATGGGGACTATATGACACGGACTGCTTTCACTTTCTTTTGTGTTTCTCACTCTTCTTACCCCAGCACAGCACGTCTTCCTTTGAAAATTCTCAGACTTTGGCACCTAAGGCTCCCAGTCCTCCTCCTCAGGACTCCTCATGACTTTGCCTCCTCAGGAAACCTTTCAGTTTCTCCTCACTGTGCTGTATTCCTCACCAAACCACCATACCCTTCAACATATCTCAGACAAGAATATGGTGATCTTCCACAGTCCACATAAGCAGGAGGTATTATTTCTCCCATCTCAGAGGAGGAGATAGTACACAATCCTACTCTTAATTTATTTTCTTCTATTCTCCCCCAAAGTAAGGATGGTGCCATTTCCTTCTGCAGCTGGGGTGTGAAGAGGGGCTGTGATTTAAGCCAACACTCCCACCCCTAGCTGTCCCCAAGCACTGCCCTTTCACACAGTGTAAGCTGATGTTACATTCATTCCTCCTGCACAGCTGACAGACACCAGAATGTTCAAGGGGTCATGAATCACAGTGGAAACACTTCTGTGAAAGACACAGCTGTATCTCTTACACCTTAGCTGTCTCCAATGTAGAGATCAAGAGGAAAGTATCAGGCAATTGGCAGGGGTTGATTGATTGCTGTAGAGTCAGGTCTAACAGCTGACTGGACGGATAATGTGTGACCTTTTATATCCATAAACCAGCACCAGGAACACTGGCAGTGAACAGCGCTGCTAAACCCAATTTTCTACATCTCTGTAGATTCACCCTGCACACAGTGAAGGGCAGCCCAGCGACAAGCCACGTGGAAGATTTCACCACCATGCTCCCATCCAGAGTCCAAACCGCGTGACTACAAAATTAGCTAAGTGCTAAACAAAACCTCTCAACCTGGTAATAGCCAGTGTTAATTTACTGGTTTCCACTCTGTTAAAGGCTTTTCAGCAGCAGACTGGAGAGAAAAGCTGTCTTGTTCTTGCCTCAGGGCTGTTTTGATCAGCTGAAATTTTATCTACACTGACAAGACAGTAGTGAGCAAGTGTCAGAGCATTTCTATTCAGATCTCCACCACACCTTATATCTCTGGGGGGTTACAAGAGGGGATAAAGGAACCCAGAAAATACAACACACTACTCTGACTTCTCACCCAACTTTGGCTAAACATCCAGCAGCCAGGATCAGATTAGTCAAAATTATATGACCTCCTCCCTCTCAGAAAGAAAGACCTGAACAAAAGGCTCTGTGAGTGGGGCAAAGTGGGCAGTGCTTGTGTGCAAGAGCCAGAGGGAGCCAGGCAGACTACATACAGCCTATACTGCCATTCTCCTCCAAAATAAGAACTAGTCAAGCAATGAATAAAATACATATGAGGGGAATTGATTTAATTTAATCACCATAAGTAAGCTGCAAAATCACTTATTCACTTCATGTTGGATGAAATATTCAGTGGTTCTCCAAGCCCTCTCTTGTCCTTTCAGCTGAGGAGACACAGAGCATCTTTGTCAGCAGAGGCAGAGGCAGGTGCTCAGGGGGCTGAGGCAGACCTGCCATCTGTCCACAGCTGACCAGCTCATCGTTGATGTGGGTGAATATGCCCTTAAACAGTAGGAAAAATGCAAAATAAGTGCACTGACTTATACCAAACAAACCTGAACCGCATGTTAGGAGAAAAGACACAGACAGTACAGAGACAGGTACAAAACTAGGGGGAAGAACTTTACAGTCAGTTACCAAAAAAGTGCAAGACTGAAGCCCCTACCACATATACAAGTAATCTCCATGACAGCCCTTGTTGAAAGGATTGGAAATCCAAGGGAAACTGACAATTGTATTAATTTACCCTAAAAAAGAAAGCACTACAAGAGAAAATCAGTACTTCATTATATTCCTATTCTTCCCAGCACACGTTACTGAGAAGAAAAGCAGCACATGATGAGCTCATTTTTACTTTACAGACTTCACTCAAGACACAGTCAAATTCATAGACCAACCACTTATCAAAGGATCCTACAACGTGCATCATTTAAGCGTCAACATAAGATGCCCCTCCAGTCTAGTACATCTTACACGTATGCTGCAGATAGTATGATTTTAGGTTATGTCTCACTACATAAGCCACTGCAAACAAGCTAGGCTATTTTAAGGGATTTCAAATCCCTTAATTGCCAAAGTATAAGTTCTAAGTAGTATAAATACGTTATCTATTTCAATATTCTGTTTCCTAAAGATAGGTAACATGGTTAAGAACACATTGTGTATGATCTACCATTAGATGATTCTGAAATTTTAAAAAGTCTCACAAAAGGAGAAGTTGAACTCCTTCACTCTAATAAAACTGTTTGTCATTGTAAACATCTAATATATAATCACAGCTAGGATCCATTCCAGCTGTCATGATGGAGATTGACATTTCATGGATTAATGCACATGCTTTTTATCATACGGCAATGGTAAGAAATCATAAAATTCTAATTTTACCTAACAGCCAACAAATATTTTTAGTAGCACAGAGTTGTATTTAAAACTATACTATTTGTGAAGTTGCCCTTACATTAGCCATTTCTGAGGCAAGTGTCTGTCACAGACTCCCTTCTGTCTCCCTCTTGGCAGCAAGAATCTACTTTCTTGTCTCATGTTCTCCATCTCTAAAAATCTGCAATAATGTTTGGATCTAGCTACCTAATGCACAGATATCAAGAGTCTCACACACTGAACTAATTAGTTGACAAGTGAAGTTCAGTGTTGCTAAGTGTAAGATGGAGACCTATAAGGAAAAACCCTTCCTATATATGTGTACATACATGCAGAGCGATGAACTCCCAAGTTCACTCGGAAAAGGAAAGGCCTTGGACTCATTCTGGATCATTTCCTTAAAAATGTAATTTCAAGAGTAAGAATCAAAAGTGCTGGAAACCAGGTCAGTGGAAAGCTCCTGTTGTCCAACTGAATGACAAGAATTTAACAGTTTGCTTTCAGGAAGAAACAAGACCACATGGTCCAATTGAAATGCTGCCATGTGAAGGCAGAGCCCTCATCCCTCTGGGGCCCATGTTGTCCAGCTGAGTCAGAACACACAGTACAAATAATGTGTTATCCTGCTCCTGACTCTTAGTGGCACTAAACACAATGTATGTCCTGTTATTTAGTTGTCTGTGATGGGAACTGGGAAGTTCTCAGGTTAACAATTCTTTGGAAGTATGCATTATCATTAGCTGTTTGAATTACAGATATTCTTCCTAGCTATCAGTGTCTTGCTCTTTTTGTAACTTATACTAACTTTGGTTTCAACGTCACCTTTACAGCAAATAGTTCGCAGTTTTAATTAACATAGTATGAAAAGGCATTTCCTTTCCTTTATTCCCAGTGCACAGTAGAATTTAGCTGTAATGAGCCAACTCTCAATCTGCATTTCCTAAAACACTAGTTTTTGTCTCCATTTCTAAATATATAATTCTAGAATCAGCCTAAGACATGTGGATCTCAAATTCAATTCATCCAAATTCAGTCACGTAGTTAAGAGATTAAAGGGAATTTTTTCTCTCTTTTTCTCTGTTTTCACCACTCGGGCATTTCTTCAAGAAAGGCCAATAGGCTTTAGACAATGATTTTTCCCATGAATTTTGTTCCCACTTTTTCCTTGCCACAGCCTCACCAAGGCCAAAAATAAAGAGTGAAATAAAAGTGACTTTTTTCCTGAGTCACGTCAATCAACTGCAGAATAGCTTATGACAGAAGAGCTACTATTTTGCTATGTATACAAAAGGTTATTTATCTCATTATAGGGTTTTTCTGGTTTAGTTTATGCAAGGTGTTGCAGAACAGGAGAAGTACAGCTGCAGGCAAGGATCAGAGTTTTCCCTAATTCTACACGTACAGTATCTCTGGTGGACTTCTCATTCCCACCAGCCAGAAGCCTGTTAAGCTGGAAGCACTTCTACTACTTTCTTGGCAGCAGTCGGATTTGTTGCTTATTCCTTGATCAAGTGTATTTTAGGCAAGAGAGTAGGAGGAAATAGAAACATTGGGATTTTTCTTCCTCCTTTATGTTTTATACCACCATATTCACATGCTAATTCTGGTCTCTAAACCAAGCCCTACCGAGTGTTGATGTTTTGTTTAATCACGCCTGGATGTTTATAGCCAGGGAGTCCTTGATCAGCCAGTTCTGGAGCCTCTCATGCCTCTCAGTAAAGGAGAAATTCCACTCGCTTGACACAGATTATTATTACTATTGCAGTGATGGCATTACATACATTTTACAGGCAAAGGTTCTGCCTTACTCTGCCTCATCCAGAGCTGAAAATCCTTCAAGAAATTGTGTGTATGCATATATGTACATACAGTGTATATATGCTGCATACACACATACACATAAACACGTGAACTGAGTCAAAGCCCTAAAACTTTTGAAGGCAGCAAAAAGCGCCAACCTCCTGTCAAAAGGAGAGAAAAAATAGAGTTGCAGAGCAGTCTTTCTGAGTGAAGAAAAGCATGGTAAGAAAACTCGGTGGAGGAGCAGCCCAAGAGCAGCAGCAGAAGGGTGTCCGTCCCAACCCGCTGCTGTCTACCCAACGCCCCAGCCACAGCACCCTGCCACCTCAAACGATCTTCCACCGCAAGGGACACAGAGCGGCTTCTCAAGCACAGCAGCAAGCAAGGCTGCCAGCTCCCTCGCACTGGCGGAAAATTAACATGCCTGCTCCCTTACCCGCTCCAGCCTGCAAACCTGTGCTGGCTGTCATCTTGCATCCTCGCAGGTGCGAGGTAGCAGCTGGGGCCGCCGCCAGTACACGCTGCCTGACAGCACCCTCTCCAGAGGCCTGGTATTATTACAGCCTGCACCTCTCTCTCTGCGCCTTGAATTAACTTGTTCTGACTGTGTGACAGCTCTGACGATGGCCGGCGTGGAGGCAAGAAGGCTGGGTCACATGCTGCTGTGTGTGGCCTGTCACCAGCTGTGCCACTAAAACCAGGCAAAACCTTGTCAAGGGAGATAAACTCCTCCGGAGGCAGAGGTAAGCGACTCAACTGGAGGCACGGCTTGTGAGGGGTTTGTTCGGTTCAAGGACAGGATCCTCGGACAGGAGAGCTGGATGTAGGCGGCAAGGCCCGCGCACGCTCACGCACAAGCACAGAGAGAGAAAAGGAACGGCCGATGGGTTCGGCTGCCGCAGGAAGGGCAGGAAAGCTGGCAGGGGTTCAGCTCACTGTCAGCAGTCTTATGATAAAAGGGGCAAAGAAAATAAACTTCCAATTCTGCCTGCAAGCCTACATCAGAAGGAAAAGGAAAAAAGGGAAGAATGAAAGCAAGGAGGGAGGAAACCACATCCTCCTGCTTTGAGGTTGAGCTCTGGATGTGCCCAGAATTGAAGGCAGCGGGCAGGGCAAGAGAGTCTCCAAAGGCAAACGCCCTGTTGAATTTATCAGTCAGCCTCTGCTGCAGCAGACACTGCTCGTGGCACACCTGGCACAGCCAGTCAAACCTAGCAGAAAAACTGCTTAATATTAAATTTTTCTTTCTTCACCTTCCTGAGCTTACATCCTAAACATGAAACCCACAGGCAATCGCGCTCTGACAGTACTTTCAAAGAGAGCTCCTACAGAGCGCTCCCCGCCCCGGATCTCAGTGAGCTGTACTCCAAGGAGGAGAGAGCACTATGGCTATAAACAAACACCGTTTGTTGTCTCCTTTTGATTTGAATTATGGAAAGTTTCCATTCTACTTGCTGTCTACCCTAAAATGAGGAAATTAGTTTACTCCCTGTATTATTTGCCACTGAAGTACTAGGTGACAGAGATCTTTTTTTTTCCTACATGAATGAAAAGCACATTGATCAAGATATATTGAAAGCACTTAGTGGAAATAATGTACACTTTGGAAGATGTGTTTAGCCTAGATACAGTCTGGCTGTTTCACATTCCTGCCATGACACAAAGAAGCTTTCCCACAGGTTAAACACCTACGTAAATGGAAGTTACAGCTGGGACACATTAGCAGCACAATACAAAACAGCTGGAATATGCTGCTTGGGCCCACGGACTTTGTTGACATACGGAAAAGGGAGGACACGCTTAAGACAGGTAGCATGTTATTTTACAGAAAAACACATTTTTTATGAGCACTGCAACGAAATTTACCTGTAGAAAGGGTTTTAGGATCATTCAGAATGAAGTAAATGCTATTTTATATCTCATCAATAATGAGTTTAAATGGACACTAATGAACATGTCTTTAAAAAGCAACCTTTAATGCAATTAATCTGTAAGTATCCAGGAAAATGTATCACTCAGAAACAACTGATTATAAGAGAAGACTTTACATCTTCAGTCCCAGGCCAGCAGTGATCAAATGTTATCATTTTTCATTATAGAACCTGCATGGAAACCATTAGTGTTCTTAATCCCCAAAAACAGCATAGGAAAATTATCTCTAGTTGGCCTGCATTCTAGCATTTCTGGGAAAGAATTCAAAATCTCAACAGTTTCCTGACCACAAATCCAAACCTACAAGCAATGCCAGTGGGAAGGCACAGGTTTATTTTGCTTTTGTCTCTGCCATACTCTTTCCTGCAAACCTCATTTCTGAGAAAAAAAAAAAGAACTCTGAAAAGAGCTTTCAAATCTTTATCTTCCATGAAATGCCAAAATGCCATTGAACAAATAATAAGCCTCTTTCTGCTTATTTTAAAAACCATATTTGGCAACAGAAATCTTGTACTTTATTTAAATGAGTGGAAGGCTTCTTTGCCAGTTGATGCTTTTTTAAGAGCTTAAAATGTAAGCAAGCCAGTTAACATCAGTGGCCTTCTCTATGAAATCACCTGGAGTAAAATATTTTCAGGATAATACTAATGACAGTAGTACAGGTACTTCTAACAGCAACAGGTATAAACCAAAATCCAGAGCAAAACATCCTAAAGACTTCAAGGTTTTTTTTTTGTTGGAGCTCTATACATGTGTGGTTTTCCAGAAAAGAGCTCGAGAGCAATCCCCCATTCCATAGCAAGCTGTGACCTCAGGCTAATGGCCAGCCCTAACTTACAATGAAAGAAAAGAAAATGAGAACTAAACAACCATCTTGTGTCTATTCATTCTATTCAATCACAGGAAGCCCTTGATTTTCAGAGGAAAGTCTGATGAGCAGTGAGTCAGGAGCTCCAGAAGTGGCAGATACTGTTAGCATAATTTTTTTTTTTTTTTTACTTCTTTTACTAGGTACTTTGTTCCATAGGCTTAATGAATTGCCATTCATATTTTTGAGTCATCATTCCTATCCAACAGAAAAAGCATAATTTTCCATTGACCTCCTCAATGTTGATAATTTTCAGACCTCTTCCAGAGTATAATATTCCTTTTTATTTGGAGGGAAAAATAATCAAGATTATCTCTTGTCCTTAGGCTTATGTAACGAAAACCCATTAAAGCCCTGGGGCGTATGCATATCCAGCTGCAAACAGAATGTGACCAAAACCAAGACACCAACTTTTTCTGTCAGTGTATCAATTTGAAATAATTGAGATACTCCTGATTCTTATTTAGCACTGAGGTGGTACAAGGTGCCTGGTTTGTAGCAGAGCTTTAACATCTCATGTTTTGTACAGGCCAGCTTGCTCTCCAAGCCATATATCTTTTTCATCTCTGCTAGCTAGCAGTTGAGAATTGCTACACTTCAGATTCAGAAATAACTTCTGATTTTTACCCTCTAAGAGAAAAGCCTCCCTGTCATTGAGCAGTGATCAATCTTCATGTTATCGCGATTTTTAATTGCCTGTGATCAATAAAATATATAATTATTGTACAACCTTAATGCATAATACTGATAGTATGATAGAGCTCTTTGATCAGTAGCTACCTCCTGCCTACTGTGGTTTGCAGACAGAATTATACCTCTTTCTTTTTTGTGTTTGCAACTTTAGACACTACTGTTGACTGAAGCAATTGAAAACTGCAGTAGTGACAGTACAATGCAACACATTGTCTGTGTACTGAAGGAGTATATGTTAGCCTCCTAACAGAGCGTTGTCAGCGGCTGGTAATGACAGCTTCAGTGCATTTGAAAACATCAGCTTCCTCTTCCTAATTCCAAAGAAGTTGCAACACGAATACTTTGCAAAAGGAGCCAGCCACTTTAAAAAAAAACATTCTTGAAAAAGGATACGCCATTTCTGGATGCCAGTGGGAAAAAGAATACTGCCAAGATTCTCCACTTTCACCCGAGGGCTGGTGCTTCTCTCCTAGGACATGACTGCACCGGCAGCTTGAGGAACATAAAACCCAAGTTCCATTTTCATTTCCGTCTCATCGTACTGGCTCTGGCTGGGGTGGAGATGGTTTTATCAGAGCAGCCCGTAATGTGCTGTGGTTTGGTTTTGTGCCAAAACCAATGCTGACAACACACCCACATTTGGGCTGTTGGTGAAGTATGCTCGCACAGCACCAAGGCTTTCTCTATTTCTTACAGCCGCTTGCGCCACCAAGGGAGGAGGTTGAGAGGGGCCAGAGCCGGGACAGCTGACCCCAGCTAGACAAAGAGATAGCCCTGCCATACGACAGCATGCTCAGCAATAAAGTAAACCCACAACTGTTTCTTTTCAACAGAGATCCCTCATGACTACAGGTATCATGTAGAACAAATTAAAGGTAATCGTTATGGTTACAATATATTATTTTGTGTCTCTGTTAACACCCCTCATTACGTAGTGAAACTGTGAGCACCAGAGTGGTGGTGGATGCCCCATCCGTGGAAATATTGAAGGCCAGGTTGGATGAGGCTCTGAGCAACTTGGTCTAGTTGGAGATGTCCCTGCTTCTTGCAGGGGGATTGGACTAGATGACCTTTGATTGTCCCTTCAAACCCTAACCATTCTGTGATTCTATATCTCTTGCTCAGGCAAAAACATTTCTTGCAGACTGATTAATTGGACCTTTTTTTCTTAATACATTTTTTAATTCAAATATCTTAGTATGGTGGATTTTTTGCTGAGAAAACTCATTAATAAGGCAACTTAAGTTCTTGGCACTGGATGCAGAAAAAGGAAAGGCTGGACAAATTTTCCTACGTTTCTTCTTTCTATCCATATCCTGAAACAGCTCACATGAAATGTGAAGAAAGTACCATGGTTAGTTATTTAGTATATCCTAATTTCTAGCATGAGGGAAGGCATCTCAGACATCCTATAGGTGCTGCTGTTCTCCTTCTGGGACCACATAGTCTGCAGCCTTTGCATTGATCCTTCACAGGTATTTCGTAACACAACTTCCACATCTAACCATGTTCATTTTGCAAATAAATTTGATGCAAATTTGCTTTCTTTGTTACTGTCAGATTCACCTCATCCAGGTAACAGTATTTAACAACAATTAAACTGTTAGGACTGCAAGCAATAGAATGCAGATGCTTTAAATGGGATATGAGGTGTTACTCCCAACCTGTGCAAGTGGGGGCATCCCTACACGAGCAGTTACTGCACAGCAAGGGTGGGCTGCTCTGTTTCAGCTACTCACCATGGAGATCTCTCTGTGATGTTTCAGAGAGGATAGAATGGTACTTGATAGAGAAAAAAAAAGTTCCTCTTCTTGCTCTTATGGGCAGTTGCCTAAGGATTTAGCCAACAAAAGTCCTAAAGCTGCTAAAAGAGGGCAAATAAGATTAATAGTTGCTGTATCTGCTCAGCTGTTGGCATCTTTCCACACAGCAAACCTCTGGGTCACCTTACCCTATTAACTTTTAAGTCCTTCAGATCTTCTGACCTGAGAGGGTGCTTCCCAGGTGTCCTATTAAAAGAACTTCACAAGATTTCTACTGCCCTGGTTTCACCAGGTGTTTCATTTCATCTGAGGGACGGCAATCTCACCTAGAGTTAATTCCCTCTGTTATCTCACAGAGCTTTAACCTGAAAACCGCTGACAGAGTGCCCACAGCTTGACAATCATTCTTTTGCAGCATATTTACAGTATGAACATTTTGTGTGGTAATATACAACAACCATGTTGCAACCTGCACAAACATAATCAATATGGCTGTAGTTCACATACAAGTTCATTTTGTAATTGCATGTGGCAACATGAGGTTTTATGATCATATACTATAAAACAGTTAGAAAACATATAAAAATAATACTTTTGACATTTTTACTCATAGCTAAAGACTCCTAAACATCTATGTTTCATTGCATTATGTTAAAAGCTTCAATATTCCAGGGTTCCCAGCAGGACACCTGAATAAAAAAAAAAATTGCTGTAATTTAATTATGCCTATTAATGAAATCCTCTAGACTTCCATCAGCCTGGAGCTTTATGGTGAACTTTTGAATGTCAAAACTCATTTTGCACAGCTGAATCTCATTCAGAATCTGGCCTTGATGAAACCCATTTCAGTAAATTAGGCTGAGATAAGCTATGCAAATTTTAGATCATTAAAGGGAGGAATAGTCTTGTGAAAGAAAATAATTGTTACACTATTAAATGCTAGCATAAAGAATTCCTAGCATGAATTATGTAAATTTACTTTTGAAATAAACAGTTATAGAAAAAGACCACAATGTCCAAGTGAATTTAATATTTGGTGGCATCCTAGCTATTTGAGTCTCAGTAAGTACCAGTGCAATCTTAGTATAATAAAATAAATGGTTAAAAATACCCGGTTTGTCTTTTACTTTTGTGAAATCAGATCTTTTCTGTCTTCTGAAAACAAGAAAGAAGAAAAGCTAACAATAATACACACACACACATATACCTCCTACTTCAGAACAGAGATATATGCCAGTATTACCTTCCTATCTGTACAGGGTATTCAATTTTCTACCAATTTTGAGATACAAGATAGAAAAAAAGCTCCCTAACAAATACCAGCACATCTTTTACAAAAAGAAGATAGGAGAGTTCTGCTCTTTTTCATAGTAATAGATCACATATTTCCAGAACCTTACGCTGCTTATGTTGTTTTGAAGCTGTATGTCACAGATGACGGCAAAGTCCACTTTCCTCCTGTGTTAATACTCTTATGTGCATGATTGATATCTGTAAAATATTTACTAGTGTTTCCTCTTCTTTTTGTTTTGGAAAGCCAAATAAAGATATACCATTATTTCCTTTCCTCTCAAAGGCATGTATATGCATGAAAATATATGTGAGGCAGAATAATTAATTAAACTTATATTACCTTGTTGGTAAGTTAGGGGACCCTCTCATTACAAGCTGGTTACGTCTGCAATTGTCTGATACCAAATGTTACTTCCATTATCTTCCCACTGTTTCTCTTTTCTTCTCTTGCTTCTCTCTCTCTCCTTTGCTTTTTAACAGCTTATAAACACTTCCTGTTGCATACTGGCTGAGAAAGCTCTCTCAAGTCCCAAGTGCAAATCAATAAGTTAGAGTGATTCATAAAAATAAGACCGTTAGCATTATTGTTCAATTATTTCTGGGTCTGTGGAAAGATTCTTCAAGAGCTGGAGGTTTCTTCACTAATATTTATAATCTGCACTGAACTCTGTTAATGAACGAGTGGGTGTACATTAGGCTGAAATGCAGTGGTATTTGATTTATACTAAGTCCAGGTCTGATTGTTAATGTTAAATCCATTAAAGTGTCTCTTAGATCCACCTTAATGTACTTCCCTGCATACAACAGAGATTAAACATTCCCACTTACTTAGCTTTTCATTATTGGTTGAATATTTGTCTTTATCACATCATCCCATGATAAATTGGACTTGGGATATTTTGAAAAATAGCTCTTTATTAAAGCTTCACTTGTCAAAAGCCAATATCTT
Source organism: Chlamydotis macqueenii (assembly GCF_036417535.1). Taxonomy (NCBI): domain Eukaryota; kingdom Metazoa; phylum Chordata; class Aves; order Otidiformes; family Otididae; genus Chlamydotis; species Chlamydotis macqueenii. Next base: position 39,647,862 of record NC_141593.1, on the reverse strand, counting down.
AAAAAATTATCAGCAAGTTTGGTAAAAAAAGCAACGAGCTAATGCTAAAAATGTATGAAGAAATTCAAAACATTCAACCTCAATTCATTAGACCAATATGCTTGAGGAAGAAATCATAGAATCATAGAATCATAGAATAGTTAGAGTTGGAAGGGACCTTCAAAGGTCATCTAGTCCAACCCCCCTGCAAGAAGCAGGGACATCCCTGACTAGATCAGGTTGCTCAGAGCCTCATCCAGCCTGGCCTTGAACGATTCCAGGGATGGGGCATCCACCACCTCTCTGGGCAACCTGTGCCAGTGCTCTACAACTCTCATTGTAAAAAATTTTTTTCTCATATCTAATCTAAACCTACCTCCTTCTAATTTAAACCCATTACCCCTTGTTCTATCACAACAGGCCCTACTGAACAGCTTCTCCCCATCTTTCCTGTAGGCCCCCTTGAGGTACTGGAAGACCGCTATCAGGTCTCCCCGGAGCCTCCTCTTCTCCAGGCTGAACAGCCCCAACTCTCTCAGCCTGTCCTCATAGGAGAGGTGCTCCAGCCCTCTGATCATCTTTGTGGCCCTCCTCTGGACCCTTTCCACACTTCATCCTGGGGAAAAGAAATTCACAAACAGTTTTCATTTGGAAGAATAAAAGATAGTATGTTTACCTAAGCTGTCACCTTCTGAGTATCTCTGAGGGGGAAATTCTTTTCTCTAGCTCAAAATTGTGTTCTCCTGAAAAAAAAAAGCCATTAGACAAAAGTGTAAATAGTAAAAACAGAATAGGAAGAACATGCAGGAAATCATCAACTTCCAGCTCAGGTCTGGCATTTCACAGCAATTCTGCAAAGGCTATTGGGTATTAAATACACAAGCTGACTACAGCATTTCTTCTCATCTACAAGAGTTTTCCATTCACAGTACATACAAAACCAGTCCTGGACTGCCAAGACAGCCTGGGGTGTATTTCTGATTCTGTCTTCATTAAATATGTCCTTTTTTCTTACCTGAATGTTTCTCTGGTTGACTAGAATCAGACTTACTCTGTCACTATTTATCTATTATTTTCAATCCATTTTGCTAAAGGAGTAAGCCAAAATCAGAGCCTTGTAGGCTTGGTTTTATCTTAAGAGGAGCCCTTAGTAACTTCAGAGAATGCAGTCCATTTATGAGTAAGGAGTCCTTTTCTGTTTCAGGAAACATTAAACATAGCTTTTTTCCTCGAATTCCCACCTGTTCTGAATCCTGCTTTAGGATCCTGCTGACTATGCCAATTTGTTGTGAATGGGTGATTTAAATCACACAAAGAACCACTGTCAAAGGTATTAGCAAAAGTGGTTTCAGTATGACATTGTAAAAGTGCAACTCACAAAGTTTGATGGCAAGGTTCTCTCAATTATTGCATGGAAGAAACATACAAAGGAAAATTGACTTACACTTGAGTTACAGTGATTCACAGAGAGACTGGAGATGCAAAGGATAAGTAGCATTCTCCTATTGAGTGAACCCCCTGGCTTTCTAAACTCCTGACGGAGCATAGGTGTGGCTAAATCCATTCGTACCAACTCAACACGTAATCAAAGTTACCAAGACAAAAATCAAAGCGACCATAATATAAGGTTATGTGCGATATCGGTCACTTACCAAAGATCTGCTTTTGTCAAAGGTGTCTCTGCCTCAAGAAGCAGCTTTGAGAGATGTCCCAGCTCAAGAGGGAATCACCACCATGCAGCCACGCTGCCTAGCGGCGAGAGCTCAAAAAAGGTTCATTTAGGCTGTCGTATTTATGGAATAAAGTGGCTGGCTCACAGTAGTATGCATGTGACTCCTTGTATCCACAACTTTCTTTGTTCCTTGACAAACAAGTCTTGGAAAAGCCACCCACCATTCATGCATTAATCGCATGATCAGTGTTCCAAGCTTATATGCCTCAGTGCTCACTGTGCCACTCTGCTCCTTTGTGAGTTTTCAGAGAACAGTTTGAAACTAGAGGAGATCTTCACCTGGCTATGGCTCAGGCTTTTACATCCTCCAGAGCCCTGGTCAAGGGGTTGAGAGCACCTGTCATACCACAGTTCTTCTAGACAAATATTTAACTCCCAAAATTTATCTCAAGCCAACAGTCCCATCCTTCTTCATTCTTCTGAAGCATCCTTGGGCTCTGACAATCTAGCCTTCTTCTCTCACCCCTGCATTTTCTTGCCTAAACAGGTATTCAGCAGAGCTTCTCCATCCAAATAGCAAATACCAAACAGTTTTTTACAGGCTTTTTGTGTGTGTGTGTGTGCGTAGGAGTACCTTATTAGCTGCCTGCCACATGTATTAAATTAAAATCAACAGCTGAATGTAGCAATCTTAGTACTGCCACTGCTGTGCAGCATATGTTAGCATCAGATTCAGCGTTGTGCCTTTCCAGCAATGCAAAATTGCTAGAACTATACCTTTATCAGCTCCCTGAGTGTTTCTCCTCGCTAAGGGTATGCAAAACCCACATGGTATATAGAACAATAGAGCTATAAGGTGTCAGTCTCTGAGAAGAGGGTTTGGCCTGGAAGTCCCATCCACTTAACCAACCCTGGCCAAATGTCAAAGGGCAGCTTCTCCCCCTTGGAAAGGACAATTCTCACAGCTGCCCACAAAGGACTACACAAGCCACCGTGCGTCCCAGCCTGCCTAAGTCTCTTGAGCAGTTTTTGCTTTGCCCCTTACTCCAAGCTCCGTTCGAAAATACAATGCAGATTCAAGGGTACAAATTGCTGTAAATTATTCCAAGATATCTGGAGAAGATTTACAAAAGTTCTGACAACAAACAACCCCTTTTATTACATCAGTTATGTAATAATATCTGTAACCACTGAGATTATAACTTTTGGGGTTAGATTTTGAAAAGATTCCTTGTTTTGTATTCTTACATTCTAATCTGTTTGGAGTCTAAGAACTGAACCCAGTTTTTCACAAATAGTCCTGCCAGCACAGGCAGCCTGGGTTTCTTTGCCTGTGCCACGCTGGACTGGGGTAACTTGGAAATACGTCAGTTTGGACCAGTAAAAACCTTTGGATAGATTGAGCCCAGTTCTTCCTGAGCTTAACAGGGAGTTTCCTTTAATCAGCACCTTGAAGTTGACTAAGATATAAAGGACTATGAAATTATTTTGTCTTTATTGCTGTACAGAGATTTCCTGTCTTTTTAGTATGTTTCTTTCCCTAGGCCTGACAAAATGTGGCCTTCCTCAGAGAGGGCATCTACTTTCCCAAGCTGGAACAGGCTTTGCTGGCTCCCAGAACTTGCAGGCAAAAAGAATTTGCAAGGGATACAGGCTCACTACTGCAGCAGAAGAGGCTTAGTTGAGCATGAATGTTGGTTCTTGATAGCATCCTGGATTCTGCTGCAATCTGTCTCCCAGATAAGACTCCAAATTGAGCAAAATGTTGCAGTCTCTGCTTAGTGGCAATTTAGCAACTAGACAGCATTGATAAGAAAGGAATGTAGATCACTGAAGATCAGTTCTGCTCACACAAAGGGTATGTGTTAGATGCTGAAAATGCCAGGAAATCCCATTAAAACATCACACGCTCTTAAATAATTACCCTCAGACTTGCTGGTATATTTTTCTTCTTATTCACTTCTTTGATAGCGGTTACAGAAATATTTATCACACAAACTAAGTAATATAGATGCTTAGGAAAACATGCACAAAAATCTGCAAACACGTTGTCATGTTTTCTTTTTGGTTGTTTTTAATTTTATCTTGGCATTTTCTGATCCTGAGAAAAAATACCAAGAACAAAATACAGTAGAGTAAAAAAAAAATACTTCATCTCTTGCTGTGTTATAGGACAGCTATTAATGGGGTTTTTTTAATTCCAAGGAATGACAGTTTCTAAACTCATTCCAGTTAGGAGAGTGGGAAGAAGTGATATATAATGTCTATATTACACAATAACCACAGTAGATGCTGACATACTTAAAGACAGTCTTAGCAGAGGAACCGAAAGAGAATTGACTTTTGGGAAGAACAGCACTTTCTCCCTGCTAGGTCTGCTGTCTGACTTCCTGCATCTTGCTTTTCAGTAGTTAGCACAGAAATTTCATACCAAAGGTGCCAGGGAATTTTGATCTTTCTGAGGCATATTTGTGCCTACTTACCCTGCCCCCAAAGCTAGATCAACCTTAGAGTAATTAAGTAGCCATTAAGTCACATGCCCCCCATCCCCCCCCCCAGCCTGCCCACACTTCCTAGATTATCTGTCAGTGGGCCTATGCCTAAGAAATCCACCCCTAACCAGAGAGCAGGATTTTAGAGTTTCCACAATCCCATCCTAATTCCTAATCCTGAAATTATTACTTTGTTCATTTAAAAATAGAGGTGTCTGTATATCTCTCCTTTCAGACAAACCAGTAGCCGGTGCCTGGTATGAGAAAAATCAGGTGTGTCTTGTTACAAGATCGGTGATAGCACTTCCTAAACAAATTATACCTTTATGAAATTAATTTCTTCTTATTACTACCAATAATTCAGATCTGTTTGCAGTAATGTGAATGGAGAAAAGCCAAAGCACAGATGACAAGACATAAAATCTGAACCAAGGAACGATATAAAACCTGAACTATTCTCTCACCCTGTAGAAGAACCCTCTACGGAAATGCCAAGGTTCATTAATAAGGCAGTGGAGGAAACTTGCTATGACAAGTTACTTTGCCCACAATTAACTTGCACAGGGAGCAGTGTTTGGCTTCAGCAGCGCTAATTCACAGTTATCAATCCTCTGCTCCCACCTAGTGCACTTCTAGAAGGTCCTTTAGTGTCACAAGCAAAAACATGCTGGTGCTTCTGCATCTGGGAGGTGTTTAAAAAAGAGAAGTAGCTTTCTGTGAGGTATGCACTCTCTAGCTGAACACATATTTGCCCTCTTATGGCTCAATCTGGCTTCCAGTGAAGATAACAACAGTCTTTCCATTTATCTCAGTGGTAAGTGGACCAAAATTTTAATTATTTTTCTATGGTAAAGAAAACACTTGGGGCTGGTAAGTAATAGGGATACCTCCTGCTTCTGTGTGCCCTAGAACTCGTGCTATAGTAAATCACCACCATTTGTGTTCCCGCATGGTAAAGCTCTGCATAGCAGAGTAGGTTGCTTTGCTTGATGCCACTGTGCACCTTAAGGGTCTGGACACAACCCAGAAGTAAGAACATTATTAAAACAGTGCTATATATGAGAAACAATAGGCCAGCAATTTTTTCCATTAAAAGAGCTATGATACATTCTGGAAGCACGGATTTCAGTGATAAATATGCTTATTTTGGTTGAATAACTATTTATAATTCATCATTTTGGTAACAAGAGGGAATGGTTAATTTGCACTAAAGTTCCACTGCTTAGTCTAGTCAGGAAAAAATAGGTGATTCATTTATTAAAGAGTAAAATCAAATTCAGAGGACAAACTAGACTTAGAGAAAGAAATGGGCTCTGACAGTATGTGTTATTTACCATGTTTAAATAGAAGCACATCTTCTGGAAAAAAAAAAAGCAGTAATATCTTTTTGCGAGTTATATATATCTATTCTGCAGCATGCTTTAAAGACAAAAAAGAGTCCTCAAAAATATATCCTTTCTCACCAGATACCACATTGTGATAAAAGTTTAGAAATCAAGTCCTGATGGAGGCAATGGCTGGTAAAGAATGAAGTTTAATGGGTAATGCTATTCTGCAGGGGCTTTTCCGGAAAGAAAAGCAGGACTTGACCCAACATTTCCTATTACTCACTTGCCAGTAAATCAGCAAGTTCCTGAAAGGCTAGCCTTCTTTTGCTGAATTCAATCCCAAAGGTCCAACAGCTTTCAAGGAAAACTCAATCCTAAACATGCAAAGGGACAAGCTTCCTCATGCAGGCTGTGACAGTCCCGTGAAGTCAATGGGACCAGTAAAGGTATGCAAAGATATACATCCTTAAGTCTCTTACACTAGCGCCTTACACAGTATTACTTACTTTTTGTCCAATGCCTTGAGTTTTATGGGCATTAGCCATACAACTTTATAAGAAAAAGATAGGTTGTCACCAAAAGTCATTTCTGGTTATGTACACAGTAATTTTACTTGCAGCAGTGTTTTATCAGTATTGTACAACTGTCCCTTTTTGCCGCTTTAATAGTTTAGTATGTTGTCCATTAGATTGGGAAAATATTCATTAAAAGTGTCTACAAGTATTGTATACAATTGTGAAAAATAGCTTTAAATTTACATTCCCTGTGTGTTGGTTTCTTGCATACCATCTAACAAATAGACCTAGCTCCATTCTCCATTGTATTTTATCTTGGTATAACTCAGCTAATTTAATTAGTTAATGTAATATCTGTTAGTATACATATAGTGTTAAACATAATTTTTTTCTGAGAGGTAGAGAATGAGTTTGGACAAGAGACCAAATTCTCTGATGCAGTACAATGCCTGCAAACGCACAGAGATTTCTCGCTCCTGATAGGTCCCTAAATCCCAATGGTTTCAGTTAAAGTTGGCCATTTAAACACTTTTATGGTTCGGGGCCACATCAGCTGCAAGAACAGGCAGGATCACTTCACTACTGTCAATTAATCTGTCTTAGCCCACTGCCTGTAAAACCTCTCCCCATAGCTGCTTTTACATACGCATGATGAAATAAACTTTGCATACACACATACTTGTATGCATGCAAAGACTTTTATGTATGTGTGTATATATATATATGTGTGTGTACAGGTAAGTACATCCACAGAAGTGTCTAAATATGAGTCAATGTGCCTGCCTTGTACTAGTACTTTTTATAATCTTGGCCTACGGTATGCAGTATGCGTGTGAGTCACAGGACTGACGTGAATGGATGAAAGTAAGAATTAATTTTAAAATTTTTCTTCCGTGATTAATATTGCATCCAAAATTATAAAAGTTTGAATGGTTCATCTATCTAGTGACACTATTGGTAAGACTATTCAAAGAGCAGTGTATTTTAAGAAAATAATGCAGTAAACCTGCAGTGAGCTGACTCCAAACTGCAGGGAAAGGCTTACTCTCAGAACTGTATCATCCTGCCCACCGTATCACCATTTTTCACAGTATGCCGTGAAATATTGCAGGTGCTTTGAATACAACCTGCATTAACCAAAAAAAAAAGAAAAGAAAAGAAAAAAAAAAAGAGAAACAGCTGTTATTAACTTACAGTTGACCATGAATTTGAAGCAAAATGCTGAAACCTTAAGGTGCTTCTGGATGTCTGTAGTATACAACAGAAGAAGTTTGACAGGCAACCCCTACAACTGTCAGGCCCCCAAAGCAATGAAGCAGAAAATAAAAGTGCTCCCAAACACGTTTAAGATGATTCATCTCACTGTTTCGCTTTGAAACGAGGAACAAAAAATGGAAGCATTCCTATTCCCTATTGAAAGTAATCACAGTTTTATATCCTGCAGTATTTACATAGAGAGAGCTGTTTATTTAGAATCCTTGGTGATAAGGACACGGCAAGCTCATAACTTATTATATATTCTCTTTTCATTTTGTCTTTTTTGGGGCGAGAATTATGTATATTTTATGATAAACCAAAATGACTTATACATAAAAAATACAGACTTTAAAGATAAAAAGGATTAGTAGCAGGTAATGCATTTTCCATGAGTGGCTATAGGGCTCTCAGTTCCAGAATGTACAGGCTGCATACAAATGAATTGATAAAAGTCTGAGGCTGCAGATGGGTAGAAAGGCTCATGCTTTGCTGGAGATGATTCTTAAAGTTACAATAAATCAGACAGACAGTGTCGGCCTTTGAGGATAAACCTGTGATGGCTTGTTGTGCCTCTTTGAATCGCCTCAGAGGCCCAGGGACTAAAAAGTGCCTAGATGTCACATTAAATCTACCGGGAGGATGGAGCACTTCAAAGAGGAACGCAATCAGATCTGATGGAAAATACATTTTCTGAAAGCTACTGACAAAAAAGTAATCTTTGATGTGGATGTTGAATAACAATTGATATTGTCTTTCCTGACATTTTTCATTATTGCTGTCTTATACAGCCTACTTCATGTATTAAAGCAATATTAACTGTTTGACAGGGACAAATCCTCAAACTATCACATAAGCAATTGTTTCTGAATTGTCTTAGCCCACTGCCTGTAAAACCTGTCCCAATAACTGCTTTTAAATATGATGGTACACTCTTTTCCTTGACTAGCTAGACAGTGTCTGAGCCTTGGCATAATACGATAGAGTCTAGGGGATATTAAAAATGGTTGGTGGTTATGAGGTGTCATTTGATTATAAGCAAGGTACAGCAGTGTTTTCTGAAGGTGACTTTTAATGAGCGAGGTCTATAAAAAGTTAGTCCTTATTATTCCCAATCTACAATACATATTTATAGCAAGCATATCTACCCAGAAATTTTGAATCTCCTGCAATTCTTGCAGCTTGACAGAAGAAAAAAAAGAAATGTCCAGGAGATCTTTGTTACTTATGCAAAGAAATAAAGCAATCTGTAGCTGGACAAAATGCTATAAAATATACTGTAGATAAATCCCCCAGCTGTTACTGGAGAGAAATTCAAGCAGATCTAGAAGCTAAACGTCATTTCAAAGGACTGGATCCCTCTTTAGGTTTGATGTCTTAACCCCCTACTATAACAATGTGCTGCTTTACCAAAGATATTTATAAATCCAGAACCCCTGATTCATAGATAACCTCGAGCTAGCGAGTGGGTAGGTGGAAAGGCAGCTGGTATATGGGGGTTAACTGCACTAGCACTGGGGAGAGGCACACCTGCAGAAACCCCAAGCCTGAGAGTCAATTGCAACAGCCAGATGATCTACTGCTCTCAGGCTCTCACAAGTTACTGGCATTTCTGTTGCACTATAAAACAGCGAAGCTGTGGCTCTCCCTGTTTACTTGCAATTTCCTTCACAGCCTTCAGTTTTTCACACTCCTGGATAGATGGTTTAACCAGTTTTTTCTCCCTTATCACGACTGCCACTATCAGAGCCACCACCAGGAGCCTTTTGCAATCACTCATTTGTTTCAGACGATTGCTCCTTTTTATGGAAGAGTCCCTTGGTAAGGTTTTCTGTGGAGTCCCTCCCCAGAGAAAATGTTTAATGGTGTATGGTTAACCTGTTGTATAGCATGAACCGAGAATAGTCTGCTTAAGAGGCTCCAGAGGCTAGAGTATCTCTAGCAGGAAGGAGTAAGCAGCACCACTGTTTGACTGCACGGTGCACAGCTGTAATGCATTAGATATTTTCATTAACAAGCAGAAGAGTTTGAAAGAGAACATTCAGCTCCACCTCTGTCTGCTACACAGAAACACACCCCTGTCACCCTCTGATAGGGAGAAAAAGCTGTTACTTGCCACCCTTTTGCATCACCCTTTGCCCTGCCTGCATGTGCTCTGGAAGGCAGCCGTCCCCAGAAGGACGAGGGTAAGTTGCACTGCCACTGGTGTTTCTGCCAAACCCCAGTCCACATGTGGCGAGTGCTGAGTTGGCGGATTCCCTACAGGACCAGGCGTTCAGACACACTTTGTTTCTGCCCAGAAGGCAGTTGCTGTCTTCTCATAAAGTAGAGACAATGAAACCTTCTTCTCTTGGATGATTTTCAATTGAAAGATTACTCCACTGCTGCCCTATGTAAAAAAAAAAAAAAAAAAAAAAAGAAAAATTTTTAAAAAAGACGTCAGCAACATTCTCAGCAGCTTCAAAGGTTATTCTTTCATATCTCCCAACTCTCTCTGTTGCTTTATTATTTCAGAATTGGCTGAGGCCAAATAGATGCCGTATATACTTTAGTCTCATGTTCACACTGGCCCCTTTAAGACTCCAGCTCCTTGACACTTCAACTCCAGTTCCACCAGGAGGGATTTCTTTTCTTTCATGCTCTCTGTAGCTCTATCCCTAGTGAGAACTCATCCACTCCCAGGTTTCCTAACACCTTCCTTCTGAGTTATTGAAATGAGGCTGCTTGGCCAGCTGAAACGTCTTTGAAGTCTGAGAATATTTCAGATGTCAAGTCATGAGATTTCCTCTCTCTTTATTTTAGACTGCTGCTTGTGCTTGTAAAAATCTATGAACTACTAAGCATTAAAACCCTATACACAGTGAACTGCTGGCACTGATTTTGCAATCCTACAATAAATGGAGGAAGGGAAAACCACAGAAATTAGCATAATGCATCCTCTGTGGAAATATTAGAAGGATTATTGCTGTTGGGGAAGGGGAAATAAAGATCCATTAGTTGGCAAAAGATGTGTAAAAAGCTTTTAGTTCTGTTTCTACGCCACTGAGGTCAAACTAACGATCCTCTTTCTGCACAGGTCATGGTTTGACAATAGAGAAAGTCTGGCTAGCACCACATCAGAAATGTTGCTGCCACATGATGAAAAGCAGCCAACTGGTATGAACTCACACCACTGCTTCACGTTTGTCCCAAGTTTTCCGAGGGGCTAGTGTTGTGCATGCGGGCTTCACGACAGATCCACCGCTGCCTGTCTTCCTACAGCCGGCAAACATGTCGTCCTGTGCAGTCTGACTTTGACAGGAGTGCTAGCGCATGCCCTCGTGTGGGTTGTGCTGCTGGGGCTGGTGAGGGTCTGGCATTAAACACAGGGCAGCTACCGCTTCCCTCGCTGGCCTGAGGCTTAATTATACAAAGCATAGAGGCAGAGTGTGCGACCGCTAAGTGCGACAAATCCAAGTAAGAAGCAATCAGCAGTGTGCGAAAGAAACGCAGTCTTGCATTCATGACAACAAAGCAGCTGTGAGACAGCTGATTTTCAAGGCTGGCAGCCCGAGCCATCACCCAGGGCTCCAGGCTTACACTGACCCTTACAAAGCTGAAGTTCAGCAGCACTGGAGGGTGGTCACTGGGTACACAGGGAGGAGGAGGAAGAAGGGACAGGGCCAAGCTGTGACACCTTCCCATGGTTCTCTCCAGTACAGGCCTGCTGCGCAAGCAGCCAAGTTGCTCCTACTGGGTAGCTGAGGTCCCATAGAGCATTAGTATAGCAACGACCACAATTCAGCCCAGCTTCTGCTGGAAGCCACGATCCTCTACTACAGCTGGCCATTTTTGTATGCACAAAGCAAGGAAGGGCTGAGACACCTTACAGGCTTTGAATTACTGCTGCCAGAGAGGAGGAACCCAAATTTAGCACTTAGATTTGCTCATGCCCCTTCACAGCCCTTGCGAACACCTCTGCACATCGAGCTGGGCTTACAGATTCATGGCTTTCCTGAGCAGACCTGTGAAAGGATGCAAATTGCTCCATAATTACTCAGATGCCTTACAGAGGCCTGTGCTACTCAATGTCCAATTTATAACCAATCAGCCCTGTACAACAAGCAGCTCCACGTACAATAACAGCTGATTCTGGCTGGCTCTCAGCTCTTAGAAGTTACATCCCTGCAGGATGTAACAAGACAGTTTTATAAAGCTGTGTGGGTAAAAAGAATCATCAAGGTCACCATTTTCAAAAGCACCTGGAGCTGAAATGAAAGGCTAAGCAGATGGTGTGGCACAGAGTCAAACCTTTCCTAACTACGGTCCTTTTTTCCCAGCTCTCTGACAAAAGCATATGTGAGAGTTGTCTACATAAAATCAGCTTTGATTTTCAGTATTTTGCCTTAAGATCATTAAACTGGTATCTATTAGTACTGTGATGTTTTCAGCAACCATCTTATGAGCATATAATTCTACTTTTGAACAGGTAAGCACTTACAGGTATGTAGATTTTGTATGGCAGCAAGTACTTCAAGTCCTAGCATTTAAGATTCTGCATTTCCCATTTCTTTTTGAAAGATACTGATTTATGGAGCAGAGCTACCACAGGAACACAGAGTATTCTCTTCACACTGGTTATACTAGGAGGCTGTGTATCAGTATTCTTGAGCTCTGTTTCCCTTTTCATCACTGACTTACTCTTTGAAGTCTGTGGTTTTGGGGTTTTTTGGTGACTTTTATTCATGCTGTAAATACATGCACCTGTGCAATTAGCAGTTAATTAATTATAGGGTAATAAATTCACTACAGGAACATGGTGGGTTTACTCCGGCCAGCAGCTAAGCACCCCCACAGCAGCTCCCTCACACCCCTCTCCTGTGGGGTGGGAGCAAAATACAAGGCAGGTGAGAAGACTCACAAGTGAAGACAGAGACAGTTCAACAGATAAAGCAAAAGCTGCACTTGCAGGCAAAGCAAAGCAAGGAATTCATTCACAGCTCCTAGTGGGCGGGCAGGTATCCAGTCACTCCCTAGAAAGCAGGGCCTCGGCACATCTGACGCTGATGTGGGAACACAGACACCATCACCCCGAATATCCCCCTCCTGCTCCTGTCCTCCAGCATTTATTCCTGACTATGATGTGCTACGGCAGGGGTATCTCTTTGTCCAGCTGGGGTCAGCTGTCCCACCTGTGGTCCCTGCCAGCTTCCTGCCCACCCCCAGCCTCCTTCCTTGTTGGGGCAAGTGGGTGTAAGGAACAGAGAAAGCCTTGGCACTGTGCAAGCACCCTTTACCAACAGCCCAAACATGGGTGCATTGTCAGCACTGGTTTTGGCACAAACCCAAACTGCAGCACTTTACGGGCTGCTCTGAAGAAAATGAACTCCATCCCAGCCAGAGCCAATACAATGAGACAGAAATCAAAATGGAACCTGGGTTTTACATTCCTCAGGCTGAGCTGTGTCCTAGGAGACATGCACCAGCCCCTGTGTGAAAGTGGAGAACCTTGGCAGTATTCTTCTTCCCCCTGGCATCCAGAAATGGAGCATCCTTTTACACTCTCCCCAGAGACCAAGGCAAGCATTTCTCCATTGCTGATATATTTCAGAGGCTGTTCTCTCCAGCAGATTTTCTTGATGACATTGTCTTGCCCATATGCCCTTTCTCCTAATTGCTGTCTCATCAGGGAATATTCCTCCTGCCTGAGAATGTCTCCATGAAACTCCCTTTTGAGGCCTCCAGTGCAAATCTGAGTGAGCTACAGAAGATGCTACTGAGTTGTACAAAAAGCTGTTTCTTTTCTACTCCTGGGGAAGACAGAATGAGACTTGTGCCCCAACAACATCCTGACATCTGTCAGCTGGGGGAATGTAAGACCCAGCTTTAATTTTTTATTTCAAATTCATGTAAATGGATCTTCTGCCCTGTAATTAATTTGCTGCTAATTACACAATTACTCTCATTTATAGTATCATTTAAAAATGAATTGATGTTAGCCCAGCCTAATTTGCAAAATAAATTAAGCAAATTGTTACTTGATTTTAAATCACGTAAATCAGCCCCTCCATTCAGTTTGCCTGTGTGATGCCATAGCCAGCTGCAGTGCTGCTGGGTGTTGCCAGCGCTCGTGTGGCCGGTGCGATTGTCGGGAGCCCCACTCTAACGCAGCAAGGGGAAGATTAGGGGCTGTCACTGCCCGTAGTTGTGCGGCATTTCATTTCTCCTGGACTCCTCGCCAAGCTGCCCGCTTTGGTCTGGCTCATTATGAAGATTTATACCATCATCTAGTGGAACTCCCCTTAAACTACAAGCCATTAACTCTCCTAGTCCGCACTTTACATGCAGCCTGAGATGGAGAGAGTACGCAATGAGGCTCTTGTTTTCAGGTTACTAAATATAGGAGGATTTTTGACATCTCCCAGAGCAGGAAAATTTGCCATAACCACTGTAATTAAAATATTGCTCAATATTTGCCTAATGTCACATTAAATCCATGTAATGCTGCTGCTTGTCTCTCCTGTCCCACCCATCCCTCACTGTTATTTTTCAGGATCTAGAGACATGACTGCAGCATCAGCCACAGCTGAGCTGTATTATACAGAAAGGAAAAAATCTTACTTAGAAAAGCACATTGTAAACCAAGACAATAAACATGCAACCTCTGCTCTGCATAGGATGATAAACCCTGCCTGAATTAAAAAAAAAAAAGGTATTTCATCCTAATTTCTCATCACAGTGGAAGAGACAGCACTTCCTCTTGTCTTGTTACAATCACTCTTGTCTAGTAATACATGCATGCTTTTATCAAGCATAGAAATGAGTTATAGTTCTCGCAGTTAATTCTCTCCACTCTACCAAACAGCATCAAAGATCTTTCCTTGCTTAATCCAGGAGTCCCTCCAGGCATCTTTGAGACAAATTTGTTCTAAATCCAGAAAAAGCTGAGGAATCACCACACTACATCAGGGCATCCAGAGGAGCCTCACAAAACTCTCTGAATCAGCAGAAGAAGCACACACTAATTCCGTGCCATGGAGCTCATTAAGACACCAAATCAGAGACGGCGTGGCTTTACCTGAGCACATCAGTTGGGAGGAGTAGTTCCTATTCAGGGCTCACTCCTCACACACTGGCTCCTGGCTCCCTATCCACCTCTACAACTGTTGACTTAATGCAATGGACACCTCTCGCCAGACCCCTGTAAGCTGGGGAAAAAGCCATGTGCACCCTGAGTGTGCTCACTAAGCCCTCATGGTGAGGTGCACACAGTCTGCTTCTCACAGCGCGGCTCATTTCCAACTTAGATGCGGCCGCTGGATCACCAGGGTCCCAAGCACTCATCGCAGTGACTGTCCCAGTGGCAGAGGCCAGTGTCCCGCCTCATAGCCAGGATCTGTACCAGGTGTTGTCTTCCTGTTTCCATTTTGTGATGCTATCCACTGCGCAGCTAATATCAGTGCTAACACCACCACCCCAGAGCCGGAACAGCGCCTTCTGTTTCCCTCTGATACATAATGTTATTTTTCCATAAAATTTTTTTTCTCCCTTCTTCCATCACAGCAGTAACCAGCTCATGCTGCGGGAAGCCCTTCCAGGAAAAGGTGCTGACCATGCATCCACTTTTGCTTTCGCTCTGACTTAACACTAATACAATTTCCTGTGACAAAATGGTTGATGCCTCCCTCCCCAAGAGGGCACGACTGTACCCCTTCAGGCCCCGGCATATGTACGAATTTCACAACAGTCAAAAGACAATGTAAAAGAGAACAGTAATCCAGTATAACAGCACTTGTTTTGTAATAAAGTGTGCTACAGAGCTACAGTGCAGCTGTTTCATCTAATCAGAAGCATGTGCGGTCGGTATTAATAGTTAATTTAGCCTGCCTTTAAATCACAGCCACCTGAACAACAACATAAAGGCGCGACCTGTCTTTCCTCGAGGAGCCGAGTCACGTTCCTCTCCAGCTCCTCCATGTGACAGAGCGGTGCTGCAATTAAAGCACAATAATTCGCTTGTTATTCGAGTCAGGCATTAGTCCTGGTAATGGGGTGCTTGGTGGTGAGATGGATTTCCTTGTTAGGAGCTAAGCACAGGATTAGCTGAATTCTCCATGGAGAAATCTTGATTTGTTCAAGGTCTTTCATGTTTTCTACAGAGAAGGGATTATGTCTACTTAAAGAGGGGGCTTGCTTAAAAAGCTACAAAGTATAAGAAAAGGATTTAGGGCAGTCGGGCCTGTGGTTAAGTAGCTGAGGGGTAGAGGGAGTTTTAGAGCAGAGGATTATTTAAAGCCATAAAGTTCAAAAAATAATTGGTTTAGCACTACTGGGTCAATGTGGAGTAACATGCTGGAAAGGCAGTTAAGCATAAGCTAATATTCATTTTACTTTGGCTAATTATTGCAAGGATTCAGAGTAGAGGGTGAAAGAGGAAACGTTCTCGCTCTTTCCTTTGGGGTCCAGCCAAACGGCACGTTTCCCTGCTCCTTTGCTTCTCTATCTATATCTGTTGTGACATATATTGCCAGCCCCATCCATGAATCGCAGAGGGCTCTTTTTAAAGCTCTGACATTGTTCACTTAATGAGGCCATGAAGTAGACTGTTAAAAACCTTTCAGAAGAGTTGTAGGAATCACAGTCCTCCTGCAGCCTCCTATCTCACAGACAGCTCCGCTCCTTCTCCTCCTCCCTCTGCCATGGCTCTGGCAATATTATTAGTCCAGTTTCGCTCCAAGCAGACTCTCATGATCGCTACTGCCTGTGACAAACCTACACAGAGGCATCCTGCCCTCCGGTCTACACAGGGCAATTGTGCAGCAGACAGGGGCGACGCCAAAAAGCGTGGAGGCATGAGGACCGCCAGGCTCTGTACAGAGCATCCCTTGGCAGGGATGGGAGAGGTGCAGGCTGCATTTCACCCAGTACCACCACCTTAGTCACGCTGTGGATTAATAGCAGACGTCTGAGGACAAGAGGAGCAAATCATCACACCGCAGCTGGAGAGTACGGTAGACTGAGCACGGGTTTCTCCAAGACAGGTAGGCCAAGCCTGATGGATTAGGAGGCCACGGGCACACAGGGGAGATATACTTCCAGAGGAGGAATAGCAGGATGAATAGTTACAATCTTGAGCACAACATGCACAAATGAAAGAAGTGTGGGATGGATGGTCTGAAACGGCTCTTTAAAGCTGCTCAGGCTGGACAACAGCTCAGCTACCAGAGCGTGGTGAGAAAGATTTCTTTAGTAATTCACTGAGAATAGTTCAGAGGGTTTGGTGAATGCCAGTAAAGAGAAATGAGCATTCATTAGGGTGGTGGGAGACACACTCGCCAGGCAGAAGAGCTCCAAGTCCATTGAGCAGGATGGAGAAGGTGGAGAGGTGGCAGTGCAGAGCTCATGATGTGACAAAGCAGCAAAAAGAAGCAAAGCACTTAGATTTGGGTGTCACATGAGGAAACTTGAACGGACTTGTCCTTCCCTTGTACAACTCTTGTATATTCACATTTGGCATGTTGTGTTCAATCCACAGCCCAAAAGATACTGACAAACAGGAGACGTTTCAACTAGACCTCAAAAAAAGATTAGAGGTCAATAGGTGAATAACAAGGCGAGATTATGGGAGCTAGTTCTGCATGATAGCTTGGCTAAGTAACAACCCAGTGCATGGTGAGGAGGCAAAATAGAAGATGTCAAATATTTGAAAGGCATAAAAACAAAGGCAATAAAAGGAGTTATTTGGAGCAACGCATAAGGTATAATAACATGTATGGAAACAGAATCAAGAAGACATGCAGAATGAGTGTCAGAAAATTTACTGGGATAGCACATAGTCTCCCCAAGTGAAACTGCAAATGTGATTATTCCGGAAAATTAAAACTTGTATAGATGTAAGACTAAGAAATGTACATTAGGGAGACACCACAGGTGGGAGAAAGGGCTAAATCTTTGTGTCTGATATGCATGCTATAAGTCAAGGTACATGGGAACCCGGACAAGGTATGTAAGATACTCTGGCAGAACTCATACAGTGCCTGTTGCTGCAGATTCAACTAAGCACCTGAAATCCATTAACAACCATATATTCATCCTTGCAGGGGCTCTGCAAGGTAAGAGGACACATGTATTCCCATTCTACAGATCTCAAACTGACACGGAGATGAAGAGCTAAATCCCCAATGAGATCCGGCATTGCCAAGCCTGACCTGGCTCAAGCCATGAGCAGAGGAGCGTGCTTACCAGTAAGGGGAACATCTCTTTACATTTACTCTCAATGCAGAAACACCTGCAGTCAGCTGGTGATATTTTATCCTCTGCTATGGCCTGTAGACTGGGTTCTTCACAGATTTGTCTTCTGCATGATTTAGCTTCCCAAATCCAGTAAACAGGACATTTGTCTTATGTTAATCCAGATACTATTCCTGACTTTCAATGCAGGTTACCTATGTAGGACTTTGGCAAAACCACTGTCCCTCATTTTGTCTTGACCAGCACCACCTTGAAATTGAAATATCAACATTTGCAAACACTGTACCATGAGGGGAAACTAATTTATTCTTTTTTTTTTGCAAAGTGCTTTGGATGAAAGGCACTATAAAATTCAAAATATTGTTTTTGTCTTGCAAGATTCATGCTACTGACTAGGTGAAAAGGTTCCTTTGAATAAAAGCTGATGATTTATCTACCTTTTAGCAGCTTCCTTTGTTCCCTGAAGCTGCATATTTAAACTTTGCTAGCAGGAATTTATTATAGATACAAGAGAATAGAGCAGTCTTTCTAAAACTCAGCTGCTCTGCTCAGGCCAAAGTTCTGGGATGAAGTAAAATTGAACCCACTGTTATTACAGACATTAGCTTTTTCCACTTCAAGATTTTTATGGATTTTTTTTTTAAAAAAGAAAATAAAACCAAGTACCAACTACAGTCAAAGTCATTAAGATTGAGGTAAGAGTATCCGGCCTCCGTTTATTACCTTTTCCCAGATTACAGTAATTTGTGAGTATTTGACAACACCCTTTAAATTCTGACTTTGCCAGCCTAACACAATAATTTGCCATCACCGCCTTCTAGCATCATACGTGGCATCTCTTCTGCATGAATATCCAGCAGCCATACTAGAGACACCAGTGAATTGTCATTACTGGCACAGCACAGAAGAATTTGGCTGAGTCATAAATCCCAGTTCTCAAACCAGGCATCTATTTTTCACATCCTGATGCCTCTTCAGAAGTGGAAGTGACTATGTGAGTGACTGCAAACAAGCAAAAGCATCCATACTGGTAATGACTTATAACTGCTCTGATGGATGGGTAGTTTTGTGATAAATTGAAAATTGTGCGGTGGTGTTGTTTATTATTAATTTTGCTTCTTCATTTTTAAACTTCAAATCAAAATAGGACTGGAAGGAACAACTTGGGTCATGCAGTAGATATTTAATCCAGGGAAATGTACAGATTAACCACCCTGCACAACACAAGTTACAAAGCGCTTTCGCAATCCTTTAACAAATTAATGCACTCTGATACAAAACACGAACAGCTTCCCAAAGACAGTGCGGTGGCACAGGATCCCAAGCAAACAAAGCCAGCCTGATTTTCAAGCACAGCTTTTCCTGTACCCAGCGAGGTGAATGGTACAGAAATGCCTGTAGCCTCCTCATGAGGTGCCTAGATGTGTTGCTGCCAGCCCATGTCAGGAGCCGTGTCACACCCGCCCCACAGAAACCTCACAGCCCTGCAATCCTTCTCAGTGGAAAAACAGCTTGAAGGGACAGCCAGAACAAATCATGTGTAGCCATGGTGACTAAATCCAGCTGGTATCTATTGGAGGGTTAATCCCCTTTCCCCTACACGTATAAGCACAGAGCCTGTGTACTAGGTTTGATACCCCTAGGTATTCCTGTCCTTATGATTTTATCCTTCCTGTCCTAAATTGCCTCAATCCTCATATAGGCTTTTGTTACTTAATTAACATTTGAAGTTTCCAGAGGAATAACTCCGTCATCCCCTGTCCATGGAGAAGGATGGCAAAGGAACAGGGTATTTAGGAGAGTGTTCGAAGTAGGAAGACTAAAATGTAAATCTGAATTCCATTCAGCTGAGTTAAAGAAATAAAAGCAAACAAAATTCACTGTACTAGGGACTTGTGGTTCTCCATACCTGTGAAGAATGGGTATCATCTAAATAATGAAAAGAAAAAGACCTTCCTTATTTGAAAGAATGAACTGAATTTTACTGTACCATGTAGGTAATGTCTGCATTTCGTAGCATATCCAGTGAGAGATCCATCTCAAATCTCTGTCCCATCATTTCCAATATTTCCGTGTGCAAATTGCCTTCTTTTTTAAGTAGAATTTTGTGCCAAATATGTATATTTTAAGTGGACTTGTATGGCACAGTAGAGACATCCAGTGGTTTGTTAGATTATTAAACTCATGACTGTCACTGAAGATATAGTACAGAGCTATTTCCATTAGATAATGGTAATTTTAATTTGACCTCAGACGCAAATTTAAGATTTGATATTAAGCAGCACTAATTCAGGAACTCACAGTAATTTGACATCAGATATTTAATTTAATTTGCCATACATCTAACTACTTTCTTCTGATTTATGTGAAATACATGTTCCATTTATATTATGGGGTAAAACTTCAGTCGCTGTAAGTCAAAGTAACTTTGCTGCAGTCAATGGAGTTTTGTCAAGTTACTGTCAGAGGACATTGCCCTATCTATTTTGGAGAATTGGGAAGGCATGTCTATTAGGAGTTTCAGATTTCTCAGCAGAAAATGCTGTTTTGGCTTGTATTTATCATGCTATCCTTTTAAGGATGCTGGGAGACAGAATGAGAGTGTCAGTTCGCTCATCTTGGGCACCTCATTAAATAGCAGCAAATACATTATGGCAGTTGAGGAGGGAAAGATTGCTGGGAGGAAGAAAAGATCTGGTGGTTGAGAGAAAGAAGGCAGCCCAATAGAGAGAGACAGAGATTTAGCAGCTGAGTGATAGGGCCAGAGCTCTGGAAACACAGAAATAAGAGAGAAATGAAATTTTGAAGGAAGGTAGGAGGGTGGAATAGACAAGCTAGCATGGCAGTGAACCTTGGATCAGAAAAGGACAACATCAGAGAATCAGAGTCGGTTCTGACTTACAGTCTGTGAAACTCCATTTACGTTCAGTGGGGCTGTACAGAATATAAGTCAGGGTTGCTTGGGTAGAATAAAATCCTTAAAAAGACAAAGAAAACCCTAAAGCTGGCAGGCCATAGAGAACCACAAAGGTATGCCGCCTGTCAGAGAGGTTGCAAGGCTATGATTTATTAAAGTGCTGCCTTTGCTAAGAGCTTGATCTAAAACACGTTTAACCCAGCAGGAGTCTTTCCGTGGACTTTGGATCAGGCTCTGAAAGAGCAATGCTCGACTGGCTGATAAAGTGGATAAGAGCACATCTTTTCTATTCACAAAAGTAAGGAGATTATAAATTGCTTTGTTTCAGACAAGATATTTACAAACAAAAAGCAGAGCTGATGCATGCATGGTGCCTTGTTAGAAGGAGGTTGAGGGGAGTTAACACTAATCAGTGTTAATTAGTAGTTGGCATGATGTCACAGAAAAATTTAAATGAAACACTGAATGTATTCACAAGTCTCAGTGGGTTTTCACCCTTTTAATAGACACATGTGCCTGCAGAGGAGCAGTGAGTACTGGTTTAAACCCAGGGTCTGGGTTTAAACCCAGCACTGGCCTGGTGTCCCTATTGCAGTGCTGACTGTGAGCATAGAGTCAAGGAGGAGTAAGAAAAGGACAAGTATGTCCTTATGTCCCGCTATACTGCTTAATTGCTGGTCTCTACATATCTTCACATGAAGCAGTTTGTGAATGTGCTGGCCAGATAAAATGGGAATAAGAGGCACAGCACAGGAAAGCTTAAAGCAGTATACTGCCTTATGCCAGGAGCATTTTCAGTCTGACCCTTTTCTTGCAGTTAGACCTACATCCAGATCACTCAAGACCCTCTTACGCTGCAGATGAAGCAAAATTGCAATGCTTTTTCATCTCATTTGCTTTGGAAAGCTACATATTAGTGGGAAGCTGTGAAGCATCCCCACAATGAAATAATTTGCCTTCACTTTTGGCCTTGATTTTGTACTGTACACTTACTTACAAGTCCTTCATTGCTGCACCAGACTGGATTCCTTAATCCCAGCACTTTTCATTCAGACTTGTTAGCATAAGTCAAGAATTTTTGCACCCCCTATCAGAAGTGCATTCATAGTCCAAATTTTGAGGGCAGGTAAATGGAGAGATACTTTGTTCGACTGAACAAAAGAGCTCTGGCTGCAGTAATACTTTTTAATGTCTTCAAAGCGAGATCCTAGGCTGAACTTCAATAGTTGACAGAGTGCTCCATTAACAGAGATGACAGGGCAACAATTTCATTTTTTATTGAACGGTGTCTCAGTAAGGACAAAAATGATAAACAAACATTTGCAGTAAAAAATAGATCATCAGGTTTCCAGGATAATTAGCACCTAACACATTCTTCTCAGAATACTACAGGTGGCATTCAGCACTAGTTTTTCCTTAGTGTCTAGGAGTGCTGGTGAAAATGCTGGCTTGACATAGGTCAAGAGCCTATTGCATTTTTTTAAAGCTCTGAACAGGCAAGAAACAAAACAAAACAAAAATACAGCGTTCTTCCAAACTGCCTACTGTCCCCCTGCATCAGTTTGGCAAAGTGAGACCAACTCTAGGGACAAACTAATATTCAGTCTTCATCCTTATTCACACATGGCCTGTTCTGTTGATCCCATGATGGTCTTGGAAACTATTCTCTTTTCTGACAGTGTCATTTTTGTGGGGAGTAGAACTGCCTTGTGTCTGCTAGCTCATTTCACATAGACCGAGTAGATACTACTGAAGAAATCATTTACACCTTTATTAAAAGTTATCAGAACCTGTCAGGAATGCACATATGTAACTAGCTTTGTACATGGTCAGTAAAAACAGGTATTTGGACTCTTCATAGTTCACAGAGTTTAATCACAATGTGTATTTATGTAAAGAGGTCTTTTAAGACCTCTCCTCGTAGGCTGCTGACCAGAACAGAGAAATTGGTTCACTTCACAGGCTGGACTTTTGGTACAGATACAGATTTTCTTGGTTTCCATTTCCATTCTCTTAAATTTCCACATATGCCACTCAAAAGAAACCCTGAATTCAATAATAAAAATAGGTATCAAAAGTTGAGTTAAATTTTAATGTATTCAATTATTCTGATCTCTTGGGAACTGAAAATCTATTACTCATTATACAGATCAGAAGATTTGAGACATAATTGTATTCCTGATGGGCTTTAACCAGTGAAACCAAAGACAGAGGAACGGTGACTTGACCAGAGAGACTTCCACCTCAGGCTGAGCTGAGGAGCACTTACTTTAGCCCAATTTTCGCAGCATCCCTTTCATGTAACATTTGTAAGGGATTTCTGCTAGAGCTTCTTAGGAAAAATTATTCAGGACACACTTTCTTTATTTTTGTGGCTGAGAAAAAAGACAAGCTCTATCACTATTGTTATGCTGCTAGAGTTTATAAAGACTTTATTAACATTAGAGTCCATTTAAAAGTAAAATGTCGTATTACAGAGAGGAGAAAATTGCCATAATCTGCGCATTTCTTATGAAAACCTCAGAAGGGAAACATAACACTTTTAAATAGATGTCCTTTCATTATATACCAGCTACAGAAGACAATAACAAAAGAAAAACAACAGTTGAATACATATGAAATACCGTTCCCTTCCCACACTCAGACTGCAGGGCAGCCCAGGGTATGGCTGAGGCAGCAGGAGGTTGCAAATGGCCTCCCTTCTGAACTCATGGGTAGTTTTAAAATACCCAGGGCCTTGAACCCAATTGTTCTATCTCTTGAAAGACTATCTTTAACCACCTCTGTTCTTTAGGACTGTCAGCCCCATCATGTGATATGATTCTCCAGATTCTTATTTAAATCCTGTGAATTATATGTAGCGTGGTAGGTGGTGTAGGAAAATTGTATTCTTTACGCATTGGACCCCAAAAGGCACAAAGCAGGTTAAAGACAAACAGCATATATCTGATCTCTTTCATCCTCTTAGAAGTTGAACACTCACTGTCATTAGTGGTGCAGAACCCTTAAAGCAGAGAGAAATTCTTCTTTTGCAAATGAGGACCCTTGTGCAGACAGGAGCGTAAGTGATTTCCCCAGGTCACAGGGAAGCATGACACTCTGCCAAGAACTCTCTCTGGGTCTCCTTAGGTTTCAGTTCAGGGCACCAAGGTCACTCCAGCTGTCCTGCTAATAGCCACCTCTCTGAGACAGCTGCAGTCTTTCTGGGTTTTGCTTCATATGTGGCTAGTTAAGGAAGAGACTAAGGGATTTTTCAGCAAAGTAAATCTGCGACATATCCAGTCCTTTTTAAAAGCCTGCTTTGAGTGGACTGGACAGCTACATTAAAACTGTGATAGGATGAATAGAAAAATGCAGGACTTAGATGAAGTCTTGATTAACTTGTCATCCTAATCACCTCTGGAAACAGAGGGAAGAGGATATTTTATTTTTAAATTTTCATCTAGGTGACATCCAGTGCAGCAGAAGAACATTTACATTGTTTTCCACTAAATGTGTGAGTGGGAGAATATGAATGTGAGACTTCTTGGTGTTTTCTGTGTGATAGAAAAAGACAGAAGCAGAAAAGTGGGTTTTGAATCTGCATGCAGGACATCAGGCATTTATCGCAGGACTTATGTTTTGAAATTGATTTAGAAGGACAAGCACTGACTGAAACCTTTCCCTAAAACCAAACCTAATTTTGAGATTTGGAAGAATCCCATCTACTTCAGAAGGATAGGGAAAAAACAGGAAGCTTCCCTGTTCCTTTCTGCTCCTGAATAAGTCTATATTAGCAATTACTTTCCGTTTTGCCATTTGCCATTCTTCTTTCACAGAATTTTCTGGCCCATATTTCAGAATCAAGAATTTAATGTAGTTACAGGGCTTATCTGAATAGGTTCAAAGCTTAAAACCAGATTTGGGTAGGGACACTTGGTAGGTGCGACAGAGCACTGAAGAAAGAAATCTTAAAAGGAAAGTTAAACGTTGTTAAGTAGGGGAAAGACCTGGAGCAATTAAAGGAATTTACCAAAAATAATTATTGCTGCCATCCCTGCCTTTTCCCTACCTAAAAATAACTAAGAGGTTGGGGCTATGCTGGCTGCTTAACTTGCTACTTATTGTACTGTACAGTAATGTCAAGTAATACAATTAATTTCAAATTCATGCCACATAAGCATCAAAGCAATAGTACTGATAGAAGAAGCAGTTACAAAATAAACAGTTACATGATGCTGGAATGATGAGAACTTTGCTGCATAGCTAGATTGTTAAACTTGTACCCTTGCCCTGGGTACTGACAGAAATATGTTTATATTGTTAGCAAGTAATGCCCAGCTTTCCTGTCTCACTGCATCCATGCGTCCTTCTGCCATGGTCTAAGCCCGGTCACTATCCGTTTAAGCCCCTTATGCTTAAAACCCCTGTCTGCAAGGAA
Source organism: Chlamydotis macqueenii (assembly GCF_036417535.1). Classification (NCBI taxonomy): domain Eukaryota; kingdom Metazoa; phylum Chordata; class Aves; order Otidiformes; family Otididae; genus Chlamydotis; species Chlamydotis macqueenii. Next base: position 39,623,055 of record NC_141593.1, on the reverse strand, counting down.
AATTCAGTTTAAACCCATCCTGGAGGCAGAAGAGCTATCACTTGAAGGGATCTTCATGCCCTATTTCCCTGCTGACAACGTGAAGACATCTGCCCTTCTCTGCCTGTATTCATTCCCACCAGCTAGCTCCAGCTGCCAGAGGAAACCTGTCCACTTTGGGAACAGAAAGGGAAACCGTTCTCCAGCCAGCCACTCTCCATCATTGTGTTAATAACCGTGTCCCCATCTGTCCTCCGTATCCACCTGCTGTCTTCTGTCTTACATTGGGCTTGGCAGGTCCTTGGTGAATGCATAGCCCTTGGTGATTATACTTTTGTTATACTTCAGAAAAGCTGAGTAGATCAAGAACATTATCCTTGACCCATGCATAACAGATCATTTAAGAGGAGGAGGAGGAGAAGGAATACCATTATACAAAGCCACTGGTTGCCTGCACGCCACAGGACAGACCAAGAGAGGCCACCACCTATCTGCTGCTGTTCTTTTTGGGGGGTGGGTGGGAAATGGAGGATCTCACCCACTTTTCTTCATCTGAGGGCTGGGCTAAAGAGCCGTAACTGGCTGGAGGGCCATGACTGAAAACAAAGATAATCTTTTGACAGAAAATAGTGTGAAATCCATGGAGGTTTTTAGTGTTTTGCCTGAAAAAAAAAAGAGGTTGTGACAGATTCTTTTTAGGGAATTGGTGAGTGCAGGAAAAGCAAGAAAGTGTGTTGTATCTATACCCTTAATACCAAGAATCAGTGTGCTAGAGTGTTTAGATCCAGCGGTATTTGTTGTGCCCACTTCAGTAATGGTGTGGAAGCTTTTAGGTAAATAAAATTTATAACACCCTAGTACTACAGCTTCAACAGTATTTTGCATTGCAACTCTTTCAGTGCAGCCATAGGACAGAGTGACTTTCACAAGGCATTGACTGTGAACCATTAGAAAGCTGAGGACAGTACCCTAGTTTCCATTATTCCAAACAAATGGGTTTTGTGATTCAAAAAATATGCACCAGAGAAAGGAAAATACTTTTTCTCTATATGAATTTATTCTTACAAAGTGATCCAGATGTAATGTTCTCTTACTGTTCCTGAAATCTGGAAATGTCCCAAAATATGCAAAGGTAATCACACGAAATACAAAATACACAGGCAAACATTTGTCTTGCTCTATCTATAGGAATCTGTCACTGAACAAAGGAATTAGGGGGGAAAAAAAAAACACCAAACCAAAAAAATCCTCACTATGATGGAAGAAAAAATGTTGATACAGACACACGAACCAATAAAAGCAAGGAAGTTCTGAATCCAGGTCACTACGGAGTCCTAAATACAGGTCTATTGTGTTTTGATGCAGCAGCAGCCCATATGGTCTTCCATTAGAGGGTCTCAAAGCAGTGGGCAATGTTACCGTACCATATGTGCTGATTGGAACAACTGTGATGATTTATGTTACCATGCATAAGGGTTTTTTTCCTTTCCCGTTTTGTTTCTTATTCTTGTTCTGTTAGTAGAAGCCTAAGAATGGACAATGTTGTCATTTAAGGGTTTCCAGCATTAATACTATATTTGTCTCTAAAAAAAAAACAGAGCAAAATGATTTGAAGGCCAACAATGCAGGAATACATGCTTAAAAGTGAGGTCTCTAACCTGGAACTACATGTTTCCACCAAATAAAAGATTCTGGTTTCTACTTTGGCTTCACACTGCTTCTAATCAATTCCCTGCTAGGAAGCAACAAAAAGGCAATGGCCGGAAATGAACCTGATGGAAATCTATCTCCGAAACTGAGCTTCACAATGCACATTTGTTTCTCAATTTTCCCTTTTAAAACAAAGCAACTCAAAAGAAAATCAAACAAACATTAAAAATTATATCAGTGAATAAAAAAAAAATCTTGCTTTCTGCAAGCAAGAAATGGTAATGTAGCTAAACAAAAAAAAAAACAAAAAACCAGCATCATCTTTCATTTCCTTAGGAGTACAAACCAGAGCTATCCACAACTTTGCTACCATGGATCATTTCTGTGTATAAAAATCACCACACAACACCCAACAAACGTGCCATTGAGTCCTACATCCTCTTCTCTTGAGTACTGCGTACTTCCGGGGAAGATCATAAAAAAGGACCAAACAGGCCAGTAACAGAGGAGCAGATTTCTTTTTCATTTCCATGCTGTTACAGCTCTTCTACCTCACCCCACCAAATGTCTGTCAAGTGTAAGAACTGCAAGGTGACGATGCAGGTCGTTATTTACAGACTAAACCCGTTGAATGGTTAATTCAGCTGACAACTGTTGAGTTTCCATATTTAAAAAATGTAAAGAAAATAATGGCCTAGAAGGAGATTTCAACAGCACAAAGACAGGAGGTACTCAGTCCCTTGGGCAACTGCCAGTCAGCCACAGCAATTGCTCTCCTTCAACTCAGGATAATCCTCCAACTCAATTTTCCATACACATTTTTCTGAATCTCAGAAGAAAACTAGATGCTCCCATGTCAGATGGTGTTCTAAGCCATTGATCTAGAACACACACACACACACTCCCAAAAATCTAGGTAGCTCACCCAGCTGTGTGTACGTATGTTTGTGTGTACAGGTGCATACGGGCTGTGTGTACACACACGCTGACATAAAGTGTGTAGGGCACTGGTAGTTTCACAGATTACTTCTTTATCATCAGCACACCTTGCTATGGTTTAATTCTTAATCAAATGGTCTTTAGAGTGCCAAATCTCAGGAAATGCAGAGCTCTGGTTTGGGAGAGTGGAGGACAGGGCCAGACGAAAGCAAGGAACTCAATAGAAATATCGGAGCATGGCTCTGTGGCTCACTGAGCAAGTCCTTGATTTGGCTACCAAATAGGCAGGGTCAGTCCAGCTGCAAGATACTTTTTTCATCCATTTTTGTGTTATGACAGAATGCCTCACAGTGTAGCCTAAATAGCTCCATTTTATCAGTTCTTAAAATACAGTCCAATGTCATGCAGAAGTTGATGAACTTGGAAAAGAACAGCAGTAATCAACTTGAAAAAAATATTTTTTTTTTTAATCTCTTTTTATTTAATCCTAATCGCTCTGTGCTGTAGTCGGTCGGTAAACATAGTATTGGAAGATAAATAAATGCACCCTGGCAGTTGCCTCAGCTGCCACTGTGGTGCTTTCTGACACATAATTAGAAAACAAATGGCAGATTAGCTTAATAATATTCATTTGCATCTAATGAAACCGAGAGTGTTTCCTGTTCAAAGCATGTTGGGCTGTTAGTTGAATTTAAGTAAATTCTTTATTTCCACCCTTTAGCAATGAGAATAAGACTGGGGCATGAGGGAGAGAAAGCGTACGGTTAACCCTTTCTCTCTTGGCCATGGTATGAATTGATGTTTTCTCCCCGAGTCTTTCTCCTAGTCCTCAGGGAAGGAATGGTTAACAGAGAAGCAGGGCCTCCTTTCAGGCATGGTTGTTCTTCTGCGGCCCCTCCCTTCTTTTTTTTTTTTTCTCAAATTATCCTAAGTAAGGATTTTAATGATATTCAGAAATCATAGCTGTCTTGCTGAATCGCTGTAGGACTGACCTCCCTTGACAGTTCTTAAATTATTCAGCTATCAAGGGCCTGCTAAACATTAAATTAAGCATCCTCTCTCCCCTGTCCTAAACCATTAAGTTATGCAAATGCACAGATAATGGGGCATATGACAGCTGGAGGCATTAATCAGGCAGCTCTGTCTCTGGGCTGTTGTTATGTAGAAACCGCATCTGCCAACAGACAGAAGAGACACAATTAGATCTCACTTAATGGAATGAGAAGAAACTACCGAGCTCTCTACACTCCTGTTAGGTTGTAGACCTGGGAGGGAATAAGACACTTGGGAAATCTCATTCGCTCTCTGTTTCTTTCGCTCTCCTTTTTTTTTTATACCTGTTCTTCCAATTGAAATGAAAAATTACCTGTAATTGTTATCATTTGCAAACAAAGCCTGTCAGAAGACCCACCCGCTGTTTACAATGGATGTTTTTCTTGTTCCCTGCTAAGGTTCTTCGGGGAATTTTCCTTCATTTGTTTTTTTAACTGATGCTCTGTCTTGGGGCGGGGGGGAGAGGAAGCAAACAAACAGATGTCCCTTTACACCATTCGAATTACTGCTTTAAAAATGAACTTGCGTGCTCAGTCATAGCAAAGAAGCAGATTGCTGAGGCATGAGTCAGTTTGCCATTTGTACATATGTGATTATTTCTTTCCTACTACTTGCTAATTATTGAAGACAAGTGTTTGCACGCAGACTCTTCTCTCCTGTCAGTTTTAGCACATTTCTCCTCTCTAATGAGGGGTGGGAGGTGTGGCCAGAAATTGTGGGGTGTCCTGTGAACTTCCTAAAGAGGTTTAGAAAACAATCTGAAAAATTGATTGCAGCTTACTTCAAGAGTGGCTTTTAAAGTTCTTGTTGTTCAAAATTTGGGTGGTAATGGAAGATGGAGAAAAAATACTAAGCTGGGGTAAGTGTGCACACATGAGACACCATGCTGGAGAGGAACATTTTTCCTACACAGACTGATCTCATGTCCTCTGCTGAAATTTTTGAAAGCTTTCAAATAGGCTTTCAAAATAGAATTTTCTTATCACAAAGTTCTTCTTTCACCCATGGTAAATATTCCCCTTCTCCCTGAAAAAAAATACCTACTAAAATGACTTCATTAAATCTTTTAGACAAAGTCTTTAATATAGGTATTTTCCTGTGGAGAGGCCGGGCTTTTAGTTCAGATGATGCATTAACTTGTTTGATAAAAGCAAAGCAAATCAATCTTGTGTGATACCAGATCTGATTTTTGTAAAGCAGTGACTTCTTTTCCTGGGCCTTATGTTAAGATGAGAATGTTTGTGAGGTAGTGGAGCAGATTAGTGAACATACATCAGTTTGCATACTGCTACTCAAATAAGCCAAATATGTGCTATGCACCATCAGTGCAGATCTTTTTTTTTGCCCAGCTACTGTGATCAGAACGTCTGCCAAAGGTTTCACAACCCAAACTGTTATCTAAACATATGGGTTAAACCTTTAAAATTTATCTCTATTCCCACACACGAAATAGTCACCACTTCTCCCACCACAGAAGGCCACCACTGATGAGCTTAACAGTCACCTACAGTAGGCAAAACTAAAACTCAGTCTCTAGGGAAGGAGAACAAATGCCAGAGCCCCTAAATATTAGATCTTCCTTAGTTATCCACATTGAAAAAAGGGAAATAATAGGACAAGCATTCTAGATGTTCACAGCTGCCAGATTTCCACATTTAGAGGAAGCAGGAACAGCAGGAAATATAAGCTGCTTCTATTATTTCTGTATTGTGACAGGCAGCTGGAGATCTAAGACCGTAAGGCTGTAGATCATAAAGCAGTATTAATGACATAGGTTTTTCTAATGACTTCCAGTTCATTTTGCCTTTCTGTGCTCCTGCTCTTTCAAGTGTACTGGGAATTTGGCCCAATGGGTATACATCATACATGTCCCCACCTTTCAGGCAAAGGACAACTTTTTGTATTGGTCCAACAATCTTCGAGGTAGGAAAATGGAAGCCAGGCATAATATAACACCTCCAACTCTTTTTCATTTCATTTTAATTTTTGACAGACATATGTTTCAGACATGACTTCAACTGCATGGATTTGATGATGTGTTTTTTCCCAGTGATCATACTGACAGAGCTATAATTTCTCTTGTTTCCACAGTGCTCCCAGAGCTCTGTAATATGAAGCTCTTCAAAAAGTTCCCGAAACCAAGGGTCACATGCAAGATACACACCACTTTCTTCATTGTTGAGGTATTAGATGGCTTCTAATTTGGGTTGACAAATCTTCACTGGCATGTTTTACTTTAAAAACAAATGATACCTTACTAACATCTTAGCTTTTCTGTAAGTCCTGTGGCAAATCGCGATGTATGTGTAGAAATTGCACAAAGTCCTGAAACGTGCACTGGAGAGGATGGGACAGATGCAGATAATCAAACCCACTGTTTGTTCCGTGTTGTAAGCTTTGTGACATTTGACTGCTTTCTAGTGCCAATTCTGAAATTGCACTGACTTTGAAGCAGCCATATATTGACAGTAAATGTATTTATTTGTGAAGTTCTTCCATGCTAATGCATACGATTTTTCAGAAAAAAAATTAAAGCTAAATAGAATAATTAGACCAATCTGAGTGCTTGTTCTGGGCTAGAACAAGATACACGTGGCATTGTAATTAAATACCTCTATAAAAATGCCTAAGTAAGGCGTATATAGAGAGCAACTACAACCTTTCAGAAATTTGTCTAGAGTAATCTTGGCCTATGGTACTGCCTACAGCCTGGCATGATATTTAAACCACAAACATATAATAAGGTATTCTCCTTTTCTGGTCACTCATTATATCTTATTTAATATTTTGACCAATATATGTAGGCATAATTTCCTGGGTGAACTCCATGCAGAAGATAAACTGCACAAAGACGTAAGTATATTGGATTCTATTATCAAAGTATTAAGTAGATCAAGAGATAAAATATTTCACGAGGTAAATAATTTTTCATACACTTTGGTCATGCAGAAGCTAGAGATCACAGCATACATTGATGGTTTAAATAAGAAAGTACATGAATGTTATTATTGTTGCTGTTTGTAATGGTAATTATCAATTTTAAACAGTATAAAATATTAAAAAGGAGTTAAGGTTGCAGTAGCCAAAGACAGATGTTCAAGTAACCACCCTGATGTTCATTCATCCCTGACAGAGCTGTAACCATGCAATGCTCTCAGGCTGCTTTAGGAAGGAGTGTGATACTGTTATCTTTGCAGCCTCTCTTAGGGGAAAGTATGTGTTCAGCAAGACTTCCTTAAGTGAGACTAAACAGTGAAGAGAATAACACTGAAATTGTTTACTTGATTTGTGGAGCAGCTATCCCACTCTTGTTTGAGAAATCTTGCCCTCAGAGATTATTTTAAATGGTTTTCTATTGACAAGCACCAGTATAATAAAGTATTCTGCCAACTTCTGTGAACATCTGGCATTTTTACTATTTAGTATCCAAAAGAAAGCTGTACTGCCATCTTCATATGTGTTTTACACTGCATATGTAGGCACATTTATTTTGAGACAAATTAAAAGTGTAAAATGCTTAAAATGTGCAAATGCATATAGTTCTACATTGAGTTTCTAAATTTGAAAACAGAATTTGCAGTATGATTTTTTGCCTTGAATTTGCAAGTGTTTTTTCATGTGTGCTGAGTGGTGATGTACATCAAGCTAGGACAGAATATGTCGATTACTTGTTGAATGTATCTTCGTTGTAGAGAACACAATTCCTATTATGCAGTACAGGTATAATATTTGTGTTTCCCTGTTACGGTATAATGACTAGAATGTTGTTCATATTTCCCTCTCTTTCAGATACAATTTTTTGCTGATTTATTGCCTGTGGCAGAGTCCAGGTTGGGGTGATTCTCTGAGATTTAGTGCTTCCTTTCAGAAATTCAAACTTATCTCTAAACAACCTTCTTTCACAGCTTTGCCACTAATTTTCATAACATCAGGACTGGAATCAGTGTAGTAATTTACAACAAAATCATGTTGTTTTAGCCTACTAAGGTAGTAAAAACTTATTTCACTACCATATGATAAGAAACAGTGATAAACACAGAACAATTAAGGTTTGCTTTGTAATTTATGTCATATATCAGCAGAATTACTATTTTAGTCTTCCATGGTAACCTTACTTTTAATTCCAGTTAGTTTTTACTCACAGGCTCCTAACTATAACCCAACACTGCTTTCTCTGATGCTTTCCTTGATTGCTTTGACTGATTACCTTCTTCACTATTGGGTGTAACTTCTTTTCTCAAAATATAAGAACTGTCTCTGTCTCTCTCATTTCATATGCTTTCAGGCCTGGAACATGATACTTGTCAAGCTAAGCTCATTTTCTATTGCAGAATATTTGATAAATGTCAACATTTCATACAGGTTCCTATCTCTATTAGTAACCACTGGTGTACTTGTTTTTATTGTTCTGAAAGGAAATAAATGTTTTTGCCAGTTTTGCTCGCATCATCTGTCTGTATCTGCTATTAGACTCTATTTTATGCAGGCCAAATATTTTATTTTCTTTTCAGGTCTGTTTTCAGCTTGGTCTTGCAAAAAATCAGTGGTTGAGATCCTGGACCCTGAACACTTTTGTCTATGTTTTGATGAAAAATTTTCTCTCTGTCACTTATCGGTTTACCTGAATTTACCTTACCACAGGTCCACTCTGTCGTCACATCTACACCTTCTGTCAATGAGAGTATTTCCAAAGCAGTAGGGACTGGCCTTCTTCCTCTGCTCACTATCCTTTGGGACTCAGCCCTGACCTAGGTACTCATGACCCACCTGCTCCCAAACACATCCGAAGTTCAAGCAGATCCACAGTTCATCATCCATCACAAGACAATATTGGACAGTCCCCAGTTCAGATAGGAAGAACAAAATTGTCATTTGTGCCCAGGTCTGTGTACACAGACAAACGTTGCCTACAGGTTTGCCTCAAGACTTTCATAGTGTCAGTGCTTCCCAGACACCCACCGGAAGACTTTCCAGTGTGTCAACAGCCGCAACCTTCTCAAACCTGCGTCATGCTGTTTCTGACCCTTCTGCTTTGCCTGGTCATCAGTCAACAGAAATTAATGCCAATCCACTGGTCTTCCACATATTTGCAATCCTTCATCAGTCATTCAGATCAAACCCAATGGATCGAGCAAGACCAAGCACTCTTTTCTATCTCTAATCAGGGAAGAAATTTGGCCCTGTAATTAGCAAAGCTTCACTATACCTGTACAGTGACAAGTGAGTTCTACACAAAACATGACTATTTTGTGTCTTTTGTACCATTCCTTGTGCAGTGCTACAGTGAGAACTCTTCCGCTGCACATCCGGGGCTGCAGGGGATTTTTAAAACAGTCTGCTGGTCTACTCGTGTATGTAAGGATAACTTACACAAGTATCATTTTATAAGATGTGATCTGTGTGTCTTTTTGCAGTTGGCATGTGAACTTATTCAGAATCATTTCATTATAAATTTGTTAAACCATCCAGTGGTCGTTCACTTTCTATTTTCACCTGTCTGATTGATTTTTATAACGACCCAGGCAAGAGCAGATTTCCAGTAAAAGCAAACTGGGTCACATCATTTATTTCACTCACTTCCTTAAGACCACTTATGGGTTTTCTTCCTCAGATTGTTTTATTTCTGATCATATTGGAGGTTGGGATCCCCGCCCCCCGCCTTTTTTAGCCTGCTTTTCATAATCACAGCAATCTATATATCTGTGTATTATATATAGAGAGAGAGATATAGAAGATATTCATATAAAGAGATATATATGAGATAAAATATATCTTATTTTTATTTTGAGTAAGATGTGTCATATATATACTTACATTATGTATATAAGATACATTTTATATCTTGACATTATAGATATCTGTTACTTTTTGTGTGGAGAGAAGTTGAACTCTAAGCCCTCAGGCCCCTGTAAGCCCTGAGGCATACTGAAAATTATAATAACCCATGGTTTGTTTTGCCATATTACTTAATTAATCCAGCTGCTCTAGAATTGCATTCTTTTTTCACTGGATATTAAACCAACTTGTCAATCGTAATTGCAGACCTCCTTTTTATCTCATTCAGACCACTTCTACTGAGTCTATCTTTTCCTTGCACTCTGTCTCTTTAGTTCAGACATTTTTAGTCTAAAGGAAATGCATGGTATAAAGGGTTGAAATTAAAAAAAATGGCTAGCAAGTTTATGAAATAATAATCATAATTCATACAGAAACTTAGTTAATATTTCAAAATATTTGAATTGCAAATGTTGTAAAAGTTGTATCTGTAGAAGTGTAAAAAAGTCATCCACTTACATAATAGCGTAGATGCTGCTGTGTTATATGGATAATTTTAACACATCGGTAATAAAGAACTTCAAGTTTTAAATAAATTCCCACCCTGTTGTGTTAGAGATGTGTTAGTCTATTAAAATGGGCTCACAGTGCAACTCTGCCACTCATTCAGTACTTGCAAAATTGCTTCTTTTTCTGTGTACAAGCATACAAATCTCCTCTTTAAAAAGTACGTGCATAGCTTTCTTGTCTTCATTTAATTTTGCCATCCCTATTCAATTGACACTGAAAAGGAAAATACATGCAGAATGCGATACAAAGAAAACATGAGCAACATAGTGATGAAGTAAGGTAAATGCATAACATTTCTCCCTCGGCACTTAAACCACAGGGAGAACTATCTGGTTCTGATATTCCCGCCATTCTGAGAGACATGACCTTTCTGTCATCATTTGTTGTTTTGCCCACCAAATATTCCAGAATCAAGGGCTCTGAGCAGCTCGCTTGCAATCCAGAGAAGTTCAGCCTTCACTGGGAGTGAGATCAAGCTCAAATGAACAAGCAGACCTACAGCCACACACTTTGCCAGCCAGGGACCATAAATGAGCCTCAGCTTTTCCTGTCATTTTCCCAGAACAGTCCTCATTTTTATTTCATCTTGAAAGATGTGGTCCTCACATGTCCTTTCTCTTTAGGTCTCTATCTGTCTGAAATTTTACACCAGTAGATTTTTGTTCATTTATCAGGGAGCTGAAACCAAAAAACTACTGAATCAATACTAACACAAGTGATCTGCTCTTCTTCTTTACCTCTCTGTGCATTTGTTTTTTTTTTTTTCTCGAACTTATTTAGTTTGCAGTCTCTGTGTGGAGTATTATATTTTTTTAAATAATGCAATATTGCTGACAGGGTTTGCATGATGGAATCATTGATATTGATGTGACAGCCTTGATGTCTCTCTGCTTATTATTATGAAGTATGTCTGCTGTGATGCAGAAAGCAGTATGCTTGATCCTCTCTTCACTCTACATGATTAGTTGTGCTGCTCTAAAACAAAATCTTAATTCACTCTGAGTAGTGACAGCGATCTTGATGATCGTTAAGACTCATCCTCAGTGTGAAATCCATTCACAGACTTTTCCCTTCATTCCCATTTTTATGAGGTAATAATCCGGTCCAGGTGGATACCTCCAGTACACGCCTGAATCATCCGTCACCCAGACAAACTGCAGGCAGCCAGGGTACCCCGGCAGCACGGAGTGAGCGTGCCTCCACGAGGCACCAGGGGATACTGGTAGGGATGACAAACAGAGACTTAAGCACCGGTAAAAGGAGAGAGCACTGTAAACTGAAGTGCTAGTGTTATCCAAAGTGAGTTTTCTTAACGTTCCTCAGGTGCTGTTTCTCAGCTACAGCTCAGAGCCATCGCATCTAGTGAGAGAAATTTTGTTCTGTCCCAAGCCAGATCCTGTGGGACTAGTACCGCTGTCTTCTGGAAGAGAGTCTGATCCTGACTCCTGTGAAACAGCCCTCCTGCCCAAGAAAGAGTGTGAAAAGGCAGCAGATGCTAGCCAGGAGAGGAGTGATAGGCACTGGACTAACAGCCCAGAGTAAAGGGTTCTGCATCCTCTCATCCGTCTTTTGAGCCATCTAGTCCCACCATCTCCTCCAACAGCACTGGTCTTCATTTAATACCTCCACTTCTGCCTTTGAATACTATTCATTTCCTTGGGTGTGGAAATAGGATGAAATTCTTAAGAGACTTATGCAGCTGGAATCCCCATGACTGTCTTGACAACTGCTTAAGGAACAAACAGAAAGAGTCTGAGGCCGTCCTTGCCAGCTTCCAAAGATGATGAACTATGCCATACACACAGCTCCTGCACAAGAAGTTATAATAAATCAGGCTAGCAGCCTCCTGTCTGAAGAAGACTGTCTCAGCCTGAGAGAGCAAATATAATTTTGATGCCAAGTTTTCAAGCTATGTTTCAAAGTTACTGCCAGTGAATAACCTGCCTCTCTGTTCAAAAAATAAATTACAAATGCATGTACTTAACTGAGTTTTAGAACAAATTTAGATGAGTTTACAGACAGAATTCTTTTTTTTTCCATCTGAAAAAAGGATCACCTCTGACAGACCTCTAAGGCAAAACGTACACCCAGACCACAGAACCTGAAAATGAACCTCAGTGCATCCCTCTTCCATCCTCTGAGAAGTTCATACTCCTGACGCAAATTTAGCCTGTCTTAGTAAAACCTTCTTTTCTCCTTCAGGGCTATGGGATTAATGGTCCATTATGAGAATGGCCTATCAATTCACAATCAAAACTGTTCTTATTTAAGGAACAATTCCTGATGCTGCTAGAATACAATGAGTTTCTCTGTACTAAAATAAATTACTTTCAGGTTGTTTGTCAATCTAAAAGTCACACTGATGCTGCATCTCTGTAGTTTCAACAGATACTTACATTAAACATCTGATTTGCATGTTATTTTTAAAAACATGGAAGTTAGGCATGTTCCATGAGGTTTGAATTGTCCAGTACAGTATTCCTTATTTTATTTCCAAATATTTCTTGTTACTATGGGTTATATGTGGAAGTAAGACAGCTCTTTGATGCAGTTTGGAAATGTTGTTTACCTAGTTACTATTCTTAAGATGGTGAAGAAGGCTGGGTGATTCTGGGTCTGAGAAAAGGATATGAAACCATCCACTTCCAGATATCAATCCAGAATTCGATTGCTCTCTGGAGTAGAGAGTAGTACCAATATACTCAAATCATCATCCCCTGAACTTAATTGCACTCTGAAGTATTAATTCCTATTCACACGGAATTACCGTCACACACTTTTGGTTTGCCAAAACCTAAGGATTAATTAGTGTTTTCATTTTAAAATGTTGCAAGCAGCCATAAAACACAAAAGCAGTGTTACAATGACAGGGTAGCAAACTTGGTAAAAACCCCATGGCTAACTATTCCTACTGCTCAGAAGTTCATCCAGATTATCACTCTTTTGCCTTATTATATCTAACTCTTTTCCACCATCTTTAAGTCAGCGGATAGCATGCCTTTTTAGATGGTTTTATTTTCTTTACTGTATGGTTGCAACGCAAAGTCCATCCTCTGGCTCTTCTATGGCTGGCGTAAGCAGCCTCAGTTCACCTCTCAGCAAGCAGGAAACCACATCACCAATCAGAAAAATAAGCAGATTTTCAATCTCAGCAGACCCCAAGCTTATTCAGAGCTGTGGTTGACTCACGTTGGCAGGGCCAAGCACAATGCTGTACCTCTGCTGTAGAGCAAGAAGGCTTCAGTCTCCCAGCTATCAACCAGCCAGCACATTTTCTCAGCTCTGCTTTCGCTGCAAACTACAAAAGATTGTAAAGATGGTGCTGTCATGGCTTGATAATTTTTATGCCAACAAATTTTGGAAGAAAATAGTTTTAAAAATCAACTTCTGAAATGTCTGTTTGCTAAGAGTTCTCAAACAACAGAAAGCACTGCAAAACACAATAAGCACGTGCCAAATGGTGTTATATTTAAAAAACAAGAGAATTTAAAATAAGTGCATCTTACTCCAAACATCGGTGGTATAATCTGCAGTAAGAGACAACGTAACTTTTGTATGATTGAACGTAAGTTTTCTACTGGCAAAAATACCTGCTATTGTATGTCAGCTATAGGCACAGGCAGCAAGGGAAGACTGTCCATGATACCCATTCCAGAAACAGGATAAGAAAATATTGCACTAGCACCAATTAGTAAAGGAAAAGAGAGAGGGGGAACTGTTTCTCACTGAGTAATGTTAAGTGGCAATTTAGAAAGCAATATGGCATGTGATAAAAATATTATTTTTAATCATATATAATACTTTAAATCACCATCTGTATTCATTCTACGCATTTCTTTTCTGAAGCTTAGCTTTTAAACAGTTCTAGTGCGGGAAGAAAAAAGACATCTGATCTCTGCTGCTAACTTTGTCATATTAACCAAGTCTTTGTCTCCCTCCTGTGTTCACAACCCATAGTTAGCATGAATTAAAGAGAAGCGTGAATGAACATCTCTTGCAAATATTCACAGGCACTGCTTTAAACTCTTTTTTTTTTCAAGTCATATGCAAAACAACACGAATATTTCTCAGATAAAGTAAATACTTGCTAGACAAAGGATAGTCCACATCTGATAAAAGGAGGTCAGAAAAAAAATGCAAACTAGCCTGAACAAAATCAATGCAATCCCTTTATGATCCATGATTTATTTTTTTCCCATGCTAAAATACTGCATCTAACATTTCTTGGTAACTCACAATACAGTATTTTGCAAACAAAAACTTATTCAAGACCTCTAAACCTTTCTTTTAACTGCCAGACTACTGAATTTACATGTTCTCATCAAGCAATGACTTTCAAAAGCATTAACCTCGGAAGGGGGAGAAATTATTAATGCACAGATGAAACATGCCATTAAGTCTTAAACTAATCAATTATTAAATTCTGCAATATCTTAGTAAAGTTGCCTGGTTCTATTTCCAAAGGGAATGTATTGAGTGAAGGTGGATATATCATACATTTTTGATGTACATACACATCTATACTTCAACTCATTAAGTGGTGTGAAACTCCTTTAAAAGAAAGATATTAGTACATGGGAAAGACCCTCAAACACATCATGTAAAATCTAGGCTTAAATTTTTCATTTATTTTCCTTTTTCTCATATTTGCAATGGCCAAGACAACTGTCTTTGTGAAACACTTAGTATGTGGTTTGTCGCTATATGTTTAAGTTTTCTAGCACTGAATGCGTTCTCCTTTTTAAGGGAATCTGTAGAGCAGAGCTTTTCTCTTTCTCTGCAAGGAAGTAAATTTTCTGTTTAAATGAAGTTACATTCCTTGCATCTGACACATAAACATTTGAAACTCCAGGACAGGAGAAAAAGTATTTCCAAAGAATATGTACCTTTTTGTATGAACTCTTAGAAATTTATAGAAGAATGTTCAACAGCCACTATGCATTCATTTGGCAGCTGGGGAGGCAACAATGGCCATAATTTTTTTCAAATGCAAGTCTGGAATAAACTCATAACATTTCAGCTGTTGAGTTACACATCTCCTACTTTCTATAAGCCCATCCCATCAGCAATGGCTTATAATCTTCCATTTCTCTTTGGTGATAGCTATTTGTACCTTTCCCAAATGAGAATGAAGACCTTAGTCCAAATCCTTTTCTCATATATGCTTTAGCCACATACACCTTGAAGTCCGGCCTGGTAGATTCCTTTCAATAAACTGAGGTAGATGATCCAATCCTAGCAGTATTTAAAGCATTTTAAAATAACTTTTTTTAATGAAAAGAATGTCTTTTGTAGCCCTTTTGCATAGCATGGATATATTTGCTATCATTTCTTTTCCCATTTCCTGCCTCCTCAAAAGGCCACAAGAATCTTTCAGCTAATTCTTGCTTTGGTTTGGCAAAATAAGTAGGAACCAAACAACAAGATCTTGAAGCCAAAACTCTTTAAACTTAGCCGCCACTCTGCAAATAATTTGATATTGCATAGCCAAGAAGTGCCTAAAACAATTTACAGACTCTTACTATTATTTTGTGTGACTTGGAGGACATTAAATCCTTACAAAAATTTTGAGGATTGTACCCTAAAGTGCTATCTGATATTTGTATTTTTGACCCAATGGAAAGGTCTAAATTTTTCTTCTTTTTCTAACTCTGTTGCTCTAATAGAAAATATCAGCAATTCTCAAACCTTTCTATGCTTTCAGTTACAGGAATTCTCTCTTACTCAGCGGTCTATGATTTGATTTTCCATAAACCTCTACCTCCATTGACTTCAGCAGGATAGCACACAGCTCTCTGAAGCTGTAACCCATCACCCTGTTATGTTCTCACCACTCCTATTTAAAGGACAAAGGAAATAGAGGTGTTGGTTTTATGGCTTTGAAAATCCCTCCAACAGGAGGATAGAGAGAACGTTGAAGTATTTACCATAATAACATTTTCTTACCTATCCAAAGAGAAAGGCAGTAAAGCTAGATTTGTAACCCATCCGGAGGGGGTTAAACAATAGGCAAATGACAAGAAGGGAGATACTGATGGGGTACTTTGTCTGTGGGATGAGGAAGAGCTCCCACACTTCTGTCACATACCCTTTCTAATGCTATGTGGTAGAATGATCTTGGGCCAAATTGTAACATCAAGTCAAATTCTCTTCAACCTTCAGTGAGTATTTTGCTTAAGTGTCGAAGTACTTATCCCACAACTCAAGAGTCTCCAGTAGGAACATTACTGAAAATGAGTTTTGAAATGGCAGTAATATTGGTGCTTTGTTTGGCATTAGATGCTGCATGATCAGCTGCAGTTAGACAAGCCAAGCTTTCAATTACTGCAGACACCAGAGTGGAAAAAAGATCAGCATGTGGGCAGTAATTTTCATTGTTTGTTTTACTCCTGTATCCTTTGATAGCCAGCTGGTGATGGATGGGAAGCAGCGGAATGATGCAGCCTCCCTCTTCTGAAAGCTGTTTTGTACAGCAATCCAGATACTAATAAAACCCTGTGAAATACCACATTTTTATGAACTGCTAAAGTGATATGACTGTTATGTGCTGATAATGATAAATTGAAGGAGTAATTGGCAATAATTTATTACCCTTTTCCTTGAAAGAAAATTACTCATATGGCTAAATGCTACCAATATATTATGAAAATGTAGTCATTCTCTTCCCGGGCCATTCTTCTTACAGCCAGAAGCCATGTCTGCTGCTTATCCATCTTTCACTGCTGTCCAATTCTCAACTCCATCCGAAAAGGATTGTTCATTCTCTTCTTTTTGTGGCACACAGAATGCTATGATCCAGACAAGGACTGCAAAATTTAAATCTTCTAAGAGAAATAGGAGCACCAATATTTTTTGTAACCTAAGGAGATTGAAAGGAAACATTTATTTACATAGCATGTAATGATACAGTATAATTTTCTCAACAGGTCACTGATTCAAGATAGTAATGCAACAAATATGTTACTCAGAAAAAAAAATAAATTAATTAAAGAGAGAGTTGTCTGAATAATTAAAAAGTCATCCTTAGTTATACGAAGTGGGATTAGCATACAAAAGCATATCTTTAGTGTGAAAACACATCAACAATTACCTGCTTGGGGTGAGAAGGAAATGCATTAGATCACTAGTCATCCAGTGGAACCATTCACCCCACCAAAATTTGGCTTCTGTCCAGTTTGTGACGGCAGAGATGTAATAAATACACAAATAGCATGGAATGCCCTTCAAAGAGCCAAAGAAAATGTTTTGATGGCCACATGACTATTGACTGTGGCATGAGCTCCTGAGCATTCTTTTTTACAGGAAATGTTTAATTGCTCTTTATTGAGCAGAACCTTTCCTTCTGCTTGTAAAAGAAATTATTGCTTTCCCCCTCTGGTTCAGTCAGAAGAAGTTAATAGTCCCAGTTTCCTCTGGCAGCAGAGACAGTTAATGACTGGGAGAATGCAATAAATAAGGTTTATTGCCCAAATTACAATCAAGTTCCTAACCAGCCTTCTCTGTTCAGATTGCTCTCCTGGCATTTTGGTGATTTTCTGACTTATTTTCTGGTTCACAAAGACAGTGATATTTAAAAATTTAATATGCTTTTTTATAGTATTCACAGTATATTGCTGCGAATTCTTATGTGCATTGTGATATATGTATTTATTAACTTCATGACACCAGTCAAAGAGCTTCTCAGGAAAGGTGATTCTTCAGTGTGCAGCAAAACCTATGTTCACGTGCACAAAATAAAACAGTTCCTTCTCTGCTTTTATGTCGGTCCTCTCACTGTAATGTCTAAGTGCTGTTAGTAAGGCATACGTCTAAAAAATGTAATTGTATATGCATATACTTGCAAAATTTTTAAGGCTGAAAAATTGAATACAGTTCTGTATATGTGATAATCACTCTTACTGTGACATCATAAATGCACATAGAGATGTGATGTAAGAAGACTAAAATCCATGCTTTATAATGCTAACAAAGAAGTCTAACGCAATGATCCAGTGTAGCTGGTATTATGGTTGGAACATACCATGGAATGAGGAGACTTAAAGAAGTTTTCAGATGGATTTTCTCTAATTATTTAGTACTTTAGAAACAAAAATTTAAAATTGGGTTTCATTGAAGGGAAGACTTCAGGAAGGAATATTTTGGGGCTACATGCTTGAAAACTTCTTTGCTCTTACACTTCATAGTTAGGTCCTAGACTTTCTAAACAGAGAGATACGAAGCAGATACTAACTCAGAGTGAAATACAGCAGCAAGAAACATAAAAGCCAAATTCTTACCAGGATGAGGAAATCAATACAAATACTGTATAAACTCAACCAGTAATTTAAATTGTCATAGGTGCTCAGCAGCAACAAAACTCTGCCAAGACCGCAGGCTTGAAATGTGACCAAGTCTCACCATTAATTCCAAATGCTAATAGTGCCATTGTAGTCAAAAAGTCTCCAAAATTCTGTATCATTTTAGAAAGTCAAGACATGTAGAAAATTATCTCAAATTCATTGGAAGTGGGAGAAAACAGTGATTCTTTTTTAAATGTACCCCCCTCCAAGCCTCTGTAGCATCTGAATACTTCCAGTTCTGTCAAGCCACTTCCCTGATGCTGTACTCAATAATTCAGACAGGCGGTCCTTGACTTTTAAGAATATTGCATAAGGGTGAGTATTGCAATCCTGAAAACATTTAGTATCGCTGCATTAAGATTTTTACATTTCATATTGATATTTCTATACTCTAAATATAAATAGCTAGGGATATATTATGTCTTTTAATTGCTCCTTGAGCATAATGAAGCTTCCAAAAAGCATTTGGACGTTGAAGGAAGAAATAAAAATATTTGGCGTAGAGATAACCTCTAGTTTGGCTATGGTTAAGGATTCTCATGAGAGAGTACATATACACAAGTACCCATGTACCCCCCCTATTCTCTTGGACGGTGGGGGGAGTGAGAGAGAGACTGCGTAGTCTGGTCCCTACTGGGGCTGAACTACGACACTTTGTAAGAGGTGTTGCAACAGGTACAATAAAAACATTGTGAATCATCAGGATGATTTGTTGAAATGTTTAATTAATATTTATAGAGCACTTCAATATCATTGGCCACAGCATGCTGCAGGACTGAATTAGAAACTGACAGTAGCAAGTGACAGAGGACTGTATAACCAGGGAATACAAGACAAGTCTTCCAATAGTTGCTTATTTGCTTATTTTCAGCTATTATGATGAGTAGAGATGCTAAGAATAAATATAATATTTCTAAAAGGCACAGAGTGCTTTAAAGTACAGAATTTTGTTTAAGTCTAGTTTCAGCCTTGCTTTATCTTTCCCTAACGTAACGGTATTCTCTTTGGCTCAGAAACTCATTTCTTAAATGGTGAGATACAGAATAATAACACAAAAGACTGCAGCTGATGACAAATCCCTTAACATTTTTATTTATGTTATTACTGTGATACACAACAGGTAATTTCTTGAGTCAGGTACCACGCTCTTTAGAGACCGTAGCATAGGTACAGATTCTCCAGAAGAGCCGCCCCACTTCCCACTTTCTGCCTGGGAATTGGAGGCTCTTCCACGTCAGCAACAGCAGCACCCCAAACACCCCACAACACTTACATCGATCTGTGAGAGAAAAAGCACTTTAAATTAGCCCTGCTGAGCAGCATCACTTACAAGGGAGCTCTCCTTCTAATAGAAGCCATTAGACATTAAATTTGTGGCTCTGTGTCTTCAGCAATCAAGTGCCATCATTTCACGTTGACAGCAGAGAAAGGGATTAGTAGCCTCTTTAAAGAAAATCAAACAGATATCCCTTGAGTAGTACGTGAAAGTGAAATTGAGGGCTGGTTTGCTGTCTGCAGCAGTTGCTTATTTCAACAATTCCAGCAGTGGGAAAGAGAAAAGGGACTCTGAGCACAAACCAGAGCCTTGTAACAGTGACAGAGCAGCTGCTTCAGCATTCCTACTCCAACATGTCATCTTAAAACCTTCAGTCTTTGTTTCGACCTGCCTAAATCCTAAGTGCATTCTCCAAGGAAAGCCATAGCCCTGCTACGAGTGGCCATCATTTTTTTCAGAAGCCCAGGAGTACCAGCCATCGTAAAAGCAAATAGAAGATGTGTCCTACAAAGCTTACATGGAAAGAGAGACATAACTGAGGAGTAAAATTAAATCCATCCATAGAATAAAGAATCTAGACTAAAATGGCAAGGATATGTTCCCTTCACTGGTTGTACATAAACCTCATGGCTTTGAAGGTGACTTTTGAAGATGACACCAGATGCTCCCTGTCAACTTGAGCTCCACCCTGTCAACTTTCACTGTTGCAGGTCCTTTCAGCACTAAGCCCAGTGCTGACAAGTAAGTTTCCTAACTTCATTCTGGTCTTTCACTAATTATTAGCTCTCTTCTGGGCAATACATGTACATTAAACAACACCAGCAATCTTGTATTTGGATTACAGGTAGATGATGATGACTTGGAAATCAGTGCTTAACATGGGAAGGAGCATGGTACAAAGTGCACACCTGCAGAGCACCTTTTAGGACAAAATTACACCCCAGTTTCTCAGATCCCACTGTCTGAGCATAACACTCACTCATTCAGCCCCCATCTTATGCCTCCCCTACTTCTGAAAAAGTATACTGGCACTCCATGCACCTGCAATGCAAGCATCTGATAATTCTGATGTAAGCCTGCAAAAACAGCAGCAGGATAACATGAGGTTGGGGGGCTCACTTCTGCTTAAGGGGAGACATCGCCTAGAGCAACGCAGTGCCTCACTGTCTGCTCTGACACCTGAGCTCCCTACCCTGGTCTGAGGACCCAACAGACTGGCATTATGGCAAATTCAGTAGCCTGTAGCTCTGTTCACAGGTTTTAGAAAGGCAGACTTTATGCCAAAAGCCCTACTTCGTACAGTTATTTTACATGTTCTTGTTAATGGGACCTTTGTTTTTAAGTTAAACAAGTTCTGAACAGATTCGTCTGATCCCTCAGCCTCATAGGTGCCATGTGTTGGATGAGGAAATAATCGGGTTTGAGTTCCAAGAGCCAGATAAATTCAATTTATATCCTCTTATTCCCAAACCAAAGGGAGGTTTAAAAAATAAGATATTACAAAGTGTGCTTTAATGGGCTATTAAAAGAGGCATGGTGTAACTGTGTGGCAGACAGCCTTTGCTTTCTATCACTAAACACTGCATTAATGACCAATTAAAGAATCCCCTGAACTGGCTCATTTGCTGACAGAGTTAAGCTTTTAAACCATTTTTTAGAAAACTAAACTGTTATCTCGCAGCATATTGGAGAATACCATGCAGCAGAAAGACCTATACCAGTAGTAATAACAAGACAGTAAAGTCCACAGCCGTTCACTCAGTTACGCTTCCAGCAGTACTCAGCACCACCTCGGGAAAATCGGATCTGCAGAACTAAACACTCCTCTTAAGGCAAATGGCAGAAGCTGTGCAGCTGTGGGTAGCGGGCACCACAGCGCAAGATGCTGAGGGCGCTATCTGTTATGAGGAAGGAACTGAAGTAACTTTCAGGGACTGCAATAAAAGACACTGCCTTTTCCAAAGCCTTGCTTCACTGAAATAACTATGGATGTCACTTACACCGATGCGCATAGAATCATAGAATGGTTAGGGTTGGAAGGGACCTTCAAAGGTCATCTAGTCCAACCCCCCTGCAAGGAGCAGGGACATCCCTGACTAGATCGGGTTGCTCAGAGCCTCATCCAGCCTGGCCTTGAACGTTTCCAGGGATGGGGCCTCCATCACCTTTCTGGGCAACTGGCATATGCTTGATCTCAAGAGTTTGGTTGATTCCAGGCTATATTGTCAATCATTGTCCAAGTGGAAGGGCACAAGACGAGCATCACTGTTTAGATGTAGGACACGGAGACCTCATCCAGCTCCACCTCACTGCAAAACAGTGGCAGCCTCAGCCACAAAAGGGCCTCAGCTGGCAAGCTGAGCTGTCTGCCCTTTGGGCCCAAGCAGTACATCCCTGATTGTCACAGGCTGAGAAAGAGGAAGGCAAAAGGAAGAATGTGTTCTTTGGTCCCTTTTAAAAGAAAAAAAAATTATCAAGTCCTTTGATCTGCACCTCTTGCGAAAAGTTCCACCGCCAAGACTGCAGGGCTACAGACTTCTGCAGACCAGGTTTCTGAGAGGGTATCCCTCAGCCTACTGTGACCTGAGCCTTGGAGGTGGCAGTGGGAAGCACCTGCCTAGAGCCTGTCTTGTTCTCACAGTGACTTCTTGACTGATGGGAGACACCTGCTGTCTTAGTGCAGCTCTGCAAAGATACCTAAATTTTTATCCTTTAACACAGAGCCTCGCCATCTCAGCGTGCTCATCAGCATTGAGCTTGTGAGTGCCCAGCCCACCAGTCAGCAGCAGCAATGGCATTTGTTGACATCAGTGCACAAGCCCTGACTTCTCACCCACCCAACTCATCCCTTCTCCTTTATGCTTCTCTGTTGGCCTCCATGTTCCCACACTGCAGCCACCTAGCCATTGATCTAGGGTTTTTTTTCCTGGAAGATCAACTTAAGGCAGGTATTTAGGAAGGAAAACATCTGTGTACAAATTTTAGTAAAAGTACAACGCTACTGAACACAAGCTCTTAAAATAGGAAGTTTCAGACAAGCTTGGTACTGGTGCTGTAACCATTTCAGTTGTAATCTCTACTGTTTTGTGGGGTGATGGGAATGACTTCAGAGAAGCTTAATAAATGCATTTCCCTGTTAATGATTTCATTATTTAGCAGCGGACAGACACATGGAAAGTAGACCAATCCCATCCATTGGACATTTTCTCTACAAGGATCACTTTCCAAGTGGGTTACAAAAGCAGACACCCACTACTGGAATCAGTGGTTTGCCTGTGCTCTTAATAGCAAAAGGAGGTTGTGTGCCCATTAAATGACATTGCAAGTGGAGTACATCATCTGCTATGTGATGCTTGGTGCTCTCCCTGCCAGGGCCTGAGCATCTGCATAACTTCAGCCAACTAAAAGGCAATCATTGAAAAGGCAGACCCTTTTTATTCTTGCATTCCCCTTGTCTCTGCTACTATTCCCAGCTCCGACCTCCTGAACTTCCCTTGCCCAGAATATTGTCTCAGTATGAATACAAACTACCTGTCTTCAATATCTCTTACGGAATGCATCATATTTAGTTAAAAGCAGCACAGCTAGAATTTATAGTGTGTTTCCTATTAATTGTCCCTCAACTAATGGAGATGACATTCCCTTCTCCTTTATGCTAGCATGGAACACACATCAGGTGACCAGCCAAGTTCTGATTCAATTGCTCTCCCTTTTTCATCCTTATGTGTCGCACTCAATAGACAAAACAGCAGTGGCATCAGCAGTGTTAAGAGCAGCTGCACAGCTTCTGGGAGCATCATCATCTCAGTGACAAACTGTAGAGTATCCTACTGTAACTGATAGGTATCACCTTCAATCAGATAGCCTGGCTGACTGAAGATCTGAATGGGGAAAGAGATGCAAGAAGTGTCGTGACTCAGACTATGCCTGGAGTAGCACATACCGAGGCCCACTGCCAATGAGATCTGTGGCTTAGCTACTGTAACTTTGTTGCTATAACTAACAGTCTGACACCAGTACTCCTTAATAGCAGTGTAAAACAGAAGTAATCACAATCATTTAATTGAGCAGCAGTAAAGGAATAAGGGTCATAAAGTCCCCTTTTAGCCCACATTTTAACAGCAATTATGTTATTTTCAGAGAATAATCACTACTTTCTAGAACGGAACTTTTAATACTACTGCAAGATTTTAATTTAGGGACTGGAATTTTTGAGACTTCATTTTAGACTACAGAATAGTCCTTATAGATAAAAAAAAATCCTAAGGTAAGCATCACTTTAAGAATAAACTTGAAGCAGCCTCCACACTCAAGAGCCTGGGACATTCCATCCCTAAGCTGCCTTAGACCACAGGTTTTTCAGGTGGGCTGCATGATGTATATAATCTGTAAAACAGCCTTAAGATACTCTGAACATAGTCAGTCAGACATGTAACAGCCTATTCACTGCTCTTTAAATCCTTAAATGAAATCAATTTCTCTTTCACAGTTCCACGCTGCAGTACCAGGAGCTCATGATTTCCCAGAGATGTACTGCAACTTGTCCCTGATTGCCTGTGGGGACTGGAAACTTTCCCATTTGTGAGCCAGAACGGTAAGCAGAGGCAGGAGGTTTAGCCCTTGAAAGTCACATCAGAGCTGCAGCCATCTCTGATGATGCCCTGGTTCAAGTAAAATACTGCTCATCTGGCTCTTCACTTTTGAGCAACTTACAAACTGTTTCTGTTTTGCATCCTTGGACCTCATCTCTACATGGAGCTTAATTATGCTGAGCTATTAATAGTCCACAGAATAGATTTCTTCCTGACCTACAATTTGTGCTGCAAAGTGAAAGTTTATTAAGCCCTTTAACATGATAATGCATTCACTGACCTTTTATGATCTTTGTCTGGAGTTGAACTTTCCAGATTTACTCACATCTCAGCATTGATCATTTGCTACTACACTTGCCCTGTCCCAATGTCTTTCACACACACAGGCACACAGAGTGCTAGCAAGCACTGTGAGACGCTTCAGTACAGAGTGAGGAGAAGTGTGATACTGTGAATCGCTGATCCTCTTCTGCCCTTGCAGATCTTTCCCATCAGCATCTCCTGAGACACAGAGAACTCCCCAGCCTTTCACATTTTCTAAATGGCCAGCCTGTTTACTTGGCTTAATCTGAAATAAAAGACATCTGACTGAAATACAAGGTTATTCTTTGTGTGTAAAAGACATAACAAGGAACCTTTCACATTCTCTGGAGGTTAACACAGAAGATAATGGGTATCAGCACTCCAGATTGTTTATACTCTCTTTGGAGCATCTTCCTCTGTTAATATTGTTTTATTATTCTATAAAGACATACAGTTCCTGTCTACTTCTGACTCAGCCTTATTCCAGAACTAAACCTCTTAACAAGATGCCTTTGTGCAAAATGTCCTCCCTTTCACAGAGACGAGGAGAGGCACACAAAACATGTCCTGCTTCATATCGCATCCCCAGACATCTGATCCTTTAAGTAAATTCCTCAATGCCTTTCATTCTGCATGAGCATTCTTAATAAAATAAGCTTCACATTTTCTACAACTAGGAATGAGCATCTTAAATTAAATAACTTGTCTAAATAAACACCATTTTTATGAAAGCAAGAACTGGAATCAAATATACTGGGCCCAGCAGTCTTCTAATGCTCTTCATTTTGCCTCAGTAAGGATTTAGCCATCGTCAGCAGCATTTTGGCTCAATATTTGCAGGTGTTATTTCAGTATTGTTGAGCCAAGGCTATTCTGATCTGTGAACTGCACCTGTTACTCATTTATCCCCTTCTCAGCACAGACTGCCAATCATACTGAACTTCTACCATCTTACAATGTGCGGAACAGATTCAGTGATGGCATGAATCTTGAGCTAAGATTTACACTTGCCTTACTCCAAAATAAAAGATTTGTTTCATCATGGAGTGGTTGGGGTTGGAAGGGACCTCATCTAGTTCCAATTCCCCTGCCATGGGCAGGGAGATCTTTCCCTACATGAGGCTGCTGGAAGCCTGATCCAACCTGACCTTCAAAACCTCTAGTGGCAGGTCACCTACAACTTCTCTGGGCAACCTCTTCCAGTGTCTCACCCCTCTCATTGTAAAAAAAAATTATTCTTTATGTCCAACCTAAACCTACCCTTTTCAGTTTAAAATTCTTGCACCTTGTCCTGTCATTACAGGTCCTGATAAAAAGTCTCCCTCCATCTTTCTTGTAAGTTGCCTTTGTATATTGAAAGGCCACAATAAGGTTTCCCTGGAGCCTTCTCTTCTCCAGGCTGAACAGCCTTAATTCTCTCAGGCTGTCCTCATAGGAGAGGTGCTCCAGCCCTCTGATCATCTTCATAGCCCCCCTCTGGACTTGCTCCAACAGGTCCATGTCTTCTTGGGCTGGGGAGCCCAGAGCTGGACGCAGTACTCCAGCTGGGATCTCAAGAGCATCATTTCATACAGAACCAATATAAAGATTTTTTTTTTTTGGTCAGAGTTAGCAATACCCATGGAAGAACTGTAGAAGTGTTGCCCTATTGGATAAGTAAATAATTTCAGTGGCTATGTAATATCATAAGAACTAATGGGATCAGAACACAAATTAAAACTCCACAAAAACAAGGGTTCACCTATACACGCTATCCTTTACAACTTGAAGGATATGCAGCCGATTGTTGGGATTCATTCCCTCATGTGTGTAGAAATTTTTTATTTTTTTCATTCAGGTGTGGTTCAGAGCATCTACGAACGAGTAGAGAGAGATCAAAGCAAACAAAACTTGGCAGAGAGCTAGTGTCAGAATCCCAGATATGCAGTTGTCTTCTCCATGTCTGATGTGGTAGGGATAGAAGTAGTATTCTGGCTTAAACACATAAATTTGTATTTTGCATGAAAATGCTAAAAGTTTGCTCATAATACAGTGGATTGTTTTTCACTTACTGAAATGTACATTCAACTGCCAGTTAAAGATTCTGGCTAGTGCCAGAAACAAGCAACCTCCTTTCAAAGTAACGCTGTAATTAAAACTAGTGCTAGAGAGCATTCAGAACACAATGGGACTGCTTCTCCCATTGTAACAGAGATATAAAGTAGTAATGGAACAGAGACTTTTGTTCATTTAAAGTTATCATTACAATATGGATCAAGTAAATTACGCATTGGGGGTACATTATGTGGCTGTGCATGCAAAGTGAGAGTGTAGTCTACCCTCACATTTAATTGACATACATAAGTGCGTGCTTCATTTTTGCTACATCCCTTATGGTGACATTAGTAGTCATGGAGCCACAGAATAAGCAGTACTCCTGGATGAGGAGGGTAGGGAAGCAAGGCAGAGGGCTACTTCTTAGAGCAATTCTAACTCATACACCAGTAAGTAAAATGGCTACTCAAAACCAACAACTTATCTTGTATTACCCTCTTAATGTTTTTCTTCTGTTTCTATTCTTCTTCTTTAGTTTACACAATTTCAAAGCCTTGCAATACATCTTCCTATTCGCCAGCTATCACCCAGCACTGACGTCACCACTAACTTGGTCCAATGCTTCCTGAAGAAGACTGTTCTGTGAATGTCCATCACCCTTTCTCTTCTCACACCACAGGACCTCTCACACCCCCAGAGCAATGTCCTATCTTACCTCAAACTACTTCACATCACCAGCCAAATTTTGGGAATTGAAGACAAGCTTCCATGCCATAACAAGAAGGAGTTACAGTTTAGCTGGCCGACTGAAATAACTCCACAATCAAAACCTTTAATTTCAGTCCTGATAGAGGGACTAGGCCTGACAAACAACTCTGTACTGGGACATCAGGTGAAGTACAATCACAACTGAGATAAGCATTAACACCAGCCCAGTGCTAAAGCAGAAGGTCTGTTTTCACAATAAAAATGTGTCCAAAGGCAGCATGATTGGGGCTGCTCTGCTAGGGAAGAAAAGCCACAAGCCAGGGTGACCCTACGCTGGCAGGGCAGTACTAGCCCAGAACTGAATTTCCCAGCTTGTATATTTCTTTAGTTCTGGTTTTCCCAGGTACAAAACCTAGAACCAGAGTTTGAAAGTCTCATACAGTTTGTTTCAAGTACAAAATCCCCCACTTACATTACAGAAAATATACAGCAAGAAGTGTTTGTTACTACCATCCCTTGTTTTAGCATTAAGTCTCTCAAATGTCTTCAGTTTACATCATAGAACTGAAACATAGATTACTCTCAGATTTGTTCACTATATTATAAATTCTAAGCAGTTTAATGGTAATTTCTCTTACAATAGCTTAGCAAATTTCAATTTTTCTCATAGGAATTCTTCATCTTTTTATAATTAATCCATTTACTAAAATACTCAAATTTGCTTTTTATACATAGTGCAAAGATGGAGACTGAATGCAAATTTTCTGGTATTTCAGAAACTGTACAGCTTTTGTTTTTATCACATCAAATACACATTTATTCTTCAGCTACTAAAAAAAAATAAATATATCTTCACAAGCTACCAGCTCTTCTATATATCTCTTTGCATCTCTTTGATCACACTCCTCCAACCCTTCAGTAATCCACTGGTAATTATAACTTCTTAGCTTCTTTAGGCTAAAAGGGACCAATTTATCACAGACTGTCATGAATCCAGGTTTTAAATTATCAAGAGTCCAATTACTAACAGGAATGAGGATACCTCTTTCCAATTAAAGTGACTGATTTCATGTAAAACCTTGTAACATTTCACTTTGTATTTGATAAGAATGTACCTAATTAAAAAGAGGTTCACCCTCATTTTATTTTCTATCCAGAGAATGAAAAACAGCAAACATTAATCATGCACCACTATAGTGCCAGGCCTAATAATTCTTTTGGCATACTTTGACAACTTCTAATCCATCCATGTATGGATGTATATTACTCCTGTTTCATTCCAAACAGGCCTGGGAAAGACTGTGGACAGACTTTTACAGTACAAACTAAAGAGAATGCTAGTAACTGCTTGTATGAAATCAAACACAAAAGCTAGGAGATGTAATAGAGATAACTTACTAGAAGAATTTAAAGCACTGTTCATCAAAAAGCTCATCTTACAATTCCCTCTCTACATGCATGAACTCAGATGAGAGCAGTATTTTACATCTTTTTCAACACCTTTGAACACCTCAGGAGTATTCATATCACACCAAGAAAAGCTCTACTTCCAGACACTGTAATTATTAACCCAGCCTGGAGGTTTTGACATAAGGGAAACAGACCAGAACTCTCAGCAACCCCTTGCTGAAATTCCACCTACTAATCTGATGAGGGGAAGTGGGTTTTCTCTGTCCACCATGGCTCAATACCCTGATTACATCTTTCAGGGATGCAGCTTGGAAGGGTAGAACTGTTGCATGGATGAGTCTGATACAAATCTCCAGTAACTAATACACTCAGCACATACTCCAGTCTTCCCAGCATTCCTGCATCTCTCTCACATGACATTCAGTCAACCACTGCCTGCTAATGTAGTCTTCAGTCTGCATTTTGTTTTTACAAAATTTTTGCCTTCCTGGATCAAACAAAATTCTTCACAGAAGCAGCAAAGAGGCCCCATGTTGGGTTCATGAATCATCTGCATACAGCAGCGCAATGTTTTTTGTAATCACACATAAAAGTGTAGCTGCTAAGAAGAATGCAAAGCTATTATAAACAGGTTTTACTAACTTTAGGAAAGAGAGATAAGCCACAGCTGCTGTTGAAAACAGGCACAGAAAATTCAGAGCAAGTAGAACTTTAGAAAGTTAAAAAGCTTGATATGGAACCTGAATTAGATCTTCATGATTGGCAGGGCAAAAAGGATTCTCAGAGTCTCCTCATAATACCACTCTTGTTGCTATGCTAGTTGTAGGAAGGACTATTTTTAGAAAGAAATAAAACAAATGAAGGAAGCTTGCTTTTTAGGGAAAAGAATGATACTGAAATCTGAAATGCTAACACACATTATGCATGACTTCTCATCCTTCTGAAAGTGACAAAAACAAAAAGCTTCAGGTACACTGGTACTTCATAGTATGCCATGATTAAGTTTTATTT
Organism: Chlamydotis macqueenii; assembly: GCF_036417535.1. NCBI lineage: Eukaryota > Metazoa > Chordata > Aves > Otidiformes > Otididae > Chlamydotis > Chlamydotis macqueenii. The sequence continues at coordinate 39,593,416 of NC_141593.1, read as the reverse complement.
TCTTCACTCAAGTTAATTACTTTGAGTTACACTACATTGACAAAAATCCCCAAACAGTAGTCACAGAATGACAACTTTTCAAATAGGAATGTAACTCAACTCTAGCACAAGTCCACTGACTTGCTGTGAGGTTCCACAAAGAAAGGGAGAGTCCATCATTATTAAATTGTTACCACTGTGCTAGTGTTACATAAAAATAAAAATCCCAATCCTGTAACAGAGTTTGCAGTCTGAAACCAGCTGCAGTAATGCTAAACACCGATACTAGCAGACAGCTTCTATGTAAGTTAAAATAGGACACTAGTGTCAAGGTGCAGTCATTGGCAGTAAATTCACAAGCTGAGAAGGAAAAGGAATTCAAGGGTAATACAATAGAAGATCTTCTGAAGATATCTGCATAACCATAGTTCCTTCTCTTGCCCAGAGTATCAAAGTCTGGAATAAGCCAGAAGGATCAAGTCAGAAAACTGGATGAAGTGTGATGTCATGTCAGGAAAAGGCAGAGAAGTCAAGAGTTGTATTTATTGCAGCTGGGCAAAGCCGCACATACAAAAGGTACAGAACTGAAGCAATGACAAGGCAGAGAAAATGCTGGAGCAATTAGAGAGGGAAGACATTTAAAAAGCACAAGACAAGAAAGTCTGCTGCACTTCAGGCTAGGAAGTCAGTGCAGAGAAAATCACAGATCCAACAATCCAGTTTGGCACAAAGTTAACAAACTTGTTTTTGGCAGGAGCAAATATGCACGCTCCAAAGTAAGAAGATAAAATTAATAACCTAAAGAAGTTTAATATACAAAATGCATAGAGAAATAAAACAACATCTTATAAATTGATTTAATTACAGACTCATGCATCTTAGCTTTAAACCAGTAGAGGACAACATGAAAAAAGGCCCAGTCCTACAGACTTTAACCACAATGGGTATTGCTACATGGAAGTGTTATGATCATACTTTAAGCATGGGAGACGAAGTCTGAAGGCAAAGTCCTCAAGTTAGGAATGCAGACTTGCATAGACTCCTAAATACTGCTGGTGGTATACTGTTGGAATATATCTGATAAACCAACTAGATATCCTTAGAGAACACTTAACATTTGTTCTAGCTTCACTGTGGAGTCAAAGTATTTGTAAAGCATTACAAAAAACTTACGAGAAATCTTGCCTCCTGAAGTTTACTGAAAACAAGGCATTGCTGAAGTAATTTGTGACTAGAAGCAAGTTACAGACTGTGATCCACCGCATCTTACAATGCTACTTATGTTTTAACTACATATTAAGAACATTGGTTTGCAAATTTCAGAAACAATCTTGATCAGTCTGCAGATCCCCACCGTCAGTGAAGCAAAGTCTAACAAATCACTGCAAGACTGGGCCTCAATCCCACACGGTTAACTAGAATAGCTACAGGAACTAAAAGAAAATATAACTTGTGTGCTACAGCTGTGCAGTACCACAGTAACTTTCAAACCCTTTAGCTTTTATTTCATAGATGTGCAGCATGGCTCTAACCCATGGGCATTTATGACTGATGCATCTGCATGAAGCTCCTCATGAATGTTGCAAGCTTCTGAACATCTTCTACAGTCACTGCATTATACAGAGAGGCACGGATTCCTCCCACAGATCTGAATCAAAGAGAGGAGGGGAGAAAAAAATAAAGAGGCTTTGTATATTGTAACAGAAACATCAATAACATTCACAGACATTTAAATTTACTCTACTCCAAAGGGATAAAATTCACATTTTACGTGAATGAGAACCAGCATTTAAGTCTCCAAGGCAAGCTTGCAATCTAGAGAAACTCAGTATTTACTAGTTAGTTACAGCTCCAATGCTATAGCCCTGTGACAGCAAAAAGCTGTATTTTTGATCCCACAAACACCACTGAACATTGAAAGGAACTCCTGCAACCAGGTAGACAAGCCAGCTAATGAAAGCCTTTATACAGTGACAGATTCTGATCTCAAGAGTCACCTTCTTTGGCATTTGCATAAAGCCAGATTTATCAAATTGAAGAAAAGAGAATTAAGAAAGTTCCCTGATCGCCATCTCACCTAAGCAGTAGCTGAGCCACCAGCAGTCTCTGATTACAGTTTCTAGAGACTGATGCCAAACCAATATGAGGAGCAGCTTGTGAGTGAGAAAAAGCTGGTAAACCACTGCACAATGCCTGCTGGTGTATCACTGTACTAGCAGTTCATTCTGCATAGGAAAGGGATTCATCTGACTAATACTTACCGATGCCCTTTCAGAGATATCATGTTAAGTTCCACAGCTTTCTCAAGAAATTTCTTTTCCAGCACTTCATCACCCTTGATACTGCCAATACGGAAAGGGACATTCATTCTACTTCGGTTCTTTTTCTCCACTGGACATCTAGAAAAGTTGCAGAATGTAATAATTAACCCATTTTGTGCTAAATTTACATTTTCAGCTATATACCATTTCAGAAAGTGAATAATTGCATCTGTTTAGCACCAAAGTCATTGCCCTATAATTGAAAAGTTCATTACTTCTATGAAAGAAAGCAACCTTCCTTTTTTAACCAAGTATAACAAACAGTAAGAGGAAAGCTCATTAACTCTTTCTGACATAATCAAAATTGCCTCAGAGGAATCCACAGGAGGCTTGTAAACACACTTAAATTAAGAAAATTAATAAAACTACAACCCTACTCACAACAGTTTCAGTTACACTCCCTACAATGAACTTTGACTAAGTCTCAACCAGCTTCCTCTCGTTATCTTCAAAGACTGATACACTTATTTTTACTCAGCTAGTCACAAATGCTACCAGAATTGAGCTTGACTCAGCTAAAGGAAGTATGAGAACATAACATAAGGATATTTCCATGGACATTAGAGACTTCTGTTAGTGGTTTCAGTTCACCCTCTACATTAGTATTATCCAGAATCATGAACATATCAAGTCGAGAAGAGGCCTCTCTAGAACAAATCTTGCATTGCATACATGGCAACAACATATGAGGTCCACCACAGCTCTTTAATCTTAGAACTCCCTTTAATCTAAAGTATAAAATTCAAGATACATTTAAGGCAAATTTTCTCTTCAATTATCTTGTGAAGGTAAGAATGGGGAGGGGGGAAGATTTAAATATTTTCTTTAGTGCTTCTAGTTACAAAGGCGATATTAAGCCTCCATCACAGCCTTAGGAAAGAATAAATGTGTAGATTCTTGCAGGGATTCACTAGGAGTAAGTTTTCATAAACTGCATGTAAATTTCATGCTTATTATTCTATTTGACAAATAACTGTTCTAACTTTTTTGTTCCTCCCTTGTTCCTTTGTACAGATGTCTCCATTACGAAGAAAAAAAATCGAGTATAATATCTGCCTATGCAAGTTTTCTGCTTCAGATGCAACCAGGAAAACACTCTTCAAAAGGGCCTATGTTTGCAAGCATTCCCATATCTGAATAACTGTAGCTATGCTACAGTTTTTAGAAGATCCAGTTGCTATCAGGCAATCCGCTGTAACTCAATCCATGCACAGACTTTGGAAAGCAAACTGGAAGTGACACCCAGCACTTTGTGGAAGAAAAATCTCCATTTGGACATGTGAAAATCTCCATGGCTTGTCACACTGCTTACTCAGTGAAGCATGCCAAAGATTAGGTGGCACATTACAGCTGAGAAAGCAGCTTCAGATAAGTCTTCTTTTTAGTTATAGATACAATTTAAAAACCCCACAGTCTTAACTGTATTGCTTATACATACAGCTTTGCTTTCCCAGTTGACTATTTACCATCCCATCTGCATTGCATTTCCCAGTCACAGCCTTACAGACCAGCTTGCCAAAAAAATATTTTTATCTGTCACAAAATGTTTTTTCCAAGACTTCATTTGCTTACTGAGGTTTATGAAAAACTTCATTAGAGTAGGATGACAATCCCAATCATGACAATGCTAAAGGCAAAGCTGTCCTCGTCAACTAAATGGATAAGCAGAAGGTATTAAATATTATGATGAAACTACATCCCTGCCAATTTAAGTTGCAGCCAGCTTTAATTTAAAATCCAAGTTTAGTTTGCCGTATCCTAACTTTGACTTGAAAGTTAATTAGGTCCCAAAACTGTTGATTTTATACTTAAGGTGAAAGAAAATACTTGGTAGTTTCATAGTCAATTACTAGTTCTTGAGCTTGTTAATTATTAGAATGATTCCAAATTACAACATCAGCTTTTAACTACATATATTTTGGGTCCTGTGAGCTCAAAAATACCTTGCAACAATATGTAAAAAACAGAAGGTTAAGCCTGCTTTGGAAAACCATAAAAAATAACCGAAGAAAATAAACTGTACTTAAAGAAAGTGCATTACATTTTGACTACCTCTAGGTTCTATCTTCCTCTTTTACTTCAGAAAACTGTTTCAGAACTTCACACAGATAATAATGCTCTGCTTGACAGAGAAAAAGCAGAGTCTTTGACTATTGAAAGAGATGGTAGGAAGAATATGATGCAAAAGTGGTCACTACAACTTCTTACAAGCCACTTTTTCTCTATTTTGGTCTGTATTTTCCCCAAGAGATTCAGTAAACATGTAAACCAGAATCTGCAAGTCTGGTTTTTGTGTACCCTTCTCCGAGGCTCCTGCATTTTATTAAGTGTAGAACAGAGTTATTAATGTGCCTCACAACTGATCTGTACAGGACAACTTGAAATAACTTCCTACCAGAATGAGACTCATCCTTAGGTAGTTATCAAGTGAATGGTTTGCACATTTAATTTCTGCAGGATTCTGAGATTCCTCAAAATTTCTATATACTGAAGAGATAACTTAAAAAATATGCTGCAAATTGACTCTTAAAAGTTATTAATATGTTTGGCTCTGCAACAAATATTGAAACCAAGGGGAAAAACATAGCAACTTACACATAGAATCCATTAGATTTGTCTATAATATCATAAATCATTCGTGATTTGACTGAACTAAGTTTATCCATAGCTGCAGCTCCACCATTATTCTTTATCCATTCCAGTACGAGTCCCATGATATAAATACTGAAATAGGAAAGAACATTTTCAGTCAGATTTAAAAAACAAAAAAATATCAGTCATGTTTGAGTTCACAAAATGTTTCAGCAGCAAAATGTTATGTTTGATTTCAAAGTGCTTAAGATTAACAACTCAGAATCTGGACTACTTTACAAATTATGACAATTCTTAGCAGGCAATGGTTCTTTTTAGACACAAAGTATCCTGAAATTCTAATCCTACACAAGTCTCCTGGACCAAACTTAATCCTTTGTACCACAAAAGGACAAGTCCTGCAGGTTTCCTGCAGCCCTGCAGGGCTCCCAAGGACCTCCTCAGACATGCTGCAAGGACTGACCGTTCACTGACCACACAACTGCCTGTTAAGTCCTAGAAAGGTCCGGAGTTAGCACAAAAGTTAATAGCATCCACTCTGTGCAGCTACTAGCAGCATCTAGCAAAGACACAGGGGTGAATCTCAAATGTATGTACAGTGATAATGTCAGAATTTTAATCCAATTTTCACAAATATTAAAAATAAAAAATATAAGTCTATTACTGTTTAAAAAAAACCCTTTTCCTCACATGAACAGTGAAGTTTGGCAAAACAAATAGTGATGTATTACACTTATTCATTACCATTCAAGTTCTAAAAAGAGATCTGGAAACCTACTGGCATCACGTGACTTGGGACCAAGTATTTCAATGCTAGTTACTAAGTGCAACATAAAAAAATCCCCCAGGCCTTTTGCCTTTGTGCTTTTGCTACAAAAACTCAGCTTGTCCAAGTTCAGGCATTTCCCACGACTACACCACCTTACATAATAAACTGCTCACAAGTTTTTATGGCATATTTCCAGCAAGTTTGCTTTTATTAATCCCTTCATTACAGATTCCAGGGAAGTGCTCAGAGAACACTACCCTACAAGTTTCCCCAACACAAACCTAACAGGAGGCTGTTTTAAACTTTTCTACTTTTAATTTCTCAGTGGATGGCGGTGTCAAATCTTTGAACACTACAGAAAGACTGCAGAATAGCCAAGGTTACAGACTGTCTTTTATACAAAGCACCTTATAGCTTTCAGAGCACAATCTTGCCACGTTTATGGCAGCATAAAGGATTTAAGTGCAGTATAGCCTAGGCCCTTGCCAAACATACAGGACCACATTCACCTCTTGCTGTCACTTCATAGAGAGAAACTTCTTGAACAAGTAACGTTTAAAGAAGTCAGCCTTAGAGTCATCCACAAAATCCAGCCAGCCGACATCTTCATCCTTCTTTCATTCCAGTCAAAATAACATTTCTGTAGCAGTTTTAAACGTAAAATAAACCCTTGGAGCTTAGAAATTAGATTTCTATAGTAAATTCATTGTTAATTTTAGCAAAGCAGATCAGGGTCAAAGAGTCAAGCTCTGTAGCGCCACGAGGTTAAAGCCATTAGCATCACCTTAAATTAATTTAACATCCTGCTGAAGTAGCTTTTGCAAATTCAGTTAATATTTCCTGCCTGTTTGCCAGCAAGCCATTAGAGAGTGCAAGGAAAAGACTAGAGAAAGACAGAACTCAGAAGCTTTGCCAGTTCCTTACAAGAACTGGAACAGGCATTTAGAGCTGAGCCAGACAGATGTGCACCCTGCCAACATTTCAGTCTGTGTTACATTCTAGGTTCTGGAGTGTGCTCCAATGTGGGTCTGTAGTATGAAGTGAAATTTGGCAAGACAGTGATCAGAAAGGAGAAAGACTGTCAGTTCAACTTCATTTTCAGCTCCCTTAATCTCCTACTACCCTGTCAATCTTACTAACAGATACCAAGTTACAGCTAAAGCAGCACTTTATTTTCAAAAGTTCTTTGCAGTGGTTAAAATAAAGCTGCAGAATTTAATTTGGTTTGCTTTTCAAACCAGATGAGCAACACTGTGTTCAAGTGCTGAGTTTTAAGTAAAACTTTGGTTTTTCAAATGGAAGTAGCTTTGTACTTGGAAAACATGAATGGCTGGATTAAAAACCTGGTATGTGCAAGCACACAGTGTTCAAACCAGTATGTGTGACTTGGCAATCAGGAAAATAATTGATCATGAAATAGAGGCTTTTTCAACCACTTGGAAACAAGACACAGATACTGCCCGTGTTACAAAGCTACATTCAGACAGACGACAAAAATGTGGAAATATTGTAAGGTTAATTCTTGCCTTAGACACCAGCCCTAAGGATATTCAGTGTACTCAGCCAATAGGGTAGACAGGCTAAGAAGAGTATGGCACTATAGCACTACAGGATGCATATTCCTTGGGAAAACTAGTTGTGCATTGTGAAGGCTGCAATAAACACATGATCACAAGATTTACAGTTTTTGTTAAATTAAGATAACTGCCTCTATATAACTGCAATAATACACCCCATAGTGAAATCAGCAGATTCAGAGATACAATTAATATAACTTTAAATTCTACTGAATTTAAGGAGGCAATGGCATTGAGATAGGCTTTATACACAGAAGTCACTGTACTTCATGTCTGTACAGTGCATTTCATATCTGTTGGACATCAGCAGTCAAGTTTGCAAATTCTGCCATGTATGAAAAAGCTGTAAGAACTGAAATTAAACATCAATGTAAGATTGTACTACCAAGTTATCTGAATAAAAGGGAATCTTATCTTAATTTTCAAAGTAATTAAGAAAACTTCTAGGAAAAAAAAGATACCTGGTTTGAACACTTTCTTTAAAATAATTATTTTAGTGGACACTGGTATAAAAATGCTCCAGATTAAAAATGGGTAGATACTCCTAGCTAAACACCTAAATACGTTAGTAGCAAAGCATCATTTCACTAGGTATCAGAAGCTAATAGATAGTAATTTTAGAAAAGCAAACTGTAGTCTATTCTGTTTCTTGCATACATGAAATCACCAGGTACATGCCAATTTTAGGATCTTGATTGCTAGCAATGATTATGAAGCTAGACCAATTTTATTTTTGGATGCCAAGTTAAATTCTAAGGCAATAGTTAAAGAAATATGAAAAAGAAATACTAGTTAATAAAGCAAAGCAATGACTAAACTGCCTTTAAAAAAATACTTTAGAGAGATTTGAAGGTTCAAATTCTGAGAACTACCTCAGGAAGAAATTAAATCAAATCTGTATTGAGTGTTCAAGAAAGTAAGACTAAGTGCCAAATTACCTATCTGCGATGATAGAAGCATTATCATTGAATTGACTAGAGTTGCATTCACATAAGCCATAACTGGATTCTGAAACTTCTACAGTGGAATTATGACACACCATATTTGCTTCTGAAACATCATGTCCTTCATGGCTGACTCCCACTAGGCAACATCAAAGCCTACTACAGTTGCATGGCTGGACACGTCCCACATTTGCCCAGGAATCATGTGAAACACTCCAACATATCAGTGAGACATATTGGCAAACACTCAATTTCTGAAACTTTTCTTGATAAGAGCAGCAGATGGCAGTGCAGTAGCTTTCTGAATAAGATATTAACTAGCAGAGTAAGTTACCTGTAGCATGGTGGAGTGTTATACAAAGAGCCATTTGTTGCTTGTGTTTTGTAATCCAGAACTACAGGGCATTCTTTCAGTGCAAATCCCAGCAAGTCCTCACGTACTATTACAACAGTAACTCCAGCACAGCCAACATTCTTCTGAGCACCAGCAAAAATCACACCAAACTAACAGAAACAAGAAAAGAAGGATTTGATGCATGCATTCACTAGCATATCTTATAACTGAGTAATACACCAGTATCATTATACAACAGTCATACAACTCAGTTGAACGCTTGGAGAACACATTGCAAATGAGCAGGCTGTAGGTCAAAGAAGAGCTAGGAGAAGTTCTGATTTCAAAGTGCACTTACAGCTACCATTTTCCCATGTATGTCTATTATCAGAACTATGTATTTCACCCAGCTGAGGAAGATTACCACAACAAATCTCCCAATGATTTGCTAAATATTTATTTAGTAGCAACAAATAATTCTCAAGGCAACCTGTCCACATTTCACACTACTCCAAGCAAATTTCCAATACAATCTGGTATTTCAGAACAGGCATCATATAATCCACCTGTTCAAAGACAGATTATTAAAGGCCAAGATGAATGCACTAGCAATTACCCCTTCTTTTTGTTACACACAGATAAGGAAGATCAAATACTTTACTTCACAGGTCAGTAATACTTCTCACTCATAATACACTTTAATATAAGCAAGCACTATGTTCTGCCCCTCTGCATTTATGAAACAGACACAACAACAGAAGCACAGAGAGCTTTAGTAGTATAAAAGGGTTTACAGATTTTCCATGTAAAAGGCAGGAACAAAAATTCTGATTCACAATATCCTGCTATAGCTATATATACTATCTACATCTAAATAGGATTCAGAAGACATCTTTTTCAGCAACAGCATCAGTTAAGACCAAGCAGTAGACAAAATCTTGGACAGCTGTAACATGAACAATTTCAACATAGTTCAATGTTTTTACTGAAAAATAGGACAGATAGACATTGAAGTCTCAAATTTTAAATTTAAACACTTGCATCCACCATCAGATACCCAATTAACAATATACAATTTACTTAATTTCACTGCTCAGGGGCTCTGGCCATCCAGACATTGCAAAGTGCCTAATTATAGGCATTCAAGTTTGAAAATGCTTTGTGCAGCCACTGTGTTCAATACTGTACCTTGGAAACATCCACAGGTCTGGACAGAAAGTTTGATGACATATCACAAACCAAGACTGCTCCCTTGACATCAGGTACAAAGTCAAACTCCACACCATGAACAGTCTCATTGGCACAGTAATAGACGTAAGATGCATCTGGATTAAGGTTCCAAGTGCTTGGGTCAGGAATGTCTGAGACAGACAAAAAGAAAACCAAAGGTCACTGGAGACAAGTAATTTTCCCAGCATGCAGTTTACTTGAATATGGGACTTAAGCACAAACACAGAACAATTCTGCAGCATAAAGTATTAATTATCTTGTTACCAGGAAGACATAATTTATCTGCAAAGAAAACACATCAGTGCACTCCCAAAAATTCTGTGGTGAGCCACCACTAAGCTTGCAAACACCCTTCTGGTTTCCAGCCCTTATTCCTCAAGGGGTTTTCATCAGGTTTGCAAACCCAGACTACAAATTACTGCCCTAGGGGTCCAAAATAGCATTTCAGAGGAATTCAGGCACTGGGTCCAAGAATTCTCCTGATGCCTTTGGAACCACTGAAGTATCCAAATTCTCACTGGCAAAGTTCTCTAAAGCTGTGTTTCTGTACATCCCCAGAAGCATTTCAGTCTTGTCCAAGCTGAACACGAAGTTACCAAACTACCTACCATTTAAGCTTTGCAACTGATTTACAAAACTAAGATTTCCTCTGTCAACAGGCAACACACAGGCAAGCCCTGACAGCACAGAACAGGTTCTGCATAGAACAACTGATTGCTCTTCCTTTCTTCTCTCCTCCAAAACACGAGGAGGGAGACATGCTGCTATTGCCTCCACCATTATTTACTGTCTCTCCCCTTATCTACAGCAGCCAAATAGAGATTACACTCCCCTAGACTGGGAAGTTGTAAGTTCAATTCCTTGCTATGCCTCACAGGATATAAACTTATCTTCCAAGTTACTGCCCTAATCACCAGCTAATATACTAACTTGTATGGGGATATTCCTTTTCTCTCCTGTTGCCACTCAGTTCAAATGCTATAGTTTGGACCAGAGGGAAGAGAAGTGAGTATAACTAGCAGGAATAGAAGCCAGAATTCAGGTGTCCATGCTCCAGTAACTCTATGTATATCCAGTGACAAATTATACACTTGCAATGCTCTTGAAACAGACTCAAAAATTCCCAATGCCTTAATTACAGTCAACATTTTTCTTTATTCTACACTGTAGTCATTCAGATTATGTTATGTCCAGTTACAAGCCTCAAGAGGAGGAATTGAAAACACCTTCTCTATTCCAGGGCCAACTGCCTGTTATGACACATGAGTGGGGAAGATAAGTATTTGGGAACCCTTGAAAGAAGGTAACAGAATGTAGGTCTCCCATCTCCTGGGCCAACAAGGTTAAGAACCCACATATACTTCTAAATTTCAGAGAAGAGTCATTATTGAACATGCCTGAAACTGAAATACCTTATATTATCCCTTCAAATAGCTTAAGAACTCAGTTAAATAACAGCAACAAGAAAAATAAAACAGCCTTGACCATTTCCCTATCGATACACAGGTACACATTTGCTTTTTGCCACTTATTTTGTGGGATCTGCTCAGTTTAGTCACACAATTATTTTCTGGTGCAGACTGTTAAGCCATTAACAGATCTCTCACTGATGAACATGGAGAGATGTGGCACACAATCTTTTCCGTGCTGAGCAGTCAACTCTAACTAGTTAACATTCAATAACCCAATAGCTGATTTGGACCAATTTATAGAATGACTCAGAGCTAAGTATTCACATGGATGGGTGTAATCATCAACTTACTTGTATAGGTTCCTAGTTTTGGATGAACGATATTCACTTTGGCATACTTCTCTGCTTCTTTAGCTGCTTTTGCTGACCAAGCTCCCGTAACGACATAATCTGCATGTCTTCCCTCCTTTAAACCAATAAGATTAAGTGGGACTGCACTGAACTGACCAGATCCACCTCCTTGGAGGAAAAGAACCTTGTAGTTTTCTGGAATATTTCTGCATGCAAGATACAACCATTTATATTATTCCCAGAAGACAGTAGATGCATACTACTTGATATCATGCATTTAACAACAACTGAAGAAGAATAGTAATTTTAGAAGACACTTTGCCAAGAGGTTAGACTAAATCCCATTAACTTATCTCAGCACTGGTCTTGAGTAATGCTATATATTTTACAGATAAAAATTTGCTGAAAACAAGCTTCCCCCCCCCACCTTGAATACCATTAAACAAATTCACTCCTGAACAGCAACTCTATCACAGTACACACAAACTTGAAAGATACTCCAGCAGAAGCAATGCTCACTTGTAATTTTGCCTATCGCTAGCTTTCATGGCTTTTCTGTCAGGCTATGAACTACACTCCAAAGTGCTAACAGTAGAATTCAGCTTTGAGACCCTTCAATTTTCAAGTGCAATGGTACAGTAAACTGTACTGGCAAGTGCCACAGGGAATTGTTCATACAGTTACAAAAATTACTTATTCAAATTATTAAAACCCCTCTGTCAAGAATTCTGGCTAATTCTAAAAGTCAAGCTTCTATATGAAATTGCCCCAATTACTAAATACTATCAGAACATTAATTCTAATATACAACATATTTGAAACATTTAAAAATGTGCCATGCTACAAATAGGGAAAGGGCTCCTGATCAGCAATTCTAATACACATCCATAGAGCTTATGTTAGTAAAATGAGATTGATGAGTAATGTACAGATCACCTCTACACCACTGATTTCTATTGTTTCCTCTTATTTCTTGAAGTTGCTGCCCTTCATGAATTTTATGAAGGTGACAAAAATTAAAATTTCATAAGAAAGTCAACTAGTCAGTGTATAGAAGATACATAAAAAGCATCTTAAGCTAATAAAAGCCTTTGTCTGATTCTGATTTATTTGAATGTGACAAAACAGAAGACATCTCCAAGATTACTACTTTCTCAGACAGTGTCTAAACAAAAAAAAACCACCCACACCATCACACACAGAGATGCTTTCAAGGAAAGGTCTCCACATTAGTCATTATCAGTACAACTAGCAGAAGCATAAAAAATAAACAGGAAGTAATTCACTTACAGCAATTCACGCAAGAGATTTTCAGCTGTATTTAAGATTTTTGCAAAATCTGAGGTCCGATGGCTCATTTCTTTGGTGGAAAGGAAAGAAGAAATAACATGAAACAAAATGGTAATACATGAACACAATTTTAAAATTGCGTTAAGCATTAAACCTTTTACACTACAGACCCAAAATGCCTGAAGGGTCCCATTCCCAGTTCTAACTTTTTTTTTGCTGAGTCTTCCTTAATACCTACACAAGACCTATACCTCCAGTCTTGTCCAGATCCAGGACAAGGATCACATTTCGCATCCATATGACCTTACCACAGCCAGGAACAACTATATTTTTGTGAAAAAAATACTCCCTCAAAAGGTATAAGTTTTCCCTCACTCCAAAATGCTGTAGGAGCTATAGAGTAAGGTACAGGGGTTTGTTTTCTTCTATTATTTTTAACAAAGCTTCTTCATGCAGTAATGCTAATTAAACAATAAGGACACTTAATACTAATTCCTTTTATTAAATTCATAATCTTTCTTCCATTTGTAAGAGTGTACAATTTAAATATTAATCCAAATCTTGTAGAGACTTGAGGAGATTCTACATTTAGCAACCAAACAGTTTCACAGGACTAGTGAAATGCAGATCATCTTCTTGCATAAAATTTTTGTGCAACTGGGGCTGGAAATACAGTCTGCTACCCATATGGCACAGAATACACCTCCTCCTTATGACAGGACAGCACTGCCTTTCTCATGGGAAGGATGCTATACATCAAATGCAGCATCTTGCCACATAGTATATAAGATATTATATGCGGTATCTATATACATACACACGTCTAGCATGTATATATCTGTGTAGAGTATGCACATATACATACAGTATTCTACAGATATATAAAAAGTAATTTCTTATATATTGCCCATATATACACAAACATGCATACACATATATCCCTGCCCGAAGATTCAAAAGTACTAATGTTTTACATATTCTTGGTTATCTTTGTCTCTAGTCCTTTGTTTTGGATCACTAAACATCTGGCTATGTATCATTTTACGGTCATCTCCATTCTGAAAAATATAAAATTTTCAAAGTCTTACCAAGAACACTTATTCCAAGTCCTTTGTAGTCCACCAATTCTTTCTGTGCTTCTAATAATACCTAACAAAAGAAAAAAATCCACAAATAAATTTAGGGAATTTTCCACTATCTGAAGTCACTAATGCAACACACACGTCAGCTGCTCCACACTGCAATAACCTGACACTTGATAAGAGAGATCAACAGAAGTACAGTCACCAATATAATTTTATTGTATCTAGTAGCTGAAGGCTTTTCATAAGATAGGATAATTAAATCATAATTTTTCCTTGTTGCAAAGACAATGTCTTAAGTTATTATTTCAACAGTTACATTTTCAAATTTCAGAATTATTTGTAGGAGTTGGATGGAACTCCCAATCTTTTACAGAACATTTTATGTTTGCATGTGTACGGTTTCTAATCAAGCATTCAAATCCTCCCCCCTGCCCCTCTAGTCTGTGTTCTTTCACTTGACTTGTGCAAATAAAACAATCAAAGTATGGAGGAAAATATAAAGAAAAAACAGGTTATGGAAACATATTTGAAACTGACCCAACAGGACAAGGCCTAGTTTCACCAAATAAAGTCCCACACTTTTTCAAGATGAGACTTTTCTATGTTACTGAAAGTTAAGAAAGAAATGAAGCAAAATTTTGAGACAACTGAAAAAGAAAATACAGGTCACTCTCAGGAGTCCTAGGCAGGTAATCTGCTGCTTCAGCCTTCCATTTTTCTTTCTTTTCCCACAGCTCTTGCATACCAACAAAGCTGAACTAGATCCTAACCATTGGGCCTGCAGCTTCTGATTTCAGTAAGTTCTTGTGTGAGAGCCAGAACATTCTTAGCTCCTCCTAAAGGAAGCAGGAGGAAAGGGAGCCCCAATATAACAGCTTCCAAAACAAATGTTGTATGGATGCACCCCAGGATCTGCCAAGAAACCACATGCTCTGGACAGTTGCAGGAACAAGAAACATACCTTGCTGACAGGGCATCCTCATGGCCCGTCAACTGTAACAGCTGGTGACCAAGAGGTCAACCAGAAATAACTATGCTACTTTTGATGTTACAGATTGTTTAGTTTTAACCACCATGTTTCACTTGCAAACATATTCACGCCAGAGAAGGTAAAAAAGTTAAAGGGAACACACAGACTATTAGAAAGCACTTGTTAAACTGTTAAATAAAATCCTGTTCTGTTAGTAACATTATTGATCTGACAACCTGTATATGCCTTAAAATAGACACTTATGATATGCCTTATAATAGCCATGGAGAGCTCTCTGTCCACCTTTTTGCTTCAGCAAGTCCAAGAGCTTCATTTGTGGCATCAGCCACAACCAAAGTGAAACAGTTGAGGTGACACATCAGTCCATGCAGGAGTACTGCATTTTCAAGAGAGGAAAACAGATTAATAATATGGAGTTCAGCTATGCTCTTCTCAAACTTTAAACCCAGTACTCCATACTCTCTGTTGGAGGACTGGATACTGCAGCAGTTCTAGTAAAAGCTGGTTTCTGAGCCAAGGGCTCAAGACAGATGAACAAATTTATTTGCAGCGTAATCTACAATCTCTATTTTCATGAGGAAAAAAAAAAAAACAGCAAATTTGTTTACCTGTAGAAAACTGTTAAAGAAACAATACCGAAAATAATGAAGAAAACTGTAACAAGAAAGATTCCACAATACATAACTCTTAAGTTGAAAGTCAGCTGCATACAATTCGGCAGAAACCATCCCCTCTCCCTAGGTAACTCGATAATCTATTGCTGCTGATGCAACTTTCCAGAGGGTTGAGTCCACGCTGCACCCTTTATCATCTTTAAGTAAAGGCTTTTCAGGGAATTACCATGACATTCACCCACTGACAGCTGAGATACTCAACACAGCTGCCCTGGTGCAGGGGAGGACTCATTTTCCATCCCAGAACTGAGACAGCCCTCGATGAACGGCCGTATGATCAGATTCAGAAAAAAAAAAAAAAAAAACTCTGGGAGAGGAATCCTAAAGCCTCAGGACGGTGTGCTTCCAAAAACCCGAACTTACCAGGGCACGCAGTTGGGCGGGGAGTGGGAGAAGGGAAGAGGGCCCGTTTTTACGCGGGTAACTCTCTTCGTTACTCTTTACTCGACCTTTCCCAGCCCTCGCCCTGCAGCCGGCGCCCGGGGAAGCCCCACCGCCTCGGCCGCGCCGGGAGCCCTCTCATCGCGCAGGCAACGCCGCCCGCCCCCGCCGGCACGGCTCCCTCCCCCCGCCCCGCAATGCCCCAGCCCCCGCCGGGCAGGGCCCCGGGCCCCTACTCACGGAGCGCGGCAGCTTCGCCGGCCCGGCCCCGAAGTTCGCCACTCGCCGCCCGCACTCCATCACTCCCCCGCAGCCGCCGCTACCGCCCAGCAGCCGGGCCGGCGGCCCCGCCGATATAAACCCCCCGCCGCCGGCCCGCCGATTGGCTCTTGCCGCACACACCCAGGGGGCGGGGCTGCAGCCGGCCCGCCCCGCCCATTGGCCGCCCCCACCGCCCTCGCGGCGCGGTCCCGGCCGCCTATTGGCAGCGCGGCCACGAGGAGGCAGCGTGATCAGGCCAGCGGCGGCGCGGGACGGGGCGCGGCGCGGCGCGCGGGGCGGCGCCAGGCGGATTGCAGGGCGCGAGGCCGCCCCAGCCCCGGCCGCGTCCCCGCGGTGCTGCCGCTTGGCCAGGCCGCGTCCGGCTGCGCCAAACCGCGAACTGGGCCTCGGTCTCGGCCTTGGCCCGGCCCGGGGAGCGGCGGGGGCGGCTGTTGTCACACGAAGGAGCACAGTATGGTGGGTGCTGGGGAAGAACTCGAGGCGATGAAAACGTGTCTGGTGTTGGAAAACCTCAGGAAACCTAGCCAGGGTTTCCTTGTACATACAGCCATAGGTAGGTAGAAAGATCAGATAAGATAGACAGATGAATACACAGACACACATCTTACAGTAACTTTACCGTGGTTTTTCCCCATGCAGTTGCTGCTCCAGAGCTGTGGCACTTGTTCCAAAAGTAATCTGTGTGAATGAAGGAGAAATTAAA
The DNA here is from genome assembly GCF_036417535.1 of Chlamydotis macqueenii. Lineage (NCBI taxonomy): Eukaryota > Metazoa > Chordata > Aves > Otidiformes > Otididae > Chlamydotis > Chlamydotis macqueenii. Next base: position 39,576,502 of record NC_141593.1, on the reverse strand, counting down.
AATAGCAATCCGTGCTTACAACAAATTTCAGGGGACATTTCATCTTCAAAGTAGTGGTTTCACAGTACCCAAATGTCTTTGTACTTCATGTGAAATTGTTTCCTCGTGGAGGAGCAGGATCCCTGCCTTCTGTCATGCAAGAATTATCTGCCTGTTGTGCACTGTTTCTCCCAACTGCCCATTGCAGGCAAATTGCTATTTGGATTTCAGAGAAAAGGAATAAAAAGAAGAGAGCTGTGAAACTTAATTAATTTCACGGAATGGATAGCAGAGCTGGGACTTGCCTTGAGGTCTGCCCAATCCTAGGCTAATATCCCTGAATACTAAACCATTCTTGCCACAAGTATCTTGGTGTAAGTTCATTGAAAACACAGATTTAATACAATTAAACTGTTGTAAGTGAAGGGAAGACTTTAGCTTATCAAATTTCTTCTTTTTACTGAGAGACGTACTGCCTTACAACCAGTTTTCAGAAATTATTTTAAAGGCAGTAGCAGTAAATCAATTTTGACAAAACAAGCCATTAAGTATGATTGAAAACAGATGGGCTTTACAGAGTCCCATAATTTTCAAATATCTTGGATGAGATCATTATTCTTATACGAGCTGCATAAAGCGCAGCTCTTGAACACCTTAGTCTGCCCAGTGTTACTTGTAATGATGCCCCTACATGTTCAACCAACTTTATCACCAGTGTTAATCGTCTGTATACCAAGTCTGCATTTTCTTCAGAAATAAAAGTGTTGATGTATCTTATTTTGTGAATACTGAGACTAATATAAAAGGTCATTTTTAATTACAAATGGTTTTCACTAACTACTTGAATTTCTTCCTTTTCCTGTCAAGCCAGGTCGCACCTGGCTTGAATGATAAAAAAAAAGAATGTACAGATTACAGCCTGACCTGGTACTTAGTTAACAGATGTTCATCTTATGCAACTTATTTTGTTTAAAAGGTTGTAAACAGAGACAGTGGTTTTAGAGCAAAGATAACCTTTATTTAAATAACAACTATAGCTTCAGAAAAACCCACCAAACTCGCTTTCAGACAAGAGAACGCTCCTCAGTTCTGACGAGGTAGTAGCAAACTTCAGGGACATTGCAAGCTGGATACAGTCTCTTCAAAACACCAAGGTATTTTAAAACTATGTCTCAGACCACAACATCCAGAACAACTACATGACTTCTGATCATTAAAATTAGTTCTAATTAAATAGATGCTTCTACTGAAATGCCTAGTAACAACATACTGTGGTGTTGTTACTGTGTGACTACACTGTAATTATTTTTACTAGAGTCTCAAACAGGAACAGGCATAAGGGACATGGGCCCCTCGTATGGGCTTTTCCCAATATTAAACTCAGACTACCTCCGTCTGCTTGGAGAGGCAGCTTCAAAATACAACCTGTTGGGAAAAGATATCCTAGGTAGGAAGGAGTAGGAAAAGCAGTCAGAAATAGTTTAGCTTGGTGGTTCAGTTCAGGAAGCCCAGCCAATACTGTGGGAAGTGCTTTGACATCTGAGCAGGATCAGTCTTGAATCTGAACTGTGTAGCACAAACCACAAGGTATATTAAAACTTTGGAATTAAAAACGTAATTCAGAGCTCTGGCACAAAGAGCTAGAACACAAAAATAGAAACTAGGCAAGTTGGTGCTGGTATCGGCTCAGAGCACAGGGAGTAAATATCAGGTACTGTAGTTTTCCAGTTCAGGAAAATCTCATCCTGAACAAAAGAGTCAAAAATAGCAGCTCCCATGAGATCAGAGGACAACTGTGCTGGAAGCCTTGCCACCTCGAGCTTTAGAAAGTCCATTTCACATTGCACATTTATGTTGAGTAAATAAAATTGATAAGGATGTATGAAGCAGGAAGTTTCCTGAACACAGAATAGTCAAATTTTGCTACATGGAAGGGATTATTATGCTTTTGCAGGTGGAAAGAACGAAGATGAATAGTAAAGGTCATGTCGGGGCTTTGTTTGTATTGAACTGACATTTCTGTATTTAATATTTCACTACCAGCCATTGCAGTTTAATATTTTTATTACATCAAAACCATAAATTCATTATATCAATATTCATAGTCACCAAATATAAAATACAAGCTTTCAAAACTGACTTCCAGGAATGCTTCTTGCTTCCAACATTTGACACAGAACCTGAGCACCCTTCAAGGGCTACAGGTCCCCACAGATGAACATGGAATTGCATTATTAACACAAATCCAGAGTGAGCTGTATTCACTATGATGGAAAAACTGGAAAAAACAAAACAAAGCAAAAAAAAAAAAATCAGGGAAAGTATAGTATTTAAATAAAGTTCCAGAGTTTTCAGTGAACTTTTATCGGGTTCATTGAGACTTCATGTTATATTGGACAGAAAAACCTTCATCAACTACTGCTGGAGAAGAGTCAGCTCACTCAAGGAGAGCAACTGCATGAGTTCTCTGTCTGGTACAGTAACGGACAAACTGACGTCATTATTCAAAGACAAATAATGCTGACTGCATAGCAACCTGGCAGCTGTTTCAGGAGGCAGCCGGGATGTCTGGTCCACCAAATTAATGAGACTAGCAAATTTTGGTGGGGTTTAAAACAAGATGCAGGTAGGTCAGACAAGGGTTTGGGGTTATTTTGTTTTTCAGAGATCTCGCTCCAAATATTGCAATTACGAAGTGTGAAAAGTAATTGTTGGGAAGCCCAAATGAAGAAAGAAAAAATGCTTGAGCTGTGTAAGTAAACAGTTAACATGTTCTCTAGCAAATAGCGGGCTTATTGATTTCAGGCTTTTATGTCAAACAAGAACAGAGACAAATATGTAAAACATTAACTAATAGCAAGAGGTTGAAACAGTTTATATCCAAGCCCAGGGTAAAATGGTTTCATAATAATTTGAAATGTATGTATATATACACATTTTTTTTTTTTACTTTTTATTAAAACACTTTATTCCTAAATATATATTTAAAATTATTTTTATATACAAATTATTTTCTGGAAATGTACTTTTAAACTATTAGTAAAAACTTTTACATTTCTGAAATATTCATGATTGCCTTAAAAAATACTTCTCCCCCAGGTAACTTACTTCCAATATTATCTCTGCTGACATCAAATCCCACTTTTAACTATAAAGCGTGCACTCCAGATTCTCACAGGAAGAGTGCTACGCAGTAGCACCAGATGACAAAAGGAGAATCCTTCACATGTCTGGTTTAACAAAAAAAAAAAACCAAAAAACCAAACCCATGGTTAAGTACTAATCCTACTGAAAAAAAATGTGCCCCTCTAGGTTATATACTGCCTAGTCAATTTTGCTTTAAATGATGATTTTTTACATAATTCATACTTTAAAAGCAAACAGTAGTGGTATTTAACATAAGATATTTATGTCATCTGCTTGTAAGTACACAATACATAAACTGTTTTAAGTTTTTTTATGGTGTTTTTAGGGACAAATAACAGATTCCTAATTTCTAACCTCACAAATCCTTTTGAATTTATAATTTTATCCATTATTTCAGTTATTAGCTTCAGAGCTTGTTTTAAAAAGGGAAGACTTAGCATTTTAATGCTGAAAAAAACTGATAGCATGTAATTGTTCAATCAAACCAAAATTACAAGCAAAGAGTAATGACTGAAGCAACAGACTTCAAATATTTGGGAGAATATCTAAAAAAATTGCATAGATTAATATATTACCTGCTATTATTCTGAAGTGACAAAGTCTATATAAATAATGTACTTTCATTGTGCAATTACTTGTGCAATATTGCAACAGCTAAGGTAATCTCATGCTATTTGCTCAGTAGAAAATTTCAATTTGAGGATTCATGAGTTTCTACATAACTGTCAAGCAACTGAAGACAGGAATTTCTACAGGTCTTCTGTGTTCCAGAACTCTCATGATAGATGACAGAGGAAAAAGCAAGTTCCATGCTATTTCCACCCACCCAGTTCAGCACTAATCATCTTGGCTGATTCGCGTGTGTGAAAAATATCTTCCATTGCTGCATAACCTTCTGTCCCCTTCACTCTGCAAATGGAACACACATTGCGAAGAAAAAGAGTGCCTATCAAACAACTTAAAATATTATCATCCTGGAAAATCTCAGATTATGCTGTAAATAGTGAAATAAAGGCAAAATATTTAAATTTTATTTTTTTTAAAACGCAGCTTTTCACAATGTGCTTTCAACATTTGAACTTCTCATAAAGATAAGCATTGTATGTCAGATTCTACTACCCAGTCTCTCAGAGTTTGCTACTGCAATTTCAGAAATTCCTTTTAAATCAGGACTGACACAAGCACACGCATGTAAAAAGTCATAGAAAGAAGTTATTTTAAGGAAATAAAATTGACTGGTTTATTCAAAAGCGAGATTCTCTCCCATTGTTAAACCAAATGATGTAGGCTTAAGCCCTAAACGAAAACAGTTTGGGTTGTTTTATGTTGCTTAAAACCACTTTTGTTAAAATTTGCTCAAATGTTTAACATCTTCCTAATCTCTGCAACCCCTCATAATAAACTTAATTTTACAGAACTTCCATTTATATACAAAACATTAGGTAGTGAAGGAAACAAACGATTGGCTTCTCATGGGACTCAGGCAAATGTACCAATATAAAGAAAGATACTGCTTTATTTTTCAGGGCCATACTGAAGTGCATCTTCTGACTACTCCTGGTGCAAAACAAAACAATTTTCTGTGCCACATGAGGCAAATAAAAATCTGTTACTCTGTACCATCGTTCAGAAGCTGCAAATCAACTGGCTGTGCAAAAGGACAGGAACAAGAAGCTGGGGGCGGGGGGGTGGCAAGCCCCAGGAGTTTTAAAACAATTATATTCCTTTAGTTTTATGTTCTCACATTTCTCTAGGTCCTGAGAGCAACCTAACTGAGTTGGACTAGACATCCTCTAGAAGTCCCTTCCAACATGTATTATTCTATGATCTGCACTCATAGCGATAAGGAAGAATGGCTGATTTACATATTTCTTTTAGAAATGTTTCTGGGTGCATTTTTGAATTTGAAACTTCCACTGTCTTTGGGAATGTCATAACCACACAGTTAGGCATGACTTCATATTTGCCATAAAAGCATTTTTTCCACTTCTATTGCAATACAATGGAAATAAACACTGGACAAAAAATGTACTCAAAGTAATTTTATTAGCTCAAAACAGTTTACAATCTATAATGAAATCTGCAATAGAAAATAAAATCCACATGCCAGGAATCTTTTGTATGCAGTACAAACTGAAGGGTACCATTCTACCAGTGTACCACATTTTAAAAAGGAAAAAAAAAAAAAAAAAAAAATCTAGTGACAAGTGATACAAACATGAGACAGGAACACTAAACAACATGCAATGCTTTAAAAGGTTACAAAGTTTACATTACTTTACAAAAAATTCACAAACTATACTAAGGCAACCAAAATTTATTTTTAATCTTGCAAGTGTAAAGAACAGTACAAACATTTTAGAACCATTTCAAATGCTGGTAACACTTTGGATGCTTTCTTGTATTTCAGAGACAGATCCTACAGTATCAGTTCCAGAGCAGCTTACTGCCTGCAGTCTACTTTGTTCTCCTCTTGCTGCATCATTTGGAATAGCCATTTCAGTTGTTCTACAGATGTATTTCTTTGAAGAACAATTTTTGCTTTTTTCACCAGAAGCACCACTGGATATTCGGTTACCATTACTTTTAGTATCTACACTGGAATCAGAAAATGAATGCAGACTGGTAACCAATTGCCTTGCTGAGTGATGTCCTTTTGCTTGTTCGTTTTGTTTGACTCTTCTCTCAGAGAATACTGGAGTACTACTTTGAGGCTTATCTTCTTTATTTTGGTTAATTGTTTGAGCTTCATTTTCTTTATGTGAACCCGCTTGGTTCTGTTGCCCAGCAGTCTGTAGTTCTTGTATTTCTCTAAAAGCAGGGAAGGCATTATTCACAACCATCTGGGATTGAAACGTGCCAGGAGGAGCAACTTGGATGTCCCCAGCTCTGTTCTGAAAGAGGAGATTCCAGTGAAGATACTGATGGAACTAGAGAAAAAAAATCCAGTATTGCAACTGCCATATACTAAAATCTGCATAGCAAAATTAAGTCTTTACATAATATAGAAAAGATTCAGAGATAAAAGCAATCACACAACCTTTACTACTTTTCAAAGCAGCAAGTTTCAGATTGCTAGGGTGATAATAACACAGGGTAGGCACATTACAGTTTCACATCTAGCTTGAACTTCATACTACAGAAATGTGCCAGTTATAATGAAGCAGCCAAAGCCTAATCATGTCTATCATTCGGAAATACCTGCAATTCATTATGTTTGCTCACAGTTCACAGTAGTGTGGTCCCAACAGTCTATCCCACAATACCTAGCTGCTACCAGAATCCAAACTAACCAATACTAGGAGAGTAGTGTAAGTGTTAGTTGAAGCCTTTTATAATTATCCTTTGCCATGCATGCTTAAAAAAAAAAACAATTAAGGTCAGCTTATAAATGTAGCTGAATTAGAAAATAAATTATTTAAATATACTGCATGAACAAGTTAATGTCATAGTGCAGAAGAGTCCATCAGCTGAAAACACTGTGGCAAGCCAAACTATAACAAACGTAAAAGAACCTATAATGAGAATTGCTCTATTATCCTGAATAATTTCAGCAGATTCAAACTGCGAAACTGCAAATTGCTTTCCACACCATTAAACAACAAAACCCAACACCAATTATCATTGTGTTTTAGAAGCTCGTGGTGTTCTTGAGGACTTTGGAACACTTAATGGGGAAGACATTGGGTATAAGAAACATACTGGAATGTAGAATGATTCTTAGCATGACAGTTTTGCTGTTGGCTGCCAGTATCTTAATTTTTAATTACCTTAAAAACTTAAACTCGGGTTTTTTTTTTTTAATTATTTTTTTTTTAAGGGACTTTAGTATTTCCTTGAAAAATCCAGACTTCAGAGTATAAACTAAACCCTTATGACCTTATGTTGTTAATATTGCAAATTTATAGTTTTCTGAAATTCATGGCATGGCTCACAAAGACATCTACCAGGACTGGACATATACACTGCAATTACTTAAAAGAAAATTTGTGCTTTTCAATAGGCATATTGTACTATCCTCTACTATAAGACGAAATTTTTGAAAACCACTGTATATAATTTTTAAATGTGTTTAAAAAACCTAGTCGTGGTATTTTCCATTTGTAATGGATATATATTACTATTGGAACTTCATATTTCAGAAACAAGATAATTACCACCAACACTTTCTTTCGTACATTACAAAATACTATGGTTTCTGTTCCAAATAGTAATCACTTTAAAAGCTTACATTAATAATTGAATTATTATTATCTGTATAAATACAGCTACAGCAAAGATTGCGATAATAACTTCATGGATCATTTGGTAATCATTACTTTGAGTCAGAGAAGGGTAACAGCTGAAAAGTACATTAGTGTCAAGTACCTTGCCACTAGCATTCCTTCTATAGACTTACTTTGCTATTCTGAGTGTGTTCTTGTCTTTCTTCTTCGAAAGACTTCTCCTTTAGCACATTAGCAGGCTTACTGAGAGTCGAATTCATTTGTGGGTGCCCCAAAAGACCAAAATCTGACTGGTCTATCCCAGCTAATACAGCAAGTTGTCCAAGTCTGTAAAATAAAATTTAACAGAAAATGACACAAAGAATTCTTAATCTGTGAAAGACCTAAACGTTCAAAACCAGAAGAAGAAACAGAATCTGTTTGAAGCTTTGAAGATAGTTTTTCCATTATGTTTTGAGAAGCTCAAAGTAGCTTAATAAAGATGAAAACAAGTAGCTAAAGTATTTTCCTATCTTTGCACAAATTAGCCTGCAGGTTCAAAACTCTCAAGTCTTTACTCAGTGTTATGAGGCTAAGAATGAAGTTCCCTCAGTTAGCACTGATCTCAGAGCGGCATGCTGGCAAGCAAATTCCCTGTCAGGCAGAAAAAAGATTTAAAACTCTCATTCAAGCAGAAGACTTGTGCACATCTCCCAAACTAGCATAATCTCTAACAGCCAAATCCAATTACGTACTTCACAATGCAGTCATGTTGTTTCACCTGCCAGCTTGCAAGCTGGCCATGCCTACCACTTGGGTGTTTCAAGCCTCAATAAGAAGTGAGAAGCTGCAGCCATCAATTGATAGCACAGCACATTATATGTAGAAGCTTATTGAGAAGAGCAGTCTTTGTGATTGGGATTCTGTAACTTTCAGAGCAGTTCCCTATTACCAGGAATAGACACAGGCCCCATCTGAAAAAAATATTTTTTATGTAGTGAAAAAGCATTTTTCCCTTCCTTCAAAGTTTGAAATTCATACTTACAGTATTGGCAACTCTACCAATTGACTGGCACAAAATTAGAACACAGCCTCAGGGTGAACTTTACATTAAGTTGCATTATTACAATTTGGAGGTGGATGGAAGCAGGAGGCAGGGAAGGAAAATAAAATCTTTTGTGGTCTTCTCTGGACATGCAGAGTAGACTACAATGCATCTTCATATCACTCCTTCCTTCTCCTGGACAAGATTGCTGTGCCTGGCTACATAAGCTTTACAAAACAGGTTTGAGAAATTAAGCTGTAATTCTTTGACAAATGGGAAGGATGAACCATCCTCTGAGAAACTGCAAGTACCGTGGTAAAGCTTTAAGACAAACTTTCACCAATACTCTCCAAAACACTTAAAGTAATAATATATAATCCAGCATTTAAGTACAGAGGCCAGATTCATCCATCTATATTTCTGTACTTCAATTAGTAAAAGGCAGCCCAAGGCAACAAGACACTCTCTGAAGCCAGTTCAACTGCATTTGTATCATGCAAATTCTAAGAGCTGCAGGTGATCCCATAAAGACTGGGAAACACGCTCTAATAGAAGCTTTCTTCTTTTTTGCAATGGGCTTCTTGAAAGCCTTTCCCAAGGACAGATACATTAATTCAGCTGGACAGTGCTTGGATCATGTTTTACCCACTGAGAAAAGACTAAACAGTAGGTACCTAGTTAATTTTTCTTCCTTAGCTCTTTGCGAGTAAAGTTCTAGAGATCTGGGGAGGAGAAAGCAGCATACTTCATTGGGAGGGTCATTTTGGAAAGAGATCTCATCAGAAAAAGTAAGATTTAAGTAAAGTGACAACCTACCCAGCATCTTTAAGGAGGTCTAAAAAAGCATGAAACTTTTGGAAGGAGTTCTCAATGCTGCCTAGAACACCTTCATCTTCCAAAATCATGTTGGTTACTGACTGCGCATGAACAACCTCAGATAGGGAGATATTTAGATCCCTTAATCTTGCATTTTCAATTTCCAGCTATAGGGAGGAAAAAAAAAAATGAAAAAGGTAAAGTAATTTCTATCATTGTCAGTTAAAAAAAAAAAAGCCCAACCCCATCTTTGCAAGCATAATCACAAAGAGAAATATGCAAAGTAACCGATATAACTGATACAGAGCTTCCTGTACCAGAAATATTCACGCCATGGTTACAGTTTTGTTTATCCACAGCTATAATTCTATGCTACCATAGTGAAATTGCTGCAGGAACTCAAAACTGCTGGCTCAGCACTGTCTTCAGTATGCACAGAATGTTGCTGAGCAAGTGCAAGCAAAAAGAATTAGCTTTCATGTAATGTTATTTTGCATGTATTGTATGACATGTTAACACAAAGGAATTTACTTTACTAGTAAAAAACTTTAATGAAGGCCAATGCTCTCCTTATACTCGCCTCTCTGTACCAGAGGAAATGCATGCTACTGTATCTCTCCCCTGCACTGTGCATCCCCAAAACGAGTGTTTAAGGTGACCCAATTTTTCTCCACATTGAACAACAATCAAATCAATGACAAACTGTAAGTTGAATGGTAACAGTAGGATATATACGGTTTTGTGTTCGAGGGAAACATTAACTCAGATTCTCATTTAAGATTATAGCTATGCAATCACTGCTACCACCAGCTACTTCTTTCATCCTTTATGAGAGAAGGACAAAAAATTACAGATCTGTGTAGTGCACTGTAGTTGTTAAACTAGCACAAAAATGAACAATTTTAGAGATGACTGCTACTTAGTTTATCCCCTCTCCTGAGACAAGGTGCTAGGTCGAAGCAGTCTAGCATCATAGAGAAAGATTTATTGCAGTGAGTATTCAGCCTAAAAAGCATTTTAAGTATTCAAATAGCAGATATCCAGCAGAGTCCACTGGTGTACTTCACAGTACAGGAGGATGGTGTAGTAGCACCGGAGGACTACGATGAGCCGTGTAGAGTGCAGAGTCCTTGTGGATATCTGCTCCCTGCATTGTGCAGTACCACTTGTTCCTTAAGTTCCAAAGGGTACCAACCACTTTCATTCCACTCTAGATCAAATCTAAGAACAAAATGCACTTGTTCACACTATCTTACAGTCAACTCTATTACAAGAAATTCTGCTTATTAATGCAAAAGGATCTTTTTAGGTCATCAACAATGGACAGAGGGGAAATAGACCTGACAATTTAACTGTGACAAGTTGTTAGTTCAGTTCCATCATAATGCGAAACTGCGCTTCACAGCAACTAACAGCTATGGCCAACATGCTATGCGAAAAACCATCCGACATTTTTATTGCCTGCAGAAACAAAACTTAAAAATCAAAGAGACAGAATAAGCCAAATTAAACAACATTTGCCACAAACAGCTTTTCAGCATGTCATGATAAAGAAGGTGGGAGACCTCAACGAACTATCCATCTGCTGCAAACTGCAAACAGATTTAATTACCTTCTTAAGAAAAACAAACATCAGGATGCCCCAGATCATAAGTAATACACTAAATGAATGAAACACATTGAAAGAGTGGCTTGACTCCAGAGTTCAAGGCTCTGGAATAGTATCAGAACAAATACATTACTAAACGCAGATTTCATCATTGCCCCTAGGCTAGTAAGTGATCCATGTGACTTTGAACTGAAACTCCGCAAGCTATCACATTAGAGGTCATTGATAATTACTCCTAATTAAGCAAATGGATAGTTTGATTGGTGCCTCCTTTAAAAGTAAAGATGATTAACAGTTAAGTATCATTACCTCCATTATCCGTTCCTCAGCCTTTACTCTGGCTCTTTGTTCTTCCTTTAATTTTTGCGTGCATTCTTCCAGCTCCAACTATAACACAGATAAACTATCATGAAATTTATCTCAAAATGTCAGATCAACATGCAATATTATACAAAAACTCAACATGTCCAACTAAGAACGAGCACACAGCATTCCGAGCAATAACACATCTTCTACAAAAATACATGACAGAGGTCTACTAGTACATAATTCTAGGATGCAAAAAAATTAACACAGGAAAGTGGAAATAAGTGTGATTCACTTAACAGATTTGCAATATAGCAACAGATAACATGAGAATATAGCACTACAACATTACCATCAGGAATCTATGTTCTCCTCTAATTCCTCTCCTTCTTCTTTGCCTTTTCAAACCTCATTTTTAAACTAAATATGTCTACCTCATCAAAAGCTCAAATTAGGCTCTAAAAGAAATCCTTAGTTGCCATACCTAGATTTTCAGAATGTATTTTATTGCTTATTACAGCAGTAGGACTACAAAATTCTGAACTGTAAGAAATGTACTTTTTCCCATTGGTTTCACTTAATTCTTCAGGAGAAAAAGTGAATTTTTCCAAGCTGTCAGAGTGAGTTAAGCAGCTTAGTGCGGAATTAACAACAAAACCCAACCCAAACATCTAACAAATATGTCTTATTCATGAGATGCCTACACTTGTATTTTAACTTTTAGTTCTAAGTAGTTAATCTCTCAGTTTCAGTGAATAGTAGTCAGGATAAACCATCATCATGTTTTCTTGTATCACAGAATATCTTATCTTTAATTACAGCATCTGCGGTGGAAAAACAAATAGGATTTTTTTTTCTTGCATGCTTTAACACAGTCTTCTAGTTCCAAGGATGAAAATTGTTAAAATTATCAATCTGCTTTACTTTTTCAGAGGGTAACCTATATGAATTAACAGTATAGAAAACTTCTTCACTTTCTCTATACACCTTGTACACAGGCACATATATGCAACACAGGACACTGCTTTTTGTGCAAACCTTATCAATCAGTTCTACAGAGAAGCAAAGATCCAAATAGTACTGAAATACCTTATTTACTATCAAAAGCTTATTCAAGAGCATACTACTGCACTTCATACAAGCAGTCAAGTGAGAAGACTGGCGTGCAACAGAACGCACAGTAAAAATAATGCTTCCACAAAGGCAGAGCACTCCTCACAGGTCTTATTGGATGTGAAGGACTCTTGCCTCTGATTCAAAGATGCAGTTTCTAAAATATTCTAGATATAGCCCTCCCAGTGACAGCCACTTAGAGAGAAGATTATGGGTTTGGTGAAGCCCACTCCTACGATCCCAAGACTAGCATCAACCAGGCTAACCCTGAAACTAGAAACCTAGTCATATCTTTATCACTTGAACACAGGAGAAACACTCAGAGGTCAGCAGGTACAGTATTTGGGAAGAGATTTAGCAGTATCTAACTGCCATGATGTAAGAAAATCGCCTCCAGGCATAAGGGCAAAGGGGGACCCTCTAAGGAGAACCCTCAACAAATACCACAATTTTACTGCAATCTACCTTAGAACATGTGGAAATAATAGGATCTAGAAATCCTTTTATAGATACAGAAGCACAGCACAGAAAGTAGCAATGTTCTACATTCACAACTTGACATGTAAGCTGGAATCCCATAACCCAGCTTTGAAGATTCATCACAGGTACCACAGACATGAGAATTCTTACAGTTCCATTTATAGTGTTTGTGTGCCTATGTATATACATGTATTTTAAAGTTTCTATGGTGTAGGTTTTTTTGGCAAGCAACTGTACTTTAGAAACCTTAGTTCTATAATATTTTTGTTGTGGACAGATTTTAGACAATTCTAAAGGTGACAGCACTGACCCTTTTCTTCAAATTACTCGTTTGTATTTTCAAAAGGCAAAGGCTTAGAAAATAGTTAAATTATCAAGAGTTTTTAAACAAATTTGGAGGTTCTGTAGTTTTGTTTAAGCTTGATTTATCACACAATATTTGATGAACTGACTTCACAAAAAATTGAGAAACACTGCAGTTACATCTCCTCATAAGCAGTACCAGAAGTCTATATTTAAAGGAAGATGCCTTGCACCTGTGCAAACATATTCGTCACCATTAAACTACAAGTATAGGTACACTTTATTCTTTGATTTGCTTTTGAGAAATGCACTAGCTTACACAATTCTCTAGTCTTTGTGCAGAAAAAGTTTGTTAAAATACATCAGAGAGCTAAATATACATCCAAGCTAGGAGACTGAGCTTTCTAGCAGTGTAGTCCAGAAAGACAGCACTGACAGCCTTTAAGATGAAGTTGAACAGCAAATATATCATTAGCACTCAGAATTACTGTATGTAATATAACTACTCAACAACAGAAAGAGGTATAAAAATGACATTTAAAAAATAAAAAGATTTTTTAATTTGTAACTAATTACCCATGGTTTTCTACCTCATTACATTGTTGTCCTTATTTTTAAAAAGGAATTATAGTGCAATGTCTACTTCTACGTGATTCACATAGCATCAATGTGTAGAAAGAGTTACCCTTGTAATTATACTAAGGGTGAAGTTCAGCATTTGTATCCTTAGTTAAAATTTCAAAATCTGAGAGTTCTCAACTACATTGTTCAACAGAGGCAATTCTAACATATCAAATTCCCTCTAGTAGAAGGAAAGAATATTTATCAGTTCTTATTTTTCATTTAAGCAGAAATTAAGCTTTTTGTTAGACAAGATTTTTTTTTAAACGAAAACATAATTAATATTGTTTCAGTAAGTAGTATGCTTAAAGCCCCTTTTTGAGCTGAAGGATGCAGAAAAGTTCAAGGATTTGCATACTAAAGTGAAACTCTGGTCATTTAGTCACATCAAGGGATGTTTGGAGAGCTTTTATGGTACAGCAGCAGTTTAAGAAGTTCTTACCTCTTACAGTTGATTCCCACTCTACAATCCTATCATTGTTCTAGCACAGCTGGTTGTCCCACTGTACTGAAAGGCTGTGCCAAGGCCTGGTATAGGCAAATACAGTGGATTACTTTTCAGCTAGATCAGCTCCTCAAATTAACTCCGCACTCAAGCAGCTCTGCAGTTAAGAGCTCTTTAATGACCGCACCTACGCCAAACTACACATGCCAACGTGAGTCATTAAAATGGCTGAAAACTAACCTGGAAAAATCTCACATAATCAGAGAGTGCTTGAGGTTGGAAGGGACCTCTGGTGGTCATCTGGTCCAGCCCCTTGCTCAAGCAGGGGCACCTACAATAAGCTGCTCAGAACCACATCTAAATGTTTCTCTAATATAGACAAGGATGGAGACTCCACAACCTCCCTGGGCACCCTGTACCAGTGCTCAGTCACCCCCATAGTGAAAGTGTTTCCTGATGCTCAGAGGGAACCTCCTGTGTTTCAGTTTGCGTCTGCTGCCTCTAGTCCTGCCACTGGGCATCAGAGAGAAGAGATGGGCTCTGTCCTCTTTGCATCCTCCCTTTAGGTATTTATATACATTAATATGATCCTCCCTCAGCTCTGCTCCAGGCTGAACAGTCCCAGCTCTCTGTCTTCCCTCACAGGAGATGCTCCAGTCCCTTAACCATCCCTGTGGCTCTTCTTGGAGTCTCTCCAGTACATCCTTGTCTCTCTTGTACTGGACAGCCCAGAACTGGACACAGAACTCCAGGTGTGGCCACACCAGTGCTGAATACAGGGGAAGGATCACCTCCCTGCTAGTAATATTCCTCCTAGTGCAGCCCAGGATGTCATTCATCTTTTTTTGCTGCACGGGCACGCTGCTGGCTTGTGTTCAACTCGGTGTCCACTATGACACCCAGGGCCTTTTCTGCAAACCTGCTTTCCAGATGGTCTGCCCTCAGCATACAGGAGCAGCTGAGGGAGCTAGGGTTGTTTAGTCTGGAGAAGAGGAGGCTGAGGGGAGACCTCACTGCTCTCTACAACAACCTGAAGCAGATCATAGGCAGGTGGGTGTTGGTCTCTTCTCCCCAGTAACTAGTGATAGGATGAGAGGAAGTGGCTTCAAATTGCAGGAGGTTTAGATTGCATATTAGGAAAAATTTATTTACTGAAAGAGTGGTCAGGCACTGGAACAGGCTGTCCAGGGAAGTGGTGGAGTCACCATCCCTGTAGGTGTTCAAAGAACATGTATATGTGGCACTTCAGCACATGGTTTAGTAGGCCTGGTGGTGTTAGGTTGGCAGCTGGACTTGATGATCTTGGAGGTCTTTTCCAGCCTTAAAGATTCTATGATTCTATGGGGTTGTGCATGGGGTTGTTCTTCCCCAGGTGCAGGACTTTGCACTTCTTTTTGAACTACATGAGTCTTCTCCACATTAGCAAGCTGAATCAACTTGTCTTATGATCAGATAAACATGAAAAAAGACACAAGAGAGAAAAAGACTGAAGCAAGAAACGGAAAAGTGCTAAGAGATGGAGGGGAAATAGACTTCATTTCAATGGTGACAAGTTGTTAGTTCTGTTCTGCCATAATATGAAACTGTGCTTTGCATCAACCTAACAAAAAGGATGAGTGAGACAGAGAAACAGTTCCAGACTACTTAAACAGTGCTGTCTGATATGCAACCATGGCCTAAAAAACTTGGTTTTCAAAATCAGGAAAGTCTGGACCTTTACAAGCACAGTAAATTTAGAACCAATTTTGGGGTAGGTTCATAAAATCTGTAGTTTTACCTCCCATGAAGCTCAAATTAATCACAAATTATCCCATCCTTACAGTTGCTCTATATGTAGTACTACAGGTAACACTGACAACATGGGTCGATATGACAACCCTTCCTCAAAGCACAAAACACTATCTGCCTCTGCAAGGTGTCCTGAAAGTTATATTCCTCCCTCTCCAAACACCAAGAAGAAATACATCATGTGTTTCCTGAAAGCACTGTACTTGCTGCATAGAAGTTTTTGGTGCAATATGCATGTGACATGGAATTCCATAATTCCAGACACAATGCCCTTGATGAGAGTGCTGAAGCCACTGCATAGCACAGTGTCAATATATTGCACACAAACAGTAATATGAAATCACCTACAAAGAAGAAAAATGCTATACAACTTTAAGTCCCAGCAACACGTGAAAACCTTGAAAATCTTTCTGAACAAAAGCTCTAGAGAGAAAAAGGGTAGGCCTAAAGAAAAAGTATACATGAGCTGAAATAAAAGGTAGGTAGTTACTTATGCAGTACTTTTACAGTCCTTTAGCCTTCCACAGTAACTCAAAGCCACCCTAACTCTCCCATTACATATAGATCTGCAAGAAGTTAAGTTTCAGCTTCACTTCACTTAAAGACAGCTATATGGTCTTCATATTTATACACACGAACAGTTAATTCATTCAGTGCAGTGCTCTGTAACAACCACCACCCAAATCAGACTGACTATAGGTCTTATTTTCAGCTGTATTAATTTGGAGGCAGTGCAGATTCTCCAAACAAAACTCAAATCCTAACACTTCAGAAATACCTCAGCTATTCTGCCTGTTACCTTGTAATAGTTCTAGATTACCTGAGCAGCCTGAGTCACTGAAACACACTCTTTGTTTCTCCCTCCTTCTGTAAGAACATTCCCTGCCAAGAAATTTGCAGCGAGTCTTGCTGCTGCTAGCTTTTTAGAACTATCAAAGATGTAGATGGAATAATAAAAAAGCAAATGAGAAAAGTTTGTTACCAAGCTCAGTTATAAAATGGAGCTTTAACACACTTCCAGGTTTTTTTTTAATTATTTTTTCACAACAATCATTACAATATTTTAGCTCTTATAAATAACATTAAATTACATTTACAAAGGAAATACTACAGGCAATAACACTGGTCAAAGATTTTTGACCCATGATTCAAGACTGGAACAGAGAAATTACACATATTGCAGCTGTGTGTATTAAGTTAAATTCTTCCTCATTATGGCCCTGATTTGACAATATGCTTTTAAGTGTACACATCTTCAGTAGAACTATTCAGAGACTGGAAATTCAGTGTATATTTGACACACATCTTTTTAAATGGGAGCCTGTGTGACATAATGCAGGATAATTAAAAGTTATTCAGAAATCCTGCTCCATGACTGGTATATTAGCTTAACCATAAATTCATGAATAAAACATGGTTTAATTGATATAATTTGCTTTTATGGAGTTTAAGGTACAGGATATGCTTTTTACCTGTAATTGTTGATTCTTTGTTACATTAATCTCATCTAATTTTGCCAAATCAGGATGATGGATAACATCACCTAAGTCTTCTGTGTCTTCGGTTTCAGATGTAGAAGCGCTTTCTACTGTCACTTTCACAGGAATACCTGTCTAATTACATCAGAAAAGAAAAACATGCCCACTCGCAGCATTACACTGTGGAATAAAAATCAAATACTAAACAGTACCAAAAGCTTAATTTAAATGCATTTTCCAGAGTTCCTTATAATGTATATACATTGTCCAGATACGCAATTTTGAAATAAGCTTGCATAAAACAATATTTTAAAAATTCGTATGTGTGTATATATCTGGATTGCAAGGATTTAGTAGCAGGGCCCTGCAGGGGCTGCACCATGCTGGACACAGTCGGCTGCCGCAGTCTCCAACCCACCCACCGCAGGGCACAGCTGAGCCCCACAGCTGAGAAGGCGGTGCCTTGGGGAAAGCCTGTTCGAGAAAGGGTAAAAAAAGCCAGACAAGCAAAAGAGGAGGGTACAAAAAGAGTGAGAAAGAGTAGACGGAACACCAGGCTCGAAGGAGGAGGAGGTGCTCCATGGTGGAACTGATACCCACACTCCAGCCCAGGGAAGACCCCATGCCAGAGCAGAGATGGCCCAAAGGGGCATGTGGACAGCCTGTGCCGGACCAGGTTTTCCCAAAGGACTGCATGGGAAGCCTACATCAGAGCAAGGGACACGTGCTGGCTTCAGCAACCATCAGACTCTTCTGTGAGCCAGTTTAGTTCATTAGCACACATTAAGACACCTCTCCAGCTTTTCTCTGGTGGGTGCGGCAGGCAGGGAGATGGAAATAAGATGCGAAGGAGAAGGATGAAAGAGGGGTTTTTTTTTTTCCCATGTTGGTATATATGCTACAGCAGTTCACAGATGGATGGAAACCTAAGTCTGTAGGCCAAAAGCAAAAGGAGGAAAGAGAGGAAGGAAGGAGCAGAACCTTTTGGAGAAAAATGCTGTTAATTCTCATTACTGCCTCTGGAGCTGTTGTACTCATACTCAAACCCAGCTTGTTCATAAGGCTAAGAAACCAAAAGACAATGATACAGAGAAACTTTAAAAGTATATTCCTGTCTTAACTTTTAGATAATAAGATTCTTTTGAGAATACTCTCATCTTTTTTCAGGCATTCATCTATTAAAGAAACCATCATATGAGAGAGACAGTACCTGAATCTTCACTGGTAATTCTTCAGTACTATCCACTGGCCTTCCTCTAAAGTTAGAAAAGAAAACATTTTTGAGAAAAGTGAGTTTATAATGTCACCATTGCTACTTCCATTTCCAAACACAGGATTCTAGGACAGGCACTAAGAGTAAAAACAGCATCAGACACTGCACTATATACCTTTAACATTCCTAACATCCTCATTTTGTTCTATTAGTACTCCTACTTCATAATTTATTAAAGCAATATTACTGGATGCTAACAGTAGTATCTTCAATAGGCATCTTGCTTAGCTAATTACTATGAACTAAACAGGAGAATTTGGTGTTCAGCATTTGAAAAATAGGTTTAATAAAAAGAGTTATGACACAGCATTAAGTATTTTTTTGTTTAAATATTTATATAGCCTCCATTTTGAGAGGCCAAGGTCTAGGGAATACATTAAAAAAAAAATCAGAACAAAAACTGTTTCAAAAGGAAGCATGACAATAATATTATGGCTTCCATGTGTAACTTTTTTTTTTTTTAAAATTTACTTCACAGGGCTCAGATGATCACAGGAATTATGCTGGCATTGGGGGAGACAGAGCAGAAAGAAAAGGGAGAGAAAATACCTAGGCACCTCAGTCTGGATGCCAAATCAACTATACTACAAGCTTAGAAAACTAATTGCATCTTCAGCTACAGTAAGTCTGATAACTCATTAGTAACAAGAGAACAAACAAGCAACGTGGGTTTGGTTGTGGGAGGTTTTTTCGCTGCACCTGGTTATTCCTATGGTCACCAAATTATATCTTTTTGTGTATTTTAAAAACTTAAGAATTTATGTAACCTCCTCGAAGTTTACATAAACAGTAAAAATTATGGATGCAATATGAAATTACGTGTGTAACTTTCAAATACGTGTTTTTAAAACACTAGCACTTCTCTCTACTACATTTATCATGCAGGTTTTGTGCTTTAGGATTTTCTCTTGTACTATGAAAACCTCACTTGCATCTCTTTGCACGTTCTGCAGTCCGCCAAGGCAGGAAGCCTTTTGTGCCCGGTGGTAGTGGTTTTGGTGAGTAACTGTCTTTCACAGATGTATTTTTTTTTCCAGGACTTACAGACTTTTTAGGCATTATTCCTGTATTGAAAAGCAGGAACAGAAGAAAAGAAAATTCATTATCCCTAGTTATTTACATATAAATTCACAGCATATTGTTCATAAGTAAAATCTCCTATGTATAAAAGGGACTGTAGGAAATCTACCATTCAGTCTAATTTTGCTAAAGTATTCAAAAACTTTTGTTTTGATTCTCAAAAAGAGGGGTGGACAGCTTATCTGCTTGCAATTATAAGCTGGAACACTTAACTGTCGTGTTAGGTTGATCTAAGTAAGACATGCTCCTATTAAAAAAATGAAGCAAAGTTTTGTAGCTAAAGAGGTTTATTCACATTACTAATTTCAGATACCTAACTCGGTTGTCTAAAGTGTAAACTGTCCACGTAGACAATAAGGCTATCCATGTGCTTCAAATTGCCCTCTAGTGGCTTTATTGTGAAGAACGTTGGTTCAAGCAAAATATGCTTGAAGCTAAAGCTGGTGTTTCTGTTGGTTGCTTCTACAGAACACCAGGAATACCTTCACTTAAGAGGAATAATAATGAAAAGTCATCTTCACTTATCTGGTCTTTTGTTGTTCTTTAAATGATACACTGTCACTCAAAGTAGATTCAGAATAAATACATTGTGTGGATGATCACTCTACTGCAGGTAGTGTATGAGTCAGAAACTAACTAGCCCAAAAAACTGTTCACTTAGTATTTCATATAGTTAAACCAATGAGAACTCAGGTTATTTTTTCTCTGAGATCAGTGAAAAAAACTAATTTTGCAATGGTATAAAAATGCATAAATGTGGAAAGAGGATTCCAAATTTTAGTTAGGTCTCAACAAGTAAACAGCAGAAATGGTAGTTTTCACTTCCTAATTCCCTCCTTAAAAAGAAAAAAAAGGCAAAAAAAAAAAATCCCACAAAACCAAAAAACACCACAACTATATTTGTCAGGCATTTTCTTCTTCCATCAACCTGATCACCACAGTTTATTTGTACAGAGACCTCAATTTAATTTATGCTTACCTCTCTGCTTCCAGATAACTAGAGCAAAGATGAGAAACAGCCAAATGTATTAGTGAAATTTTTAGGAACTTATTGAAAAATATTTAGTGTTTCACAGCTATCAGTACTTAATTACAAATATTCAAGATACCTATGTTATTTTAAACATACCATTTATGCTAGGTTTAAATTAAGTTAAAAAATCCCAAAACGTAAAACATTTTTTATATCAGCAAACAACGCATGCTTGTTTGTTCTGGCAAAGGACAGTTTGCTATAGAAAGGTTACATCAGAAGAACTAGGCAACTTAACTACCACCAATTTTCCTAGAAGTGAAAGCTTGTGGGGAGAATGCACTCAGAATAACTAAGTGCAATGCTTCTGCATATTTAAGTCAGCATATTCTCCTTTTTTCATAGAATCATAGAATGGTTTGTATTGGAATGGACATTGAAGACCATCTAGTTCCAACCCCCCTGCCCTGGGCAGGGAAACCTTCCACTAGACCAGGTCGCTGAAAGCCCTATCCAACCTGGCCTTCAACACCTCCAGGGATGGGGCATCCACAACTTCTCTGGGGAACCTTTTCCAGTGCCTCACCACCCTCACAATAAAGAGGGCACATTGCAGCCACGTATCTAGCAGCACTCATAACAAGAGCGAGCTTCCTACAGAAACTACTGATGGTAGAAGACACATTATTGAATTAAGAATAATTGGAATTATTTTTTAAGACAAGTAGTCTACAAAACACTGACACCTAGGACACATAATGTATTTTATAGTTAAAGCTGTTAAACATTAAAAGATTATTTTGAGACAAAATTTACTATAGTCAGAGAAAATAAAGACAGTATTACCAATACGAATAGTAGCTTTTCCTTTTCGACCACTTCCTAGGACAATAGTTCTTTTCTTTGGTCTAGTTTTCAAAGCATCCTTGGAAGAAGGAGATGTCAGCCACTTATACTGGTAATTTTTTAAAGAAAGACAAATTGTTTTAGTAACTGGTATTTAAAGAGGTTCTCATTTAAGATTAGAAGGGGTTTTGTCAGCTATATGGAGAACTCGGCTAGATAGAGAAACTGTAATAATAAACTCTAAAATTAAGGAAAAACAAAAATCCCCAATTCAAACACAGATTCAATGCCAGTCTTGAGTGCTACATTATCAGGAAGTGTTCCCAGAACACCATTATAATATCCCATCCAATATTTTCCTTTCTCCTGTGCAAAACACTTCTCCTTTTATAGTAAAAAAAAATGCCATCAACCCTATAAAAAGGAAACTCTGGCTCTTGCTTTTCATTCTCAGAAAGCTGGCTTGCTAGGAATGACTGGCTCAGGCCAATGTTCTCCAGAGTAATTAAAACTTCCCTAACATGATTTTGTGTTACCAATGAAGTTAGTATTTTAAAAAATACAAAGTTTAATTTGCACTGCCTGTAATGAAAATTCATGCTTACACAGTAAAAGCCTCCAAACAAAAATTAAGACATAGTAATAATCAAGGGCAATTGCTCTACTTAAACCTTCATTTCCTTACAGTAACGGATTTATTCTTAAAGGTTCCTCTTTGCCCAATAAGTTTTATTATTCCAGGTAGATATTTTTAAGTTACACCATTATTTATTCTTCAGTGTGCATCAAGCTATACTTAGTACAAAGTCTAGCACTGAAGGAGTCGTCAAAGGAAAAGCAGTAGATATTAATACAAAGGTTATCTCAGACAGCCTTAAACCCCACATCAGAGTACTAGGAACACGATGCTGAAGTTAATCTCATCTGATGTACAGGGAAGATTAAAATGTGATTACTGTTCTCTAACTAACGAAGTTTAGTCCAAATTTATCATTAGGAAGAAAAACTGTTTTATTTTAAGCTTTAGACTCAAATAAATCCTTGTATAAGTTTTGCTGGGTCTCAGGAGTGAGATCCAGCTGTAGACAAGTGGATTATTCATTTTAAACTAAAAAACAGACAGAAAGAGTAAAATTAACTTGTAAACTTATAAGAGCAAGAGTATCTTAATTTTGTTTTATTACACACATAAAAGAGCGGCTATACTAGGTTAAACCTAAAGTTCATGTAGCCCAGTAGCCTGCCTCCTGTCTAGGTGCCTGCTGGTGTTGTACAATCTAAGCATAACGACAGCAAACATATTAAGATAGTATTGAAAAATGACTAAGTCCTTGAGCTGAGACTATGAAAGCAACTTGTTTTATAGACACCTTCAGTGGATTTTTCCTTATTCAGTCTCTCTAGGAATCTACACAAACTTTCACCACCTATTACACCAAATCATATCTACAATTACAATCCACTATACTAGCTACACAGTGCTGCCAAGATAGTACGACTTTCCTCTGTTTCAGCTGCCCATCAAATTTAAAGGCATCAGTTAGCAATAGGCAGCTCTTCTTGCAAACTTGAAAATCCAACCGAAAAAGCAAGAACCTACATGCTATTGAAAAGCAAAAAAGAAACAACTAGGTTTCAGGCAGAACAGGATGGAAGGGCTGCTGTGATCGGTACCTAGTAAGCAACTGGTGACAGTACACTACAGGCTATTTGTGGCAGCCAACACATGCTCTATGATGGCTTATTATTATGAAGCCATTGAGAAGCACACTAAACGTCTCTTTGTAAAGTAACATACAGTAGCACCTTAATGTATTTTCTGCATAAGCAAAACCACGGAGTTGACACAACAGGTGCCATGATGAGATGGTACAGAACGCAGCTCTGCCACTCCTTAGATAGAAACAAATTCTACGCTTTACTGAGTTTTACTCAGAATAACTGTGACAATTAGCCTTTGGCAGTGTAAAAAGCTGAAACCAGAGGCAGATGAAACTGGAAGTAGTACTAGGGATGATCATCCATGCAATTCTAGTTATCGGGGGGGGGGAAGAGTAAGCAACAAATTAGTTTCACTCAGAAAATGACATCTGACACGTGTTCAAGAAGTCTCTATACATAGGCTAAACGTAGTCCAATTGATTCTTCGTTTTCTATCAATATGAAATTCAGGTGTCTAGCAACTACAATAAGGTTAAAAAAAACCCACTCTACTAAATTAAATAATTTCAAAGATAGATACCCCTGTTTTCTCCACTACAAAAAATATACCAGTACATCCTTTTAAAACCTCACAGGTTTGGAGGCAGTACACAGATGACAAAAGGAAGCAGCGTAGATGTTAACTGACTGTTCTGTTTGACAAGCTTAAGCTACAAGAAATAAACATTGCTGCTTTACATTTGTAAACTTAGTCTATAATGGATCCTCCATAAAAAAATTCATGGAAAAGCTGAAAAATAACTGACATTTTTATATTATACTAAAACTTGTTAAAAATAGAAAGAACCAGAGAGTTAGTTACAATCAGAATTTAGAATATGTCAATAAGACTCTCACAAGTACACTCTTAAATTGTTTTTACTTGTATGTTGGTTTTTTAAAATTGTATGGCTGAATTTTGGCTATTGGCAGAATGAAGAAACAGTCCTTGCAGTTCTTTCTGCAACAGAGCTTAATGACCAACTGTTTGTCTTCATTAATACCTCTGACAATTTACTAATTTATTCCCTGAGCTTTGACTCCTTAAAAAAAAAAAAAAAAAAGCAACAAAAACCCCCCACAAAACAACACAGCACCAACATCCACACACAACACAACAAAACAAAACCTCACATGGCTGACTTTGAATTATATTGAGCACATGAAGACACTACCTCAAAGAAACTCAACTGTTTTTCTCTTCATAATATCCAGGCTTCTGTAACTGAGCTCAAAACCAACTGTAAATCCTCTATTAGGGTAGTAAATGTTTCAGTTTCAAAAGAATATCAACATCAAATACTTGCGTTCATCTCGCTAATCAGGTGGATTATCCCTTTTTCAGTGTCTGCACTGTTCCCATCAGAAACAGCAAATGTTATACACAACAGCCTACTCGGAGAGCTTAAGAAATAACAGATCTAGGCTGTTTTTATTTGTGGAAGAAGCAAAGTTACTCAGCAAGCTGGTGGTCAGTCCTTTTTCCTTCATATTGTTAACAAGCTATGAAGAATTACTAGCATTGCCAATAAGACTTAAGATACTGCACTACCTGGATGAATATAAAACAAATGTCTTGAGTTGAGTGATCACTTAGTTGGAGTTGCTTCTTTTCACAGTTCAACTTTCCAATCATCTTGAGCATCTCCAGGCAGAAGCTATTTTCATGTGATCCCTGCAACATTTTGTAAGCATTGACCATATCTGCCAAGGAGAAAGAGTGCTCCTTCACAACCAACCTCAATTTATTAAAAAAAAGTCTTTAAGAGATTGAAGTGGGGAACTGTAATAACCCTCAAGGAATTCTACACACAAACTTCTCAATTTATTACATACTCCCTACAGATCCACAGCTCTGACTTTTAAGCCTTTTCAAAACCAAAAAAGCAGTAAGTTCCAGAACAAGAACTGGGATTGTTGCAGCTCTGTGAAAACAAGAACAAGAGTACACTCATTTTATTGCTTTCTCCTTTGGGAACTGAATCCGATTTCTCAGTTATAAACAAAAAAAACCCCTCATTATTTAAACAGTATATCTCATAATAAATGATCCAAATATTCAGTTTATGCACGTTACTCTAAACTCCCTATGGACTAAGATAAGATGGCAAGGAGTACTGTACTTCAACTAAACTCTGGTTTCTTAGATGGTTAGTATTGAAAAGGATAGTCTTGCGTAACTTAAAAAAAATCTTAACTAGGTAAATTATAGACAAAAAAAGTTTCAAAATAAATTAAGTTTTAAATTTTGTGATCTCTACTTTTTAGTGAAAAGTTATCATTACAATGCTAACAAGAAAGACATACATAGTAGAAAGCCTTCCACCAGTCCAAGCAGTAACATTTACTTAACATTCTATGGTAATGTCCAAGTATACACACATATTTCAGTTTTTCTTTTCATTAAACAGATATCCTGGTTTTATTACATGTTATATCTTAAATGACATAAGAAATCATACAAAATGCCCAATACAGTATCATCTTGCTGCTGGTGTTTTTAGTTTTTCCCTTCATAGGGGTTTTTTGTTTGTTTTTTAAATTGCTTAAGAGTCAGACTTCTGTTTATAACTACAACAGCTTGTTCAGATTCATTCTGAACAAAGTTGTCCTTTAAAAAAAAAAAAATTCAATGGCAGCTACAAAGAAAACTTCAAACTCACTCCAAAATGCCCAACACATACCTCCGGATTAGCACTACTGCCATTCGTAAGAACTCTTTCAATAATGTTTTTCATCACAACGTGATCTAGAATGAATTAAGATACCTTATTAAGAATTTCCTGTATGAGACAAGTATTTATGCAAACAAACAGATCACTGAATAAGCAGTACACATTACCTACACTGCTCCCTTCCCCCATTTCAAATAAGTTTAGCAAAATACTGTTGCAGGTTTTTTCCTTAAAAGTGGTTTATTTTTTCCCACGGAGTTACTGAAAAGCACAAAATGGATAAAGGTAGATACAGATACATACCAATTAATGGATTTTTTCTTATGTCAAGTACTACTAATGTTGTATTAGTTTGAAGAGCATCCAATAATGACCTTGCTCCTTCATTGGATATTCCACATTGCTGCAAATCAAGTGCTAAAATGTTTAAGGAGGTAAAAAAAAAAAAAAAGGAATCAGTGACATAATCTGTAGTCAATATCTAATACAATTAATCCACACCTGCTGAAAATCTCTATTTCATAGAACATGAACCATGAGAAAACAGGACATGACAATAATAATTATGGTTAAAAAAAAGAATATTAGTTTCAGAGACGAAACTAGAAATCTAAATCAGTATATAAATCAACAAGAAATCAAGAAATAACTGCTAAACAACTGCAAAGGAAGGAATATAAAAATCACAGTTAAGTCACGGTCCTTGGCAATTCCTAGTAGACATTATATTCCCAGACACCAATTACTTCAACTGCCCAAGGTAACATCACATGTACAAACACACAACTTAGTCGAAAAAGTCGAAGTGCTTCTCCAAGTTCATTGCTTGCACACATCAGTAGGTTACATGGTCGCCACAAAATAGTACTATCATAGCTTTGGCATTTATTTCATGTTGTGCATGCACGGTATCATAGAACGGCTGAGACTGGAAGGGACCTCTGGACATCACCTTGCCGAACCCCCCTGTTCAAGCAGGCTCCCTTAAAGCCAGTTGCCCTGTACCATGTCCAGACAGCTCTTAAAAGACCTCCAAAGATAAATACTCTACAACCAGTTTGGGCAACCTCTGCCAGTGTTTGGTTACCCTCACAGTAAGAGTTTCCTGATGTTCAGGAGGAACCTCCCATGTTTCAGTCTGTGCC
The DNA here is from genome assembly GCF_036417535.1 of Chlamydotis macqueenii. Classification (NCBI taxonomy): domain Eukaryota; kingdom Metazoa; phylum Chordata; class Aves; order Otidiformes; family Otididae; genus Chlamydotis; species Chlamydotis macqueenii. The sequence continues at coordinate 39,549,474 of NC_141593.1, read as the reverse complement.
CGCTTCCTCTTGCCCTGTCACCAGGCTCCACTGGAAAGAGCCTGGCTCCACCTTCTTTACAGCCTCCCTTCAGATATTTGTATGCCTGGATGAGACCCATCCTGAGCCTTCTCTTCTCCAGGCTAAAGAGTCCCAGCTCCCTCAGCCTTTCCTGAAATGAGAGCTGCTCTAGTCCCTTCAATATCTTACGGGACCTTCAATGGACTCTCTCCAGTACCTCCAGCTCTCTCTCGTAGAAGGGAGCCAGATCTGGCCTCATCAGTGCTGAGTAGAGGAGAAGAAGCACCCCCCTCAACATGCTCCCAAGTCTCTGCCTAATACAGCCTAGGACACCATCAGCCTTCTTTCCCACAAAGGCACTGTGCTGGCTCATAGTCAGCCTTTGCTGGCTCATGGACAGCCCATTGTGCATCAGGACCTCCAGGACCCTTTCTGCAAAGCTGCTTTCCAGCCACACAGCCCCCAGCATGTTCTTGTGCATGGGCTTATCCCTGACCAGGTGCAGGGCTTTGCACTTCCTTTTGGTAAACTTCATTAGATTCTCATCAGCCCATTTCTCCAGCCTGCTGAGGCCCCTCTGGATGGCAGCACACCCCCACCTTCCCAGGAATCCCTGTAAGGCTGACCGGCCTGTAGTTCCCTCTGTTCTTCTTTCCAGCCTTCTTGAAGATAGGAGTGACATTTGCTATCCTCCACTCCTCAGGCACCGCCCTAATCACCGTGATCGTTCAAAGCTTATTGAGTGGCCTCAAAATTACATCAGCCAGCTCCCGCAGCACTTGTAGATGCATTCCATCAGAGTCTGTGGACTTCTCTGTGACCAGTTTGCTTAAGTGTTCTCTAATCTGATCCTCTTCCATCATTATGCATGTTATCTGTACAGCTGGCTCAAACCATAAAACAATTTCAACAGGTAAGTATTTGATTCCATGTACAGAATGCTATGACTTACACCACCATTAGTTATTTTGTACAGATATACTGCAGAACAAATTAGTTCTCCAAAATACTAGAGGACAGTACTAGATGACACAATGACAATTCTAGAGAGGAAGAGAAATTTCTTTTGAAAAAAGATTACTCTTTCCTAGCTAAATAGTGAGTTACTCTTCTGGCTACATTTGCTATAACTGACAATTTTAAGTTTTCTGCCTGCCACTACCATATCTTAAGAGCTAACATTTCAAAATACCTTTTAGCCAAAGGTCCTCTCCTAGACAGTCTGCAAAGGCACTTGCTCCTCTGTCTCCAACAAGCATGTTGCAGTTGAAAGTAATCCGCCTCAGGCCGGTCATATAATCAAGGTCAGGTCTCCTGTAACGTAGGCTTTCGGCCCAAGCTTCACCATGTCTTTTCATTGCCTGGTGCTTTGCAAACAAAGAAGCTGTTACCAAGTGCAAAGGCAAAGCCACAAGTGATGACAAGATCACAAGTTATCTTTGTAATTGAAGTTTAATGGCTTGAGTGCTGATGAAAGAAACATAGTTATACCATTTCTGAGTTCAAGAAATACGAATAATTTTTAAACATTACAGTTAAGTCATGTTTCTTCTGATTATCCAATTAGCAATGCAAATTATTAAATACAGCTACACAGCATCTTATTACCTTCTTTTGGCAGACAGACACTTTCAATGCATCTTGAATAGGAAATACACACTATGAAATTACGTGCTTTCATGCAAATCAATGTTAACATTAATTAGAACATTGTACTAGTCACAAGCTTACTAATCAGTTAATTAGTAGCTTCTAAACTGTAAACTCAATTATTCTTACCCAATGCTTAAGAATACTTAAGACATTTTTAAAACTTTGTGACAAGTGCTTCCCAAAACAGATGTCACACATTTACAGCCCTAATCCTCATTTAAAGAAAACACATCCATCTGAACTGTTAGTTGTTTAACTGATGTTTACTAAGAAATACCGTATTTGAATCCCACACCAGTAAACTAAGCTACTTTTGGCATACAAAGTCACAAATTTGAGGAGGACTATTGACATACTTAACTTTAGTATTCACATATGCTGCTCACAAAGTGCTTTGATGGATTTTGAGCTTGAAAGTAGAAGAAAAAAAACATCAAATGTATTTAAGTTCTTGTAAACATTTGGATCTAAGAAAGGTGATTAAATTACCTTTAATACATTTGCTATATGTTCTGCCCCTCGCCATGTGAGGCTACATCCTGTGAAGTTTACATATCTGATAGTAGCCGAATTCTTTACACTCTGACAGATTGCTGAAGAAAACAAAAGCACGTATGTTATCTACATACACCACAGCCAGATTTCAGAACATACTTTTTCACTGACATATTAAAAAGCTGAATCAGCTTTAATAGGCAAAAGCCTTGACAAAGAACTAGCATTGAAATACAAAGTCTATTTTAAATGCATTTGAAGTGTTCTAAAATTATGTATCTCTAGCACAAGTTTTTAGCAAAGACTATCTGAACAAAATAGAACTTATTTTATTTGCTTATTTATGTAAACTTGAACAAATCAAGACAGGGTTAGCCTCAACCAATATTATCATTGTTGTTTTAAATAAAAATATAAACATCATTATAAAATAGTACGGCTATTTACTAGTATCAAGTGAAGAAATTTAATCGTTAAATGTTGTTATACAGAATAAAGTGAAGATTGTTATTTTAATCATTATATTTAAAACAGGAATGAAAATACTGAGAAACTCACCTATTTAAAGGAAAAAAAAAAAGAGAGAGAAGTAAATTTACATTATTTTGATTCTGAACTTACTTTCTAATCCTCCATCTCCAATCGGACAGTGGGCTAAAGAGATACTCTCCAGCGACGAAGCTGTGGCCAAGCCCTTCAAAATAAAAACAATGTTTGTTAACTGGCTTCAAAAGCAAAAATACAAACATAGAAAAGACCAAGTCACCCAAACTGCTGAGAACTCTTTGTGCTCCCTAGAAGAAACTCTAGGGGGTTCAGAGGAAGGTCAAAACAAGTGAACCTTAAAGCTCAGTTTAAGCCAGTTCATTTCTTTATCACAGGAAGAGCCAAAACCTATGGGCAACAAGTAGCAACCTCCTTTCCTAGAAGCCACTCACAAGCAAACTGGAGAGTGTTCCAATAACATATCCTGAAGACCTGTTTTTATCTCTTCAGTGTCCAACAGCCTTCTTTCTGTCATGTATATGCACAGTACTTTCAGTCACAAGCATAAGTTATACGCCCAAAACACATGCCAGAGATGTTGCTAAGATCTTTCTAATAAGCCTTGATAAACCAGGGCAAGCGAAGCTTACCAGGTTCAGCAAGACTAGGTTATACTAAATGTCCCAGAAGAATCCATCACACGATGGATAACGCAAAGATATCTTAGAAGAGGAACATCCCTGTATGTAATAAATACTTATAAAATTTAGTTGCTACTGCTCTATGTTTTAAGCACATTTTCCATTTATTTGTATATTAATATATTCTCACCTTTGTTAAAAGTATTAGATCTCTTTCCCTCAGAAGCAAACCCTGCAGGTCTAAGTTTTTTAGTACATCTGATATTCGGAGACAGCCTGTGACAGCTTTGCATAGTTGGCCAGTCAAGTCTTTTGATCGAATTGCTGGAATTCTCCTTCTAAAGTAAGTTTTGTATGTTTCAACACCTAGTAAACAACAAAAAACACAGATCAGTAAAATAGAGTTGCTACTGACTGAAAAGCAATCATAATCACACCTTGCTTTTTTTCCTGCTTTTCTTAAATAGAAATAATTCCTTAGGCATTACAATTCCTCCCTTTATGTATTCAATCACACACCAAGTTTTATGGAACAAATTCTAACTTGCCTACATCAACATATTTATCTCTTATAGCCACCACTACAAACCTGATTCTCCAAGACCCTGTTGATGAAAACTTCTTATTCCAATAGAAGTCAAAGTCTTATTATGCCTGATAGCACTCAGAAGTGGTGCCCAATCAGCAGCTTTGATGCGATCTACAGTTAAGTCAAGAGCACCCTGAGTCAGGTTGGCCTTCACAGCTTTCAGTGGGACAGAGCCTTGAAGAGCACAAAGATGTTCATAATATGAGTAGAAATCCAGCATGCACTGCCTTCTTATCTTGACTGACTCAATCATTTCTCCCATGTGACGCCTCTCTAAAAGAATGGAGGAAAAAAAATACATAAACTTTTTCTAACATACAATTGATTTCACAACACAATCTCAATTCAACATGCATACCCAAAACATGTATCTGTTCATGTATTTTGTATAGCATTTACATGTCTTTGATGTGGCAGCTAAAACATTGAAGTCTTGTGATGCTCGCGACCTGTGTAAACCCAGCTGAATGAATAAGGGGGTTGAAAAAACCCACCAACAAACCTGCATTGTTATTCTCCCACAAATAGGTAAACCCCAAACACAAGAGGCCTAATGTTCAAGCACTAACTGCTGTAAAGCTCTTGTTTTCCTCTTAAAACTGAATTTTGTAGTGTCAGGATCTGCAGACTCCTGAAAGCCTTGGACAATCCCCAACCCAACATCAAGATATACAAGTGACTATTCCATACAGAAATAGTTGTAAGCTTCTCTGCCCTTTCAATGAAAAGCCTAACTTCTCATAACACAGAATATAATGTCTATTTTCCTAAATATTTTTGCTATTGCATACCTTATATACTTACCCGAGTAAATTTAGGAAGGCATAATTTTTTGTTACACATTAGTACCCATGTAACAAAACAGTACTTACTCTCTAAATACTGCTATGGCACGCCTATTGAGAGTAAGTAATTTCACAGTCTCAATATGAATATTTGCCAGTATATTTAGAGGATCCATTTATTTATCTATTTATTTCTTACTCAAGACAGCATTAAGTATCCCACATGCGATACCAAACATTGTTCACATTGCAAAGATATTTTCATATTGTTAAAAACTAGAAAGCTTCAGCTGTTCTTCTGAAATAGTCTGTATGTCAACATGGGACAAAAAATTACTGGATATGTATAAGTATGTGAGGACAGCCATTTGTAAGACTATAATTCAGAAAAAAATAATCACATGGTTAGTATTTGGATTACTGAAACAGTAACAATAATAGGAACAAAAAGTCTAATAATAGTTCCTTTATACCCTTTTATTTTAGCTCTCATTTACTAGCATTAGATAATGACTACACTGTGGCCAAAGGAACAAATTATTAAATTACAGTCCAACACTTCAGTTTCAGAAAGTTCAGAAACCATCAATTGTAAAGCACCACAGACCTCAGGTGCTGTATCAATACACAATGCATTAGCCTTTTATCTCCAGAGCTTAAGCAATGTTCTTTCAGGGTGGCTTTCATGGCAACATCCAAACACCACACCTCTAGCTGAGGTAAAGAAAGGAGTTCCTGGCCCTAGCACTGCAGTTGAACCCAACCTGCAGGCAGAAAGGAAAAGGGCCAAACTAATCAGACCCACAACAGCTTCCAATTGAGAAACAACTATGTAAGCGAGAACTCTTCTGCATGGAAGTTGGTGCATCCCACACGACCCTAGAATATCTTGACTAGCTCGTGACAAAGGAAAAAAAACCAAACAAACAGAGCACATAGTAAAACTGAGAAATACAGTTACATGCTAAGAGTTTTTAGGAAGCTGTAAGTTTATAGAAATTCAAAAAACAGCTGGGCAAATTTATAGGGGGTAAAAAAAGCCCATACCATGCCCTACATCCGGAACGGCAAGGCACACGCAGGAAGCTTCCCTACACGCTTACTCTCTACTTATACAGTTCGTGAAGCACGGCTCGGCGGGCTGCTGGGGCTGAACACGCGTCACCGGGCCCGCTGCTCTGCTGTACCTAAGCGCACAACACCACAGCCTCCAGCCGGCATCCCGCCCCGTACGCGCCCCACGGACGGTCCCGCCATCCCGGAAGGGGCCTCAGAGAGCCCCTGCTGACTCCCAGCTGGGCTACCAGCCCCGTGCCCGCTCCCCCATCGCAGTACGGACACGGACACGGACAGGGACACGGACACGGACACGGACACGTCACCCGCCGTCTCCTCCGCGCCCGGGCTCCGAAGCCGCCGTCGCGCGCCGCTACCCCGGCGGTACTCTCGCTGTGCCCCCGCGCCTGCTCCCGAGCCCACCCCCAGCCCGCGCCCGGCGCGCGCGCCCGGCGGCCTCCCGGGGATCCCAACCGCCGCTGGGCCCGCCCGCCGCCACGTGGCACGCCAGGCTGCCATCCCCATTGGCTGCCACCCCTCCAGCCTCCTGCCTTCCCCTGTTCAAAATGGCCGCGCCCAGCAGCTACCCCGTCCGGATCCGTTTCACCGGCAACCGCTTCGGCTCCGGTGTGGTGGTGGCTTCCGGCCCCCCGCTTCCCGTAGGGCCTTGCCACCCCGCCCTTGCCGAGCCTAGTAGCCCCCAGCTGTGCACCTTGTGGGTGGGTGGGCGGGCAGGCGGGCTGGCCGGCCGGCTCCTGCCTGAGGCCGGCCGGCAGCTTTAGAATCGGCAAGGCACAGTTGACTGTGCGAGTCCTTACTGCTGTGTAACTGCTCCTGCCGAGGCCGGGGACAGTTTAATGCGTTCCTTTCTCCCTCATCCCCACGTAAGCGTAGTGTGGCTTCAGAGCAGGGCTAGACAGGAGGAATCTAAAAACAGCAGAGGTTTTAGATAGAAATTTGGCAGCTGAAGGGAAACTGCTCTTTCCTAAAACCAGCTTTCAATGCTGTGAGAGAAGAAGGCAAGCGTACTGCCCTTCTGCATGTCGTTATACACATTGTGTAGCTTTAGCGGGAGCAAAGCGTACAGGCAAGAAGCTGTACAGATACTGAAACATTTCGAACTGCAGCAGTAGCTGCAGTCAGCTGGTCTGGGCAGTCTGAGGTAAAGTGAACAAATTCCTCTTTCAGAGCTACATTTCTCGTTAGTTTGCATTGACATAACTTCAGAGAGTTCTCACTAACGCTCTGGAGAGCATTACAAGGTGCGCCGTTTCACACAAAATGACTCAAATGTAATCCGTGCGCTGATCCTAGAATTTGCAGTTCATTCGTGGATATGGATGCCAACTGCTTAAGAAAATGATTGCTGTAAATTGATGACTAAGAGCGATTTGGTTACTTTACAAGTTATGCATCTAGTCTGCTTGTAGGCAGTAGGATTTAAATTCTAAAGCTGAGCAAAGTCAGCGAAATTATACAGGATAAAGCCCCTAGAACATTGTGAGGACACTGTGTTCACACAGATGAAGTATCACATGCTGTTTTTAACTAACCTCAGATACAACTGAAGGAGCCTGAGTGCTATGATCAAGTGTGCCAGAACACATTTCAGTAAGTGTGAGGTCACCCTCTGTACAACTTGTTTCACCAGGACATTTCGTGAATCAAACATAAAAGAGAAGGAGCACAGGGCCATAATGAACCAAATGACAACTGCAGTTTTTCATCTCTAGACTGTATGACAACATATTTCCAGTGCTTGTCGTACCTCTGGGTGCCACAAACTAAACTCAAGCAAAATAAAATTTAAATATTCTCAAGAATCTTTACTTTTAAAGATTTGGTCTTTGTGCTGCTTAGTTAAGTCAGCTTTTAACAGGTGGAGAGTTAACGAGTAGGGACTACTTCACTGTTAGTCCAAATGCATTTGAAATTTTCTCTTTAATGAATATGTCCATAATCACTTTTGAACTTTTTAAAAATTCCTTTTATCATTTCTCTGGACAATCTTTTCTCTCAGTCAGGATTTTGCTCTTGTATAGGGTGACATCTACCAACCATCTTTTATCTACAAATCAGAGGTGTAAGATCATAACTACATCTTCTAAAATCACTTAGAGGTGGAATTTTTAGGGATGTCCCTATTTTCTTTGGAAAATTAATCTAACATGCTTGATATGATATTTCAGAGGTAGTAACTTGGAATTCTATTATTTTAAGCTATGAAAAATAGAAAGAATCTGTGAAGATTCCAAAAGGGAAAACCTAGTGTTTGCAGACATTATATATTGGAGACTCTCCAGCCTTGCGTTTTGTTGTCAATTTCAATGTCAATTAGTCTGTCGACCATAGAGACTGGGATTTCAAGATTAATTTTGAATCACAGCAGCACTGTTACTGCCATGTAAATGAAGAAAGAAGCTTATCTGTATGCAATTGATTAGTCATGTGTTGTGCACCAAGAATAAGCTTAAACTAAAAACAAGATGAAGGGTGATTAGACTGTTAATATAGCTCATTATTTTGTGACATGTCAAAACTATTACCCATGTTCTTTATTGGATATGGCCTTGAAACAATTACACAAGATCTCTAAAACTGCAGGCTGCATAGATCATAATTAAGTTATAATTATAAGGGAATTTGTCTTGTCAGTAAATAGGCATCTCCAAAGCTGAAATTCGTAATATTGCAGAGAACCTGCTGCAAGTTTCTCCCTACCAAACTTTGTTTTCCTTAAAAAAAAAATCCTGAGCGACCCTTTCCTCAGCATTTGATTCATTGGTTTTGCTTTGCATTCTGTTTATTCCTCTAAAGTTTAAGATTTTTTTCTCCATCTTTTTTTTTTTTCAATCAAATTTTGGTACACATGACACAGATCTGCTAAAAGGGCTGGGTACCGAGGAAGTGTCAAAAGTGTTCCATGTGCATGAATCATTGTGTAGGCTCTAAATTCAGGCTTTATGCAGTAGGCAGCTGTAATACATTTAATGATGAATGTACAGTTGATGTCTCATTCTGCATCCCAGTCTTTGATTTGTAGGGTTTTCACAGCCTACAGACTGAAGTAATCCTCTTTTTCAGCCATTATGTGCTTTCAAAGGTTTGGATCATTAATCAGTTTCTAAAAAATTTAATATGATATTGTCATTCAAGAATTGTTCTGTATTTCCAGGGAAAAAACATGTAGGCAAGCTATGACCACTTCAACCTGAACCACAGTATTATGTGAACACAGTATGTACTACACTCTCTCTTATTTTGCAAATGATAAAAAAGCCATATTATCTTTTTGTCATTCAAAAGTATTCCATAGTCTTTTGTGGTCACAGACTTCCAGATAGTTACACTAGTCTTGCATATTCAATATAGAAAGAACAGAAGATGGAAAATAAATGTATTAGAGCATCAAAGTTTGCCATAGCTGAGACTTAACATTACTTACTCAGGACAATAGGAAAGGGGCTCATTTACAGTATTAGCGATTGACAAGATACTAATACAATACATTTTTAATAACTTTTATTCATTTCTTGCATTTATTCATATAGAAGCCCAACACAGTTAGCAATAATGTTTCTTAGTAACTGTCTATACAGTTAAAATAGTATTTAAATATTTTTAAGCATCTAATATATATGACGTGCTTGTAAAAACATGTATTTTAGGGTATTTAGGTCTTGGAGTAAGCCGTTTTGCTGTATTTCTTTCATTTATGTTCAGTCATTGCTTGTTTAGCACTTCTGACAATATTCTGACAACACTAGGAAAGCTATTTACTTATCTCATAAACCATTAAAAGTGAGACTTGGAATTTTTACTGTAGTGTTTTATGTTTTCTCTTTGGCTCAATTTCTCAATTTTTTATAAAGTGTCCTATATTTTGTAACTGTGACTATAACCATTACTTACTTTTCCAGTCAGAGACAGTTCCCATTACTGTTTTAGATCTTCAAAAACATGAAATGATTTGATGAGATACCAGATGTCTCTGCTTTTGAGCACAGTCCCAAAACAGACCTAATTCAGTCACTTTGGCAAATGATGTCTTCTTCACAAGTCATCATTTGCTGAATTTGTTGAACTAATTCTTGTTCACACAGTTTTCTTCCTGTATCTTTCTAGGCCATATGCTCTTCAGATTTGTTTGTTTGTTTAATGTACTCTAATGTACTCTAATTCTAATTTTTGATCTGATTTAACACTACACACATTCGCCACTCTTGCACCACACTCTTTCACCACAGCCAATGTTAGCTTTCTTAGAGGCATCAGGGAGCAGAGAAACAGCTGGGCACTCTAGTCTGTCAGTGAGCGGGCAGTAGATATTCTCTTGGCTTTATGACCATGTCTGGCAGGTATCCTACTGGCTGGTGTTCTTCCACATTATCCCTTACTGTATATTATCCCTCACTATATGTTATCCCTTACAGTATGTGTTAAAGGAACAACTTAACATTTTGTCTTTTTTTTAAAAAAAAAAAACAAAAACAACCTTCTGCATCTAGCCTTTTAAAGTCTGCATCCAAGACTAAATAGCTAGCAATTTTCCTCTATTCTACAGAATGCCAGCTGGCATTGAATGCTAAGCGGCAAAAGGACAAAAACAAAATTTCCAAAACTATTTTTAAAAGTTTTAAGAGCTGCTGCTAGGGCAGTTCTTCATAGCTTTTGTCCAGAAGCCTAACAGGATACTTTATTGCTAGGTGGCAATGTCCCTCAAGCAAAGATGCATTCGTAGGGCCTGTAAATCTTTTACTTAAAGCAAGGAGGAAATAATTATTTCATTGTGTCATCATTAGACAGCTTTATCATATTTTTCTTGGAAGCTCATGACTGCATGCTGACAAGTGCACAGTGTTAGTTATTATTTGCCTTATACTGTAACAGAACATGTCACATGCTCAGAGTCCCATCCAACCTGGCCTTCAATGTTTCCAGGGATGGGGCATCCACCACCTCTCTGGGCAACTTGTTCCAGGGTTCTACAACCCTCATTGTAAAAAATTTTTTCCTAATATCTAATCTGAATCGACCTCCCTCTATTTTAAGACCATTACCCCTCATCCTATCACAACAGGCCCTACTAAAGAGTTTCTCCCCATCTTTTCTATCAGCCTCCTTTAGGTACTGGAAGACCGCTATAATGTCTCCTCAGAGCGTTCTCTTCTCCAGGCTGAACAGCCCCAAATCTCTCAGTCTGTCCTCACAGGAGAGGTACTCCAGCCCTCTGATCATCTTCATGGCCCTTCTCTGGACTCACTCCAACAGGTCCATGTCTTTCTTATGTTGGGGGCTCCAGAGGTGGATGCAGTACTCTGGGTGGGGTCTCACAAGAGTGGAGTAGAGGGGCAGAATCACCGCCGTTGACCTGCTGGCCATGATCCTTTTGATGCAGCCCAGGATGCGGTTGGCTTTCTGGACTGCAAGCGCACCTTGTCGGCTCATGTTGAGCTTCTCATCCACTAAACTTTAAATAAGTATTAAATAAGATATCATATATTAATATATATCATATATTAAGTATCCGATATTAAGTATATCATATATTAAGTATAATGTATTAAGTATATATAAGTATTAAATAAGATATCATATATACTATATATGTTGTATAGGATAAAATATGTAACATGTATGTATAATTATGTACAACTGTATATATAAGAATACATATTAAATATGTTAAAAAATATATGTGAAATAACATCTTTTTCCTGTTGAAACAGATAATTAAGGAGGTAAAAATTATGATATAATGAATGTATAATAAAATAATGCACTTTTGGTGAACTGTTCTTGACCTTAATTTCTCTCCTAGCTTGGGAACCATTTCCTAGGCTTCATTGCACAGAGTTCGTAATGCTGTTTTGAGTCACTACACAGACCTGCACAGGCTGAGCTGCCAGAGTAAGTTATAGTAACAGTAGTAATTACAATGTACTATTTTTGAAAGATATAGTAATTTTGAATATCAACACTGAAGAAGGATGGAAAATATGTTTTTTCATTAGGGTAGCTTTCAGATATGCCTTCTATCTGCGGATGAAATGTATGGGTTACAATAGACTCAATCACATAAAATTAAATAGTTGAAAGGAGGAATATAGTCTACCCTCATTCCAGCTTTGTAATTTTAATGCATAATATAGTATTGCAAGGGAATCCTCATGCCTGAAGAACACATAATTTTCCAGATAAAACATCTCCCAAGAGGCAGAGTCAGGAACCAAGACACTCAGGTAGCTACCATACTTGGCGCTGCCTCTGAACAGCCAGATATTCTCTTTGAATGCCTGCGGCCTGAAGAAGATCGGGCAGAGGCTAGCAGCACAGGACGAAGCAGAACATGATTCTTACACAGCTTTCCTTACCAGACCTGTACTTAGCTATGCAGGGTAAGAGAGCTAAATATCACTGGATTAAATCAATGATATTGAATTAATTCATCAAATATTTAGTGCATAATTACCATAATACATGTATTTCTTGTGTTCAGCTTTCCATCATTACTAGTTTAATCACTTCTGACATTTTACTTAATATAGAATGACTTCCTATTTTCTGTTAATGGCAAGTGCCCATATGACATTAAATGAAGCTTGCTCAGACTCAGAATTTTTGCATACTTGCGTAGTTTGTCCTGTGTCTTTGAATTTGTGAGATTTTCTATCAGGGTACTCTATAGACCATTTCATATTTCTAGATAAGTGTTTCTCTCAAAAAGAGAGAACTAACAGATCAACAAATATATTTGGACCTGGATAAATGTGTTCTTGGTTTTGACCTGAAGTAAAGTTTGAATGTATACTTTATTAAAATATGTAGAAGGTCTTTATTAAAAGTTCATAATAAAAACCATAGAAATTCCAAATTTCCTTAGAAAATATTGCCTACTTTTCTGAAACTTCATGAAAAAAATTAGAAAGAGACTTTATTATTTTGTATTGAGGTAATATAATCTACATATTTTGCTAGATAATTTATAATTTCCAAAGGATTAGTAGGTCTTTGTAGGTCTTAGTAGGTCTTTGTGCAGTTTTCTAGATATCTGTCTAGATTTGCATCTAAATTTTAAAGTTCAAAGAAATGTGTGTTTAAAGCTTTAGAACAGGATCTTCTGGGGCAGCAAACCACTGTGAAATCTGGGTTATGATCTATTTTGGCAACAGTGTTCCATCACATAATCCCATTACACTAAAAGTTATATTTTTTTAGTGGGCAATCTCTGTTATTTACTTTTTTATTTATTTTTACATCTTCTTTGTAAATAGCTTTGTGTAAATAATTCAAGTGAATTGGAGGCCATTTTTTGAAAACTTTTGATGAAATTCAGTGAAAGGGAAGGAGCACGTTTTTCCTGTTTAAATCAAATTTAATCGCATTAAAATTGTCCTAAGTTAGAAATTTCTTTTAAACTGTTCTTTCAGGTGAAGCTTACCAATTTCCACAAGAAATTAAATTCTCAAGGTAAATTATTCTTTTAATTTAAAGATAAATATTTGTGCTGTTTTTACTGGGCCTTTAATTTGTACTTTAGGCTCTTAAGTAACATTTTTTATTTAGAATATTGATTTCAGGAATCTTCCTAAAATACCTTTTGCACCTGTCACCTGAGAAAAATGCTTTGCTAGTTCATTATATGTATGAGTGTTGCCCAAAATGTGCAAGCCCTATGCACCAAAACCACATAAATTCCCTCAACTTCATAAACATCTAGCCAAGGCACTGAATCAGGCACTGACTCTTCTAAAGTGGAAATAAGAAATTGTTAACTTCCTAAAAGTTACAAAAAAAAAAAAGAAAGTTTGATAATGCCAAAAATAAAAAATTAAGTACACCAAAGAACCTTTTGTGTTTTACAAAGCCAGTTTTATTTCTCAGTATAAAAGTAGTTGAACTTTTATGATGTGTAAAACATAGAAGCAATAGAAGCAATAAAAGAATGAACTTGCATACTTTTAACCCAAACATTAAATGACAGACTATACTGTCATGACAAGGACAGTATTGGTTATAAATACATTACTCAGAGAATGCTCAAATCTTCAGAATGTAAAATTAACTTCACTTTATGAGAGAAGGATACCACAGGAAGAAGGATCTTTTAGCATCTGTCATTAAGAAAAGTAGACTTCAGGAGTGACTGTACTGAACAAGAGAGTATTTTGAGGAAAGAAAGTGGCATATTTAAATAGAAACTGTTCGGGGTTTTTGTGTAATGATCTGTAGCATTTGTATAAATTTGTATAAACTTTGATATTTTAATTATTCATTTGCCTTTACTAAAAAGACAGTGCACTTAGAGTAAGATTAATTTTAGTTAATCATAATGGAAGAAGTTCAAAGCACTACATTTTTACAGTGTGATGTGAGGTTTGATTCTCTACTTAAAAGCACTTCTAGAACAATACAAAAATTGTTGCACATGAAAAAATTTCAGGCTTTGCAATGATGATGTTTTTGCAATGTGTCCCACAAAAATAAGAACTATAATACTATTACATTTCAATATACCTGAGACAAATTTAAAAGAGTCAGCAATATTACTGCTGTCAAGAACATTTTTTTTTTTGCCAACAAATCATAGCAAGGCTATATAATTTAGAGCTAGATTCAATTTTTCAACATATTAAGCTCCATTTTCAGAACTAGGTAAGCTTGGATAAATAATGAAAGGACAACATTTTAAGAATAGGATTTCAAGACTAATGAAACACATATAAAGCAAAATCTAATTCTATTTCAGACAGTCTACCCAAACTTCTCAAATTATCATCTGAGTTTTCAGAACTGTCAGAGATCAAATATTTTATTGCTTATAAATGGAAAAAGGTCTATTCAGAAATCAGTAAGAATCAAGAAATGTTCATCCCTGAAACTGAGAATACAACAAACGTCCTTCTTGTTCAGACCAGGTGCCCCTCTAGCCCAATATTCATTTTCCTACCGTAGCCAGTGGAAATGCTGTGTAGGCCCAAAAGCCTGGTCCTTTTCTGCAGTCCACTCCCCTTGTACTCTCTCAGCACGCAGAGCTGTATTACTACGTGTATTTGGGAGGACATTCACACTTTGTCCTTTCGCTGTCCATTATTGACCTGTTGCCCAGTATTTCGTGTAATCCATTTTTTGAAGTTGCTCCTGTTGTCTGCCTCTGCAAGCTTCTGGGCAGCAAGTTCCACAAATTCAACACCTTCTGTGTTAGAACTTTTTATTTTTTACACAAAATCTCCAGGTTGTTTCATAAAATGTCCCTTAGTTCTGCAAATGTGGGATTTGCTACATAACAGTTCTAGATGCACTTGGGCAACCACCTTCATGATTTTTTAAACCACAATCATATCCTCAATTAGGCTTATCTTCACCAAACTGAAGTCCTGATCCTTCTAACTAGTTCTTGCAACGAAGTTGTTCCACCACATGACTGTTTTAGTTGCCCTTCTTGAACTTTCTCAAGCTTGCTCAAACTCCACTATATACTTCTTGAGATGTAGAAAACAGAACTGGACATGGTACCCACAACCCACAGGCTCACCAAGGTTTCAGCCACAAGGAGATGCCTCTGACCTGTTTTCAGGACCCTTTTAGGTGACTGCCAACATCCTGTTGTATTTTCAGCTACTAATGCACACTGGGCCAATGATTTCAAAGCGGTGTCAGTGATAACCCCCAGAACTCCTTCCTGAGTTGTAAATTTGAGTTAAGCATTATAGAAGCATTTAATTGTGTTTAGTGTATCTCTCATTCTGAGTAGAATAATGTTTCACTGCTGAATTTTCTTACGCTTCCTCAGTCAAAAAGAATAAAAGCCAATGAGTACTAGTTTTAAAGCAGAGCACAGAACAGGAAATACTTCTTCTGTGGTAGTCTTCTGCATCCTTGGCCTACCCTTCATGAAGAGATATTTCTATGAGTTCAGTGGTACCGGTTTTGCAAAATGACAATAGAAAAGCTTTTTAATGCAGAATATAGTTTATTTTCTTCATACAACAATTAATTTTCATGTTTTTACTTCTCCTCCAGGGGAGACTTACCTTCTTTTTACTTACCATGAATCTTTGGCATTATGCTGGATGCTGCCTCAAAGGTAGTAGACAGCACTACTTAGTACATCCATCTAATATGTGTAACTATTTAAAAGAGCCTGAAACAACACAGTTTTTGATTCAGCTGGCTAGATGAAGCAGTTGGGATGAAGTAAAAAATGAAGAAAGAATTTTAATATTATTACTGTTTCAGAGCCTCAGAGGAGTGAAGTTTTTCAGAAGCAAATGCTGGTGGCATTAGTACTTCATGTGTATTCAATACAATCCAAATTAAAAAACTGAAAACGTACTAGGTAAGGAGGCTTCAACTGTTACAGTAAGAAAACACACGACTCACTAAAGACTCTGCAATTCTGCTTGAACTTCCTCAAAATTATAGTCCTATAGGAAATTGGAAGACTGGGACTTTAGCAATCAACTGCAGTGTCTATATGGTTGATGGCTCTTAGAAGATACTAAAAGAAGCATCCCGTTTTCCCAAAACAGTAATATTTTTCATAATTGTAGCCAAGGACAAACATTTTCACAACAGTGACACATAAAGAGACAGTAACATTTGCCTGACTAGGAAAAGAAAATAGTCTGGCAGCCACCCAATCTTAGGCTCATTGTTTGAAAAATGTTAAAGGATAAAATCTAGCACCATAATCAGTGCATGTGGAAGTAGAAGGGGGTGGAATGAAGGACTGGGAGTACAGAAATATGAGTCTAGGAGTATAGCAGTATAGGAATAGGAGTATAGAATGTGC
Source organism: Chlamydotis macqueenii (assembly GCF_036417535.1). Taxonomy (NCBI): domain Eukaryota; kingdom Metazoa; phylum Chordata; class Aves; order Otidiformes; family Otididae; genus Chlamydotis; species Chlamydotis macqueenii. Next base: position 39,532,974 of record NC_141593.1, on the reverse strand, counting down.
TGTCCTAGTTCTGAGATGGTATCTGTTTGATGGTACCTAAGAATTGCCTATATAAATATTTTTGGTCAACAAATAAATAATTTTTTTTTCCCTCGATTTCACTGCCAATAACGTCTCAATCTGGAAGTAGACTGTTCTTTTCTCACAGATTTTTCTACTGTTCTGCTGAACATCTTTTCATGCCCTTTTCTCCTGCTTGCAGCTGTGATGCCCTATTTCAGTTTTCTCTAGAGAAATCATAAATAAATCATTGTACTGGCAGAGACAAGAATCTAACAGGAATGGTGTTTCTGTGTGTTCTCCAACGTGTGTTAACTGCTGAATATAAATTCACTATACAAAGACTATACTATTCAGGCATTGGAACAGGCTGCCCGAGGAAGTGATGGAGTCACCATCCCTGTAGGTGTTCAAAGAACGTGTAGATGTGGCACTTCAGGACATGGTTTAGTAGGCCGGGTGGTGTCAGGTTGGACTTGATGATCTTGGAGGTCTTTTCCAGCCTTAAAGATTCTAAGATTCCAAGATACACCTTTAGTGTCTTTTATATTACTTCATTAACAGATCACTTTGTTTACATTATTGAGCACCAACTGGTAGTCTGCAAATTCAGACCCCCTACCCACAAGGAAGACTGTAGAGATAAACCATGCTGACACTGTTTCTGATGCAGTTTGAAGGTATAATGACATAGTGATGCAGGAATTTTTAGCTGTTGTTTTAATTATTTTGTTGTTGTATATGGTACCTGCTCATTTTACATTATCATCTGAAAAGTCTAATAAAGACGTAAGTTTTAATGTGGCATGTGGCCTAAGGCACTATGCTGTATGTGGTGGGTTGACCTTGGCTGCCTGACAGATGCCCACCCAGCCACTCTTTCCTCCTCAACAGGACAAAGGGAGACAAAATAAGGATTTCTCTCATTGAATGAGATAAAGATAGGGTGATTGCTTACTAATTACAATCATGTGCAAAACAGACTCAACTTGCGGAAGATTAATTTGCTGCCAATGAAAAACAGAGTATGATGGTGATAAGACAAAAATTTAAAACACTTTCCTACCCACCCCCACTTCTTCCCAGGCTCAACTCCACTCCTTCACTCTCAACTCTTCTACCTCCTCCACCCTCAAGTGGTGCAGGGGAGATGAGGAATGGGGGTTGTGATCAGTCCATAACAGCTTCTCACTGCTGCTCCTTCCTCCTCACGCTGTTCCCCTGCCCTGGCATGGGGTCCTACTCACAGGCTGCAGTCATAGAATCATAGAATGGTTTGGGTTGGAAGGGACCTCCAAAGGTCCTCTAGTCCAACCCCCCTGCAAAGAGCAGAGACATCCCCAACTAGATCAGGTTGCTCAGAGTCTCATCCAACCTGGCCTTGAACGTTTCCAGGGATGGGGCTTTCACCACCTCTCTGGGCAACCTGTTCCAGTGTTCTATAACTCGCATTGTAAAAAATTTCTTCCTTATGTCCAGTCTGAATCTACCTCCTTCTATTTTAAAACCACTACTCATCGTCCTATCACAACAGGGCCTACTGAACAGTCTCTCCCCATCTTTCTTGTAGGCCCCCTTGAGGTACTGGAAGACCGCTGTAAGGTCTCCCCGGAGCCTCCTCTTCTCCAGGCTGAACAGCCCCAACTCTCTCAGCCTGTCCTCACAGGGAAGGTGCTCCAGTCCTTCATGATCGTGGGTGCCTTCCGTGGAGTGCAGTCCTTCAGGAACAGACTGCTGCAGCGTGGGTCCCCCATGGGGTCACAAGTCCTGCCAGAAGCCTGCTTGCCCCTGCTTCCAGTGCCTGGGCCCTGCAGCCCACATACCATACCATCACCCCGCCTCAAGAAATGAAGTGGCACACAAAAGGCAAAATTCCTATCTACAATTATCAAGATAATGTAAGGCACACATGCTTCTCAATCTTGAAGGGTTTTAATTTTCTTACTGGCTATTTATTCTTGAAGAGACCTGTTATTATCTGAATAACAGAGGCAAATGGATTCCTGCAGGAACAGTGTTTCCAGAAATAATATACAGCAATCGGTAATGACAACGTAATTCTCTCTGAAAGGAACAGGCTAATTGAGAAAGCAGCTACTGCCTACTGAATTTCTAGCCAGGTCAGAAGACCAGCACAAACTTAGAAATACAATGAATGAACAATGCATAAAGTAAATAGCAGTAACAGCCTGGTTTTTTTATAGAATATGATCTTGACAAGGTACATACAGTTACCATCACAGTTAGCTCTATGAGATTGTACTGCTAATGACTCAGTGAATGCATACGCAAAATAGTACAAGATGAGGAGAATATCCTGCATCAAGTACTAAATAGAAGCTAGATGTTTTTCAAGCAATGGGTTTCATTAAAAAAAAAAAAAAGAGAGAAAGAAAGCAAAGCTAGGAAACTGCATGTCAAGAGAGCATATAATCCTGAGAAGTGTGGGAGGGTGGTAATGTAGGAACGAATCAAAGCACCTGAAAAGGGGTTCAAGTGAGATGGCTCTTGTCCTGAATATGTAGCTAATATGGCCTCTTCCAATGTCACAGCAGGACTTCCTTGTGAAGATTGCTTGTGGTGCTCACTGACCCAAGATCAACTGCTCTAATCTGAGTGTTTCAAGAACTGATGAAGACAACCAAGAAAAGCATGCCTATTTGGAGTCATATTTACTCAATAATAGTCTTCCATTGTATTTCAGTCTTTCTTTACTGTTAGGTTTTCTTTCTAACCTTAGGCTTTACTGAACAAGTTAACTGAGAAACTAGCATTTAATTTTGTGGCAAATCAAAAGCTTTAACAAGCAGGATGATGCTTACTTATCAGACAAGTCACAGTAGCCGTTCAACTTTTTTTTTTCCCTGATGTCTAGTAACAAGAGATATTCCTTATTTTTTTCTCAAATTCATCAGTTATTCTTCTTTTTGATGCTGCTACTGTGATTTGCTATAAAAAAAAAAGAATGCCTTCCTGTATCATTGTCGTGGTTTAGACCTAGTCACCCATACTAAGTACAAAACACAGCAGCTACTGAGAGGAAAATTAGCTGAATCCCAACCAAAACCAAACAACCACCAAAAAAAAGAATGCAAGTACTAGTGAAATCAGTGCATTCACAGTGTTAGCTCATTTTCCTGAACAGTGGAAAGGTGCAAAATTGGGGATTTACCCAATATTTGTCCAATATTGGACAGCTAATTATGTTGATCCAAAAAACTATCTTTCAATTGAGAAAATATGTTAGGAGGAAACAAATACAAATGTAGTGTTATGGAAAAGTACCTTAGAAATGGATCTAAAAGAAGGTTATAAAAGAAGGTTGTAGACAGGGATTTGGAGCAGAGACTCCTGACAAATCCCCGTATCCCCTATGTGGCAAATAAACAGCCCATGAACAACTATATTTAGGCTGAAACCTCAAAGAAAACCCATGGCCACTGAAGCAGCCAGATGCTGTACTGCTTCCAGTAGCATAGACAAAAATGATTTCTTATGAATTGGAGCTTCATGCATTTATGAAACGGGTTACACTGAGTCTCCAACAGCAATGGGAGCCTACACTGTGATCTAGTGAGTCATGATCCCAGCAAATAACCCAAATCTACATTGCTATATCTGGGTTTTTTTATTCAGAATTATCCTACAGAAAGAAAGATATTTTCAGATGAAGCTTTACTGTCTGCTTTTTAAACTGTACACCTGGCACTTCCTATATGTAGACTATGTAGACTCTTTTTTTTTTTTTTTTTTCACAGTACAGCTAGCTTTAAGACCTGCAGTCAGGTTTTTGAGTTGTCCAATATCCAGATATGAGATTAACTGTTAGGAAGACAAGACAACCCCTTTTGCATCAGCTTTTAGCTTTGCAGCCTGTACTTATATACCAAAACATTTGAAAAATAATTTCACTTTTATGCATCGATGTAGATCTATTTGAGCCAAGTGGAGTCTACAGCTAAATGCTTTGCAATTTTCACATAGTAGCTGATACTTATTTTTATGAAGAAGAGACACAAAAAAAATTGAGTAAGTGAGATTAAGAAGAGCGGCTTGTTGCTGTATCATATGCAATAAAATACTTTTTTTAATACTGAACTCCTCACACACATACATGTATTAATATTTAAAAACAAGTTTGTACTGCTATTCATTATTTATTGCTACTTAAGGAGTAGATAGTCAGGATTTCTAAACACACATATTGATTAGACCTTGCTCTTAGTGGCAGAAAAAACACATTCAGTTTATGGCCTGCATTAATGTAGTTTAACAATTAAAGGCTCCATTTTGGGGAGTAAAGAACATTTTCTGAACATTTCTTAAACTCTGAAATATTAAACTGTTCATGCTAATACAGATAACAGGAAATACACTATGAGTTGAGCACCTGTTTTCCTAGTCTTCAAAATAATGTGTTTTTTTATTGCAAAGGTAAACCTTGATTTCAAATGTTGTCTCATGAAAGAAAACCTCTGTGAGTCTGTGTGTGGCTTTAATCAGAAGGTAACTCAGCACACTTGAATGCCTTTGCTATTTTACTGAATTTTACATCTGAGTATCACACTGACTAGCCAAAGTTCATAAAAATTTGTCTGATGGTATGTGGGCACAAAAGTCTGTGTGCAAAAGTAAACTCATCTCTATCATATTTACTGTAATTCTTGCATAATAAATTCAAATTAAGCCTCTAGAAGTGTTTCTTAAAACTGGTCATTGTGGAGAGTATTACACAGAATATGTCTGCTGAATATGCTCCTTCAAAGGAGAGAGCTTGTCAGAGGTTGTGAGGGTGGTAGATGCTAAAAGGAAATCCAAAAATGGACAGCCAGAAGCAAAACAGATCCCAAATGATGACCAGGAAAACAATGTTCTAAATCAAACAAGTCATGTGTGCTTAGTAATGAGGGAACTGCTAATTGATGCTGATGTTTTACCAATAGTGATGCATTTATAACTTCTGAAAGAGTTACTCTGTTCTTATTTGCAGCATGGCTGACGTTTTCTATTAATTCAGTTCATACTCCTGTTGATGTGGTATACGTAAATACAGAGATGGCTTTGCCATGGCAGAGAGAAGAAAATGTACCCATTGAGACACCCTGTATTGTTCAAATACCTATATTAGCACACAGGGCTTCTTATCTATTTCTCCAACAACTACTATCAATTAGGATTGCAATCCCAATGTACTAGGCACTGAATAGAACTACAGAAAAAAGAAACACACTTCTAAACTGTTGATCACTGTCTATCCAGGTGCATTACAAAGCAGATCTGGTACGAATGCATGAAATCATGCAACGTGAACAAAGCAACCAAATCGGGCAATGAAGACAGAAATGGAAGGTAACAGAAAGCTGTAGTGACGAGGGTCTACAGTTTATAACACAGAATTCTAATAATAAACAGTACTCTCAGCTCACTCTAGAACTGGCTGTTCTCAGCATGGTCAGCTGTTTAAGTATTATATCTGATGCAAGCCTCAAGGAAGGACTTGATAAAGCTTTTGTGGAGACCGCAGAGCTGGTTTTTTCCATTCATAAAAGAAAGAGACAGAGGGATAGCACTCATGAAGGTAAAAGAAAAAGACTAACTGGCTACTTTAGCAACAGGAAAATGGAATTAAAACTGCAATTAAATTGTATATTACATCTTCCAACCCTAACCATTCTATGATTCTATGGTATAGGGGACAGAAAAATTGTGAATGATCTGAGGTTAAAAACAAATGTATTCACAAATCTTGGAGAGCTATCTCTCTAATGAGACCACAAAGTGGGATCAAAAAGCAACCATTTTGGTTTAGCTCATTTATTTTTTCCATTATGTAGCAGAAATGACTAAACAAGAAACACGATCACTTTGAAAAGAGTGCAAGAAGATGCTGTATTGGGAGCTTGGTGGAAAACATTGTACTTGAACAGGCCATGTCTGCTCTACTTGGACTGGGACTTGAGAAGCCCGTATGTTATCAATATAATCTGTAAACTATAATACATAAACTATAATACATATTTGGGAAACATAAACCACTCCACACCGCAGCAAACCTGGGCAGGCACCGGATGGCCAGCATGGCCTTCAGGCTGGGCTGGGCTGCGCTGCGCCATGCCACACGCCTCCCTCGGCTGCGGGACGGGCGCAGCCCACGCGTGGTGCCGGAGGAGCCTGTGGACAGTTCCTGGTCAGCATGGCAATTACACCTCCTGCGTGGCCCCTGCCCTCATGTAACAGTGCCCAAGTTGTCATGACAACATCCTTTAGGGATAGAGTTGTTTTCTTGTAAGGAAAATATACGCTGCCTCGAATAACCAAAAGGGAGAGTTTCTCCATACGGACAGGATCTGCTCTGTGCAGCATGCCATGGGAAAATCCATCAGGGCTCCATCAGATGCTGCATGAACACAGGATCCCCAGCCTCTGAAGGGATGTTAAGATATTACTCACTATCTATACTCCTCCTCTTTGTCTTTTTGAAGCAGTTATCTTATTGAGGCATTTGTTGTTGGGCCTTTCCTACTAAGATCCAGAAAGATCCCTGCACCAGGTGGCTCTCACCTCTATCCCAGTGCAGAATAGATGGTGTTTCATATTATGTGACATTTGCTGAATTATTTCTTGGAAGTCAGAATGGTGAAAAAGGAAGGTGATTTCATTAGAAAAATTCTGAACCCCATACAGAAACTTAAGCATAAATACCAATATATATGATGTACTAGAGAATTTTACATAATTTTTTTTTGCATACACGCTACCACCTTAAGGTCACCTATGAAGAGTCTAGCAGAAACTTTATGAGGATGGGTATAATAACAATGCTTGATGTAATCAGCACATCAGTATTTTGCAGCTTTTAAAATACTGAAAGCACAGAACCTCAAATAAAGCTCAGCCTATGTGCAAAGATAGGCTAACGTGGTTTTTTTCCTGGAAAAAAGAAAGTCTTATTTAACAAAGAGCATGCTAATAAACAGACAAAAGTGCTTTGATCATGAGTGCCAATGATGATCTTGAACTCAGAAATTATGTTATAAACAAATCTGGCCATTATGAGATTAAAAGTTAGATTTGGTGAAATGTATTTGTAATGTGATATATCAGACTTCTAATTCTTAGACTACCCTTTGTTACTTACCATGACAATAATGTAAAGGACCTTAAAAAGTAGATTTCTGAACAGCAAATTTATTAGAAATTATATGGGAGTTCCCCAATCACTTGTCTGAAAAAATAATATCTCATACTTTTTTGAAAGCTATCTGGGAAAGTAAATTAAATTAATCACTTGTATGAATGCACCAATATTTACTGATTTGTATGATCCACAAATTTCAGACCAACATTTAGCTTATTTTCAGAGAACTAATTGTAAGGACTGATGGAAATTTATTCTCATTTAAGATGAAAAATTATTGAACCAAGTGCTACAAAAACCACTCACAATTAGCACACCAGCATTTTTTGCCTCACATAAAAGGAAAATCTTGCAACCTTGTAAAAAATCTCTAATTGCATAAAACGTTTTCTACCTTTGACTCCTTGTTTGATTCTACAATATAATTCTTCATTGTTGTGTTAGATGCAAAGAACTGACTAGTGGATAGATCTCTTCACTCTTATAGCACATCACAGAAATGAATTGACATATCACAAAGGGAAGACCCTAACTCATTTTTAATCTTCTGGTTTTTATCTTTGCAACTTCCTGTAATACTGCACCATAATTATGTTAAATGCCTAAAATCGCCAGTTTAATTATTTCATCTCCAGAACCCCTGGTAGTATTTGAATTGTCTCAACAAGGATATTCATTTCATTTGATACTGATCTGTGACAAATGTATCTGTTTAGAGCTCAGCTTCAGAAAGAATCTTCTACAGAGACAAATATTTCTAGTCATGTGGAATTTTTTAGCTAGGTGTGAGCCTAAGATTATGACACATTCCCAGAAGGTGCTGATGAAATAACTAGTCTTGTAGCAAACCCAACAAAACTGTGAGTTTTGGTCACGGAAACTGACAATTTTGAGTATTTTGTATTAAAATACTAAATGCGGCTCTTCTTTTTCATTGACTACTGAACCTTTATTCAAGCAAATTTGATCCAAAAGACAATGTCTATGCTCATACATGTATGAGGACAAACAGATAAGCAACCTTCTTCTGCCACTTGTCTCTACAGCTTTTCACTAATCTTTTAAAATCCTTATTTGTTTTGTTTTGGTTTAATAACATTTAGGGTCTCACTGTTAAATCGTTTATTAAGTTAAAGCTGTTATTTAGTCAATGGAAACAAAGTGTGACATTTTACAAAATGACTGAGTTGAGTCTGACTAAGTGCCTGCCATTAAGTAAAAAAAGGAAAAATAAAGAATAAAAGTTTTGGCTTCAGGATTTTCTCTTCGAAATATACACCAAACATTTTTTCTGAATGCTGTTCATCTACTAAGCTTTGTATACTGCTTGCTTAACACACTGGATCACACTTTTTATTTATCAAATGAAAAAGAAAATTAAATGCCACTGATAACATATTCTGAAATATTTATTTTTATTTCATCTGTTTTTATATTTCATATATAATTCATAATGGCAACACTGATGTTTCAGATTTTAAAAACTGCAATGAACCTTGTTATTTCACTGTAACTTAGAATGATAATTTTCTCAGAATCTGGTGTTGCTGGAAGAAAAGGAACAATGACACAACTTATACATGTTATATTCTTTGCATCTGTGGAGAGGCAGACTGTGGGAAGAGATAATGTCTTTCATCAGAACATCTGATATATGTAGTTGAAAAAAGGTAAGTTTTAGACTGAGCTTCTAAGTTTGACCATGCTGCAGATCATATTGCTTTTTTAAAGACAATGTAATACAGGGCTTAACATATATCAAATAAAATTGTCAGTAGATAGTTCGGTAAAGCAAATACATACTGTGATCGTCTTTACAGCATCTTAAAGAAAAAAAAAAGCTAACACAGCAACTTCACTACTGCCTGCATTACTTCCTGTGTTTACCCATAATTTACAGTCTGAAGAGCTCCATCAATAAAAAGATAAAGTCAAGAAATAAGTAAAAGAAATAAAATTGAATAGAATAAGTCAGTGTCCTAAGAGTAGAGTACTATAAAGTGTTGTATCAGGGTTTTTTCCTCCCTTTAAAGATACTGAATTTAAATTCAACTTGCATGTTATTTTAGTTTTCATGTTTCTCCATCCACTGTTTGGTTACTTCTAACAAAAAAACCCTACCCCAAAACATAGTCATGATGCATAAAATCTTGGATTGGTATTGGTATGCATGCCGGAACACATTTAGGATAATTTTGACTCATGCTTAGGCCCTTTTTCCATGTGCCAGCTCATCTGAGGTCATTAAAAATAGAACACATATTTGAGTTGAGAACATCAGAAAGTGAAGGGGAAGGGCAGCCATTTACAATTACCTGAAACAGGATAATAGCGACACTGACATATCTGTGCAAATAAATCAAGTATGATGTTTCTTGTAGACACTGATTCAATTCTTACACTATCTCTTAAACTTTTTTCCAAGCAAACTGCAAAACTACAACACAAATGGTGTGCAATGCGCTGTTGAACTAAGCCTTAAAAGGGAAACATTAAAGGACACTGGCCTGATGCATTTAGATTTCCAGGCTCCTAAGGGACATTTTTCCCATGAAAGGCACTGCTTCTTGGTACATTGTGCAAGAAACTACATGAGGAGCCAAATTCTGTTTTTCAGTATATCCACAGGGCTTCCTTTTTCACTAGTTCTAGCCGTTCATTTTTATTCTAGGTTAAAAACGAGCCCTAAGTAAATACTTGCAAAGTTTAGTGGTCACCAAACAGCAAAGAAAAGAAAGTAGGTCTTTATATGTAGGAAAAGATATACATGCATTCATGTATGATTTCATTGATTTGCTAAGGAAACAGATGTTCAAACACGACATCTACCTCAGTTCCCTCCTAGAACTTTAAGAGGAATAAACTGTATCTTACCCTGAACTGAACTTAAAGGCTCATTCTGGTTGTCTTTTCATCCACAAACCATGTAGAAACAACAGTATCACTCGCATAAAGTCATCAGCTTCCTTCTGATATCTGTGTGCATGTATTTGTTGTGATTTATACCTATGGGTCCTGAATTTGAAGGGTCTGTCATATGACAGTGGCATGACAACATTCTAGTGTACCCTTTACAAAGTGCAATTGTGTTACAACCAAATAAAATGTATTTTGTTCTCCAGCAGTAAATCACTGGCTAACTTTTTTTTTATTTCAACATTATGTTCGACTTCTAGACTGGGTTTCAAACTATTCTGAAACACGGTAAGACTTCTGCCTCCACCCCTAAAATATCTTTTGACCTCTGAGACTGGGTATTCAACACTTACTTTGGTAATAAATTCACAAAACAAAAGCAGAAGGAGGGGGAGGGAGGGACAGAGGAAGAACGACAATGCCTTTCTCAAATGTAAGAATTATAGCTAATAAAACTAAAATTTAAATAATGCCAGAATATTAGAAAGTCTGGTGAAACATCCTACCTGGAACCCTGTCTGACGCTAACAGCTAATCGGGATTCACATTTAGAAAGGCATATTTCTGCCAATGTCTGTTAATGTCACAGCACAAGCTACTTCTGAAAATATTTATGCAGATAAGCAATTCTAGAGAAATGCAACTGACATTGTTATGAGCTTCTTCAGAGAAACCCATGGTATCCCTGTAATATAACACTGGTGTGACAAAGCTTCTGAGTCTCTCTGATATCACATGAGTGTGTGTTGAGATAAAAACATATGGGATAATGAAGGGAGGAGAAAGACACAGTCCCTGATTAGTAATGTCCAGTGCAACATTTACTCTCCCAGGCACACAATTCAGCAGCACATTTTCATTTCTTATCTGTACGTCTTTTTGGCTTTTCCACGTATCTGTGAAAAAATGTATCAGTGCTGCATATATAGAGAGAAATACTGGCTTGCCTGAAGGCAAAGGAAGTATCTATCGGTGTTTGTTATTTAAATTTCTCTTTTCTTTCTCTGATTTTCCACCTTGCAATACCAAAAATATACCCATGTTGATTTATTGTTGACTATTCAGCTGTGTGACATAGCTAAGCATTCCTTTTGGAGGAATAAACTCCCCCTTGTTATGAGTCAAACCCAATGGCTCAGTCTAACTGATTTGATTTCTATCCGAAGTATCTGTAGACAGAACAGCATTACTGGCTTATAAAGTAATCGGTGTCATTCAGGCATCCATGTACACATACACGTTGTCAGATTATTATTGCAAACCAGAGATTATCATAAGCTTCAGAATTTACAATTATCAACATGTTATTAATACTTAGAATAATGACTTATAGCAAAAAGAAATAATTATGAGAAGATATACCTTTTTTCATTAGCATCTAGGAGTCTCTTCATGGACATGTAAATGGAACAAGATTAACTGCATGCACAAATATTAAATCCTGTCTCTGCACAGGGAACTTGTAAAACTGTTACATGTCAAAGTATACATACTCGTGCACATTACACTATAAATGCCAAAAAAAAAGGGAATACGTGGAAAACAAATTAAATACACTCGTTTCTCCAGTGTTAGTAGCACATTACCGGAAACTGAAAGATGGTACTTCTTTATTGTTAAAATTTTTCTTTTGTGCAACTGACGTTTTACTCACCAGAACAAACCCCAGGTTTTCCCGTTATCTGCATGCAGTGGAACAGTAGGGGGAGCTCAATGCTTTTTTTTTCTCATAAATCTCACAGAATCAGGACTAGTTTCTTGGAAAACGTCTTGCCCCATAAATACAACAGGTTCGAATATCCAATGTAACTCAAAATATATCTAGAATTGTTCTTAGTATCCAACCTAAAATTTAACCACTTCTTAAAATTTCCTACTATATTCAAAGTTGCAGATCCATTAAACATTCTTTAGAGTAAAAAAATTAACTTCTTGCAATCTCTTCAAATGTATAACCAGCAAACCAAAACTAAATCTTTCAGAGCATTTTTATTTAGATTCTATGTCAGGTAATGCAAAGCCACAATTCAAAATATAACCGGATTAGGAAGCAGGCTAATAGAAACAGCACCCTGACAGCTTGCTTTATTATTATACCCACATCAGGGTAATAAATGGGTTTCATCTAATTATGTATTTAAACCATCTTAGCACTCTATACAACTCTCTATGTCCACAGCAGCATTTTGTAAGTGTTGAAAAGTCTCTTCAGACAAACGAAACCACTCATGTTATCCTTTTCCCTATTGATGAATTTCCATAATTCCCTGAAATATTATTATAGATTCACCAATCTTCCTTAAGAGAAGAGAGCACTATCTAAATTCAATGTTAAGTCCAGAGGAATTTGACTGATATACAGCAATCACTATACTACTACCATTAGCTTTGCGTCTCAAGTATGAGAATTTTTTCCATTTTTGCCTCAGTTCAGGTTCACAAATCATCCCATACTGGCTAAGATAACACACTATCTGGCTATCCTATTGTTATAACCAAAGTTATGTAACTAAAGTTACCACTATAACTGAGGCTTCCAACACAACCCACATTTTTACTTCAGTATGTAACTGAGTGCCTCAATTCCAGCAGAAGTATCAAATGGAAGCCAATTATTTTCTATCTTCTAACTCAGTTTTCTCCAGTATTTTAAATCACAGAATCATAGAATAATTTGAGCTGGCAGGGACCTTTAAAGGTCATCTGGTCCAACCCCCTGCAAAGAGCAGGGACATCTCCAACTAGATCAAGTTGCTCAGAGCCCCATCCAACCTGGCCTTGAATGTTTACAGGGATGGGAAATTAAATACATTAAATAGATTAGCAGGAATCCTACTTTCCTCAAGTATTTGTGATGGCTTTACATAAGACTTAAAGAGGACCATTTTTTCTTAGTACTACAAATTTTCTAATGGATTCTCATATTAAGATAGAAGATAGAAAGATACCTCCATTGTCACTGTACTTCCACTTAAAGGAAGATATTGATTAGTGGTTGTCTTAAGATCCTTCTCTGCACTCACTTTAAAACAATAAAGACTGGAAATGGTCTCCTGATGGACTTCTAATATTATTTTATAAAATTATATATAGCAATAAAAATCATTTAATTGGCCATCTGAAAATGCAATTGACCAGGTCATAATTTTTATCCTTATGTCACTTATCACTCAGACATTTCCTTTTGTTTTTCATTAAGAGATTTGGTAGTAAAGTGCAAAAGTTATTGATGCTCCTATTAATATAAGATACAAAGCATATACAAAGTACAGGATTAATTACTGAAGCTTCCAAATTCTTGCAGTGAATTTGTGTTTCAACTGCATATTGAAAAGGCAACTTTAAGAAGTACTATTACACAGAAGGAAGTATTTATTTACTGTTCATATTGACTGGAAAAATATCCCATTGACTCATCATTTTACATACTCTAACACTATATATTAAAGTTATGTAGAAAGAGGTACTTGCAGTTTCCTAACTGCAAATTGTCAGTCTGCATTCACATACAAATTATTTTCTACACTGAATGTTCTCCATTTATATTTGTTTGATATTTGCTACCTTTTAAGACCACTAGGTGAAAAAAATATATATAAATGTGAGAGAATGAAAATGCAGTCCCTTTAAATCTTTTGCTAATGGCAGACTCTTTGATTTATGGTGTTGAATGACACCTAAATCTGTAATGGTAAGTGTGTGGTATCCACTGGAATTCCACCCAGAGTATCCAATTTTTATTTACTCTGCTGTGAAATTACTCAGGCAGAACAATATAGAAATATTTTTTACTTCCAGTGTTGCTGTAGTAGTGATCACTTTATATGTACAGTTACATAAAGTGCATCCTGTGCTAAGTACTCAATCTCAGCTGGAACACTTTGCTTGCATTGAATTACAAAAATATTTTTTGTAAAACCCAAATCTTACTGCATACTTGTCTTTTGAGTAGGCATTGCTCAGGTAATTTAACCGAGGAAATGATACAATGCAAGATGATAATTTTTCACTTTACATACTAACCTTTGGTGTTAAGGTTGTGAAAAGTATTGTGGTGTGTTTTAATTTTTGATTCATCTTCCATTACAAAACTATGGCCAATGAGATAGTTACCCATCGTTCTTCTAGTGACAGACTATGGACTGCAAAAAAATCCTCAGATGATACACTCTTTGGATGATGAAAGGAATTGTGAATACTACTTTCCAACTAAATACTAGAAGAACTACCTCTATCTGGGCACTGTGTAACTCTTGTCTCCCTGTTTTGTGACACAGAAAGAAATAAGGTGGGAATGATGGCCTACCGGATTATTCCAATGGCTAGACTATTGCTGAGGATGCATGGTGAAATATTCACAGAACAAACTGGAGGATTCACACCATTACAGTGTCTTTGTCAAACATCTTAAAGGGAGCTCAGGGTCTGATGCTACTGCATATGATTATAAAAACCAGCATAATTCTATTGAAGATGATGGAGTTACAACATTTTGAAACTTGAATGGAATCATAATCAGGTAGCATATACCCAAGAGCAGACTGTGGAATAAAAGTAAAAGAATAGGAAAAGAATGCTTGAGGTCTTAGATAAATAATCCAAACATCTAATGTCATTAACACTTATAACCTAGCAAAGCATGAGATGTCCTACTGACTGCAAATGAACTAGACATTATATAAAGACAGGGAGAGACTGTTCAGTAGGGGCTGTTGTGACAGGACTAAGGATAACAGTTTCAAAATAGAGGGAGGTAGATTTAGGTTAGATATTAGGAAAACATTTTTTCCAATGAGGGTTGTAGAACACTGGAACAGGTTGCCCAGAGAGGTGGTGGATGCCCCATCCCTGGAAACGTTCAAGGCCAGGTTGGTCGGGGCTCTGAGCAACCTGATCTAGCCGGGGATGTCCCTGCTCCTTGCAGGAGGGTTGGACTAGATGACCTTTGGAGGTCCCTTCCAACCCTAACCATTCTAAGTCTCTATCGGTTAATAGGTTTGCATGATGAAATAGCAAAAACTAACTTATTTTGGAGTTGCACAAAAATAGGAACTCCATAAAGAATAAAAGTTGCCTTGTAAACAAAAAACAATGCTAATTCAAGAAGCTGAAAGAAAAATATACCTGAATGTGAAGAACATAAGAAATAAGCACAAAAGATATCTTAACAGAAATGAGAGAATTCCTATGCTGCCAAAATACAGATTTGTAATTCCGGTCACAGAGATGGAAGAATAGTATCTCACAGACTAGATCTTGGGAGGAACGCTTTATCACAGAACTTGCTGAAACTTCTGGGAGGATATTTTAATCTATGTAGTTAACAAATAATAAAAATACAACTATGATAGCCTAGATACATAATTGGCATCCATTTAATTATAAAAACAGTAGATAAACAATAGGACAAATGTCATCCCAGAGACAGCAGGTGCTAATATTGAATGCTTAAGTATCTATTTTTACTGAGCTGCTGTAGTACTGTGATATCAACTCATTACCAATCTAATGATTTAACATGTCATACAGCTATGTAAAGTGGTTTGGTTTTTTTTCAGGGCTGGAATTTATGATGCATTTCCACCAGACCTGTGCAGACCACATGGGAACAGTTGGCTGATGCAGCTGATCCAGCAGCTTATTGCCACATAAAAGGTGGTCTGGACCACTGTATGCCTATCAGCCATTTCCCTTGAGAAGGCTTGAAGGGTCATCTGAACCTTTGGGAAGCTAACGCAGTTCTTTAAACTAACAACAAACTAACCCCGGGGTGGGGGCGCGGAACCAAACAATAAAATAGGAACAGTTCCATACAGAGTTAAGGCGTTAAATCAGCTGGTCAGGGCCAGGGCTGGCATCTCACCCACGGTGAGAGCGTGCAGCACAGGGGAGAGAACTGCAGGGTGATGGAGGGCCGAAGTCTCTCTCTGCCTCTTCTGTGCCATTTGCCTGCACTGCGAGCACCAGGGCCTGCTGCCCACGGCGGCCATCTCACTGACAAAGTGCGCTGCTGACAGGAGCCATCGCACCCCACAGCGCCTAGCAGGGACCGTCTGTCCCCTCTTGTCCCTGCGGCTGCCAGGGCACCTTCCCTCTCCTTCAGCCTCTGCCTGCCCTCCCCAGCCAGAGGAAGGGCGAGCTCTGGACTTCACCCAGCTGCGAGCTCAACCTGCCACTCGCCAGCACAGACATCTGCAGAGAAACGGCAGCCCATCAGGCGTTATTTTAGGGAGAACTGTCTCTCTTCGCCGCAGGGTGGTTTCTGGAAGCGGCTGCGTAGCTCAGTAAGGCCGCGGGTCGACCCGCCCAACGGCAAAGAGCTGCGGCCCTCACCGCGCCGGGGAGAGGCGCCGAAACGCAGCACCGCTGCCATCACCAGAGTCCCCGGCGGAGGCAAAGAGCGAAAAGTCACCATTTCCTCCCTGCAGAGCGAAGCAGCAGGAAACATGCGCGCCGCACCGCGGCCCGGCCCGCCCGCTGCCCCCTAGCCCCGCGCGGCCCCCGGCCGCGGCTGCGTGGGCTGGCGTGCAGCCGAGCAGGGCGCCTTCCGGCCGGCAGGGGGCGCCGCGGCCGCCGCGCCCCGGAGCGGGAGCGAGCGAGGGGCGGCCGTTTCGGCCGTGTCCGTGCGTGGGAGCGCGGGACGGGGTCGTGGGGGATAAACTTCTCTACAGAGCATCCCTCCACTGATGCTGATTGAAAAAATCTGTGGGATCAAGAGAGCATTTGAAGAACGAAATTCAGAATATCGAACAATTTGTGTGCTTTTTCAGAAATAAGTCGTCCGTAAGAGCCTCAATAATAAATGTTTAAAACTTCACATAATACAAATTAACACAGTGTTTTTAACCCTTCCGTAATCATTAGTCTGTACCTTACAGCCTTGGCAGACAGCTTTTACTTTAAAATAAGTAACACTGGGAACCTTTCAGAAGGTGATTCGTCAAAACAACACCTACTGGAATAAATTTATTATATCAGTTGAAGGGAATTGCAAATATTGGATGTTATCCATTTAACAGTAAAGAACCAGCAGACACAATTGATTTGTGGGTCTAAAAAAAAACCAAACCAAACCAAACAAACCAAAACCTGATTAGGATGGTGTATTGGAAGGATAATTTGCTCTACTCAGACATACGGATGGCCTCTGAATTAACTGCAAGTAGTCATAAACAAGACTGAGATGTACTTGTGCATAGCACTGTGAAAACATCTTCCTTATGAATTATGGCAATCAAAAAGCTCTTGCAAGATATTCCATTGCTTAGGATGAGGCACTGACCAACTACGAGAACCCTGTGACGTTGTTATACATCATCTGCTGGTTCACCGTCATGTGGGTGCCAAGTTCAGATATTGTTTGGAATCTGTCAAAACATCACAGAAAACGTGTCTCAAGCAGAAGAGACAGAGGAGAGTGACAATAAGTATCTCGAGGCATATGGAAGGAAGAAATTAAAAACTGGAATGGATCAGTGCAACAAATGATACAGAGAAGACAAAACAAAGCAGTGGTTTCCCAATCTTTGCTGGCTTCTGAGGACAAATACTGAAGATGCAGGGTGCTTAATACCATCCTTTCCTCCCTCTCTCACTCTCACTTTCAACTTTTAATTTCCTGTGTCAGTAAAACATCTTGCAGGCAACGGGTTGCTATGAGGCGTGCATTGGAGACTACTTGGATAGAGGAATATGAGATTATTAATGCTACAGGGGAGGCTCATCAGGAAGTATCTGACCAGGATTAGGTATGGATAGATCTACGGATAATAATTATCTGTATGGGCAATAATGGTGTCTGTCATTTACTGATAGTTCTTATTAGGATAAAATATTTATAAAGGATGTTTCGCGTTTCAAAACAAAAGCCAACCCTTACGGAGCTGAGGGCTGGAAAGAAATTTCCTCACAGGTTTATGATCATGTAATTCTCCATAATGGGGGTTCTTCTGACTTCCACTAAGTCACAAAGCAAATGGGTAAAACTGTGTAATGGCTATCTGCTGATGCTACATTCAGGACTGGATGGATCATCCATTAAAAATCTGATGTCAATGGGAGCGGTACATAGAGATTAAATTTATAGTCTCTGGGGTGTCTTTCCTCCTTAAAAATGTAAAATTAAATTATCATTCTGCATTTGAGGTGCACACTGTATTCATGACTTCTACACTGAGCATACAAAAGAGTTGGTTAAGAAAGTAGAGTCAGACTTCATCTACTGGGAATGTGACAATGTTGTCTGAGGTATGTCCTTTCCAACAGAACTGCCATGCCCTCAGTTCGTGGGGGGGATTTTGATACAGTTCACCCAAAGGTCACAAATTCATCGACCCATTCACACCCTTCCTTTAGACATGATGCCAGAAGATGGTTGCTGCGGACTTGAACGCTGTGTACCAGTGTTCTAGGTACAAAGCAGTTGCACACCATGGAGTACCTTTTGTGTACCATGCACCCTGCTGGGCCCCTGCTTTTAGAAGAAAACTCTGGAACGTTGAGAATTAACTTAATGAGGATTTTTTTTCCCCTCCCTTTCATTACTTATTCACATTTTTACGTAAGCCGTCCCTGTAATTTAATCTTTAGAAATCTTTATTGGATTTAATATTAATGCATTAATCTGGGACCAAAAGACAGATAGATAAACACACAGACAAACCTACGTACATATAGGTTTTAAAATAGAGAAGATGGTTTGAATTAAATACAATTTTTAATTAATAGCTAAAAGTTTAGTTTAGTTTACTAAAACTCATGTATTAATTTACTGGAGTAAAGAAATGTAATTATAAAAAAAAAAGATTCCAAGTTCTATGAATTGTTTTTATGCATTATACATAAGTCCACTCTATGTGGATCTATGTGGAAATAATGCATTTTTAAAGGAAAAATGTTTCATGCTCTAAAAATTGATTCACTGTATTTCCTCATTATTTTATTCTCATCTTTTTATTTGCTCCTAGTCCTACACCTTTTGGCAGACCCTACTTAATTCATATTGTTGGTACACACGCAGAGTTTTAAGAAAGAGCACATGAATTTCAAAGCGGATGTCAAGAGGAGCTAGGGAGGACATCACACCTGAAGCTCGAAGGTGCGAGAGCGACGCGCCTCTCTACCCATTTCGTAGGCTAGTACGAGTTTCCCAGCAGATTTTGCAACATTCCCAGAGACAAAAAGTTTAATATGGAGGTGGGCAAACGAAGGGCCGGTGTGGAAATTTCACAATGAGTTTATGAATCCACAAAGACTAGAAGCTGTGTCAATAGGTCCCGTCCAACCGTGTGCCATCACCTGAGCGGGACCGGCACTGACGGCGAGCGAGGCCGGGGCTGGGAGCCACCAGCGTCGCCTGAGCAGAGGCTGCAACAGCGGAACGCACAACGCGAGGCGCGCAGCTCTTCCTTGCAGGCGCAGGGAGGGGGCAGGCAGGCCGTCGGGGCTGCTGCGGCCGCACCGACTTCCTGCTGCCGGGCGATCCCGCTCCGGCTGGCGGTGGGGAAGGTGCTGCTGCCCTCCCGGTCCCTTCGCTCCTGCCAGCTGTCACATTCCCTCCCCGTCCCTGCTAACCCAAGCCATCTCTTCTAGGACGGGCACGGAATAAAAATGCTTGTCCCTGACTAAAAACAAAGGAGGCGAAAGCCAACGCGACGCCCCGCGCTAGGGAAGCGCTGCCCTGCAGGACGGACCGGGCCAGGCTGCGTTTCTCGCGGCCATTTGGTGGGAAAAACCGCCCGGTCTGTGCCTGCACTCCACCTCCCCTCTCCTGCCCTCCGCCGCCACCGCTGCAGGGCGGGCGGGGGCGGCCTTCGGGCGCCGGGCCTGGCGGGAGGCGGCAGCGCGGGAGGGGGGCGGCTCCTCCGGCCGCTCACCCTCAGCGTGCGGTGGCGCGGGGGGAGCGGGAGAGGCGGCGGGAGTGACGGTCCGCCATATTCCTGCCTCACCACGCCCGCGGAGCCGAACCATTGAAAAGCCGTGCTTGCCGAGCCTTTGCCTGCCTTTCCTCCCCGGCAGCTCCTCGCCACCCGCCCCCTCTCTCGTCCTTACAGGCCGGGCAGGGGCCAGCCGCCGCAGCTCCCCAGCAGCGGCTCTCCCCGCCGCCGCGCTGGGAAGGAGGGTCGGCCGTGAGAGCAAGCTCTTCCCCGCAGGAGCCGGGCTGCCTCGCCGGGGCACGGGGGAAATGCATGCGCTGAGTGGGGGCAGGGATTAGCGGGCGTTCGCTTTTCCACAGGGCGTGGGGTGGTCGCGGTGGAGGTGGCGGTGGCGTCCGCCAGGGACGCTCGGGGACCGCGTTGGCTGCGGGCGGCGGCGAGGGAAGGGGAGCACCGGGGCGAGGGGCGGCGGTGGCGAGCGGCTCGGCTGGGTAGCGCTGCTGGTGTTGCCGCCGCGGTGCGTGTTTCCATGTTGCTTGGTGCATGATTTAGAGGAAAGGAGGAGTTGGCAGCGGCGGGTGTCAGCGGCAGGGAGCGGGGATCCGCGCCGCCAGCGGCCCTGCCTCTTCTTTCTCCTCGCTCCTCTGTGATAGCGAGGCGGCTGCCTGCGCTTGCCCTGCGGCGCCCGGCGGGGGCTCCCGGCCAGAGCGCGCCAGTGCCCCCCGGGGCCGGTGCAGCGGGGTGCGTGTGTGTGCGTGCGATTTTAGGGGGGGTGGAGGTTGTGTCTGAACCAGTTAGGAAGAATGACTCTGGAGTCCATCATGGCGTGCTGCCTGAGCGAGGAAGCCAAGGAAGCCCGGCGGATCAACGACGAGATCGAGCGGCAGCTGCGCCGGGACAAGCGGGACGCCCGCCGGGAGCTGAAGCTGCTGCTGCTGGGTGAGTGCGGGCTGCCGCCGCCGCCGCCCGGGGCTGCCTCCGGCCGGCGCGTTACATGGCGGGGCCGGGGCGGCGGCGGCGGGGCCGGCTGGGCTGCCCCCGGGCGCTGGCCGCCTCCGCCGCGGGGAGCCGGCGGCCGTCCCCGGGGGGGCCGCGGCGGGGCGTGTGTGCCCGCCGGGGGGCACGGCCGGCCGCGGAACGAACGGCTGCGGCTCCAGCCGGGTGGGCTTGGGGTGGAGGGGAAGCCTCCAAAGCCTTCCAAAATGGAGAGGGGAAGGATGACGGGTGAGTGAGGGGGTGCGGGCTGTGTGTGTGTCGGGTGGGGGGGCACATGGCGGCGGCGGTGTGTGGGGGGAGCGATGGCGAGGAAGCGGATTAATGGAGGGGCTGGCAGGGGGAGTCGCTGTGCGAATCGGCGGTGGCGGGTTTAGTATCTCTATTGTTCTGTGAGCCTCGGGGAGACTGTTGGCTCACTAGTTGCATTTTTTATTTATTAATTTTTTTAAATAATTGTGGTTTTTATTTAGTGAGGGGAAGGGGCATAAGGGACTTGTGCTCAGACTGTAGGCAGGTTTTTAGAAAGAGGAGGAAACCGTAAAGCCCCAGGTGCACGCACGGAGCTGAGGAGTAACCTGGAGCATGCAGGATGACAGGATCCTTAATACCCTTGCAGTCCATCCACTATTCAGGAAATAAAATCTGTCTTATAATTTCTCTTTAATTAAAACAAAGGTTGTTATTTTGGAGCCGCAGATAACGCAGAGGCAGTGTTTATCTCATGGAATTTTGTCTTGTGTTAAAACAAGCCTTTTGAATTGAAAGTATGTCTCTCCTTCCATAGCCAGCGTGCTCTGCTGTGTCGGCTGGCTCCCCTGGTAATACGGCTTCTGCCTGGGACTCTCAGGCCTCGAAATGTGTCCGCACCGCTGTGCGGATCAGGAGGGATGTTCCAAGTGGACACGGGATGTTTATGCTGAAGATTTTTGTCTTGGGTCGTGTATATGAAAGTAGTGATTTATACTGGGGGAGTAAACTACCTTTTCAGTGAGGTGAGGGAAGTTAAAAGGAAAAGTCGGAATACATTTTAGTGCTTCCATGTGAATACGCTGTTTCTGCAACTTGTCTTCTGGGTATGGAGAAAGGTGTTGGGATCTTTAACTGGTGTGGGAAAGGAGTGATGGAGACAGATGCAGCACTCCCCGTGATAACTAACATTCTGTCTAATTTTGTCCTGATTTTGTGTGATGGTAGTGCATGTTGTGACTGTTTGAAGATTCACAAAGAAGATAAAATAGGGAATAGATAGCTTGCTTTTGCTTAATTTTATGGATGTTTAATTACTTCATTATATACATTCACTTCAGCAGAGGCTCTTGGCATATTTGACCTGTTACTCAGGTCCAAATAATTTCTGTTTTCCTGATTTTTCTTGCAGTAGCGCTAGAGGCTTCTCCCAAATTTAAAAAAATGTGTAAGATTTACTGAATGAGACTGATATATTACCGAGAGAAGGAATTTGGAGATCTGCTTCTGCAATTAATAGTGCAGAGCTTGTACTGCTTTCCAAAGTCTTCCGAACAGTAATGTGCAGTGTAGGGGTGGGTGTTGGTAGATTGGGGTCCAGTTGTGGCATCACTTTGGATGAAATGGGATGCAGTGACTGGAGGGAGAAAAGGGGAGGAGCCAACCCATAGAAAGGGTTGGGGAAAACTCTCTTTGAGTGCTTGTATGAAAGATTTTTTTGCAGTTGTTGGGATTGGTGCAAACTGAGAGTTCTGACATGCTTCTGAAGGTGTAAGCGTGATGTACTAGAGACCAAGACGGGTAATGAAATCAGTACAGAGATTGTTTCTGTGCACACATTTTTGGTCTTTCGCTTTGTCAGCCTCTCTCCTGTGTTTCGCCGAAAGTGTGTGTGCATGGGCAGCTGTTCGGATTAACACTTAATGATCTCACTTTGTCGAATGCAGTATAGTGGTGAACCACTGTTGGAGTCCTGGGATTGAGTAAAGATTCAAGTTTCAATTTGTAAACAAATTTTGAGGAAAACTTTTTTATTAGTGGGTTTATTTTGGGTATCCGACAGCACTTTTTTTTTTTTAAGTCACTCTCACTGCTTCCCCAGTATAGGCAGTCGCTTGGTAATTAAGTTTGTGTGGGTCATTCACATGGTTATGAGGCAGACAAAACCGTTTTAGAGTAGAAAAGTAGTCATTAAAAACGATGAGGCTGTTAGCGCGAAAGCCATCTGAAATTGCTTAAAGTAGTGGTTTTTTAAAAAATAGAGTAAACCTTTACTATCCTATTACATGCCTTGCTCTCTCAAAACTTAAATTACTAGTGTTGCTTAATTTTATGTAAATTAGGCAAACGTGGTTTTGGTTTGGTCCCCCCCCGCCCCCCCCCGCGAAGTACCAACTTAGTCCCACTTTGTAAAGTATTGTGAGACTTAAAGGCTTTTGTATGCAGGACTGAGGCTTCTCCTTTGGCTTATGAGGAGAGTACTAGCGCAGTTTAAGCTGAGCCACATTACTTGACCATGCGCGTTTTTCAGACTTGTTGCAAGTGCGAAGTGAAAGGTATTATTAACTCAAAAGATTTTAAGGCATCTAGCATATGCTAGATGATTTTCTTATACTTGTTTAAAAATTAGATGTACAGAAATACAAATGAAGATATTTAGCAAATATAAAGAAAACAATAACATTTTTATATCATAAGAGAAGGTTTTTCCCCGCCTTAATTTGTGGAAGA
The DNA here is from genome assembly GCF_036417535.1 of Chlamydotis macqueenii. Lineage (NCBI taxonomy): Eukaryota > Metazoa > Chordata > Aves > Otidiformes > Otididae > Chlamydotis > Chlamydotis macqueenii. The sequence goes on along the minus strand of NC_141593.1, from coordinate 39,509,352 downwards.
TACTGTGCTTCCTTGCGAAGTGAGTTGATTTCCTCCTAACTGTTACTATGTGACTAACTGTCGTAGTTCAGCCCCGATCGGGACCAGACTACCCAGTCTCTCTCTCACTCCCCCCACCTTCCGAGAGAACAGGGAGAGATGATATAAAGAAAAACGGCTCGAGGTTTGAGATAAGGACAGGGAGAAATCCTTAAAGTGCGTCCGTGCGCGCTGTGCTTGGTAAGCCGTTTTTTGTGTGTTAATGATGATATCTTTTTACTTTTCATGGGATGAAAGAGTTTAAAATGCTAAGTCACTTACGGAAAACTTTTACTGCATGCTAAGATTATTTTGAAGTATTAGTATAAAAGTAGACCCTCTCTGTGATGAAACATTGACATACAACTTCTAGACACTTTACTGTACATAATTGCTTAATTTTTGGAAAAGATTAGAACAGAACAAAGTAGTCTTTTACTATTGTAGTTCTGAAAAAAAAAAACAGAATTCAGAAATACACACTGAAACATATTAGAAAGAAATAGTAGTAGTTTGGCTAGCACAACTTGGCTGTAATGTTTAAGGCACTTTGGAACAGATTCAGTCTTCCACTGAATTTGGTTTTAAACTCATGTATTTTCCAAATTCTTCTGGATTTCATTACGGCTGAGCACTTTGTAAAACCCTATGATTGTTCTCCAGAGCTTACAGTTGTTAATATCCATCCGTTATTTGCTGTTAGCTGTAAAAACGTACACCAATTTTATAATTGGAAAAAAGAGGTGTTTTAATGTTTTATGTTGGTACATGCCAAAAAAAACCCCAACCCTGTACAGTGTTCTACATGCTTGTATTTTAAGCACATGTGTACATACTTCTTATTATGTACTGAGAGCCATGTGCTGTAGGTCTTACGTATATCATGTTGCCTGTCCATGGAAATTTTGCGTGGTTGCAGAAAGCGGCATTTGGACCTGTGTGATGGATTGTAGGCATAAACCTTCATTCCTGGATATCCTCTGCCTGTACACTCTATATGTCTAGAGTATCTAGGAAGATAATCTGGCAGTATCATGCTAGATGGCTAGCTATGCCTACATATCTGTAAACTGTGGCCAAATTAAGTACTGGAGGTGTGTGACAGTGTTTGCTGTTTTGTGACATACTATTGGTATTGTGTCACACGCGAAACGCAGTTTTCTACAGGGTAGGTCTTTCTTATGTTTGAGGTAGCAGCTGTGTCAGTGAAGAGAGTTGCTTGATAAAAGTGTTCTTTTATTCCCCGTGGGTTACCAAAGGAAACAAGTGGAAGATAAGCCATTTGAATTGTGTGAATGGCAACCAGTCTTAATGTGGAAAGACGCTTTTGAACATAATGTGAATATGCAGCGAGCAGCAGGATATGTATGCATTTATTTTCTTATACCTGTGTCAGCTGAATTAAAGATTCACATACAGAACTTGGTGGATTAGCGAAGGCTTAAACTTTCAGTAGGTAAGTTGAAGAGAAAGTGGGTCCATTAAGCCAGTGATGGAATACACTGATTTTATGTAACTTTTTCTTCAGCTACAGAAACAAGCAAGCTTCCTTATTTTTCCTGTAACTTCTGTATCAGTCTGTCTTACTCACACTGAACACTTTCAAATAATTGTATATAGTTACCACAGTACATATTTACAGCTGTAAAATGAACAAATAGTTAAGGTACATCTTGATATGTGTTGTAACTAGATTGGTAAATATCTCTTATTTGGAAGAAGCTGTTTCTAAGGAAATATAATTTCATTCTGAATGTGAAACACCTTTTATATATTACTATGTAGGCATATACGTCTGCATATAAAACTAACTTTTTTTTTTTGAGGGAAACACAAATTGTCAGCTGAATATCACTGTGATAATATATAAGGACATATATGTAGAACGTATTTAAGAACGTTTAGTGCATCAAGAAGGAATATTTTGTTTGCAGCCATGCAGCCGTTAAAAAGTATTTGTTGCTGTTTTTGTTTTACTTCTTTAGAAGTGATCTGCATCCACTGAGGATAATAGGAACTGGTTGAGGGCCTGAATAATTAAAGAATTCTAGATAATTTTATTCATATGTCAGAGAGCCATATAACCCCGAATTTGTATCTTACATTGGCAAAAAATATTGAATTAGTGCAGGAGGGATAAGTATATGCTGAGCAGAAGAATCTCTCAAGAGTGGACATTTGAGTGTTAAAAGTTAAGGAATAGTAATTCTGCTTTTGTAGGTGCTGCAAATTATTTTTTTTATTGATATATAATGGCAATTTCATAGAGGAATGCATGTCTTTTGAAATAATATGACAATCTCTGCAAAATTAATCCCAGGAAGGTGTGAAATAACATTATAAGGTAGATGTGTGACTGATGGTAATTAGCTTTGTTGCAGTAATGGAATATTTTCAACACTGAGCACTTTTTCTTGCCCTGCTGAATGGTGCAAAACTCAGGAAAAATCTGTTCTTCCGCTTGAATGCTTCCATGTATGAACTGTTAGTTTGGAAGTTTTTCAGCATTCACCTATTAATTACTCTAATTATAAAACCTCTGACTGGCAAGAATGAAGAGCCAGGAAAGCAGTACAAAACCAAGGAAGGATTAGAATGTAGGAAATGCTAGGAAGCCGTATATGTGGTGTTCTTAGCCTTAAAGAAGGAAGCATGCAGCAAACTTGTAAGTGTTGTTAACTCTGTGCAAAGAAGTTAGATGCATTAATGCTAGAGGACGTGAGTCTAAAAGATACTACGGTTTTAGAAGTTAAAACTTTTGAAAATTACTGGAGGAGTTCCAGGAACAGCACAAACATTTTTTCAAGCTAAATTAAAGATTAAATCTTAAATGTTCTGAAAGCACATTGTTCCCCCAATAAGTAATGCTGATACAGAGACTGAACTGAAGGGTGATTGTCTACAGCTTTTTGTCCTTTCTGGGTTTTCGAAGGACAAATGGCATGGAATAATCAAAATACTTAATTTGCACGCTATGCTTAGTGTTTAACAGTACTGTGGAGTTTTATCCCAGAACCCCTGTGCTGGTGCAGTTGCCAACTGCAGAAAAGTGCTGTTGTTGGTTTTGTTCTGCATTTGAGAAGGAGCTGTGGATATTCCAGAAACAGAAATAAACTCCAGCAAACAAGATTCCTCCTCAGTTGATCCGTTCAGGTTGATTCATCCAGCAGACTACTGATACAAATGATACCATTTAGGTGAGCCCCACCATGGTGGTTTTGTTTTTTTTTGTTGTTTGTTTTTTGTTTTTTTTTTTTTCTGAAGAGGACGTGGTGTGCAGTATGTGGGTAGCTTGAATAAAGCAACAGAACATCAGGAAGTTTCTGCAAGTGGAAAACCCTAGTGATTCACTGAATTGAAAAGATAGAGGCTGAATCATTCTTGCCTTTGCAGAGCTGAGCTGTGTATCGACACCTTCGTCTCAGAGCTGTCTCGTTTGTAAGTTAGGTTGACCTGCTCTGTGTCTGGAAGAAGCATCTGTTACAAATAGGGCTAGGTGGTTTTGTCTAGTGCCTGGGTCTGGTTTTGTCTCAGAGCAAATAGATAGATTAAACGTCTACCCAAGGTCCTATCCTTATTGATTTTCTGTGCTTTTTGTTTTATATCTGGGAGAATGCCACGGTGGTCCTTGCGGAAATGCTTTGGGACTCGGCCCCAGTTATCAAAAGTCTGTTAAAGGAGGATTTGTTTTTCCCCAAGGGAAATTGTGGAAGAGGCAGTTAGCGATTGAGATATGTTATATTCCCGTGCCGCCACCCCCCCCCCCCCCCCCCCCCCCAGTCTTCTCTCCTGTTCAGAGATGAATGCAGCTAGGTCCTTAACTCTTCTGATGTTAACTGAAAATTCAGGTCTCATCTTGGTAAATACCACCAAATGTGGATCATGAGGTTTTTTTTCCAGATGAGGTTAGCCCCCTTCAAGTTGAATCCAAAGTAAGAGCTCAGGTTTACTATTCTGTAGGAATTTGGTGTCATTGAATGTGATGGAAACCCAACCTGTTACAGATTCTTTTAGTAAACAGGAATTGAGAGTTTAGAAATTGCTGGTTTATTTATGATATAGCCATGAAATCAAACAAAGTCTTCTTTATCAAAGTTTTATAAACTGAGGTACTGTGTAATGAACATGTCTTAGGTAGGTTTTGAAGTTCTCAGTTAGGTAAAAATATCTTAGATTTCACAATATTTGCTCTCATGGCACAGAATATATATTACTGCCTAGTCTTGTTAGTATGTCTGTCACTGTACCTGAGCTATATGCTCACTGGCTCCTAGCATACTGCTTTTTGGTCCTTGGCTCGTTCGCTGCTGTACCAGCTGCAAACTGGAAAGAAACAAGATAATCTTCTGCAAGAATCCTTATACTAAGGATTTATGCAAGTTAAGGAAAGTTGCTTTTCTCTCCTTTTTCTATAAACCTATCACAGGAGAGTTTTTAAGTCTTTTCACTGTTAAGGTTAAGTCTTCAATGTTAATGTTAAATATCTTTCTTGTACTAGAGACTATTGGAAAAGAGTGCTGAAAGCTATTCCAGCCCACGTTTCTCAGTGAATGGAGTGAGAAAAAGAAAGTCAAACAGAAGGTTTCTGTAGCAGCAACTGCTAACTTCAAAGGCCAGAAAAACTCAAACGCATAGAATTTGGGAAAGATGCCATAGTTCCTTGTGCTTTTAGGAACTGATCAGGTGTGGGGAAACTGAAGATCAAGTATGGAACGCTTATTTTAATCTAGCGCTGGATTTACTAAGCACTGTATGTGCCTCTTGATCTCATAGACCAGAACAGTAAAGGTAATGGAAATTAAATGCTGAAAACAAAAGGCATTATTCATATATCTTCAACAGGGTCTTATGTAGGTGTCCAGCTACTTGGATTATTTTATGTTTGCCATTTTGGAGTATGTTGTCTAGATGATGTTGAAATCAATGCTCACGTTGATACTGAAAACTTTTCAAAGGTGGTTTAGGAAAAAGGAACAGTTTTTTAAAAAAAGGGAAAGAAAAAAACCCCCCTCAAATTCTCTTTTGTTACATGCACAGTTTCCTTAACTTAGTGGATCTTTTAGAGAGAAAATAATAATTCTTACAGTAATTCTCACTTCTCCTTCTCTTTTTGTGTCTTTGTTTGTAAAAAGGAAATAATAGTAGCCTAGAAACTGAGACGCTGTATGGTTGTGCTGGGGAAAAAAGCCTAAAGAATAAAAGGCATGATCTTACACATATGTTTAAATAGCTCTGGTTAAATTATCTTTTTGTCCTTTTCATTTCATGTTTGTGTGTTGATGGAACCTGACACCTAGAAGTATTTTCAAGAAGAGTGACAATCTTTGTGCCAATTTAATCTCTCCTGTCCTGAGACTGCTAATTTTTATTGGGAGTGATTACAATGTGTGCACCTGGTCATCATTAACAATAGCTTATCTCAGAGTGCAGGCCACCAGGCAGCTGTCTGACTGACTTTTGAACACTGCTGACCTGGCTCGTAGTTGACGATCAAAGTCCCTTTATCTCATTACCACTCCCCTAATCTGTCAAGTCTCCTTTTAAGTGAATTTTTGTGGGGGGTTTTCATCTGGGATGAAGGCCAAGTCTGGGTGCGTTGCCCCTTCGTCAAGGCAATCCTCAACATGAATACAGACTAGGGGGTGGATGGATTGAGCACAGCGCTGTGAAGAAGGATTTAGGGGTACTGCTGGGTGAAAAGCTGGACGTGAGCTGTCAATGTGCACTTGCAGCTCAGAAAGCCAGCTGCATTCTGGGCTGCATCAAAAGAGGAATAGCCAGCACACTCAGGGAGATGATTCTAACTCTCTACTCCACTCTCATGAGACCTCACCTCGGGTATTGCCTCCAGCTCTGGAGTCCTCTGTACAAGAAAGACATGAACGTGTTGGAGTGAGTCCAGAGTGGGCCATGAACATGGTGAGAGGACTACAGCACCTCTCCTGTGAGGACAGTTTTGAGAGAGTTGGGACTGTTCAGCCTTGGAGAAGAGGAGGCTCTGGGGAGACCTTATTGCAGCCTTCCACTACCTAAAGGGGGCTGATAGGGAAGACAGACTTTTTACCAGGGTCTGTAGTGACAGAACAAGGGAGAACTGTTTTAAACTGAAAGAGGGTAGGTTTAGATTGGACATAAGGGAGAAATTTTAATGACAAGGGTGGTGAGACACTGGAACAGGTTGCCCAGAGAAACTGTGAATGGCTTATCCCTGGAAGTGTTGAAGGTCAAGTTGCACAGGGCTTTGAGCAGCCTGATCTGGTGGAAGATATCCCTGTCTTTGGCAGGGTGGTTAGATCTTTGAAGATCCCTTCCAACCCAAACTATTCTGTGATTGGAGTGCTTTGGTAATAATAAATTCCTGGAATTGAAGATGTTATACCTGTTTCCAGTCTGATTGCTGGATGAAACAATATTTTATTTTAATCTATTTTTTTTTTTCCTCTGAAAATGCCTCTAAACATACTTTCTATTTTCTTGGTGAGAAGAGATAGTGTGAGATTTTTTGGTACAGTGTTCAGTTTCCTCATGGTCTCTGTCTCAGCATTTAAATGGTATATAAAGTAAAGAAGATAATAAATGTTTGCTCTGATCCATGAAAAGATGCCTGTCACTTAGATGTCTGTTTCTGCTGGTTTAGCAGCTGATTTCACAGAAAGGCAGAACAGACAATTTAGGAGTAAATTTGCTTTAATCAAAATATAAAATTGAGTATTTTCTACAAACAGGACTAAGATTCATTGGAATGAATGAATTTGAGTAAGTTAACTAATAGCATATTTGATCTAAATCTGTTGTTAGTGTCAGTAATATTTTCCTTTTAAAGATGGCTTGGCTTGTGATCATTTAGGCTTGGCTTTTAATACCATCTGTGATCATAGGAATCTAGAAACATTCTTAATCCAGAGAAATTTTTGTTCTCTTGGGCTTTATTTACTTAATTCCATTCGTTCATGTTTCTTATCTGCAAGACATGATAATAAGGAATTCTGATCCACTGTGTTTTGTTCTGTGTTTGGCAGTACAACAGGGTAAGACACTACTATTAATTATTAAATCTAGTTAAGGTTAAGAACTAAACTTGGGATAATCTCTAAAGATTTTAGCCTTTGAACCAAAACCAGATAAACAGAATTTGCTAATAGCTTAATTATGGCTGTACTCCCAATGACAAGTGCAAAACTCTGACATTGAACAGTGAAGTTAATATGTACGCTGTGATAGAAATTTGAGACAAGCATTCTCTGGGCAGTGGCATTCTTGTGCCTATAATTTTTTTTCCTTAAATTTACAACCATGTTAGTTTGTTAGTGCAGTTTTAATTTGGTTGTTCTCAGAAAATGCTTTGGCTGAATCTTTTGATTTACAGACTTTTTTGGTCTACAACTTGATGTAGTAAAGTGAGCAGCACAGTATTTAACTTTATACATTGCATATTTTGTCTGTGGACTTTTCCCATTAAATAATATAAAACCAGTAAAAGAGGAAAAGATACACAGCTTTTGTTGTTTAAGAAGGCAAAAGAAGATTTTTTTTTTTTTTTTTTTTTTACTGGTAGCTATGCAATGCTACTGTATATATATGACTTGTCAAGCCGTTAGGACACGTTCTTATGTTAGAACAGCTTCAAAAAGGGAAAAAAACACCATGACAGTATTTTTAAATGCCTTTGCTTTATATTTTAGTTGTTTGTATCCCCAAGGAGCGATGATATTATCTGGAATGTTCCAGAGCTGGAGAAACAGCTCACCACCTTCCATGCCAGTGTGTTTTATTTGTCCTGTTTACATGATACCAATCTACCTCAGCATAGTGACATGCAATTCGCTAATACCTTCCCATTTCTTTGCAAGATTTTTTATGTGCACAGAGACAAAAAATTCTGGGAAATGGTCAGAACAGAGCAGTAAGCAACACAAACGTTTATTTGTTGATTTAGTACGTCTGTTTTCTTTAGAACAATATTCCAACCTACCAGTCTCGACTGTAGTTTGGATATAGTGACATTAATTGTATACATCATTGTGCTTGGTAGCTCTCAGGCTTGCTTGTGTGGTTTTTGGTTTTGTTTTGTTTTTCTGTTGTTGTAGTGTCTTGTTTTTGGGAGTGGGATGCTTTTTGAACCAAAATATATGGCTTTTCCACAAAACACCAGCAACCTGTCTGATAACCTCTTTGTTTACTGTGGAATCTATTTTCTGGCATCAGATGAGGTATAAGAAATAAAATAACTACACTGCTCATCGGTTAAATTAATCATCTTCTTGAACATTGCATTTACTAATAACATCAAGGACAGAAAGAAAATATTCCAGTATCCCCTGTTCGTGGCTCAGTCTGGATGGTTCATAGTTCAGTCCAAACTCTGTAAGCATAGGGTGGATTTTCTAATCCTTTAATCATTCTCGTAGCTGTCTTTCGACTCTTTTCCAGCTCTTCAACATCATTTCTGAAGTACAGATGGAGAATTGAACACTAATGTGTATGTACTTTTAATTACAAGTACAGGAGTAAATTTTTTTTTTCTGCTAGCTGAGATACCACTGTTGAGGTGCGTTCAAGGAGAGCACCAGCCTTCTGAGCCGTGGCGTTAAACTGTTAGTGTTCAGATTACTATCTGCCCTAACACAAATACTCTAAGTAATTGCTTTTCAGAGCTGGTTCATTCATTGTTTGACAAGCTTACATTTAACAGTATTCAGATGCACATTCTTTGCCTATTTCTGTTTTACAGGTTATTCTAATTACTTCTCAGCATCATGTCCTCTTTTTAGTTTACTAGTCTGCAGCTTTTGTCTTGCATACAAGTACTGTCAGTGATAATTTTATGTTTTTATTCTGTCTTATGGGTGAAGATATTTAAGATTCTTAGCCGGATCCTGTTATCACTGGGATTCTGTTTGGAAGACAGCTGTCTTTTGCATATATAGTTTAATACTTACTGTTTAAACAACTGTTATTTAAGCATGCTATGTTGGTTTGTTGTATGACACCAGATCAGTTGCTTAGCAGATGCCTGGTTCCTTGAAACCACTGACTTTGTACAAGTGCAAAACATCTGAAATATTTTAACGGCATAGCTCTTAGTGTGCACTTTTTCCCTCACCCCTTTACCATCCTTTAGGATTTTTTGGGTGATATTTCAAGAGCTACAAGGCAGGATGACTTCCTAGTCAGTCCTTCTAAAACACTTTGATAAGGGGTGTCTGGACCTGCTGAGTGACAATGTTTTAACTTTAGTAAATCCTCTGTAATGTTTGTCTTCAGTGCGTGGTACAGTGGAAACTCTTCATTGTCATTGGAAATGCAGTCTATGTTTCCCTAAAAATAAAACAAATATTTGCAAATTATGTATGATTTTATGCGTTAATAAATATTAAGTGTTCTGCCACAGCAGTTTAGTGAGGGATCAGTTTGGTTTTGTGAATTAAAAAAAAAAAACCAAGCAAAAACCCCAACAAAACCTGAGGTATCATGTGGAGCACTAGAGTTCTTCATTTGGCTCTTTCTACTAACATTTTGTGAAATTTCCCAAATTTTTGGCTTATCCCAGGTTTTTTTTTCTTTTTCTTTTTGCCTCCTCTCCTATGCAGGGTGCTTTTATTATTTTTTCATTTTTCCTTGTTTTGTGGAATTGAGGCTGTCTAGACTACTTCATAAAATATTCTGAAATGACTCCCGGTTGTTCTTGTTCTAAATCAAAGTCCAGTTATTTACACTTGTAATTCTGTCAGCTTTTGCTGAAGTAGCTCTCATGAAACACATCGTACCTATAACATACCTCTGCTGTCAGTGTTGGACTTCTTTTGTTTACACATAGCAAATGCTGCTGAGTTGTAATGCTGCTGCAGTTACTTTTGACTGTAGTTCTGCCACATGTTATTTTTCTTAAGAAGTATTTCTGTGTGGTGCCTTTCTCACTTAAAAATCATGATTTGTAAACTTGCAGAAATACAGAGATAATTTGCCTGAGACCTTTAGCATCAGTTACATGGCCCTGGGAGATTATACCCCCTTCCCTTCTCATTAATTGAGTGGGGCTCCTTAAATACCTTATCTGTCACATCAGCTATGACTTATTTGTCTACCATGGGAGTAGCTTTTGTGTCAATTTTTCTCTCTTAGAATTTAAACAAAAAATGTTAAAGATCACTGGCTGAAAGCCAATTCTGAAGTATAAAAAAAGCTCATCACTGAGCTTTCATTTTTGTAAATCTTTCCTTCAGTTATACCTCCTTCTTCAAGTCTACATCTGTGTAATTAGCTGCTTTTTGGGCTTGTCACTTAGATGTCTAGAACATTCGTACAAAAAGTTTAATCTCTCAATTTAATTTGATTCTTCATTTAATGTTAATCTTATTTTTATTTTTCTGCTAAGTAAGTGCACTCTACTCTGCTGTCCACCCCCTTCAATAGAAGAACACTCTGACGGCTCTGGCCAGCATCCCTTTCTGAATGTTTTTCCTCTTTTTTCTAAGAACAAAAACTCTCCAAACTTTGCAACTCCAAGTTCCACAGAAATCCAGTGACTAGTGCCCAGAATGAAACTGTCGTATATGCTTTACCTGTCCAGAAGTTCACCTCTAGGTTGTTCTGTTTTGTTCTGATAAGGAACAGAAATGTTCTCACTGGGTGTCGGGATAATACGTGTGACCTGTTTAGATGTTTATAATTTGGCGTGATCACAAACGCATTTGTGCTCAGAGATGCCCTGCCTAGTGCCACCAAATTCTTTTTGGACAAGACAAATGATTTCTAGATTAAAAGAAAAGTAACAGAAGGAAAAAAATACTCTCTTCTCCTCCACTCTCAACACTCACCCCTAACAGAAGTGTGCTGCAAAGTCAGGAGATTATTTGCAAAGATGAGAGTTAATCCTCAGTGTGTACATCCATGAAAGAAAGATGTACAGACTAATGGCACTCTAAGAAGGTACTGTGCAATAGATGTGTATTCTAAAATACATACAAATAACTTTTTAAAAACAGCCAGTCTGTCCAGTCAAGGTTACTCTGAGGTCAGGTGAAAAGGGTAAGGAGTAAGGAAGAAGTGCACAGGCTGTTGGTCTGTAGCCCTGCCATGGTCAGGCCAAGTGCTGGAGTGGCACAGCAGCCGGCTACTGCCTTTGCTCCTGGAAGAGACCAAAGCTGGCAAGACTTTACTCTGGAGTAAGCAGATGCCTGCCAGAGGGGCTAGTGGCTTCTCCTGAGGGACTTGTGGGGATGGTGAGGAGGAACACAAGCTCCTTCCAAAGTACCAAGTAGTCCTAGTCCCACTGCTTTATTGCTTTCTTTGACCCCCCCCCCCTTCCTAGCCAGTGTTTGAGGGTGAGCCTGTACCCTGTAGCTGACTGGTGTGGTGTACTGTGTCTCCAGTACCCTAAAGCATCTGCTGCTTTGGTGTCCACTGATGACTGTGATGTCTGCAAGAGTGAAACGTGAGGCTGTGACAAGCACTTTAGCTCTGTCTGTGTTTGCTGTGCTGCAGGGAAGAATGAAGGTATTGGTGTGGTCTTATGGTAAAGCATTAATGCAGTTCAGGTTAGGAAAGATGGGATGTTTGTCAGGCTGCACTGGAATGGGAACCTTGGCCCATCCATAGGTCACTTTTAGTGTAAAACTACTGGTCGGTGCTCCTGTGGTAACTGAGCAGTGAAATCTTTCAGGAGGGTTGGACCTCAGCAAGTGGGAGCCATTAGGTAGCACTGCTTGGCTCTTTGCTATTATTTTCTAAAAAATAGACTTTTTTTTTTTTTTCTTTTCTTTTAAGTAGTCTTGTGAGCCCTCAGCTTGTGAAATTTCTTTCCATCTTGACCCAAAGAAGCAAATGATGGTAAGTTGTTTCCCAGGTTCTCCTTAGATGATTCCAGTAATGGCTATTAGTTGAGTCAGCTATTTGGGACTATACTATTTTATTTCCTTTCTTTGTGAAAACAAATAAATGAAAAGAAGGCAAAAGCCATTTGAATGCTGTATTATCTTATCTTTTTCTCTGTCCTTTCTTAGTAGGCCATTCTTGCTTCAAATGTACTAAGGCATTTGCTTCCTACAATTACTTGGTTTTGAATCTTACCCCTCCCCCTGCAGAACAAGATATGTTTAAAAAAAAAAAAAAAAAGAAAACAAACCAAACCAAACAGTACCCCTTCCACGTATGGAACAGAAGTAGCGAAAACCCTACAGCTTTTGGTAGGTACTCTTCCTGCAGCCAAGTATAGTGGAGTTGTTAGTTTTCCAGTGTATCTTGCTCTATGATGAAGTACCTTAGAATATCTCAGGTTTTCTTCCTGTAATGAGGAAGTCTAGAAATGTATTTTGATATTTACACTTGCAGTTGCAAATGAAGGTTTTACCTTGGTGCTGTTCTCCCTTGTGACTCAGTTGCCTTCCTAATGAATGCCTTCTCACAGAGGGGGAAATGATTCTTTCCCCAAGTCTTTTTGGAGTAGAAGACCTTCCTGACCAGTTGATAATGCAAATTCCAAAGTTTATTACTTGCACAGTAATCTTGTCCTGAATTTTAGGCAGCCCTTTAAGTCCATGAGCAAGCAAGGTAGATTATTCTCATGATAATGCAGATTATTGCAGTTCTGTGTTGTGACATAAATGTCACCTAGGACTATTTCCTCTTTTTCTTAAGCTAGTGGTATCTCTGTAACAATAAGTATCACAAGCCTTCTTCTCTTCCTAGTAGTCTCATTGTAATTGCAGTTCTGTGAGTTACATTCCAGAAGAATCCTGGAAATGACACCAGGCTTTATTCCTGGATCAATTAGTGAATCCACACTCACCATCATTTCTTAAACAAAATTATGATTCAGGTTTTGTTTTTCTTTATTTTTCCATTTGCTTTGTGTAGTGTTTTTGATACTGTAAATTACCAGGGAGTGACTGCATCTTGCCAACTTTGCTATTTTTCTGTGATCCACTTAAAATAATCATTACAGTTTGGGTCCTGCTGCATGATTCTGTTTCTAAATGATAAGGAATTTGCCTTCAACTGAGGACTTTGTGGATCATTATCTTACCTTCACACGACAGCTTTTCTATTTGGAAAAGTGTCACAAGGAAGCTAAATTTTCAAGTAGGGGAAGGAGATGTTACTCTCATAGACTATGCTGTTCCTCCTCAACGCATCGCCCAGTTCATAGACTGAGATGGAAAAGAGCCTGAGGTACCAGAGAGGCATATTTTAGTTTACATTGGACTGGAAATGTGAGCCTAAGAGTAGTATGAATTTCATGTCTTATCCAGTACTCCACTAAATGTCTGAACTAAGCTTTGCGTTTAGATATCTTGGGAACATCTTCTTGTTACAATTTCATAAAAAGTGACTATTTATAGAAGTTCTTTTTCATTCTTTTCTATCACATACAGTCAGGTACTGATATCTTTGGTGGCAACAGTAGTTCATTTGTTTTGAAAAACCTTATTATGAGATGTATTTGAATGTACCGTTGTGTTTGTTCTAAACTATGCAGTCACACTGGTATTTGGAAGTAATTTTGACTAATATTTTTGAATGTGTATGTGAAAGATCCTGTCACTCTTTCCTCTAAATGTCTGTTTAAAGGCACTGAAATTCAGTAATTTATTTGCAGTACATTGAGCTTCTTTAGCTATTGGCTTTTCACGCTACAGCTCTCAGCAGGCTTACACATTTGAGAGCATACATTCATCCTCATCGTGCCCCACCAAGTAGGTGAAGAATTTGTTGGGAGAGATTGCAGGATTCCTGGAGAGAACTGGGTCCTCCATCAGCAAGCACTTCAGTGCCTAACTTACTTGCCCGTTGACCTGATTTCGAAGCCCAGGCAGAATAGGGCGAGTGGATAAGCACGCGTGTAAATAGGCAGAACTGGAAAGATCAGAAACTGAGATTACCTTTTGAACAAGGATGAGAACATGACCGTTTTTGTTCCCTTTATCTGATAATGCTTCCTGCTTTTCAGTGCAGGGATGGAAGATACAGGGCAGTGTTGGCTGACAGTAAGTTATCTTTCTTGAGAGGTTGAAGTTGGGAGTTTGGACTGAATTGGCCAAACAAGAGAAATTTATCAAAGTTTTTCTGTGTCCTGCATGACTTTGCTAAACGGTAGGCTGTTTTAAGTGGGAGGTGTTGTTTCCTCCTCTGGTTGTATCTTGAAGCAGGGAAAGCGTCCTCATGCTTTATGCCAGGCTTGCTCTATGTCTTCATTCTGGCTAGGATAGGGTTGATTTTCACAGGAAGCTGGGAGGGGACACAGCTGGGATAGTTTATCAATTGGGAAACAGCTGGGATATCTTACCCAAATTATCTAAAGGGATATTTGATACTATGTGATGTCATGCTCAGTATATAAAGTGGGGACAATGCCAAGGGGGTTTTTCGCCACTCCAGAGCGAGCAGGGCATTGGGGTTCACTCTGAGCTATTGTACTGTGAATCACGTGTGTAGTATGTTCTGTTATTCTTCTGTTTTTGTATTCCCTCTCTATTCCCTCTTTCTTTGCTTTTCTCTTGGACTACTTTTATCCCAGCCCAAGAGTTTTCCCCTGCTTCTCCCAGTTCTTCTCCCCATCCCACTAGTGGGGTGAGGAGAGGGAGGAGTGAGTGGTCAACTGCATGGTAGCTGCTAAGTGGAGCTATGCCATGACACTCTGGTAGACTAACTCGTCAGATGAGCCCCTCTGGGAGAGAAAGAGACATTCGGTTTACAGACTCCATTGGCACTTAGAAATAGTGGCGAGCACTCCTTGGTTTTGCCAACAGCAGGGTGCTCTTGAGTAAGCCAAAAGCAAAATCCTAAACAGCTGGGGAACTTAAATGGCAAAAACTGAGGAAGTACAGATTTTGCTCAGCAGAAACATAGAGCAGCAGAGCACAAACATAAAATCTTTGCAGCTGGGGAAATGGGCCTAAATGCCAAATAATTTTTTCTTCTCTTGTTGATGGGAGTGGAACATGTCTTTCAGGTATCCATGAAAGCTCAACAGGGAACAAACAGTGAAGTTCCCACAAAAAGCAGTGGAGTGCACTTCAGTAGTCTGAGTCAAAGCCATAGTTCAGAGCCCTAGTTTCAAGGTAGGGAGTATGTTCTCATCACATATGTAACGGATGAGCTTTTGTAACAGCATGTGCATTGCCCTTTCAACTTCTGCCTTAGCTTCAGGAGTCCACAAATTGAAATAACAATAAACTGTTGGTGTACTGCCAAGCCTGATAGGTAAGAACTCTGTAAGCTTAAATACAGATCCAAAAAGATATATTAAAGATAGTAATTAACAAAATGACTGTCTCAGAAGTAAATATCCATAAATTCCTTACATTATTTTTGGTTCTGTTAGGCAAGAATAAGTAAGTAGGATATGCACAAAACCAGTGGCAGGTACTTGTTGCTTCTGTTGTGTGTCGCAGTGACACTGAGAATTCAGTTGATTTTTTGTGGCCTTTTTTTTTATCCATGTCAGATTATTGTTATTACTAACTTCTATGAAATAAGCCTGCTATGATCAGAGTGGCTTAATCAACTGGACTAAAGTTTTACTGTAGAGAAACCAGGAATATTCTGGATTGATTCTGACTTTCACACTGATCTCTGTTTGGATCATAACAGCCCAAGAGT
Organism: Chlamydotis macqueenii; assembly: GCF_036417535.1. Taxonomy (NCBI): domain Eukaryota; kingdom Metazoa; phylum Chordata; class Aves; order Otidiformes; family Otididae; genus Chlamydotis; species Chlamydotis macqueenii. The sequence continues at coordinate 39,493,734 of NC_141593.1, read as the reverse complement.
ATTTGTAGTAAGAGGGAATAGTTACATACCTGTTTTCAGAGTGCTGCACACCCACTAGCTAATCAGTCACTCTGTCACCACTGCAAGGAAAGAAGTAGTTAATTATTATTATCCCTGTGATTGTAGGTGGAGGAGGGGAGACAAAGGCTATGTCTAAGTTAGCAAACTGTGTGAATGGGAGAATGGGTCTGTAGGGCAAAAGAGTAGGTGCTGAGAACCTGTTGTCTGCATTGCAGAGTTCTGGGGTTGTTTGGTTTTTTTGTTTGTTTGTTTGGTTTTTTTTTTTTTTGCTTTAAACCAGATCTAGTCTGATCCCAGGGACTAAATGCTGGGTTGTGGCTAGAATGTGTTAAGCGTCATCCTTAACTTCCATTTTTACTGGTTTCATTCTAAAAGAATCCAGCTTCTCACACTTTGGTGATGAAGGAGAGCACAGTGAGCAAGGGAGATGAGAAGGTTTGTTTTGAAAGTGTTCTCTGAACCTAGCTTAAAGACTAGTGTGTTTACCCAGAGGGGTACTCTGGCAAGTGGTTTCGGGTGGGAGTTTTGCCATGCCCACAGGTTAGTTGTATAGCGGGGAGAAAAGGAGGCTCGGGGGAGTGTTTATTGCTCTCCTTGAAAGGAGGCTGTAGCGAGGTGAGTGTTGGTCTCTTTTCCCAAGTAACAAGTGATAGGACGAAGGGCAATGGCACTGGGAAAGTTTAGATTGGATATTAGGGAAAATGGCTTCACGAAAAGGGTTGTCAAGGATTGGAACAGGCTGCTCGGGAAAGTGCTTAAGTCACCATCCCTGGAGATATTTAAAAGACCTGTAGATGTGGTGCTTAGGGACATGGTTTAGTGGCGGACTTGGCAGTGTTAGGTTTATGGTTGGACTCAATGATCTTAAAGGTCTTTTCTAACCTAAATGATTCTATGATTCTGTGATTTTCAGAGCTGCTAAGCACAGCTAAACTGGAAAAATGTTTAACGTTTGCAGGCATCTTCAAACAGCATTTTGTATACATGGAACAAAAACTTGGCCCTGGTGGTTGGCTACTGCTTTGCACTAAAGTGGTGGAACTGACATTTTACCTCAGGAATTTCCCCTCTCTGTTAGTGCTGAGAGATAATGAAATAGTAATCCTTTGAAATAGGTTGATTTAGTCTTAGAAACTACTTTTAATTAAGTCTGATTTTCATGAAGAACGTGAGCTACTTACTCTCCTTTTCTGTGTGTCAGTGCCAGTAGTAACTTAAAGTCCACAAAGTGGAATAACTTTGAGTATATTGTTCTCTTTATGGTATTTTTTATTTTAAGTTGTCTAACCATTAATGGTGTTTCACTTGTTCTTTGCTTTGCTTTCCAAGTTGGACCCTGCAGAAAGTTTATATTGCAACATAATTAATTGATTAGAGAAGTGTTTATTCTTTCATTAGGCATTGTCAGAACTCTTTGGTTATTATTTGTCTTAATTAATGTCTAAATTACCAGTCTTTTGATTATTTGACTTTTTCTTTCTGTTAATGTTTACAACTGCTGTCAATTCACATGAATATTCTTCAACAAAAGCATCAGAAAAACAGGAGACAATGATAATAAATGTTTCTGATCTTAAAAGTAAAGAACTGAGCTGTGAAGAATACAAGCAACCTTTCAGGCTGTCATTTTGTCAGGAAGAAATAAAAGATAGCTCTCCTTCTGCCTCTCTTTGCATATGCAAGTATATTCATACAGCTTTTAAAGTAACTTTGACCTCCACAGTGTGTGTGGCTGCATGACAGTGGTGTTAGAATTAGAGATTTGATACTGGCTTTCCCATCGCTCAGTTTTGTTTCTACCCGAATGACCCTGACTTAATTTTTTTTTATGCATAAAGTAAGCCAGATGCCTTTAACTCAGTGTACAATTATCTTTTACACATTTCTCAGAAGATTTTTGGCCACTAATAAAAGTGGAAGAGAAAATTTTAAATTAATGAAGAGATGGGGAGCTTTTGATCAGGTATTGATAGAGTACGTTTGAAGTGATGGAGAAGTACGTCTCAGAAATCATCCTATGCTCACTAGGAGCAAAAAAATAATCTTAGTCCTTCAGTTGAGTCTGTAAGGGAGCAAGGTATTATGCTGTAATGATACAGGACTTAAATACTACCCTAATTGTGGTCTTATGTGATACTGAAGGCAAAAAGCTACAGACCTTATCTAGGCTATGGTTCACCACTGTGTATTGTTCTTGGTAAGAAGAGTAGTTGTTTACTAAATAAGATGAAGATGAGAAAGCAAAACATGTGAAAACTCTTGAGATGAGATTGGACTTGGAGCTAGATAGTCGTCTTTGCTATTCTATGATTCTGTGATAGTGAGGTTTTAATGAGATTCCAGCGGGCATGGCTAAACCATTTGCTGTTTTACAGAGCACTGTGTTGGTAGGTTTTAAAACGCTTTACGTAAGGTTATGTATTGCATAAAATAGTGCAATAAATAAAGGTGAGAAACTGAAACAAAGATTATATTTGTCGAAACCTACTTACCAAGTAGGTGCTAGAAGTAGAATGTGTTACCTGAATCCCAGTACAGTTCTTTTTCCAGTGAGCCTTTGTGGTTCACAAATCAAAGAAAATAATTTATGGCTAGTTAGTGAATTGCAGGCTTGGTGCTTCGTCCTAGCTCCAGGTTGCATGATCACTGGCTGCAGCAAAGCTCCAGGGCATCTCCTTCCCTGTATACTTTATCTAGATGACATTGCCCAGTGTGAGAGGCACATTACTGTTCAGTATTCCACAAGCTAAAATTTAGGAAGTCACTCTCCCTTCTGCTTGCTTTAACCTGTAGAGCTTCAGTAGCAGTCGGTGTTTGTACTCCTCTGTTATACTTAGAAGACAAGCGCATTTCAGCAATGGTATGATTCAGCCCAGGGTTATGTCTGTAAAAGGCCCTTGGACAGAGCCCAGCACCACAGCTCCTGTTTTCTCATTGTTAATTCTTAATAGTTCTGCCTGGAATAGCCCAAAGCAAACATAGCTTAGGACAGTTCAGTGTGTGCTGAATACAGCTTTGTCCTTTTCAAAGTGTAGGTACTTCAACATGTTAGGGCATAGTGATCTGGACTCTAGCAGAGGCAGTCCAGGAATAATCAGTGGACCAGTAAATTGCTGTGCAAGTGGCTGCAGCCCATGAATGTTCTTGCAGGGCCCACTCGCATGCTCGGAGTTAAGTCGTGTACACGCATACTGTAGTCACTGTGCACAAGCTTAGTAAAGCCAGTGCTTTCTGGGAGTGCCAGGCTTACTGCATGCCTGCCAGCAGTGCGGTTACACTGTGGTTGTGGAGAAAGCGCAGTGATTTTATAAAATGTATCAGGCATGTGGGCTGTATGCAGACCTAGTAAATCACATCCTCTGAAGAGTTCTGCTTTTACTTCTTGTATGCCATAGGTCCTTGGCAGCTCTGTAGCACCAGATAGTAGATGGCCTTCCAACATAAAATTTGTCTTCTCTTTGCCTACAGAAATAGGGATGGTTGGTTTTCAGTCTTGCTAATTCAGGAAATACCTGTACAAGAGAGGAGAAGAATCTAAGACACTAATCTGAGGCTTTATACTACAGTATTTAGGTCTATAAAAATGGAGAACTTTTAAAAAATGTCACATACCTTCCAGAGTTAATCAGGTATTAGATTGCCTGCAGTCATTTATTGTTCGAGAGAAAAGGTGTTCGTGTAATTGGAAGCTGGTGTACGACACAGAGTACAAACCACTGCAGCACCTGCACTTACTTTGTGCCAGATTGTTGTCGTAGCCTGTATGTTTTGCCAAAGACAGCTAATACACCTCCTTGTGGAGGGTATATGGTCAAAAGTAGGTATGTATGGTTGTGGAGCGCCAGTAAGCAGAGTTTTGAGTAAACCCAAATGGCACTATGTGGAGATGTAATCTGAATGAAGTAGCTTGTCTGCCTGGAGACTGTTCTTGGTCGTGACTTCTAGTTTTGAAATCCCATAAAGATGCAAAGCAACAGTGTAGGTAATGTTTTATTAATTATGATTTGAAACAGATAGCTCATGTAGAAAAATATTGTGTGGAATTTTTCTTTTTTTAAAAAAATTTCAGTAAAATCTAGCGTACAGCTAAGATTTGGGAGGGGGGGGAACAACCAAAAACAAACCCCAAGAAAAACAGCCTTGAAATTGGTTCTAATTGGTGCTTACTTATTGGTTAAGTACCAGTAGCCTTGAAAAGTAATGCAGGAAAATGTCATTGGTACTTGTTCTTTTTGATTGTTCAGGAATAAGTAAACAGTTTTCTGTAATGAAAATGAACAATAACATGAAGTGAGGAACTGCTCTGAGGACTACTAAATCACATACAACAGGTGTAACCACACTGGGTTCAAATGTGTTCTTGTTCAGGTGAATGTATGTTTCACCTCTGCATTGACAAAGGAATGGGATCATGACCTGTACACCTAGTTTTGTGATGTAACAAAATACCTTGCAAAGAATTGTTTCTCGAATAGAAGTTTAAAAGCATTAGAACAGGTTAATATTAAACTTGTAACAATACAGCTGCACTGAAGTAAATGTAGGGAGTTAGCAGAAAACGAAGTGTTCTGCTGCTTTCATTTGATAGTTTAGTTTAAAGATACAGTGGTTACTGGAAGACTATAGAGTGAACTCATTAAATAAATACATCTTAATTTCTTAGTGTGCTGTAACATAGATGGAGTAACTTTTTAGGACAGTGTTTTAACATGTTTAATTAAGTACTGAGTCCAGCAGGATTTACTGAAATAAGAGGACTAACAAATTTAGTTTGATAAAGCTTGACACTTGCACATAACTGAAGCTACCCGTGCAAAAACTCTGTGGAGCAACTGGTGTGTGGTAACTGCTTGCACTATGGTAACTCTGTTCTTAGGCTCCTCTCTGCCAGCTAAGGTACTTAGCTTACTAAGTGAGGGCAGAGAATTTTTCAAGGCATCTAGCGCTCCTTATGCCTTATTTTTCAAGAATGCTTCTAAAATGATTAAATTACACATTGCAGCATAGTGTCTTTATGTCAACTCTCAGTTTTTTTGCCCTCATGCGTGTTAATAAGGCCAGAGTTTGCAGTAATCTGTTGGGACTACTTGAAGAGTAAGGATGGCAGAATAAAATCCTTAATAAGGATCACAGAAAAAAGGGTTTTATGATTAACCTTTCCTGAGGTCATTGTCACTTTCTTTAATTTCTTTTTCTAAGCTGTTCTGTAACTGATTTTTTTTTTAAGTGTGACTGTATTTTCTTTATTACTGATATCAGTGGAATCAGTATAGGAGATAAGAATTACAAAGTAGGGGGGCTTGGGCGGGGGGGTGGCGCGTCTGTCTGTCTTCTGAAGTTTTTTTTTTTGTCCCTGAAAATGGCCTGAACATCTGGGTCTGCTTAGCTGCAGCACGGTCTACAATTTGTTGTAGTTCTGGTAGTGGAACTTTAGTATTTTGTCCCTAAGCTGCATAGAGTAAAAAATCCATATTTTTGTGCAAATATAATGTGAGTTTTTTCTTGCAAACTCAGATTGCAGAAATAACTTTGCATTCAAGACTCAGAAATTTGTCTTTTCAGGATTTTCACATTTTGGAAGTTTCCTACTAAAGTGTAGGAAACTCACTTTTATTTTCTGACTTTCCAAGTTATTTTATTGGGGACAGAAAAAGAGAACTTTACAGGTTCAAGTAAAGTTATATGGTACCTGACAAAAAAGGCTAGTCTCTGAAAAATTGTGCAGAAGTCTTTGAATTGTGTTTTTTTTTTTTTTTTTTTTCTAAATCCTTAGAAAACAGATGAAACTGTGAAGTACAGAAAGCTATGAAGATGGCATGAGAAAACTGGATCATCAGATTTTAAAGCTGATTTCAGATGACCATCAAAAGGGATTGATATGTATCTGAATAGAAGCATTCATTTTAAATTTTATATTGGGGAATAACCATAGGGCATCTGAGATTCACTGATCTGTCATATTATTTTAACACATTTCTACAGTTTTATTGTTCATCTGCCACAGTGAAAAAGTAGTCTTTAACTGCACAGTTTCGTCAAGTAAGTTGCTTTACCGGAGCTGACAAATCTAGTATTGTTTACTGGGTAACGTTTTTCCTCAACTGCTACAAATGGAAGACCATCCCCAAAACACTTCACTTATCTTTTTATAGGATGTTCCCATGCACTAGGGTGTGGAGGATTGAACTGTCCTCCTGCCAGAGATGTCAGAATGCTTACGTATTCTTATAGATTGTATTAAAAAAGAAGATCAACTACAGCTGCTTCATGGCAAACATTTTTGAGGAGGTAGCTGGTAATTAGTGTGAGGTGTTGATTGTACTGGATGTGCACCTGTGATTCAGCAGCTACTGTGTACTGTGTGAGGGTGCAGTGGTTAATTTTTTACTAACGCACAAAGACTTCCAGCAGTGTTCAGGTCTGTAGGGCTATAGTGTTGGAGCACCTGGCCTTTTTCTTCAGTTTCTTCCATGACAGGTGAGACCGCTGAGGTCAGGAAAGTGTCCCAAAAACTGGCAGCAGACCAGAGGAAAGAGCAGGGTTGCTCAGAACTACTTGGCAATCACATAGTCTTCTCCTTCCCGTGCCTCTTGAAAACAAAAATGTTGCGAAGCATGGAATAGGTTTGGCCATCGCTGCTGATGAGAGTGGTATGCTAATCCTTTTTCAGTCACCTCTCGCTCACCAGTGTGATGGCAGCCAAATGCCTCCATGTTGCTTATGCTTAAGGCTTGGGGGAGGTCTTGAAATGCTCCAGAAATAAATTCTGCACCATGAGCTTCGTAGGGAAGCGGCGTCTTGCCTGCTTCTAGTCTGTGAGTAAAAGATGGACTCCTTCCTTGTACTCCCTCACCATGGGCTAAGCTGTGCCTGTGCCGGAGGGAGCTGGCTGGCAGCTCGCACCATGAAGCCATGTGCAGAGGTGGTTTCTTCTACATGCAGCTCTTGTCCTCTGGCTTGCACAGTGCAGAGACCTGTAGGGAGAGGCTGGACAGCTGCTGATGGGTTCATGAGAAGAAACAAGTCCTGTCTGAGGGGTGTTCACAGTCACTGGCAGTGACACCGCTGTCTTTGGTGGTCATTTTGCAAATTCTATGGAATGATACTGAAAGGAAGGGATATGTTGGGGAGAAATTGTGAAGTTAGTGGAGAAAACAGTGTTTGTCTTAATACTTTTCATTATGTTGAAAAATCCTAGCATTTTCAACATCTATACACACCATAAAATGAATATTATACGAGATTGGAGGTATTTAGGGCAATAGTGGTGTTATGCTGTTTTACACACCTATGCGTCTACGCTGGTTTTTTTTTTTTCTCTTTGTCAGCAATTATGTGTAATTTCCTCCTTCTTTCCTCCTAGAGCAAGTCTGAGAATTAAGAGAATATTTGTAATAACTTCCGTTGCATTTCCTAGAGTTTTTCATGATACATTTTCAGAGAGTCCAATCTTGTGTAAAAGGGAATTACAGACTACGGTTTGTAAAAAAAAAAAAAAAAAAAGAAGTATTTTAATTTTTAACATGAAAATTGATGGAATTTCAGCTCAGATGTTTCCTCTGCATGTTCACACAGTTGCAAGCCTGGTGTAACTCTAAATAAGGTAGTTTTTTTTTTTCTTCGTTCCTGCGGTTTTACTACAAGGATATAAAAGAGCAATGCAAAAGTAGAAGTAAATACAGAGGTGCCAAATATAATCACCTTTCAGCATCGTACCATTGTGGTTGTTGGAAGTAAATTCTTGTTTAGCTTTGGACATTTAACTCTGTGGTTTGTGCTGACAGCTGGATGTGCACTTGGTTTTTTGGTTGTTTTTTTTTAGCTGACCTTATATTATTATACAAAAAATTTATAAAGAATGTTGGCTTGTGTGGATGACATTTTAATAGCCTAAAACATAAATTAAGAATTTATACTCGAACACTTTTCATTTGACTATTGTGCAAAGGAACGACGTGTAAAATAAATGTTTACTTCCTGGAAGTAAAAGTTCCCTCCAGAAAGAAAAAAAAAAAACACGGCTAACAGAAACAAGGAGTCCTTCCCTCTCACTACCTCGCCTCTGTGTGAGCTACAGTTGCGTTACGGTTCTTTGACCTGACATTTGTGTGCATTTTGGTGTACAAAATTGGAATAGGAACAGATTCTCAGCAGGAGCATGTTCTTGAGTATTTTGTTCCACAGCACTGAAAATGGATAGAAATATATACAGTGTAATCTCTGTGAAACTAGATGCAAGTGTACCTTGTGAAAAGCAGAATTATGTGAATGCCCGTAAAACAAAAGGCCAGGGCCTTAGAAAACTTGATTACCCAGGACTTAAGTGAGTTTAGAGCTTTATGTCAGATGTGGAGGTTCACCAGGATTTATCATGCCAGTAACTTATATGCCAATGAACAGCACATGGACTTCCATTAAACAGGAAGCCACACATCACTTCAGGAGAGGTCAGAGCTGTGAAGAGACTCCAGGAGAGACAGGAGGCGGCTTTTTCCAAGGTACATAGCCGCATCTTGGTAGTACACACTATTGGCTAGAGTTGACGTTGTTTGAATAAAACAGTAACTCAAAACACATCTACTTCATGGATTTCTTAAGATTTATTCTAATACTGTAGAAGTATCCAGCAAATGGATACTGTTTCTGAGAGGCAGCAAGGCATATTGTGTATCCACGGTTTCCATTGTCGTCTTATTGATATTAGCCTATGTGTTTTATAACCTTTATAAATAGAAAGCGGTGATTTATTTATCTCACCATTCTTGGTTGATATTTTGTGTATGTGCATAAAGTAAATAAAAATTACCAAAAAAAAAAATCTAAACTTTGAGAGGAGGAAATAATCTGGTACATAGAAGGTTACATAAATGTGTACCTTCAGCCTATAACCAGGCAATTATGAAGAGGATCAGCAGTTTCTCTTAAAGAGAACTTAGCAGTCCTGGAGCTGTAAGTTTTGACTTGTCCGAGATGTGACTGGAAACTGTTTACCTTTGAGCTGTTGAAGTAGCTTAGCTGAGGAGGTCGGTGACGTTGGAACTGGGCTCAAACTGGTCCGCCTGAAGGGACACGAGTGGTGCATGCCATCCGTGCAACAGTGTGGTGCCTCCTGACTTCTCTGCTGGAGAACATTGAAATGTTACTCGCTTCAGCCGTAGGAAAGCAATATTTTTAAGTGGTGTGGCGTGCTACTACACTGAGCTGTCAGAAATGCAAGTGCAAAACGATGTGACTGGGTGCTTTGATCAGTAAAACCTGCCTCCTTCTCCCTGGTGTCTTCTCATGCCTTATTCTTAGTGACCCAGTAGTAGCTTTCATCCTTTACTTCCCCCAAGCTTAAAATTTTTTGACTTTTTAGTAATTTTCATGAGCAAATACTGCATCTGAAAAGAGCATTGCACTTCTGTAATTGTGTACTTAGCATGAAAATGCCTGTATGGTGTAGTGTGTAAGGCTAGCAAGGATGTCCTCTCAGAACTTAGCTGTTCAATTTACTTTCTATTTTTTTTCTTAATAAAAGCCAGGGATATTATTATTTTTTTTTGTGGAGAATCTAATTATAATTTTTTTAATTATAAAATTGTTCTTTGGTAGTATTACCCTTGACCCGATTTCTTAAAGTCAGGGAGTGCCAGTGGTGTATTTGTGTCTATAGAGTCTTCATCACGTGTGTGTGCGTGCATGAACGTGAAAGTATGCACATAGGTATATTGTATATTTACATTAAAATAAGCAAGGAACATGAGAAAAACATGAATTTGTTTAATATTTCTTTTATTAAAGTTCTTAAAATCGTGCTAGATTTGAAACTGTTGAAATGAGACATCGGCAGTTTTTCCTGAGGTGCGATAATATAGCAGATGTGTCGCTCCTGTCCAGCTAACCAGCTGACCAGCCCTGGTCCTGTCTCCTTGCAGAGGGAGAAAGTGTGCAGAGGGGCTAGCTTAATTTTGGAGGAGCTGCTTAGTTAGTGTATGGCTGCTTGCAATGGCTGAGAAGATGTAAATTGCAAAAGGTTGGGGGGGGGGAAAGAAGAAAAAAAAAAGCTAGTGGCTCTCTCCAGGGGAAGTAGCAGTTAAAAAGCACTCTCAAGTTAAGTATGATCTGCCATAAGCAGCAGGAAATGTGCCACAATATCTGGAACTGTGCTTCCTTCTGGGTGGATTTGTAATGCTGTCGGCCTTGGAGCCAGCCTGGGTTTCACTGTGTGTGTGTGCATGCACACACCCATACCCGTGCACGCGTGTGCCGAGAAACACATAGAGCTGTGATACCGTAAATGTAGGGACACAGATCCAGCACTTGAACCTCTCAGATTATTTGAGGGATGAAAATAAAAATGGAGTAGTGTTTTTTTTTGTTCTGTTTCTGCCGTGCTGTAGCTCCTTATCATGGACTGTCAGCTCTGCTGGGCTCTGCCTGTGTCCGAGGGGAGCAGGGATGAGGGAACACCGCTTGTTTTAAGCAACAGGTCTTTTCGGGAACAGAACCTCTCTGAGCGTTGCTTAATATCCTCTGAGCCGTTGAAGGCGGGTGTCAGGAGGAACAGCTGTGGGCTTTGCACAGCCCTGTGTGGCCGTTTGGCTAAGGGTGGGCAGGAGGAGCCCTGCTGCTGTAAGGGAAGGGGAAAGCACTTTCCAGGCCTTGGTGTGGCTGCTGATTTTGGAAGTGGTATCTGTGTTATCCTTGCCCTCTCAGCTCACCTCCTTTTTGCTCCTCTAGCAGCGGCTGTGCCTGCTGAAGCTCCATGCCCTGTTCTGTTTTCGGGTAGGGTATTTCTTCTTTGTTCCTTCTAAAATGCCTAAACCACCCCCACCCCGTCCCCTATCAATTTTAATGCTGCGATCAGCTGTGATGATGTTGAGGTCTGCTCCGGACGGTGGTGGTACATGGAAGTGAGATGGGTGCTTGTTCAAGGGGTGGGTGTGAGTAGGCCTTAAAACAGAAGGGTGTGGGTTTGGATTGCCCCCACCTCTTCAGTGTCCCTGGGGAAGGAGGAGGAGAGTAGAGGCATACTAGTCTCACTGGCCTGAGGGAAAAGGGTTATATACGGGTATACGGGACAGAAACATTTACTGTAAGACTTCATGTTTAGCTGATGCCGTTAAGACAGTATTGCCTTTATGATGCTCTCAGGGTGGCTTTTGTTTGTAAACCAGTGAAGTTAAGCAATGTTTAATACACATTGTAAGGTGTCTTATTTGAAAAATCTTGCATTACCCTGGCAGATTCGTCACTGCAGTGAGCACAGGGCTCTACTTGCAAGACCCCGCACTTTGTTTGGGCTTGTTTGTTTAGTTGGACTGAAGCAAAAATTACTTTATTGTTTTAGTGCTGTATATTTGAGGCTTGGAAGCATCCTTCTGTCTTGAATCTGGTGCTGGCTGAGTGAATGGACCAGGGAAACCATCTCAGGGCTATGTGAATACCAACATTTGATACATAGGTCCTTTATGTTTCTAATGTAAGTTTGATAATGATACTAGTAAGTTGGCTCTTGTCTAATTAGGTGTTCAGAAACAGTTGTCATGTTGTCTTATTAATACAGAGGATATAGAGCACTGAAGTGTGAACAACAAGAAAGCGCGGGTAAAAAAGGCCAAGGGGACAGCTTGGGTGTCTTCTTCAGGAGTACGTAACCTAACACAGTGATACCTCAAATAGCTTTGTGGAAAAAATATTCATGACTCTTCATCCGTTACAAGAACCAGCATGATCTGCTATTTTTTTTTTTTTTTTTTTTGGATTATCTAAATGCATGGGAAAATGGTTTCCTTTCATGTGAATGATGGACATACAAGAAGGTTGAAAACCAAAGGGTTTGTTTTTTGGTTTGTTGTTTATTTTTTTTTTATTTTTTATTTTTTTGTTCGTTCGTTTTGGGTTTTTTCTCCCGGAAGGAATGCTCTGTGATACCTAGGGTAAAGCCCAGAATTTGCACAGCTGTCTCTTCTGGAAGCAGTGGCAAACCATTTTTTAGGAAAAAGTGTACCAAAACGCTAAGAAGCACTTGTTGTTCTTAGTCTTTACTGTAAGATAGCAATATTTAGTAATATCAAAAGTGCTGCTTGACATAAATATTGCATCATAACAGAAGTGCTGCTATTACTATGACTTTTGTTTTCTGTAAAGATAAACTTACACTAGCTTTGATATAGCAAAATAATTGATTTTGAACTATTTTCGCATTCTAAGAAACAAAATGCTCTACTGTATCCTTTCAGCTCCTGGATGGAGCCCTTTTGTGTGAGTGGTAGGTCAAAAGTTTGTCAGGCTCTCAAAATAGAGCTTTCAAACATAAAATAGGCTAAATATTATTTCTTAAAAAAACTCTTTAGAAACTATTTTCATGCTTTTGCACCTAGTTGTTGTTAACACATAATTAAAAATTAAAAAATTACATAACATACTCTTTATTATCAGCATTTCTGATGGACACAAATGCGCATCAGGTATGCTCTCTGAGTATTACAGTACTTCTTTAAAACATAAATTAGAAAATACATCACAATTTCTAACTACATCCCACGAAAGCAGAACATGCAAAGTATAAGGATTGGTGTGCATGGTAAATACAGCTGTTATTTTCTAGATGAGTTGTTCTACATTATAGTTATGTTTGATAATAGAAAACATCAAGAGATCCACATTCTTTTTTTTCTGATTATAGTGATGGCAGTTTAATTCATGTAGAAGAGTGTCAGCCTATAGAGGAATGGGAGTGAACCCAACAAAAAAACCCTGATGTATCTTAGACAGAAAGATCACTTTTTCTCAAGATGTAGGTATTTTTTAAATTAGTAAAAGTATCTCATTCCTTCTCATGGTAGAAATAAAGGAAAAATGTTACAGTTTTGAATGCTAACAGTATTTGTCCTTGCTTTTGATTAATCAAAGAAAAGTCTTTTATACTGCCCTTGAAATCGTGTCTCTCAGAGTTGCTGGGAATAGGAATTATGTCTGTCTGTTCGTAATCCCTGCGAGTAACAGAAAATGAAAGAGACTTGAAAGGAATTTAAACAATGAACTTCCTCATACGAAGTACTCAAAGCCTTCTGAAACATCAGCTTGAAGAGCAGATGCCATTATTTCATTTTACAAATGTATGTAACAATAGAAAATGCAGCACTATTAAAATATGTATTTATAGATTTTTATAATATGTTGATAATATCTAAATTATTTACCATCAATCCATCTTGATGTTTTTGATAATGTTGTTTTGTAACAAACCTTAAGGCAATCACATGGTGATGTCTTTCTCCACCCCTCCTTTAATAAAATAATATTGGAGATACTAAGTGAACATTAACAGACTTGTAAACTTTTTTTTTTAAACATAATTGCATTTTTTTCCCAACTTTATTTTAAAGCTTTTTATTAGATAGGTTTACTTAATGGCAAGAGTACTTCCTTTTCTCCTACATTTTACATGTCTATCTTCCCTAATAAAGTTTAGAGCTGACTGAAGCCTTATCCTGCAATGCAGGAAACTAAGACCTCGTACTGAAGTTCAGCTCCTGGAAACCTACAGGACATGTAAAGGTTATATGTTCCGTCACAGCCCCCAGCATTTTCAGTCCAATTTATGTGCACAGGTGAAGAACCATAGGTGGAATATAAAAGAAAGTTAAGAGGTTTAACCCCAAACCCAGTCATTATCATAATTGTAGTTAAATTAGTTTTCATAGGAAATCGGGTGGTGGTCAGCATACCGCTGCCATTTTCTATTAACAGATAGTTTACAGAAAACATGTATGTTGGCTTACAGATAATAATATATGATACTGCTCTCCTCAAAGAAGATACATATTAAAATAATAAGAGGAGTTAAAGGGTTGGGTGAAGAGGATATTGCTTTATCTGCCTGGATTTTTGTATCAGGCTTGTCACTTGGGTGAAAACCGAGGCCCTTTGGGATCAACTCTGACACGTTTGTGCCTTGGAGTCTACTTAGGCAAGTCTGCTTTCCAATGCTATATTCTGCCCTCAGATGTAGGTATAAAAACCCATCCGAAATTAAGTTTCTAAAGACAGATTTGGCCTTTCCTATGTGCAAGGAAGGTAAGAATTTATGTTGTACCATCTTTCATTAATGCTGATGTTTGCTTCTGGTTTTGCTCATACTTTTTCATGGCAGAATAGTATGCCGCAGACTGATTTTCAACAGTTTGCTGTCAGGTAGAGTTGTGAGTAGCATAAGAAAAGTATTTTTGCAGGTGAAACTTAATTTGTGGCACTTTTTCTGAACAGATGAGCTCTTTAGGCAGAATTTGTTGAAGTTGCTCCGAACTTGTAAAATGGAGAGCTAAGCACAGACTGTAAAGAGTTGTTTCTCTTCAGAGAGCCAGTAGTTTTTCAGATGGATCCTTTCAGGAGGAGAGAGGAGAAGGTCACACAGAGTGGTGTCCTGTCCTCTTCTGAGCACATTTACGAAGTTCTGTGAAATCCTGAGGAGTTACTTTTCATCTTTAAAGACAGCCAGTTTATCTCTTCTCTCGCTTTCTTGCCTCTGAATTATACCCAAACCATAACAAGATAGTGCTAGAATTGTGAAAATTATCTGATTATAGCTTGAAAAGATAAGGAGGTTCTTCTGAGTGGGTTTTGTTGAGTGGGTTTTTTTTAGGGGAGGAGAGGGGTGTTTTGGGTTTGTTCAGAGTTGAAGGTGGAGAGAGGAAGACATTGACTTCAGTAATGGGTTGTGCCTGGCAGCATAGTAGTACAGTGTGGTTTTGATTATCTGGCACAAAGCTACATTTGATTAACTAGATTTCTTGTAAAGGAGTTTGAGAGGTTCTGTTTCAGTAAAAAGCTTTAATTAATATTAATTTAAGAAGCTGCAGAACATCAGCTGAACTTTTAAATGCTAATTCCATCTTCCAAATTGTCGACAATTCAGTGTCTTTCTTAGGCTTCATTGTAGTAGTCACTTGGATTGTTTTAAATGTGTCACTGGTACCATGAGGATGACTCTTAGTTTTATTTCTTTAGTGGCTGCACTAGAGTGACAAGCAAAGTTTATTATCTGCTCAAAAACAAACAGATAAATGTGTAAGAGGATTTCTCTGTTTTAGAAAGCATTCAGACACTCTACGTAAGGGGAGGTTTTCTTCCCCTTTTTTTAAGGAAGTGAGAGAATTCAGCTCCCATACTCTGCTGTGTAGAAGTTCGTTAGTACAGTGTGATATTTTTGCATATCATAATCAACGGGAGGAAAAAAAATCATTCGTAAATAAAGATGGTTGATAGTTTTTGTAGTCGAGGTAAGGAAAAGGTGCAACAGCTATAGTATGAATAACATTTGCTTAGTTTTTCATAACCATTAAAGACATTCAAGACTATTCTTTAATTAATTCACTCTAGATTGATGTAGATGTTTCATGTTACTTGTTCTATGTAATTCTTCACTTCCTGAGCTAATTCTACCAGCGTTTTTTTTGAAGGAACCTTTAGTTATCTTGCCAGACTTTTTTTTGTTGTTGTTGTTGTTGTTACATCAGTCATTCATGAAATTATATTTTGTTTTCTTTCATAGAATATTGATAGTCATCTTAACTGAATGTTTATGAATTATTAAAATGATACAGGGGAGGTAGTTTAGTGAATAGCGAAATGATTCTATGCTTCCTTTTTTTGAAAGCAAATGGAATATGCAGATGTAGATTGTGAGCAAAATTATTAAGATTATGATGATTATATAGTGATTTTAAATTAATTTAGATTCTGTCAGTGAAGCAAACACTTGGCAAAAGAACAGTATGCACACCTCTCCCAGGTTTTTTATTAATGGCTCTTAATTTAGACCTGTGCTTTGTTAAATCTCAAAGGGCGTCACTCGAGTTCTGTCCTAACTTGGCTTTTTGTAGTTATTTGATTCAAATTTTACATAAATACAAACCCCTGTGCTACTGGTGTAGGAACAGACATCAGGAGACCTTAGCTCCCTTTCTGGCTTTTTTTGTTTGCCTTGGTTGAAAATTCAGATGCTTTCCTATTCCATAATCTTTTCTGTGAGTCTAATTGAAACTCCATCGAAAATGTTCCCTACCACCTTGTGAGGTGTAGTCTATTAATGTCCATAGTTTGATAATCTAGTTGGATTATGTTCTGCAGCTTCTTAAATGAATATTAATTCAAGCTTTTTACTGAAGTTGGAATTTGATAATCACAGAAGGAAGATACTATAATACTGCTCTTCATTTTGTGGAAAATATAAATACGCCTACTACATTAATTACCAAGGTTCAGAGTGTTTCCTCACAGAAATTCTACTCATGTCTACGGATGAGTTGTCATTTAAGTTCTTTGGTGCTACACCTCAGTTTTTATGACCGGATGGAAATGTTCAATTCCAAAACTTAATTTCTAATTGTATAAAGTAGTTGGAAGTATAGGTTGGTACTTAAGTATATGTCAAGAGGTATAATACAGGTACATAGGTTGTCATGGAGATAATATTTTTTAAGCAATGGAGAGAAAGTTGCATAGGGTATTAGAAGTCCTCAGTTAGAAAGGAGTGCTAGATGACAGCTGTACCAGCTTGAAGCAGATGGACAACTCTGTAGTTGTGGCCACTGTTAGCAGAGGTGATGGTCAAGGCTGTAGAAGCAAGGATCCATTTGTAAGGCATCAAGATCAGGAACCTGTCTGTGTAGAAGCTGGACTGCGTCAGATGGATAAAATTGTTTAGGAGCCTCTTTGTTTCACTAGCCTCACTGCCTTCTTTTGATGGAGAAGAGATATTCTAGTTCTGCTCCTGAACTTGCACTGAGGTGCTACAGGGTGAGCTGTGGAACTTCACCTCCGCCTTGGGGAGTGTCACTGCACACTCTACTAGCCCAGCATCTATCCTGATGGTGGCTTTCAGTGGTGAGCCTGGAAGCTGCTGTTCCAAGTGGCAGGACAGACTGACTCCTTTGCTTCAGCTCCTGGGATGATCTCATGCATTCTGTAATATGTTTCAGATATTTTGGCACCTACAAAGCCAGGCTAGTCCAAGGCCTGAATTCTGCACATTTTTTATGTTTTCATATAGGGCCATACTCAGTTTCAGCAGAAATGTGATCCTGCTGCATTCCACTGCTGGAACAGCAACAAAAGAAACCATGTGGGTTTTTTTTTTGTTTTCTCTGTAGCTGAATTAGTAGTAGCAGAGAGGACATAAAACTCTTTTCCAAGTTAAATATCACTTTATAGTTGAAATCAAATATTTTTCTTCTCATGTGTCACCTTTCTATTACTGTTTAAGCTCTTACTCCTCATAGGAGTTCCCATACTACTTAATACTTGATTTCTGCACTTTTCTTTAAGTCTGTGAGGCAGTGCGCAGCAAACTGCTTTTTCTGGGTAAATGTTTGATTAAACAGTGTAGGTATAGTAATACTCCAAGTAGAAAAATGGTCAGCAGATAGAAATGTCAGGCTGTGCCCAGTCGGCACGAGATAATCCGTGAGTCTTCACTTTCCAGATACCTCTGGGCTTGTTTCTGACATGGAGTCCCAAGCTAAAAGCCAATCTTCTGTGAACGTACACACTATTGATTTAATGATTCCTAATAAGTGTATGTGGATAGTGACTAACGAGGTAGTGGATTTTGATGACTTTCCCCCCTCCCCTTACATATTAAGAATGTCCTTTTCTGTCTAATTAAAATACAGAATTTCAAACAATGAAATATAGGTTTTTCTTTTCTTGCCTTTTCATAGGTCAAACATAGGAATAAACACAGTCAGGCATAGTTTAGCAGCATTTCTTTTCTTAACAGATGGCAGTGTGGATTTTGCTTAGAGAATGGTGTCTTTCCTGTTTTAGTTTAAAAACAGCCTTGTATTTGATCACTCAAGATACTATACTTCAGATTTATTTAAGTTAACAATGCAGTGAAACGCAAAAACCTGTATGGGTACATGTTGCACACTCATATGAAATAAAAGTTTGTCAACTTAAGCTTCTAGTCTTGAAGAATTTTTAAATTAGTCTCCTATGTCTTCCTTGTGAGCCACTACATAAGTCTTGAAGCCACTCTACCAGCACCTGCATTGTCACCTATTTAAAATTAACCAGTTTAAGTTTTTTTTCCATAAGTTTCACAGGCCAAAGAACATTGTGTTTCAACATTTTGTAGTTTCATTTTTGCAGGATGTGCACCAGGAGTAATAGTAATAATACAAGAAACTGTCCATGATAGGTAGCTAGGTATGTGTGTGGCAGCTCGTGCCTGAGGGATTACTGCTGCATTTAAGCAACCTGACTTGCATCCTGGTTCTACTTTTGGAGATAATACTGCTGGGGCAGACTTTCAGATCTCTAGTTGTAAAATTCTTAATGATACAGTAATATTTGTTGCTGTTACCATTTTGGGGAGGTCTTCAGAGATTTGCCACGTTGCTAAGCTCTTGCTTACAAGTTTTTAAAATCCTCTGTGCCACGCTTCCGTGGGAATTCCACACTACTTTAGACATTTCTTGACTCCTTTTAGAACACGGTTAGTTCTTTTTGTTCTTTTTTTTTTTTTTTTTTTTTTTTTATCTAGAAAGAAATTTTTTAAAAGTCAGATGACCAACCATACAGTGTGCTTGAATCAGGAAGTCACATCATTGATTTATCTCTGAAGTACCACCCAAGGTTACATTGCGATAATGTTTTTTTGTTTGTTTGTTTGTTTTGGAAAGTCACTGTTTTTAAAAGGTGAGGAGGGAGGATGGTGGTGTTATTATTACTATTATGATGATTCAGGTATGTTGTGTGGCCTTCAGCTGTCATCTGACAGACAAGAAGATAGTACTCGTCTGACTTCAGAGCACTAATGTAAGTCTTGACCAATTTAAATGTGCAATGGCAGCCAGCAGAGACTTGATCTCAGTATAGTTTTATCCAGCCTTGGTCCGTTCTGCTGATCTGTTCCGTTGCTGTTTCACCTTTACTCTCTCCTTATATCACCTAGAGGTATTCCTAGGATGATGGTGGTAGAAACAGGAGTTAGCAGAAGCCATAAAGCATTCAGATCCTCTCAGGATATGTAGATTATTTTAATCCACTTTCAAGTTTTCTTCTTTTCACCAGATGAAACAGGCCCACTCAAGAGTCCCATTCACCCTGTTATGCAGTGTTCTGTTACGATGATAGGTGAGATTTTAGGCACGAATTGCAAAGTTTTATTTCCTAACTTGCTCTGTGATGGATGAGGCTGTAGAAAGCACAGTTGGTGTTTTATCAGTCAATGTCTTGGTGGTCTTATAATGCAAATAGTGAGATTTTAAAAGCCAAAACATATATAAAAATAATCAAATCTAGGTTTGACTCAGTGCTGTAACAGTGATAGTTTAAAATCCCATTCTGCACTAGGACTAATGCTGTAGTGATTGCACCTTTGCTTAGCTAACCCTGGTAATTCATTATGCCATTTTTTTTTCTCTATTTGTCTGATAGTAAATAATACTGCATGTTTTCTTTCCAGTTCTTTTAGTTTGCGGAGAAGTATCTGCGCAAATCTCCAGTGGCGTGCTTGTAAATGGTGTTCTATCACTATTAAGCAGTTTTCACATAAACAGGACTTTTTTTTTATGGAAAGATTTGCCACGGTTTAAAAAAAAAAAAGGCACTTGAAATTTTCTTTGTATACTTTTCTTGTCTGCAACAATAGAAAGATATTTACTTTCTGCCCTTGATCGTAACAATTTAAGAGGAACTAGCTATGTGAAGCTTTTGTGAGTTCCTATATATTGTGCTAAAAATTAACATTTTCGCTTCTTGGTGATTTTGGAGGAATCCTGTAAATTTTATTCTTATTTGTCATTCATAGTCTTTTATTCTATATTCATGCTTTCTGTGCTGGAAATATTCTACGATCTCCCTTTTCAACAGGATATTTTTCACACTTTGCCCCTGCACATGTGACACTCCATGCAATTAAGGAGGACTAGAAATGTTCTCATCATTGCTACTGGCTTAACCAGAAAATTAGTCTGAGCAGGCACAAGAAAGTGGTTTTAAGCATTGACTTGGGGAGGGACAGACTGGAGAAAACTTTGAGATGGCCTTCAAAAGGAGAGGCACCATTTTCGTATGTGTATAGGTTGTTACATATATACATATGTGTATGAAAAATGTATATACGGTATGTATTTTTCATATACATATGTATATGAAAAAATATATTAAAAATACTGTGTGCCTGTATGTGTGTATCTGTATGGCTTTAGATCTCTAAATTTGATTTATTACTGGTCTTTGGCTGACAAAGTCTTAGTACAGGGATGCCCAGTTACAGAAGTACAAAGCTGAATAAGATGCAGACTTAAGTTTTAGATTCTTCTTTGTATTTAAACTTTGTTTATTTTTGTAAGCTCACTTTCAAGGTGTATATAATCTGAAATACTGTCTTCTCTAAGATGATGCAGATTGCTTTGCCACTGTGTCTTGTGTGTGTGATTATTACGGCATGTGATACAAATTGCTACATACCCTGCCAGTAAAGGATTGAAAGAATTAGAAGCTTCAGGTTTTAAAACAGAGTAGATAAAAGAAGCATGTTCTTCCTATCTCTGTGCTAAATTTGCATTTGAGGATTTTGAAGGAATCAGGTTTCCCATGTAGGGAAGCATCAGGACCAGAACTGTAAGTCACTTTGTATTCCACTGATTCAGAGGTGGTGAAAATTATTTTCTTATGCATTAGTTAAAATAGAATCCTTAGTAAAAGAATTAATCATGTCCAAAAGGCATCACATAAACATTCTGTACTTTATACATTCACATTCAACAGATTTTTTTTTTACTATATGTGTGGCATACCTTGCAGAAAAGCTGAACAGTATTACAGAATTACTGGGGGAAAAAAAAAGGTGGTGTGGCACTTTATTTCACTTTATATATAAGGATATGACTCTGTTTCATAAGTTTCAGGAAAAGAGAAAAAACTGTGGTCATCTTTAATAGTAACCTAAAGTATTTTTTACTATGTAATAGTTGTCTAGGTTTGGAATTTTGTACAATCTTAAGGAAAGTAATGTTCTCTCCTCCATGGTAGGTTGTAGAAGTGTAAAGATCTCACTTCAGATACTTCTGAACTGGAAGACAGGCAGATATCATTGACCCAGGATGGCCTATACTATACATCACTCTTTCTGCAAAGATCCGTGCCTGAATTAGTATGAATTAGCGTGAATTTGTCAGGTGGTGTGGGGCAGGTTCTGCCTGGTGGCGAGGCAGTGCCCTGCAGAGGTGGCCTGTGCTCCTGACCACAGTGCAGGCTGAGGATGCCCATGAAGGCTGAAGGTGGAAGCAGACTTGGTCTTGCTTTTCAGCTTCGGAGCACATTCTTCTTCACTATGATAATAACCACTTTCTCCTCATAGAAAGTGAAACTGGTCCATACATAACATTGTGCTTGATTTTCTGGGAAAGTGTGTGTCTGGAAGACTTGCATTAGAAGTTTGTTTTATGAGTGTGGGAAATTTGACTGAAGGCTTCAAAACGATGCTTGTGGTAAAGGAAAAAGCTTTTAGAGGCTTCCAGCTTAGATTTTTGGCAGTGTGTGCTTTCTCAGAAGTGCTTAAGGGTTGCCCCTTTAATGTTGCACTGCGCTGCTGTGAAACGCACTTCTCTGACAAGATACCTAAAACATTATGTAAGAGGCGTAAGTCTGCCCTTGTCCTGGGACACGGGCATTATGGTATGAGACGTGAAAGCTTTACAGAAATGATTAAAATAAAACCGAGGCCGAAAGGCTGCAAAGCACAGTGCTGAGCAATGCACCCTGGTGCATGTTTGTTTCCTGCAGGGCTGAGCCGCTGGGTGACGGCAGGGTTTATGTGGCTGAGCAACTGCGCCTTCTAAATTTCAACTCTTCCTTTTAAGCAAACACAGGAATAAGATAGATAAGCTCTTCTAGTCACAGAGGAGGAGCTCACTGAATTAGAGCAAAGGAAAAGTATTGTGTGATGTGTCCTGTGTGAAATTTCCAACAAGCAGATCTCAACTTTAAATTGACAAATAGTCAGAATTGTTCATTAACAAACTACTTTTAGTACAAAGATGTAAAGAAATTTTAAAGGAAGGAAGGAAGGAATGACCATTAATGAAAATGAGCCCAATTTTAATTAAAACTGATATGACTTATTTCTGAGGTTAAAGTTTGCAGGGCTGTAATTGTTACACGTCTTTGTGTTTGTTTTTTTTTATTAAAAGCAAACAAACAAAAAACCCCAAACAAACAAAAAAACCCCAAACCAAACTATAGGCGTATCTATTGGTTGTACACTGCCTATCATAATGATGTGAAAGTTGGCCAAGGAAGACTTTTTTTTTTTCTTCTTATTTCCTGAACTTCTGTGGTAAAATGCCTCATAGTAATTACCTGAAGTTAGATGTTTTGGACAATTATATCTTCAAGAATGGAAGATTTAAAAATACGCAGTCACATATTATATCTATATCTTGGAGTTTTCTTTTACTCATTAATTGTTAAATCAAAATGCACGTTTCATTCAGTGGTACTTCAGTTGCTACTGATAACTGCTGCTTGACACTGAACTGGTCCCTGTAGTTACCTTGCAAGCACCACTTGGCACTGTTCAGCCCTGCACTAATAAAGCTGTCAGCAATGTGCAAAAAAAGTCGTGTTTGTGTCCAGTGGCTAAAGCGTATCCTTCTTATTTGTCTTGCAGGCACAGGAGAGAGTGGGAAAAGCACATTTATCAAGCAGATGAGAATCATTCATGGATCAGGTTACTCTGATGAAGACAAAAGAGGCTTTACAAAACTGGTGTACCAGAATATATTTACAGCAATGCAGGCCATGATCAGAGCCATGGATACCCTCAAAATCCCATACAAGTATGAACATAACAAGGTAAGATTTTTGTTTATTTCTGTAGCTGAAACTCTTCCTTTTTTATTTTAGGAAATATACTGAAGGTCTAAAAAAATTACGTTACACGATTTAAAGTTAGAAGAAAAGGGCATCTTCTAATCCTGCTGTTAGTTCTCTGCTCTTTTTGCTGCTTTGACAAATCAAAGGTGCTGCTTTTAACAAGAGAGCTGATCTTGAAAAGATGCCTGAGGGATTTGTCAGAAGTCAGGGGTTTAATGGCAGGCTGCTATTTGACTGTGGCTTTAGTCGTTTCTTCCCAGGCCATGCTCTGGCCGGAGCACAGTTAAGCCATTCTTCTTATCTGTAGAACCTGTTGCTTAAGATTTGCCATTAACATTACATGTGGAAAAAATTCAAATTATTAGAAAAATAGGTGTGGATACCTGTTTGTGTGTGAACATACTGTGAAATAAAATTTTATACATAAGACCTTAGAACAGTCAGAATTTTTGAGATTGATGCTGTTTCTGAAATTTAAAAGGACAAAATACATTTGAAATGTTTGAAAGATTCATCTCTGACTAGCTTGACTTCTTTCCAATTTTTGTTACATTTACATTTTAAAAGAAAGATAAGTAAAATAATTTAAGTATTCCGTGAAGGAGAGTGAAATGCTTAATCTTTACTTGAATACATGGTAAGGGACAGGATTACGTGGCTATGTCTCTCACTTGTTGTTGCAGGAGTGGTACGAATTTGTTTGATTAACAGTTCTGCGAACTTGTTCTGATTTTTACTGTTTTTTTTTTTTTTTTTTTTTATTATCAGCAACTTTGTCAGGGGAGAGTTTAAGATCTCTCAAAAGTGGAGGGCTCACCTTTCTTTCAATCTTGTGAAAGAGTATTTAATGGTAATATAATAATCCTAAATGAAAATAATAATTTAGTAATTCCGGATGGAAGTAGTACGTACTTGGAAGTTCTTTATTCTAATACTGTTTTAAATATCAGAAACTGTCAAAGAGCAAGGACATTTATGATAAAGAAATGTTTCCATTAACTGGGGAAGACAGGATGAAATAAACTTGTGTTAAGATAAAAATCTTTTGTGTCTACATATATGAAGTTTAATTATTTAGAATTGAACTGCTGTATATATTCTAAGGCATCTAATTTAGAAGTAGGAAAGATAAAGCTTATTACCAGGTTAAAGAAGCTTTATTTCTCAGTTTGTGTCTGCCACAATAATTGCAAATGGTCATCACTTTGGTGACTTAACATTGTGATAATTAGAGTCTTGCAGCAGCCTGGGTTTATGCAGTGGGAAGTCAGGAGGATCCTGTCTTTCAAAATCCATATTGTTAACCTTCTTTAATAGTGAGTGATGTTTTTTGTGCGCATGAAAATTTGAAAAACTTGTCATAATTGGTAGAAGAGGCTGTTGAGCTTCTTAGTCTGACTGTACACTGGAGCTGTCTAGTTTCCTCTCATCTATTATGAATCAAAATCAAATGTGTAATTAGTACTGAAAAGAAAACTGCGTTTGTATGCGTATTTCAGCCTTTTGGCTCTGTTTTTCTGTGCACAAAGCACAGCATAGTGACCGGAAGGGGTAGTGACTGAAGGCACAGTCATTTTTCCTCAAAACTGATAGTGATTGTCACTTTGCCTTAGTATTTGGAAGTTCCAATTGTAAACTTCTTTGTGATATACTATAGAGTATATGTTCTGTAGTTACTGTTTAATTGAGTGCTGAACTTATGTAGTGTTTTTGTATAGATCCAGTGAGTCGGTTAGGTTTGGCTATAAGCATGGCCAGAGCTGTTTGCTTTCTCTATATAAAAATAACTTTCCTGAAAGTGTGAGTCTGTCTTTATGCTCAGCTGCTTCACAAGGATTCCCTTTGGTTTCTAATAGGGTTACATGCAGAATAAAACAGAAGTCACAAACTGATAGGGTCTCAAGGCAATTCCTGTATGAATTCCTTTGGAAATACAGGGGAAACCAAACTTGATACAGCATTGTGCCAGAGTAGAGAAGATTGCAATCTGCTACACTCATGCTTTGTATACAAGGTCACTTCACTTTAAAGCAGTGAACACCAATCAGTTGGTTAATCTGCTCCTTTTTTTTCAAGGCCGTTGAAAACAAACTCATTAGTCTAGCAGTCCAGAAAACACAGGAAGGGCACTTCCTATTAATTTAAATCTCCTATCAGGAAGTCCTATCTCTAGAGAGAATATCTCCAAGTTTGAGTAACAACATATTTTTAGCACAGTAGTTGTTTTGCACAATAGTTTAGAAAACTGCAGCTCAAGCTGGTGTTGATGTTATTGGGCATAAAGAATAGTGACCCTTTTTTGGTCAAATTCTTAATGTTCTGCAATAGCCTTTGAAGCTACAGTATAAATGCTTTTCTGTTACTCTACCAATTTTCTTACCTTCAAGTGGGAATTGTTAAAATTGGAGTATTTTGAATATCTGAATGCTGCTGGAATTTGCAGTGCTCTAGTATCAAAAAGTTTAAGTAGGCAGTTGCAATCTTTGTGTGGTGTACAACATCACAACAACATTTAGGTTGGATTATTTTAAAATAATCAATTTAGCAAGAAGCAAGTTTCAAGTTTAGCAGGTTAGTTTTTTTGGAGTTGTGTTAGCTTCATGGTTACCAATATAACTAAAGAGGCACAGCCTGAAATGTGTTGTCCTGTATAATAATTGAGGCTGTTTTGTAATATTTATTGTCAGAGTGGTGAAAGTCAATTGAGAAATGTAACTATTAGTGTTTAGAATGTAGTGTCTCCAAACTGATGGTAGAGCATTGCAATATGAAAGACGTTCCTTTTTTTTTTTGTGTTACACTTCAGAATATGAGCTCTACTGAGGTTTAAGATAATGGGTGAGGGTGATCTCTTCTCTTAGGAATTTGTCTGTCTTCGGAAATGGTGGCTTATGGGCTCGGTTTTAGTTTCCTTCTGGGTAAACGTTATCGTGCTTCCATTGCTTACTTTTTAACTAGAAGTTGTGAAGTGTTCGTATGGCTCTTGAATTTTAGAGTAAGAAGCCATTCTCCAAATCGCTTGTCTTTGCAAAATTTTGTGAATGTACAGTACTAATTTGTGTGCAACCACAGATATTCAAACGCACATTTTCTAAAAACTGAAATACAGGTTTATGTTTTTTACAGTTTGTCTCTTTTTTTGAAAGCTGAACTGTGTATCCATGCTTCTGTCATTCCTTTCAAATACTGAAATGAGAAGACTATTCATTTTAATCTTCTGAATTCTCAAATTCCCAGTGTTTTTCATAATAATGGCTTAGAAGCCTTTCCTTCAGATAATGTAGTGTCCATTTATCCTTTTCCTTTTCCTTTTTTTTTTTTTTTTTGTACACGTCTAATATTGCTGAAGGTGAGGGGTATCCATGTGTGGTGCTTTTTTCCCTCTCTTGTAATTAAGAAGTTCTACCAAATATATTACAATACTAAACACTGACTACCACTTTTAACTTATACTATTCCCTTTCCCTGCTCTAGCAGAGAGTATTAGGAAGGTGTCACTTTGTGGTGATTAACAGGCGGGAAATCTTACTTGAATATCATGCCCAAAATTTCCTTTGAGACTTCTTAAATATTCCTAACAAGATAATTAATGTGAGTAATGGTAGCAGAACAGGCTACAAAAAAAAATTTAAGCTGAAAACATTAATGCAAGTTTTATATTTCTGCGTTTATGCCTCTTCCCGTTGGGGAATGTTTTGCAGTAAAAATAAGCAGACATGGGGAATGCTTTTAAATCCAAAATCTTACTAACGTTATTTTCAAGTCCACGTTTACCGTGCTAGCTCGTTTCTCCTGAGGCAGACAAATCCACTGGAGCAAACAAATGAAAATACAGACAGAAGTAGCACAACAGGAGAGGGTATGGAGTCAAATTGCATAAATTTTTATCTCAGGTAAACAGTTGGGAGTGTTAAATGTTCTAGATCTCTGTGGTGAACTTTGGTGTTGAACAAACCGTGAGTTGGAGGAAGGGGCCTCCTGCAGACATGTCACCTGATACGCAAAGAGTGTGAAGGACTGAATCCAGAGCAGGCGTGTGCAAACACTGGGAGGGTTATTGACTGTCAGGTAATGCAGAATGTGTGGTATTTCTAGCTTCTGAGCCGGGGGGGTGTCTTTCAGTTTTGCTGTTCTGGGTTTTTTTCTTAAAGCAAGAAAGATATTTTTGAGATGATGAAATTAAATGCTTATTGGTTTGGAACAGGGATAATCAAGTGGCTCTTCCTGAACGGTGCTGTCTGCACAAACAGTGTTCTGCAGTGTCTTGAACCTTGAGCTTAAAGGAGGTTACAAGAAAAAGATTTATACTAACAGTGTGAGTTAGTATTTAATGTGTCTTAGTGCTCTTGGATGTTCTTGTCCAGGCACTCAAAACCAAAGAAAAGTTACCCAATAAATAGGAGCATTGCGGAAGAGTTAAATGCTTTTAATACTGGGAAGCTCCAGATGTATTATTTTGGCAAGAAATAGACTGCTGCAGAGCTGGCCAGCATGGAAGAGAGCATAGTTGGATTTAAAGTATCATGATCCTTTAGCAACATGTATTCAGATATAGGAACTGAAGTTCTTTTTTTTGTTTATTTTTTTTTTTGTTTATTTTTTTCCCTTCTTCCCCCAGGAGACATAATGTGAGGTAAAACTTGCCTCCCTGATAGCCACATTTCCTCCTGTGAGGACATTAATCAGTGAGCATTAGGTGCTACAGTAGAGCCATGAACAGTTTCCTCCTGGGTACTTCATAGAGAGTCCTTTTTGAGGACTTTGACAATCTTAACTAGGTCCCAGCCTCTCCCCAGCTGTCTCTCAGCTTTTTATCAGTTTCCTTCTGTCAGTCATTTACCCCTCTTATGCTCTGCCTTTCTCTCTGGCACCTCTCCAGTCTTACATAGATTTGACCTCAACAGGTCTTTGCTTACCTGTGGCATTACCATTTTGTCCTGCTCTCTGCTGTTTTCTTTCTCCTCCTTTGTATTTGAGTAAAATTTTAAAAAACACCCCCCCCCACACACATGCAGTAATTTACATCCTGTCCTCTTCCTGCCAGTGAATTCGCTCACTTACTTGCTCTCTGTTTAAAGCAGAGATCTCCTGCATTTGTCTGTATTGCTCCAATGGATTTGAAAGTTGCTTCATCTGTTATATTCTGCTTAACTGTTTTGTACTTTACTCCAACAGAAGTGTGAGTTTAATGATTCTGTATCAGAAGTAAGCTAGACAAGCAGAGTTGAATGTTCCCGTGAAGAGCTGAGAATATCTTTTATTTAAAATAAACATACAGATAAATGAACACTCTTCCTTTTCTCCAGTAAAATAATAGGTAGTTTCACCAATATGAAATGAGGAAACTGTCTTAGCCTGCAGTTCAACATAAATTTCAAAACTAACTTTTAGCTCTTTTTGCAGAGCAATAAGATTTCTTCCTTCCTCGTTTTATATTTCACTTTAAGTGAAGCTTTTAATTTTTTTTTTTTTTTTAATATGACGTTTTAAGTTATTAACTGCCCTTTGCTAACAGGAAGTGATAAGTCATTATACAAAAACACTCATCTGGGGCGTGATGTCCGTGTTTTTATCTTTCCAGTTCCACCATTTTGCTGTTTCTGCTAGTGTGGATAACGAATGGGCAGTAATAATGCTGGCAGATTCGTGTAGATTTTGTATTCACTCATACGCTGCATAAAGGACCATAAGTACAGGAAAACAGACTTGCAGCATTTTTTTTGTTCCCTTTATTTCTGACTATTTTACTTTAGATATGTTTATCACTTAGGTTTTTTGCTTGCAGAGTATGTTGTGTGTCTGAAAGGAAATATTCAAGTGAGCATGCTCTCTGACAATGAAAATGTGAAATATGCTCAGGACAACTTCTGTATGTAATAGGAGTTTGGTGTTTATTTTAAGGCAGTGAGATTTCATATACTTGGAATGGTTCTGACTTTCTCATAATTAACAACAGTTATGTAAGTATAGGTGTTTATACAATATAATTTTAAACAGAAAGTGTATAAATATAACCATATATAAGTATTTTCCAGAAGAAAATATTTCACAGTTAAACCTTCCTGATTTATTTCGTTCTATAGAAGACATGCTAACATTATCCAGTATTTATTTCTGAAGTAATTTCAGTTTGAAATATTTTTGTCATTTTTTTCATCTGAAACTTTATGAAAATATTTCCTTCCTGCAGTAAACTTTTCAGTGGAACTTGGATCCAGTTATGTTCTGGTTATATTATGTAGAATGACTAAAAATTCTTGAAATCTCATGTCTTCATTGTCTTCATTTCTAGTAAAACTGAAAAGCTGTTTGAAAAAAAAAGGTTTATTGCAGTGCATTAAGAAATCTCCATCTAAAATGAACTATATTTTTCTGCAGGTTTTGTCAGTGTCTTGTTCAGTGTGCACTTCCTATGTAGTAAAAGTTACAATGTCTGGGATGCGAGAAGGCTTTGTCTTACATTGACATTCAGCTTTGGCTTAGAAAATAGACTAATATTAAGCAAGAGAGTTGTTTTAAAAAACCAAAATGCAACTCCTCACCTCCCCTCCCCCCCCTTTTTTTTTTTCTCAAGTATAATTTGTTTTGTGTTGTGGGATGCATTGCCCAGTAAGGGATATCCAGAGAATTCCTTTGATTCTGTGCTTTTTCTTAAAGATTATTTTGCTCTTTTTTTTTTTTTTTTCTCCTTAGTTAAAGTAGGTATGAAGTCTGCACATGAAGAGTTGGTTACATATTCACACTTCATCAATCTGATCATATACCTACTTGTTTTCAGAGTATGGGCCCATGTATCTCCACTCTTAGACTTTGTATTCCCTTTGGGTGATGGCGTAGAGGTGAGGCATGAGGCAAGTGTCCAATGCTTTGTTTCTGCAAGAGGGGGTTCGCAAAGGGACGTCTAAGCATGACGTTAGTCATGTTACAATTTAATTTTTTTTCTAATTGCTTTTATAACAATCAACCACCAGGCTGTGGTTGCACACTTCAGCTTTGGCAAAAAAGTACAGATCTTGATTGTAGAATGTTTTAATGTTATGGTGGACCTATGATACTGGGTAGGTAGGAAAATAATTTATTATGAGCAAGTCACTTCTGTGAACAGTTTCAAACATGACAAAAGAGAGAGCTTCATATTGGATTGGAGTGGTAGTAACTGCCAAAGGTTGCTTTTAATCCTTCATAACATTTCTCTAACTCTCGCATGTCTCTCTGTTTCCTTGGTCTCTGTACAGAGTTTGTGGGCCCTTGGCTGGCACAAGTGGTACTGTGGAAAAGCTGTTATGATTAAGGTTTTTTTTCTTATTAATTAAGGTTGTTTGATCATGATGACTTTCCATTTTTCTTAATGGGACCTATCAGCTAGAGTTAATATTTGGGGTTTTGTTTGCTTGTTAACTTTCTGAGCCAGTTAGGAGATACAGTGCAGTAATAGATTGCATGTAGATAAGTTTTGCTAGTTTGGAGTGTTACTTGAAAACTTCCAGAATGCAAGTTTTATTTGGAGTTGTTTGTGTGTGGAGCTGCTCTCTATTGTTAGGTATATTTTGTTTGGTAAACTGTGATCACTGGGTTAGAAATTTAAGCTCTCTTGTATTGTTGGCTGTACAAGTAGGCAAATGAATGTCCATGGTGTGTGAAGACGTTCTTTGCTTCTGGTCTCCAGTCTTTATCCAGCTATTTTTTTTTTCAACAGTAAACAAAAGGATGCCAGTTGTACAGGCTGTATGAGAAGGTAGCTGCCTATCACTAGCGCATAAAGAAGCCTTGGGCACACCTCCCTCTCTCCTGGACTCAGGCATAGCCAAATGCCAGGTGGAGGAACCATGGGCATGTGCCACAGAGGAAGAGTTACTGACATAGTCATTATGTAAGCCGTGTAAATCCTATCGTGGCATTCGGGGTTAATTACACCACCTCATGACTATTTTGATATTTGTTTCTGCTTGTCCAAAGAGCAGAAAAACACAGGGATGGAGTTTAATATTGAGTCATTATCAGGTATATTTTACTCTGTACACTGTAGAAGAAAAGCATCATCTTGACTTTGGAAAGTCTGACTGCAGACTTGTTTTTTTGACTGTACCATAGGGCCACCCTATGTCATACTGCATTTGTAAAGAGCTTTAGAACAAAGTGGAAATCAGATTTTTATGTATGCCCTTGTATTAGTACCTGTTTAGTCAGTTACTGTTATTTTTAAGGTAGCCTGGTAGTTTCTTCTTTACTGCTGGTTCTGCTCAACTCAGTGCTTAGAGTTGGAGAAATTCGGTAGCACCCATTACTCAGGGCTCCTTCAAGGATCATTTAAAGCAGAAATCTGCCAAGTATAAAGCAGACATTCAGTAGTTTTTATACCCACAAGATTCACTAGGTGTTCTCACAGGCTACACTGGCAACTTGTAGTTGTGCAGAAACAGGATTTGTGCCCCATGTGAGAATTTTAAGAGTTCTTCTGATAAAATAGCACTTTTCTGCAGTTTACTAAAATACTGCTGCTGAACTGAGTGTAGATGCAAAGGTAGTATCAGCCACCAGTTCACTTTTTCAGTAAGAGAAAAGAATATATAGTTTGGATTTGAAAATGAGGGGGTTTTTGTTGCTTTTGGTTTTAACTGTTTGCTTATTTTTATTAAAGGGACCAATCAAGATGGTATTCCATGAAAAAGTACATTTCTATGTCTAGAAGCGTAACAGCATATGTACAAATATTGTTTGAGAATAAAACCAAGGCCAGACTAATTCATTGTACCAGCCTCTGAAAGCTAAATTAACTTCCTAAAGGCACCCATCACAACCAAATAGGAGAAATCTTGTGCAATTTTAAGCTTTTAGGGGACAGACTTTTTTCTTTTCTTTTTTTTTTTTTTAGCCTCACTCATGAACCCCTGTAGTCAGATAAAACTGATTTCTGGGACAGAATATTTTTGAGAAACTTTTACTGTAAGTTTTTGTATGATTCTTTTGACCTTAAGCATTTTTAAAGCTACTTTCATTCAAACTGTGGATTGAAAAAGGACTTCTTGAAAGCTAAAAGCTGAAATCTTTTCCAGTAAAGCTTTAATTACTTGTAAACCTAGAATTTTATGGGTTTCCTTCAGTCATTTTTTCCCTCGTTTTCTTTCTTTTACTTTCTCTGTCACTCAAACTTTTAAATGCTGCCTTGACCTTTGAAAAATTGAAAGAGTGAAAAGGAAGGATTGAAAATAAAGCCATTCAAAACAGTGCAAAAACATATCGGATATTATAAGCTCTCTTGCAGCCAGTAGTTTGCAAATAAAAAGAAGGGCACGGGACAGAATGAAATGTGGTGACATTTTTCAAAATATTTTATGGATTTTTTAAAATTTAGATGTGCAGTAACAATTTGAGGAAAAAATTAACTTCGATACTTATTCTCTTTTTTTCAAAAAGCTGGAGTTTTTTTCACCACTTGCCACTTTGTAAGCAACTTTTGAAAACTTCTGCAGTAAAAGAAGTTAAGTGGTTCTTTGATGATGATGGAGGAGTCATTGCTATTGAACTGAGACATCACTAAAAGGCATGAAGAATATTTGACTATTGCATGTGCGTACTGTGGTGTGTGCAGTGTAAAATGGATTTTTATTTAAGTTGGAGTCACTTGTCTGTCTAACGTGGTCATACAGGAAGGTGTTTAAGGATATGTTTGAGGAAATTGAGGAATGCATGATTTAACAGATCTTCTCAGAGGTTGCAAAGGAGCCTGCACACTGAGAATAAGTGAGATATTTCTACAATGGAGAACATAGACCATACAAGTGGTTTAGAAGTATAGTCAGGAAGTTTCTAAGGACCTTTTTGTGATTTAGAGGGGCTAAGTCTATTTGTTCAGGCTTGTTAGTTTTTAGAAGCCTGTTCTTTTAGAATTAGTGTAGTGATCCTGTGTTGTGTATAGTTCATTTACTGCTTGCAACCCAAGTCTTCCTACTCTGAGAGGTGAGTCTAAACGTTTGCCAGCATTTTTTGCAAGCAAGTCCTGGAATATTTTTAAATTCACCTGTGGGTAGTTCTCTTGCCACTGATCAGGAAAACAAGTTGTGCGACCTCATTATTAGACTCATTGTGAGAGGCCTCATTTCAAACAAAAAGTACTTCTGCAGGGCAATATTTATAAATAAAACCACCCTAATCAGAGACGGGCATAGCAGTACAGCCTTGTAGCTCATGTCCTTCTTGTGTGATAAACAATGACTTGCACTAGCTGCCCTTGCCATAGCGAAGCACTCATTCACAGCATTGCAAAATATTTTAAACGACAACTCCCTCCTGTAAAAAATTACATAACTTTTCCTCATCTCTGTGTCATAAAAGAGATGTACATTGTAAAGAAGTAGATTTTTGAGGATCTAGTATTAATGACTGAGAGAAGCTGTAGCTCGCTTGCTCACTAGCTCCATTGTTTCCTGATTCCAGTGGTTTGTGTATGTTCTTACTGGTGTGTTTCTGCCTATCTGTCCCTTTTTGGATGCTTGTCGTCTTTTGTGGTCTTCCTGTAGAGCTTCCTGTGCACTGCTGTCTGATGATACCGTATGAATCAGCAATGTGGGTGGCGTTTTGTCCATCTGACAAATAAGAAAACTACTACAACAATATTTTTAAATTTTTCTTCATTGAAGTCACTTCTATTCAGAGAGTTACTTACTTAATTCACATTTGGATGCATTTCTGTGATACAGTAGGTCTTTTTTTTCAATTTAGTATCTACTGACTAGGTTATGCATTAGAAAACAACCTTTTATGAATGCCTCCCAAGCAGATGTTATAACCATCTGGGTGTACTGAAACAAGACATCGTCTACAGAAACCTTGCCAACATCAAATGCAATCAAATTCTGCCTGTTCAACATTTTAATGCAATGTTTCATTGTGTCCTGCATTATTGGTCCAAACTACATGAGAATTAGATTTTATTAATTCTTTCCTCTTGGGAGAGGAATGAAAATTAGATTTCTCATATGAAGCTACCAAAATGAGAGGAAATGTAAATAAATATGCCTTGGAGAGGGGTTGGTAGAAGTGTATGTGAAGGGAGTGATATAGTTGCTATGTCAGCTGACTTGTCAAAAACTTACTTTAAAAGTACGGAGGTTAATGCCTGAAGATAGTTTTGTTTAGTAATGCTTCTCCAGTGTTCAGGTGGTCTCATTAAGTCATTATTCTTTGAATGGGACATAGTTAATTTCTCCACAGAGTACCAAATAAGCATTTTCCCTAAACACTTTTTTTTTTTTTTTTTGGGCCATTCGAGATTTGTGAATTAGATCTCTTTCTTCATGTTGAGGTTTATTTTGTTCTTTTTTTTTTTTTTTTTTTTCACCTTGAGTATTCTGCCTATCAGATCTTGTGCAATTGTATTCTGCTAACGAGTGTTAAGAGAAGGACAGTAAACAAGAACCGTTATACTGCTGGGTTTTTTACCTGGTTCCCATATTCCTTTTGAACTTCTAGACTTTTTAAAATTTGGTAAGCTTCTCAGGAGAGTATTAGTCTTCTCCAGCATCATGGATCATGGAATTAATCAGATGGGATCATTATTTCACATTGCTTTGTATGGCTGAACAAAATGGGGTTAAGATGACTGTGGAGTACAGACTTCCTTGTTTAGTTGCATTTTCCAGCACCCTCTTTGCAGAAACAGAGTTATACCAGCTGTGGAGTTACAGGGAATTTTACTACAGTGCTTGTTAAAAATAAGTATTTCCAAGTGGCTGAGGAACTGAACAGAAAACAATGCCATAATTTTGGGTCTGCAGTTGGCGGCATTGCTTGATATACAAAACATCTTTTCTATGAGCTACATGAGAAGAAGGGATAGCAACTATCTCTGCCTTATGATGAGCAAAAATGTAGTGCATACTTTTACTATGAAGTAATTTTGTCTTAGAAACTGGAATACATAGATACTTTGAAAGGCTGAATAAAAATGTGCTTAGCCAGAACCCAACCACACCCAAAATTCAGACATCTGTATTCAACTCAGTCTCCTAATTATGCCTCACTGCATCAGCAGATGAATGTAATGAAAGTAACAAGGATAAATCTTCACTGTTATGATATGTTACGGGTGCCAGCACTGTTGCAGTTTATAAATAAAATCAGTAACTGTGCAAAGCGTTTTCCTCTGCACTTCATAGAATTTTTTTTTCCTCAGCACAACCAATTATAGAATAAGGGAGAGGTTCACGCCCTTTAAAATGATTTTTTTTCTGTTTCGAGGGAATCTTGCCATTCTGAGCCGTCTGTGCTGTCTTTCATCTTCTTACAGCATCTTGCTATGCAGAAACTTGTGCTGTTAGAGACCGATGGGTAGGTCTGAAATACTAATAACTAGACCTTAAAGTGAAGAACAGAGCTGCTGTTGGAAGACTGTTCAAAGTCAGAGCTGTTCCTCCCTCCTTTCTAGCATACTGGACTGTGGCTTCATCCAGTGCCCCAGCCTCTGCACCCTTTGCCCCGCTTGCAGTAACACCCTTGTCATGAGCTGTCCCAGGAGGACCCTGCATCCGGTTTACAGCACGGAGTCATGAGTGGAGAGCAGCGGTAGCATACCCAGCATGTGCTGCCGTGGATCACTGTGAGCTGCACAGTCTCTTTCGGCTAGGTTCTCTTGCCTGCGTGGGTGAGCTGTGTTAGGCTGTAGGGATCTGTCTTTGATCCCTCTCCCTTTTGCTGGCTCCTGTGGCCAGGAGAAGGTCAGTTTTACCATAAATGTTGAATATGCTTGCTAAATCTAGGTAATTTGATGTAGGTATCGTACAGTAATGCCTTAATTTGTTTTACTTACGTAATTTACTTAATTTTAATAGCAAGCATAGCTGCCAATAAGTAAATTGGAGCAGCATATCCAAGAACCTAAATATGGATATTGGATAGGATCTCACAGCATTTAAATTAACATTAATGTTATTTACTCTGGAGATAGAAAACTTTAGGCAAATGAATCAGAGTATGATGGTTGTATATATTTCCTTTTTTGACCTCTGTATGAAACAAAACTGTTTTCTCCCTTTGTAGTGTTGTTGTACCACAGCGTTAATCATACTGGTTTGGGGTTACTTCAAAACCTGTGTGATTGCAGAAGTGAATACTGGAATAATGTGTTTGTGGCTCACTCAGTGCCTTGTGCCACTGCACAGACATAGAGAAAAGCATGCTCTGCATATGTGAGACCTGGTTCAGATAATCAGCTGTGGGGGTTTTGGATGTATGCTGTGCATGCCCAACCTTGGAATCTCCACCCTTGCCTCCAGTCCCATGCAGTATTCTTGTTGTGAGTGTACAGAGATGTGATTAGACCACCACGGGCTTTGATGAAGTAGAGCAGTTTCTGCCAGACCCCTTAGCAGCTGTTGAAAGTTAGGTCAGCCTGGAGGATGTTCTAGCTTAACTTGAAGTAGTGCCTGAAGCTAAAAGCTTCAACAGTCAGGAGGATATAAAGATGTCATGTTGCTTTCTTATGCTTAACTCTTTTTTTTTTTTTTTTTTTTTTTTTTTTCACCCCTTCACCGACTTTATTAAGGATGTTGAGAATATATTGCTTGGTTAGCTTTCTGGATTTGACCTCAGACTTCACATGCAACAATAAAACATTCTGAAAAATGTCAGTAAGTCAATACCAGACCCTTTTGGGGGATAATTTTTAATGTACATTTATTCACTGGCTTCTCAGATATTGGGGGTAATTAAATGTACCTTCCAGTGGTTAAAACAAACTATTTCCCTAAGCTAAATCAGAAAGTGGTCTACCTGAAGCTAAGGTAAACAACTGAAGTTTTGCTACCAGGTCTCATTTCTTTCAGACCTGATTTGCTTGTTGAAGACTTCTTTTCTTTTTAATTTATAGAGATTGATATCATTCATGTGTTACCAAAACCAGGATAGAAAAATATCTTCCTCCCTTTTTGTAGTGAGATTAAAGGTATAAACTGTTGCCTGTCCAGAAATTTTCTCTTTTCACCAGGGTCTGAATGGGAATTTAATGCATTATGGGGGGGGTTTTGTTGTGGGTGTTTTTTTTTTTTTTTTACGGTGGCAAAGTTACTTTTCAGAAGTGAAATTCTGTATTCTGGATCTGAAACAGCACTGATTTAACTACAATTCCAACTTGCAAGTAAGACAACTTAAAGAAAACTGTGCTTCAAAAATACTTTTATTTTAGTAGTGGCTACATAAAAAGCCAGGAGGTACTGGCTTGAACAAATGCAGTTTTTTTTCTGACAAATCAGAAGACAAGCTACAATAAATTTTCTTTAATCTGATTAAATTAATGCTGCCTCTTCTGGCATCAGTTCTTTGAAGTATTTGAAAAGAAAATCTCCACTCTTTGGTAAAATGTCTGATGGCATTTTAAAGCTTTTAATCGATTGCTAATTGTACTACCAGTTTCTAGACTCAGGGAAGAGCTTTTGATGTCAGTGTTTTTATTCCTAAATCTGGATTCAACAAGAGGATATGTAATAGGGCTGCTAATTCCACTTTCAGTTACTTTCTTCTCCTTTTTTCTTTCTTTTTTTTTTTCTTTAGAGTTAGCAAATCTGTCTTCTGTGAGAAATTGTAACAAATCAGTCCTAATTTTGGAAATTGCAGGATTGTACATAGTTTGTAATAAATACATGCTAGTATTTTCCATCATCATACTGGTTTTTCTCTGCATTACCACTTCTCTTACTAGTGCACTTACTTGTTTTTTAACCTTCCACTATCACCATTTTAATTATATGAAAACAGAAGGATAGACTTTTGCAACTGAATAGAAGTCAGACATGACAATTAAGAAGGCAAAGCTTATTTGCCTCATCTTCCAGCTCTTCTGATTGAATGTTTGTGCCTGGTAGATGGACAGTGAAAGCGCAATGAGACTTCTCAGAAGACACATCTTTTTAATTGCACCACTACCCTCTCTGCAGAGAGTCTGACTCAGCTAACCGATGTGTTCCTCTGCCCCCTCTGTCGTGTCAGCGTTGGTGCGCAGCATGTTTTGATAGGGCAGATGGCTTCCATACAGATAGTACACTCACGCAAGCATCATCTGTAGTCCATAGCTTAGCTAAGTTGGATGCACTGACAGAGTGAGTTGCACAAGGCAAGCAGATTAAGCTGTTTCTGGTAGGAAAAAAAGCTTGGCTCAAGAAACAGCCATTTTTATATCTTTAATGTGCAGATGCATATTTGTCATTTATGGGTCTTTTTGACCAACACCCTGCTACCACCCCAGAACAGCAGCTTGCGATTCAGCTGCCTTGTAATTTGTGTGCAGTTAAGAGGAATAGGTAGTTTACCCCAGAGCTCTTTCTATTATGGAAACCTCTGCCTCTGATTTTGTATGGTTTATCTACTGTAGGAATTATTCTTGGCAGTTTAATATTTAGCCACTCATCCAGAAGCTGCAATACCTACGCTTCAGTTTAGACAGAGATGGTAAAAGGCTTTCCTACTCATTTTGCTCAGCAAGGTGATAAAGATGAAAGATGCAGTTGAAATTGTAACCAAAAATGTAAGTGCCCTTTCCTTTTATTCGCTCTATAGGCATCTGCCTCTTGACATCAAGCATCCTTCCAAGCACATTTTACAAGTGTAGTGGAAGTCCATGTGTAAAAACCTTTTTGAAAAAAGTACATTAAAGAAGTATTCAAAGAAATATTTAAACTTTGTAGTATATGTTGAACTAGATCTGGCCCATAATTATTTTTCTCTTTCTTCCTGAAGGGCATTTATGACTCGGCGTTAGTTATGATGAGTCCAGTGGTTGTCGTCTTAATCGTGTGGACGAGCATTTGCTCAAACTCATGCCAGATTATTCATGTAAGGATTCATGAACATAAGCAAAGGTTGTGTAATTGGGCTCAGTACATTTGAAATGTTTAAAAGGCAGGTCTCTAGCTGATTGTCTTTCTCTCCCGAAGTATGGGACTCATTAAAGCCCTCATTAGGGGACCAATGCATCTTTTCTGTGCTTGGTGTTAAGGCTGAGTCTCAATCCATGACATGCAGAGTGCTGTCAGTAATAAAGTATCTGTTCAAGAAACTTGTGGATTTGTTTCTTTCTGTAGTCTGCTATTTTTACTAGAAGCTGATAAAAATTAGCCTTCACACTGTGCTTCATGACTAAGTCATTTGGTGAGCTGCATGAACACAGATTTTGTAAGACACAGTTTGCCTGTTTTCTGAGGCTTTTCTTTAAGCCCATCAGGAACAAGAACAGTTAATATTACTGAGTATCTTACTCATTGAAATTAAAAATAAGGGAGAAACAAATATCCAGAGAAAGACTGACAATAGGAACTAACTGAAATTCAGTTAGTGTTGTCTTTGACAGTGGACTGTTCTATGGCTTTTGTTTGACTTAGTACATTTAATGCTTTTTTTTTTTTTTTTTTTTTTCTTAATCATATAAATCCCTGCCATAGTCCTTATGCTTGTGCTGCCTAACTCCCTCCCCTGGGCTGGGTGTGTTGCGGGGGGGGGGGGGGAGGGGTGGGTGTGGGTGTGTGTGCAGAAATTAGCACCCAAAATCCTGTTACTTCAGTGGATTAATTTTAGTCCTCTTCCAAGGATTTAACTGCTGAAATAGTGTTTCCCTCTTAATTAATCGGTTAAAAAAAAAAGTAGATGTTTACTAAGAGAATCTTTGTTTAAAAAGTTTGTATAGACAGCAACTATTTATAGAGCTCTTGCCCCAGAAACACATTGCTTTGGAAGCAACAGTCACATCCTTAAGTTTAGATTTGGATACTTGATGGCAAGCAAGCTAGGAACAGCTAATGTTACTTCATGCATGGTTCTGTTGTTGATGAATCACTGTCTAGTTAATTGTGTGGTTTTTTTTTATCTATTTCATTCATTAATTTTCCATCTCCTAACTGTGAAATAAAAACTTACTGTAGACCTTGACTGAATTAAGTATAATTTTAGTACTTCGATATCTTTTTTTGTTGTTTCTGTTGTTTCTCCTGAGGTTCAGAATAAATAGTAAATCTGTGCAGCCAGTGGATGAAGAGGAGAGATTTACTGGTTATTTGCCGGAGTCATGCACTTTCTTGCAATTGATGTAACTTCCGTGTCATACACATTCACCTACCAGTTCATTTTGACTCTCCTCTTTAGAAACTCTTCATGCATGTTCCACT
The DNA here is from genome assembly GCF_036417535.1 of Chlamydotis macqueenii. Classification (NCBI taxonomy): domain Eukaryota; kingdom Metazoa; phylum Chordata; class Aves; order Otidiformes; family Otididae; genus Chlamydotis; species Chlamydotis macqueenii. The sequence goes on along the minus strand of NC_141593.1, from coordinate 39,453,691 downwards.
TGGCAGGGAGACTAAACCTAATGAACCATAATTAAACTAAATAATAATGATTTTTAAAAAGCCCAAACAAAAATTTATAATGGGCAGTATTTTTCTTTTTAAAGTCTGGGCAACACCCAGTGAATAGCTGCTGGAGAAGGAAAGGTGGTATTCTCTTAGTTATTTCTTATTCCAGTCTAGCATCTTTAGGATGTATTTCTGAGACTCCCCTTTTATTAAGCTCTGATTATAAGGTGGTTGCCTCTTCAGTCCTGCTTAATGTAAGAAGAGAAGAAGGACCCTTTATTTCTGAAGGCCCCTGTGTGTATGTGTCTTTTGATGGCTATCTCAGGCTATTTTATGTTTTCCTCCTCCTTAAAAACTCAAATCTAGAAGAATGTCAGTTCTGCATTTTGTAATTTCCATTAAGCATTCGAGGCAGAATACAATTAGCATTGTATTTTAGCTGTATGACTGCTGTTGAAAAAAGTAATAGTGAGGCTGATTGTAAACTTCTTAATTCCTTCTGTTGGTGCTTGACAGAGCTATAAACAGCAGCGTAAGCAACTCGGCTTTCTGACCATTAGCTCAGGAAGACAGCACTGTTTTGATACGCATGTGAGTCATGCTTGTTATCTCTGTAAATACAAAAGGAGGCGGCAGGCAATAGTGCTTCACTTAGAGCTCCTGTTACTAGTGAAGTAGCCTTGAAAACTGAAGAGCGCAAGCAGCTCAAGGAAGTTACGGAAGTGGCTGATCCTTGTTATAAACCAAGCAGATTTTCACTGTAATACGTGAGCACTGTTGCCTAAAATGTGAGATACAGTCATGCAGGAATTGGAGGCAGGGAGCCTTTTTCTTTGTTCCTCTGATTTAATTGCTTTTACAACGGAAGAAGTCGGTGCAACTGTCTCTGCCTAATATATTCCTAGTGTCAGTGAACTTGCTTCTCTTCTTAACCACTTTCCGCTCCCTGTAAAGGCTGTAGGCAGAAGATAACTCATCAAGAAGGATGCTTCATCAATTACCTCCTTAGTTCACAAACTCCATCTGCCTTTCTATAAACTCTGCTTGCGCAGTGTTTTAGATCAAAATAAGCCCTGAGACACCAGGCTCTCGTCATTTCAGTTAGAAACGAGGAACCTTATAGAAGTGAGAAGTAGGATGTTTTGAATCTGGGCTCTGGTGTTTGTGATGCTGATGTGAGAAGCAGTAATGTGGAGGAGAAGGCAGTGAGGTGTGTGACCATTAGGTGTGACGCAGCACTGAAGGGATTCACTGCAATGTTCCATAATTTTTTTTCCTTCTTATGTTGACAACAACAACATAGTAAATCACTGCAAAGAGTTAGGGAGAGGTCAGAAAACTCTCCATACAGGTGACCAAGCAGTCATTAGTCTATAACAACATAGCTGTTTTCATGACTGAGATGGATTATAATGGTCGCTTGTTAGGGTAAGGTCTGTCTTGCTTGGTCTAGAGGACTATACTGTCCCTTGATTATCAATGTTACGCTAACTCTGATTGATACTTGTCTTGGGAAGTTTTATAATGTTGACCTTTATTAGTGTAGACATTCGTGTGAGTTTTTAAAAGAGAAGGTGATACTGCAGTGTTTGCAGTTATTTCATAAAAAGTTACAAGCTGTTTTGAAAAGCTGTTTTGAAAATATCTATCAGTGATTGTGTATCTTCAGATACAACATTTTTATGGGATTTTTTTTTTTCCACACTGCTTTAAATATGTGTGGTTAAAGTAATTTTGAAACAGACTGGATAAAACCATACCAATCCTAAATTATCTATACTAAAATGATTTCATGTTAACTTGATTCTAAATGTGTCACTATTATAAAAAAAAAATCAACATCTTGGATGATATCAGTTGAAAGCATAGAGCAAGCTTTCAGCACCATATGCTGTGTGAGAAGAACAATAATGAAAATAATTAGGACCAAATTCCAGTTGATGTAGAAAAAACTTGTATATTGGGCTACACAGGAAAATCACATACCAAGATCTTGATATATTAGAGTATGCATCCTTTGTAGTAGTGATTAGGGAATTTATGAGTAAATGTTCAGGAATTAAGAGAAAAAAATCATTAGTTCATGTAAATTGAGGCATAAAATTCAGGAGAAAATTTCAAAATCTTTTAACTTCTGCACGGTTCAGCAGCTGTATTCACTAAACTGACTCCCTCTGTTCAGAGCCTCGTGAAAGTAAGTGTAGTGTGTATTAGTGTATGTTTTGAAATGCTAACTTAAGAGAAAAAAAAGATAGTGAAAGGTATAATTAGAAGTCTCATAGGATTTTGTGGTCTTGAACTGTATAATACTGTAACTCTGCACAGTTGTATCACTAGAAGTCATCCCCCATGTCCCATCCCCATGTTGTGTCCCCCACATGCTCCTTGCCTCATAGTAAAGTAGAAATAATGTACAGTAATCTATTCATGGTGTCCTCTTGCTGTTTGTTGGATTGTTGATCAGTATGTGTAATAGGGCTAATCTTACCCTCACAGTCATTTGCAGCCAAGTAGCAGAGTCTATATACTTAACGAAGCAAAATTAAGTTTATCTTTGATTCTCCATAATGCCAAAAATAAAAGGAGTGGGCTAAGAAAGCAAGAGGGAAAAAGAGATTTTTGTACAAATGGCCTTCAGTTTTTGTTCACATAATATATTGCAAACTGATCCAAACTACCAATACAGGTCAAAGAAAACATACAGCTTGACAACACTTACAACGTTTGCATTTGACTTTATTGTTGGTCTTGTGATGTTTAGTCATATGGAAGTACACTTCCTCATTGGTATGGATAGGAAGTAGTCTGGGGAAGAACTGGAAAAATGCAACAGGTGTTGTCCTTGCACTGTTTCACTAAATCTTTTTTTTTTTTTTTTAAAAAAAACCAAAACCAACACCAACAAACACATCCAGTGCTCTGTGCCACTCAGAAATGTCTCCTCTGGAGTCAGGGGATCTGTTGGCATCTCGTAGTCTGCTGAGATTTGAAGCATCTGTGGGTGATCTGCTGCTCTAAACGGAAGGGAAGTTTCTTGTTTCTGTACTTTGTCTTTAACCGTGGTACAAAAAAATACATAAGCACTATAGTACTTTTGAAACACAGATTTATTGAACTATGTTTCATTAATTTCCAGTATATTCGGAATTACCCTCAGAGAACTTAGGTTTAGTAACTGTATGAAAGATATTTAATACATCCATAAAAAGTCACATTTACAGTCAGCCTGCCTAAACAGGGTCTTACTGAATACTTAGATTATCTTAATAAACCTGCTGAAACAAAAAGACATAGTTCCAAGTAGGTAGGCTTTTTCCGGTAAAGCGTGTGATAAAATTTTAGATGAAGTTGGACTATAGATGGGTTAGAATATTCTAAGAAGGTCATAATTTTTTTTCATGTCTTTGAAGTTAATTGAGAAGTGTAAGATTTTTTTTTTTGTTTTATTAGGTGGTGGTTGAGGAGATTGCGATCTCCCAGGGAAGTGCTGAAAGCCCCTTATTTCTAAGGTTCGAATACATGAAGAGCTGGAAAACATATTGCAAACAACAATCTTCAACACAGATGTAGATAAATTTCTTATGTTTCCTAATTCCCTCTTTCAAGTTTGATGGTGAATAAAGAATAAGGTTTTGTGCTGCAGTAGTATATCACAGCAGGCTCATATTACTTACACGTGCATTTACTGTGTGGATTTCTTTTTCCCCTGTTCGTAAGCTGTACACACCTTTGGAAGCTGGAGTGTTTGTAGGTGCTATGGGGACTATGGGGGAACTGTTCAACAAGTTCGGGCAGCACCTTGCAAGAGCTTGGAAGGCTACAGGGGCAGAGGGGCAGAGTGCAAGAGGAAATAATTGGAGCAATGGAAAGTATGTGAAACAATGGAAAGGAATATGAGAGGGGAAAAGCTGAGGTTGCAGAAAATACAATAATTACAAGTTGTTTTAGAGCAGCATGTGACCCAGTATATAATGCTACTTAGTTTTTCTTCTTCACTGGTTTAAGAAAAGTTCCGTATCAAAAGTGTTTCTTTTTGTAAACAGGTCTAAAAGGGATCACACTAACTTCATCAGTATTTACGTGGAGTTCATTTATGCCAATTGTAGAGTTGTAGAGCTCATTTATGTCAGTTGTACAGTTTGATAATTTATTCTTAGTAGTGTTCTCAAAAGGACAATAAAAAGTAAAGGAAGTATTATCAGACAGGGAGTATAGTTCTCAGCTTTTCTTTTTCGTTTGTTTGTTAGTTTAAGCATTCAGGGTCTCCTAATTCTTCTGCAAGACCTTTAATGATCTGCTCTCCACCTGTCAAGGTGTTGCTGCTGTTTTTCTGTCTTTTTCGTTGACAGCAGACTTAATGTGTCTCCAGAGACTTTAAAGCAAGAGCAGTTAGCCTCTACATAGTTTAGATACAGGACCTTTCTCTCATTTTTCTCATGCTGCCAGAAGATATTCTTCCACAGTAGGGAAGGATTATGTTCGGAAAATAATTCTACACCTGCCTCTAGAATTAGTTGATCTCATACTGGGTTATTCAGATGACATTTCATCTGCTGAATTACCAAAGGTTAAGTAGGAATTACTTTAAGTTTTCTTTTTTTCTTTTTTTTTTTTTTTTTTTTCTCTTTCTCCCCATCAAAACTATGGATTCAACCTAGCCCTTCTGTCCTTCCATGAGGGATTTTATTATAATGAGGGATTTGTACCTGGTTTTATTCTTCCATTGATGTTTCAGAAAATTAAATCTCCAGGAAAAATACCCACAGCATTTCAGACAGTTTCATTCAGGATTGTAAAATTGTTGCGGTTTTTTAATGTTTTATTTGGAAGTTGCTTAGATTATAGCTAGTACACTAAATAAGCTTATGTTTGTGCTACTGTATTTAGCTGTGCAGGTTTAATGTCTGCCTTCAGCAGGATTAACAAGTAACAGATAACTAGAACTATAAAAAAAAATTCTTCATAGTTTATTTGTCCAGTCTGGAGACTTGCCTAAATGCTTACTATACAGAAGGACTAATATATTTGTTATGGACATCTAGCAACTGTGATAAGCACTAAGATGCATAGCATTTTTTTCCCAGTTTCTGAAATGACAATGCAAAGCAACAAACATTAAAGGAGTGATATTCTGTTGTGTATCCTCTGTTTTTTACTTACTTTAAATTTAAACTTAGTTTTAATTACTGCATAGTAATGGCTCTGTATTTCCAAGTGAAAAACCCTGCAATTTTCATCCTGAATCAGAAAATGGGGAAGTGTTTGATTCAGACATTGTAAAGATTATCTGAAATAAACATTGCTTTAAATGGTCACTGCTTGGAGAAGGAAAAAAACCTTTATCTCTTCTGGGGAATCTAAATTCAATAGTAAAAAAAACAACGAACACTTCCAGTTTCAACAACAGAGCATGTTCAGCCAAGAAATGTAATGCAGGAAACCAAAAGTAGCAATATTTGTGCCAGGGAGTCCTGTCCCATTTATTTGACTTTGGTACGTACTTGCACACACCCCTTTTTGCTAAGCTTTAGTTAAGCTTTAAGTACTTAAAGGAAAAGCCGTGAATAGAGAATCTACTGGCTAGTTTTGTTGTTACTTTGCTGTTAGACAGAGCTATTGGCCAGGCCATTACAAGATGGAGCTTTTTCCCCTTCCATTTGAAGAAGTTAACTTCACTGGCAGAGTTCAAAATGTACACTGTTTCCTGCTAGTGAGCTGATTCTGTAGCAGCACCTGTAGCAGTACTAACAAAATGGCAAAGTTGTGCTGAACATGTTTTTATAATCGTGCTCTCTGCATTCTTGAGTGCTCTTAGCTCTGGTTAGTTCTGTTTTTGAAGGTTTGCAGTGGATGGCCAGTACTTCTGCAGCTTCCTAGGTTTGGGGAAATGGGTCTGTTGGCTGTTTTGACAACTGCTTGGTGAAGACATTTAGTTACCTTCCATTCTTCTGGTTGAATGATCTGTTTGGAGTGATTTGTTGTAGGATCAGATTACTTTGAAGTGTGTTAACGGTGTTACAGACCATTAACAAACTTAATTTTGCTCAGATCATTTGTCGCATTTCAGAATCTTGATGGGATAAACATTGTTTTGTGTTTACTGCCTTTACTTGAGGCATGGTAACATCGTATCATATTTCATTATCACTCTAATTCTGGAGCATGTTTTTAGTGCTGGTTTTAAAATGTGTGTTTTTAACAGAAGAGTAGATTTGAGTTCTCAAGTTCTCTGTTGTTCAGGAAATAATCACTTACATTCTAGATACTTCTTCTTTAGATGATTTGCAGGTATTGGAAAAAATCCAGTTTTTAAAAAGCTGCATGCCTTTGCATGCTGTAAAGGCCCTTTCCCCTTGTTAAGAAATTTTTGTTAACAACCCTCATAGATCATGAGACCAGTTTGGGACTTGTCTTCTGGTGATTCTCAGAATAGCCCCATTTACCATCCTTCCTCAAATGTCTTCCTGGTTGCCCTCCTTCCTGAGGGTCTCTTATCCTTCATGGTTATACTTCACTTTGTTTTCCCTTTCTTTTTTTCTTTCTTTTTTTTTTTTTTTTTGTTCACATGTGATTCAATTTGTCCATCAGAGAGTTCCTGCTGGGCCTGGGTGGAATTCAAAAGGTCCTCTGTGGGGCTTTTCAGGCAATATAGTGTCAGCCATAGGACCCCTACCCTGCCAAGAACTCTATGGGAGTCATAATTTATGTGGAAACTGTTTTGAGGTAGAGAAATCTCACCTTCCCAATCTTCCCTAATGCATTTGAGTTCTATGCCTGATTGTTCTTGCAGTGTGCATTCCTGAATAGATTGTCCTAGCTCTTTCAGACAGGATGGACTGGAGGAGTTGAAATGGATTTGTTTTTTCTCAGTGAGAAGAAGTAAGAAGGCAACACATGGGAATGCTAGAAAATTCTATTATTTGTTTGCTTATTTTTCTCAAGAAATTTTGTATTCTGGTTGCATAAACTGTCTGAGTACTTTTTGCCAAAAGAACGAAAGACTACTCATTAACTATAAGTTGAATGAGCTGTTTACTGAATGTTTACAAGAAAAGAAACTTTGATATAATTAGATCATTTCTTCTGAAACCAGTATCTCCCAAAGAACTGTCTGTCAGATTACAATTGAAAGAAAAAAAAAAAAGAAAATTTTGTATGGCTTTTCATATGTTTTCATGAAGTTAGTGGAAAGTTTGTTTCAGCCTTATTTATAATGCAATTATTGTCTTTGTCAGGTTCTTTATTTAAATCTGTTCTGCACCTTTCCTGGTCATTTTGGTTGGGTTTTGTGGTTTGAGGGGTTTTTTTCTGCCCCTTGTCCAGACTAGCAAATTTATTTTGTGCTATTTGCACATGGGTTTGGAGGGACGATGGTGGGAAAACCTTGGTCAATGATCTGAAAGGTAACAAACAAAAATACACCTAATTATATATGATGCTAGCCTGAACTGGCAGCTTTTTGTGCTCGGAATTCTCAAGCAGCTCTTTTCAAGCCATATATTTTCTTCCATCCCCCCCTCCTCCCCTATCCTTTGCTTTCTCTTCCGTTAAAGCGTAAACCTTCTGTCAAACTTGTGTCCTCACCTTCAAGTGTTATTGGTGTAAAGTTCAGGCTTGACATGGGTGCAGGAACATCCAAACTCAGAGGATGAAATGCAACTTGTTCTCTGAAATATTTTTCTCTTCTGATAATCTTGCTGACTATCTAGCTTAGAACCAGAAAATAGCTAACTGGAAGCACTTTTTCTTACTGGATTACAGGGAAGTAGGGAAGGGTTATCTCCGTCAATGGCACTTTTCAGTGGAGCTTCTCCATGATGTTGTGTGTAGTCTAGCATAGCAAAATTGCTTTGCTTTGTTTACATTTCTCATTTTAATTGTACCTCCTCTGTAAGAGTTCTTCAGAGTGAGTACATGAGTTATGCAGGAGCACAATACTACCGGTAAAATAAACTGAGAAGTATGCAAGAAGTTACGCAAGGAAGTCCAAATGGTGTTATTTCCTTTAGCTTCCCTCTGAGAATATGTGTCCTTGCTTACCATTTATAAAGAAGTTGTGGCTGTTTGAAAACTTGGTTCTGTAAATTTTCCGCTTGCTGTTTTGTCTTCTGAAGTAGTGAAGCGGCTTCCTATTTCTTTCTTTCTTTCTGTCTAATATTTCCCCAAATGCATTGGATAAGCAGTATGCAAAGCCTTACTATACCAGTGATTGTACAATAATTCCAAGTTATTTCATTTTTTGTTTCCATTAAAACAGAAAATTATGTGTAGCTCAGGGAGTTGCTAGCCTTTGGATGTCTGCCTTTTTTTTTTTTTTTGAGGGGAGAAAATGTGATTGAAACAGACCAGAATGTCAGGATTTTCCAACCTTCATCAGCCTCCCTGTGCATGCTGTTTCTTATTGTTCTGTTAGTGAATTTAAGTGTATTTTGCTTCTAATCAAGACCATTCTGTTAGTGAAATACAGTCAGATATGTAGTAAAAGAAATAGATAACTTAATTCATTTTTAAAATTTAAATGCAACTATTAATGGTGCTGAAAACTGAGGCGTAAATATAATTATCTTAGAGCACTGTATATGTCCTCTGCCAATGATTTTAAACTGCATATGACTAAAGATGTGAGGTGGTAGAAATGACTCTTGTCCACAAACATGCAGACGAATAACATTTGAAAAAAATCTATATGGGAGACCATGAAATATGTGAAAAACTGAGTTCCATATTCTCTTAAGATAATACTATCCGTAAAGGCATAATTTTATTTTTAGTTGTTTTAAATTTTTACTGCCGTATTGCAGCCCTGTGAAGTATAACTGATGTGTAATTTGGATAAATTTATTTATTTTGAAATAGACTTCAGCATTTACAGTTCCGATAAGCTGGAGGCTAAATTTACACCTGATCCTCATAGCTGTACTAAGTGCATTACAGTCAACACATAATGACATTGCATGTTCATTTCTAAGATTTTTTTTTTTGTAACCACACAATTTTATCCTTATTTGCATATAACATTTGATCTCTATTGATTTGCTATTTGTAAGCCCAGTGGCTGTTGTCCTTTTAATTTTTGGATCCAACAGTAATCATGGTTTCTATTGTGTCAACATTTTTTACTTTCTCTTGTTTAGACATATGCTGAGAAGCAAAACACACACTACAGTATGCTTATTTATTCTCCTCTATCTTTAAAAATAAGTATATTTTATAACAAGGCAGGTGTATTTTTATTTGTTTACTATTATATTATACTTAACACTTTTCTTACTCTTTAAGAAGTTAATACAACTTTTTTACAAGGATTTTTTTAATATGTTTTACTCTTTTCTACGTATCTCATCTTTTCCCTAGGAAAAAAAAAATTGGTTTTACATCTGAAATGTTTTGTCTCTGTGATGCAGTATTCTGCTGAAGTCATGTTGAAAGAATAAACTTCCTGTATTTTCTTCATGTTTGTTTTTCTTAGTATTTCATCCAATATAAGCCTAAAAAATTATTTAACTACAACTTTGTCTCACCCTAATTTAATTATTTCATAAAGTTATCCAGAATCCAGTTTTGTGGATTGCAGTGTATGTCTTTTGTTCACCTAAAATCATGCATAAATATTAGCAATGTTGAAGACCAACCTCTTAATTGACATGTATTTCATACCCAGCAGAATTTAGGTAGATCAGTCCTGAGTGTATACCCTTTAACGGAAAGTTTTAGTTAGTATATATCTCTTTAACTTTTAGCTTCTGATACACGATAGATATTGCATACATCCAGAATGGCTGTGAATACTTAAAATCCATTTCACAGATGAAACTCTGAATTTGTACCATTTGTATGTCTGCCATTTCCTGGCCTGGAGTAATACTCATGAAAAAGCAGTGCTTATTTTATGATGTAAAGCAAGGTTTTGCATAAGAGGCTGATGAAGGTTCGAAAATCCTGACAAATTTGCAGTGATTTCAGTGGATCTGCACTGATTCCTATCAGTTGGACTCTGCATTCAACAGTTACAGGTTGCTAACTTAGAACTTCAGCAAGTTTTGGAAGGAATGTATTTTTATTTTTTAGAATACTACACTTCAGCACAGGTGAGAATATTTTTCTTCAGTTGCCCAAAGAAATTTAAACAGAACTGCAACTTCTAAATGAAGAGAAACCTTTTCATTTTAAAATGTATTTTTCTGCTTAGCATTTTACCTTCATTGTCAGAATGTGTCGTGCTAACGATGCTTCTTACATAACAGATGTTGTACTGCATATAAACAGTATGGCACTGTTTATTCCAGCCAAACCGGATACCAGTGACTTAAGTGTCTTGTGTAACTGGTAATGTGGTGAAAGAAATCACTGTTGCCGTCAAAGGCTTTCTTTCTGGGAAGGTAGCTGCAGAGTTAATTTTACTTCCATTTTGCAGTTTTATTATGGGTTAATAGACCCTGTCTTGAAAAGATTTTAAAATATATTTGGAACTCACAAAATAGGCCGGTCTGATAAGGCAAGAAACAATGTCAGAAAAAGGAGACTAGAGCGGAGAGAATCCCTAATTCATACAGCACTGTCTACATTTTGGAGATGTTTTTCAACTGTATTCAGTAAGATACACATATATGGTCAAGTCTAAATACTGCTGAATGGTTACAGAAAGCCACAAATCACTTAATCTCCCTTGTTCTTTATTGTGTAATGTACCATAAAAGGTGTTTATGGCATACGTAAGGGCAGGATCTGTCTCACTTGCAGATTTTTTTCAGGGATCTCAGTAACTGGTATGAACACCTCTACTTCATTTCCTTCAATAAATCACATCTGGAAGAGAGATTTAGAATACTTAAGACTCATACTGATTAAAAAAATGGGAAAAGTTAGTCTTAAATTTAAGTATATTTTGCTTCTAATCAAAACCATTCTATTGAACTATAACTTACGTTCTAATCTTCTAATACAACAAAATTACTAAATCTCCATTTAAAGATTTCCATTTTTCAAAAATAAATGTTCAGATGTTCGTAGTGGAATACATACATAAATATTGTTCTTTGTTTAGTGAAATAGGAGCAATATTGGCATAAAAATGGATCTTACTTAAATTGCAAGCACAGTAACCGAGATTGAAGACCTGCTGTATAAATCAGCTTTGGAAAGAATTTATATTATACATACAAAAAAGGATGTGTGGTAGATCTCAGATGTTCAGATGTTGGCTATCAGAACATTTAGAGAATTTGGCTAAGGATTGCGCATTTTGAATACGTTTCAGTCTGTAATGAAGTACTGTAGAATACTTTAAAACAGTAAGCAGCCCAGTTACATTTCTAGAATAAATCTGTGGAGTTTTCCATTGCCATTTAAAGGCAGCATTTCTAGCAGGTATCTCATGATCAAAACCAAATCAAGGATATGGACACCACGGAAGTTTCTTAAGTGTTTGGCTCATGAATGTTCCATACAGTCGTTTTTGCCTCTTTCTTTCTCCATTGTCATTGAGTAGGCAGAGCTTGCTGCAGTGGAGGTGGCCACAAGGGCTTGCAGTCGTCCAAATACTCCTGATGGCCTGCTTCTCGCATAATTTTCCGCAGTGAAACAGAGTTTGGGGTGCTTTGTGCTGTTGGCCCCTGCTCCTGCAAACCACCTACCTGTGCCGTCCTGTCTGGTTGATTCTTCTTGCCAGAGAATCTAACTCAGGAGTGTAAATAGTCCTGTGAGTGATACATCTAAATGACCTAATTTACCTACAGAGTCGTGAACATCTTTTGTAATGTGCTTCTCTAGAGAAATAAACCTAGTACCCTGAAATTGCAGTAGTCCGCCTTATTCTCAAGAGGCCAAAAATCACCCAGAAGGCCTTTTCAATCTCTGGTTCCTGCGCCAAGTAACTGAGAAAATTATAACTAACAGTCTCCATTACCACGTGTCGTCTGTGAACATCTCAAATGCCCCACAGTCAGGGTTCAAACGAGGGTAAAGCTCACAGATGTGCTCGGGGGTGGGAGGTTTGATTACAAGCCAAGTCTCCATTCGAATGCAGTCTTTTTTTTTTTCCTGTCTCTCTCTTTTTTTTTTTTTTTCTGTCTCTTTTTGGTAACTTTTAAGAGCAGACATAGTTTCCAAAGTGAGTTGAGCTCATCTGAGTGTAGGACTATTTACTGAATGAGTATGTGTACACTTCAGTTAATTCTTGTGAGTGTTTCTTTGTTTACATGTGGAGAAGCCGTTGATTTTAGTAGTAGGTGGCACCTAAAATGTGCTGTTATACTGAAAGATTTTTTTTTTTAAGTGAAAGAAAAACATAGGAAGTACTTAGATTCTTCTTAAAATAGGTTTATTAAGAGCTATGGTCCAGTACAGTATTTCTCACTGTTCACAAAAGCATACACAGAAGGAAGAAAATAAGAGAAATAAAATATATTCCATAAGCAATAGCCTAAATTAATGTAAAAATCAGTGAGTATAACTGCAACAGGCATAGCACTTAACTGGAGCTATAGCTGTGATACAAAACAGCCTGTGTAATGTATCGGAGAAAATCTCAAAGCAGTTATTTCAAATCCATTTCCTCAAGAACTGCATGATAAACGCATGTGCCTTTGGAATCCAGCAAAGCTTGTGAGTCAGTAAATGCTCTCATACTGCCAAGGAACTAGCTCAGTTTAAATCTCCGTTTCTTATGCCCAGGAAAGAAAGTGGTTATTCCTATATAGGAATTATTTCTCTTTTCTCTTTTTAATATGATAAAGCTGTGTTCAGGACCATTAAAGTTAACTGGCTTTCAAGCTTTCTGAAACAACTCAGAACAGTTCAACGTCTTTTAAGGGAATAACGGCTTAAATGTCTGGCTCTTAAACTGTGTTTTCACAGAAAGTGAAAGAGTGTTAATTTTGCAGTGCAGTAACAAGTGAAGATTTTGTTTGTTTTTCTGGAAAGGGGGCAAATTTATCAAGCTATCCACAAGGCCTTCAGCAAAGAAAAGAGTTAAAAATTACACAGTGTTAATCAGAGCTATCTGTATACAATTATACATGTATATCTGGATAAGTTTTAAGTACTTAATGTGGAATAAAAATAAATAAAGAAGTAATGGCTAGTAGAAGGTTGTCCTGAGGAAAAAAATAACAGGAGCATGGTGTGGGTGAAAAATATAAACAATACTGATAGGGACTCAGTGGTGAAAGGTACATGAAAGGTGAGACGGTGTTTTTTTTGTTCTTTACAGCTTTCAGTTTTCGTGGTTTGTCTGTTTAATAGTTCTTATTTCAGAAGATTTCTGTGTGACTCCAAAGTTAACCAGAAGACTGTCTACCTCCAGCAACCTACCATTGCATTAACACAATTGCATATATTTTCTTGGTAATTTTTTATGGCTAAGTTTTCTTTTCATCAGCTGAGTAGTGTTAATGATAGCCTAGACATTAATCTCCAGGGTAACTATGATACAAGCAATTTGATCTATTCTGAATACATGACCACTAATTCCAGATTTTAATTAAAGATAATTTTTTTTTTTTCTATTCAGATCAGAATAATGAAATCATGGATTCTAGTTACAAGACAGGGAATGCCCTTTCACCTGTTTTACGTGATACCAAGGAAAGACAAATTTTATCTCAAAGGTTTTTGCTTGGCTCTTTTTTCCCCTTTAAATTTTTTTTTCTAGTCATCTTCTTTACTCTATAAATGTGCACATTTCTGATACATAAATAAATACTGTTCATTTTAAGGTTCTGCTTCAAGTAACTGCAGCTGCTTTCTCTCTTCCTTTTGGCCTTTTGGAGGTACTCTTGTGCACACACACTGAGACGTGATGTACTTCATAAGTGGCTTAGGTCCTCTTCCACACCATTTCCTCTATTTGCTCTTTTCTATTGTAGCTCCATGTTTTCATTTGCACAAGTCCTTAAGTACTACACCGTTTTAAAGTGCTGATTCTGGCATTTATTCTCAGTGCTAAGTCTTGCTCTTTCCTTATGCCTGTTCTCTTCCTCTGTGTTCAGCACTTCCCAAAGCCTTGTTTTTCCTTCCAGAGTCACTGGTGCATTACTGACTTTGCTGATGATACAGATTGTATCAAAAAAACTAGCAAGCTTCATTTAAATAAATTGTGTCCAGAGTAAGTGATTTCCATGACATAGGACTTCTGAAAATGAAAGTTGAGATATGTACAAATAGAAAGCCTGTTTTAAATTTGGAGAACAGTGTAGCTTAAACAGAGGGTAGAAACTATTTTATTACCTGTAATAATATTTTATTATTATGCTGTTAGTATGCCTAACACAGTGACTTATTAGAATTTGTGTGTATCTGAACTACCTTTCAGTAGAACATATTCCTATAGTAATTTTATTTAAAATGTTTCTGAAGTGATTTCTAGGTCGTACTGAATTACTTATTTTTCAGTTGGTCGTATTTCTGTGTGTGATGTTAGTATGTGACTGTTTAAACAAATTGATGATGCTTATGTCTTGAGGATCAGCTGAATGGAGTATTTATCATCTTTTTGGCAAGCAGCTTTGTGTTTTTTTTTTTTTACTTAGAACTAAGTAACCTGTTTGTTTAATGTATAAGAAAAGATTTAATATGTACAGTGTTATTGTCAAAGTTTTAAGTAAGTGTTAAGATGAGAACTGTAATGGTGATGTTGCTTTTGTTTTAGGGTTGATTTCAGCCTTCTTGGAAAGATGATCTAAAGGCAATGAAAGCAGGAATGCTAAAAGGAAGATTTATTCTCATTCGTCAGTAATCTCTTTGTCTGTCAGCCTGTTTCCTGGTTCCCTTTCTGCCATTATTAACCTCATCAGGTTCTTAAGTTTCAGCTTTCCTTTTGCAGCCTGACTCTGACAACATACTTCAGAGATTACCAGATGCAGTCCATAGTCAGATTCAATCCCCAGTGTTCTGCAAAAGCAATTAACAGTTTAATTAAGAAAGTGTAGAATGCATAGGAATGCCCAGCCTCTTCTATTGTCTAGAAAGGGTTAAGCATCTCCTCCGTTGTTACGCGGGTTATGAGGGGCACTTGCCTTCTACTTTGATGCCATTTGTGTATGGCTCACAAGCCCATGGCACGCTGCCACTATGACACACGGATGAGTAATTTGGTTTCTCCTAGAGTACTTGTTATGCTTGTTACTTTTTCCAACATCTTTATTTGCTCGTGTTGGAAGGAAAGACCAACATTAGTCTGGGCAAGTCCTCTTGATGAACAGAAAATTGCTGCTTGTATCATCTACCTTCAGTTTTCTCAAGGATATAAACCCCTAGCAGTCTTTAAGGTTAAGCAGTCAAGTTTCTGGGTTGGTGTGAGTACTGTTGGTACATCACTTGGACATTTAATACTGAAACTGAACCTATCTGTAGTATGGTGCTGAGAGGGTTGTACATGAAAACAGTCAATATGGTGGTGCCTTTGCCATGAAAAACAATAATAAAAGATCTGTAGCCATGTGGTTAGAGCTATGTTTCTCAGTTATTGTTATTAAATAATAAATTATTTACCTTACCCACTGAATCTCTGGATAAAAGTGGAGAGACCAGTATAGCGGAATCAGTTTAAATATTCTTCTAAAATACTGTTCTAAGAGTGTTTTTAATACTTCCCTTGGCTTCAGAGTATGCAACCTTTTATAGTTGTAATCCTCGGACAGTAGAAGATAGCACTGCAGGCGGGATAGCATCTTTAAAGATGTAATTTCCTTTCCCACCTCTTCCTTCTTGTTGTCATAACTTTTTTTTTTGGTTGGCACATGCAACAGGAAAATGCACTCAGTAGCTGTATTTTGTATTAACAAAAGTAGATTTGCTTTAAATTAAGGCTACTGAATTCACAGTAATCCTCACAGAAGGATTGCAGGGCATTTTTAACAAGCAAAACCCATACTTGAACAACACAACCTTTTGAAACACTTAGTGTCATTCATCACATATATATGGTGGTTAAATTTCCAGTATGGTCTGATACCAGGACAAGGTGAGGAGAACAACAACTTCCAGATCTTTGTAAGACCCTGATGGAGACTAATTTATCTGTTTTGTGTACAGATGGTGACTTCTGCAGTGCTCATTCAGTACAGGTTACAGGAGTTACTCTGCTTTAGATTTCAGCAGAGAGACGATGAGGCTGCTAAACAGTTCAAAAGTTTGAGAATTTTTTTTTTTTTTTATTCCCTCTCTTTCCCCCCACCCCTCCCACCCCCATCTCTCCTAGTTTCTTTCTTGACATGGAAGTATTAGTGCCAGACCAAAGACATTGTCATTGATCCTGTCAGTCATAGAGGTGAAGAAGGTTGGGTGCATTTTGAGGTTGATAACAGTCAACTACTGTTCTTGTTGTTTTTCTTGATCAAAGGCTTTACTTATGGTTGGACCAGTGGAGTTGCAGGGACGTGCAGTGTGTGTGGTGTATCAAGACTTACAGACAGAATTTATGGATTCCCATTAAAATAATAAAACACCTGGGAGCAGAACAAACAGTGACATCTCTGAAAGCTTTGAGATGCCAACCACAAATGTGTGTTTGCCTGAATCTGATGGCACTGCCTGTCAAACCTTTAGTCTTTATTGGATCAGAATATGGTTTCTAATTAAACTTCTGTTTCTTCGTCAAGAGCCTGCATTTTAAATTTTTTTCCTCACTAATATGTTTTCCAAATGGCATGCCCATAGCCAGCTTGTTAGAGCTGAAGTGGTATTTGTGACCCTCCCGGCACTATGCAGTACCTGTGACACTGGTCCAGGAGGCTGAGATGGATTCTGCAGAGCAGCAGCTACAGAATTGTGCAGAGGCAGAGCCTCTTGTTCTTATCCAGACTGTTTTGTTCTTTGTGTGGGTTTTTTTCCTCCATTATACTTGAGTCATGTGCTGACTCTCAGGAGGAAACACTGCAAACATTTCTGGCTTTTTGCTGCTTAAATTCAAAAGAGGGTGACCTACAAAGAGCAAAAGACTTCCTGACCTCAAACTGGTATCTTACTTTTTTTCCCTTTTAGAATGGAATGATTTTTACTGCTCTATAATTAGCAATTTGTGAAAGGTAAATGTGAATGCTAATATAAATTTGCCTTCAGACAAATACTTCTGGTGGTGAATTACTGGGGCCTCTGGATCTTCTGATAGCTTTCTCTGTCATCAGGCTCCTAACTAAGGAAGATTTTTCTGTATTGTGGAAAGCTGGATTTTAAAAAATTACTACTTGGTTAGCATGTGTCGTTAAGAATCCCCCCCATCTGCTCAGTGTTGACTTTTTAAACTAAATCCATCATTTAAATCAGTCATATGAAAATACATACTAGTTATGGCTTCACATGGCATGAAGGAAAGTGCACCAACATACAAAGGAGCTGACAGAGCCATGTCCTTATCACATGTTCTCCAACTTTCCAGCCTTTTAAAATTTTACCCTCTTCTGATACCATTTCCAGGTAGGGTTTGTGATCAAGCTGGTTCATAGAATCATAGAATGGTGTGGGTTGGAAGGGACCTTAAAGGTCTTCTAGTTCCAAGCCCCCTGCTGTGGGCAGGGACACCTTCCACTAGATGAGATCACTCAAAGCCCCATCCAGCCTGATCTTGAACACTTCCAGGGATGGGGCATCCACTGCTTCTCTGAGCAACCTGAGTGCCTCACCACCTTCATGATGAATAGTTTCTTCCTTATATCTAATCTAAATCTACCCTCTTACAGTTTAAAGCCATTAAGGAAGACTCTCTAGTCTCACACAAGTCTCCTACTGCTTTGTATGTCAGACTGCAGAGGTGATTTGAGGACAGCAGACGTCGCATACCAAAATGTACAGACTGCCAAGTGCTGACTGTGGCACGGGCTGTCAGGTCACTAACCATCATCGCACATAAGAGTGACTGTGGGCTGCAGTGCTTTCTCAGAAGATTTTGTGATCAGCACTTCCAAAGAAAGTGTTGGGTGTCTGCAAAACCATTGTAAAGATTCTTCTAATTCCTCCCCTCCAACTGTGCTCTCTTTAATTTGATTAATAGTGTCTTGGCCTACCAACAAGCATGCGGAAGTGTTCCTGGTCTGGGATGTGTTGTCTAGGTGGGGTGATTTCGTGAAATCAAAGTACTATAGTTATCCAATAAAGCTAAATATTATTCATGTTTAATCCAATTTATGGTTCATTTTAGGCCAAAAGTCTGAATTAAAATACTTATCTACCCTATTGAAAAAGGAATTAGAGTCATTTTCTTACTGAGAGGGAGTTTAAAGCCAGCTGAAGAAAACTGAAATCCTAATGGTAACATAGTTGGTACTTGGTCAGGGCAATAGTGCTTTTCTGGCTTTGTCAACAAAATCCTTTCTTGTTTCTTAAGGTGAATTAATGGTATCATCTGTTTGAAAGACTGTTTACAGACTATTTTTGGTAACCATCTCGTTCAGTCTTAATACCAGCATTTGCGTTAATACTGGTAATTCCAGTTCAAAACATTTGTGTATGTGTGATTGGTAGCTGCGCAGTCTTTTCTACACCAACAGCTTCCCTAAATTAACTTCATAAATTTGTATTGAAGATTTTCTGGAAAGCTACCTTGGGCGTTTCTGGAGAAAAAAAAAAAAAAAGATTAAGGGGATAGATTTGGAAAATTGTGGCTAAGTCTCCTGTTGACTCCAGGAGACTTGATGTGATACATCAGTGTGCGGCTGTTGACTTTGTCCCTAGATCTTCATCTGCTTGCTGTGTCCTGGAGAATCTCCAGAGTGTATTGCACAGCAAGATGAGGTGGCTTTCTGCACTAATAGTGAGCATACAGAGCTTTTCTCAATAGATTGTGTTGTCACTTTTCTGCTCATCTTACTCATTTCACTGAAGCTGCTTCCAGATAGAGTTTAATCACAATGAATTCAAAAAAAGCCCTCAGTTTTGCTTTTCCTCACATAGATTTGACTCTTAATGAAAACACATGTTTTCATAAGCCATTTAGATTTCTGAAAACATACTGCAAGCAAGTAAACAAACCCCTCCAAAAACATATTTCCTCTCATTTGATGACTAATGGTACATTTATAAGGACTGTGTCTTATTTTGGCTAATGTCTTGGGAGGATAATCCATTTGTGCTTTGGCAGATAAATAAGCCTTCCCAAATGGTTGGTAAAAAGTCTACTGTGACCTCTCCCTGTAGATACTGAATAGTTAGTAAGCAAAATTAATCGTTTAAAAATACTTATTAATTAGATTGTCAGATTATGAATCAATTTTACACACACCAGGCAGCAAAGGAAGAAGCTTTTCAAGCTCTTATTTGTATAAAACTTGATTCTATGATTTCTGTATAGGAAAAATGTTGTGTTCTATTGTTTATTCTTCCTCCTTCCTAATGATAGAAGTTGGCAGCATGTTTGAGGAGACTGGTATTTTGCCTGAAGCCTCGAAAAAGGAATCAGCAGTGTTTTGCTGTTCCTTCTTTAAATAAGCTTCACTTGGCATCTGATTTGAGCCAGCAGAAATACAATATATTTCTAGGAATGAGAAGGTTGTACCTAGTTTATAAAGAAGCTATAACTTTTTTTAGGTCACACATGGCATAAAGCTTTTTTTTTTAAAATTCTCCCTAAAGGCATGTTTCAAATAGTTACTCATCACCATGGTGTAATATGTGCGTTTTCTCTAGGGAAAATAATGTCGGGTTGCTATCTTTAACATCTTGGGGCTAAATTCCTTCTTGTGTCACCCTCTTCTAAGCAACAGCTTTGCATCTGAGATTACATTTTGCCCCCTTACCTCAGTCCTGCCCATTCATTACTCTAGACAGACAGAGATTAACAGAAGCACCCAAAAGAAGTAGGTTATAGGGTATCGCATAGCTTTGGATGCCTAGGGTAAGTCAGAAGTTCATTTTCAGAGTTTACTTCCAAGAAATGAGGTAATTGTTTAGAAAGACAGTTTTCTTGGTTGTAAAACACACAAATGCAACTAAGTTAGTTGCAATTTTTGTAGAGGAATATTCCTGCTGGAATAATTCATTATTTTGAAAGGGACCCTCCCAGTCCTCTGATATTTAAAGAAATACCAGTTTGAAGTAATTGCCTTTGCTGTTAGTCAGCAGATGGCACTCTCCTCCTTTAGAAAGAGGAGAAAGTATGTCTTAAAAATACAGAGGTGAAATGATTTTCTTTGCAGTGCTTTTTTTTAAAAAAAAACTTACGAATTACAATTGTGGAATTTGATATGATAGAATTCTGTACAGAATTATTTTTCATGTAGTATTTCCTCTTCTGAATTGAAATGGAGCTATGATGATGTGATTCCCTTGAAAAGAACCTGCTGTTTCCTTCTCTGTGCATATCCTGTATTCGCTATAGGCAGTGAAAATTCTGCAGTTCCTTTCTGTGGGCAAGTGGATGGGGTAACTGAATTTCTGAACTGCCTGAATCAAGTGGCTGTAACCTCTACTCTGTTAAGAGGCATACAGTCTTTTTACTTCTAGCTAGTTGAATCCATGAAGCTAAGCAGAACTTGTTTCTCTGATCCTTAAAAATGTTTGTAGTGCAAGACTCATTCAGGCTTTGTACATGCTTTGTTCAGCAGTTTTCTGCATCTGTACACTTCTTAAGTGAGAATTCAGATGCTGAAACATTGTACTTTTTTTTTTTTTTTTTAATGCACTTACTGTTGTATTGCAGTGGTTGACTGAGTACCACTACAGAAAAAGATTCAGCTCTACTACTACAGAAAAATATTATTCTGGGAAAATTTGCCATTATTTGCAATGCTGTTATTGAGCACCATTCTTCAAAAACAGGTGCCAGGAGGTGAAGCCTGCTGTTAAAGCCTGTGGTGGATGTAAAGCAGGAGAAGGACTAGTTAAAAATGTTAGTGATTTATCCTAGCTTGTTGGGAAGTTACTGTTGAGAGACTGGCAGTTGAATTTTCATTTCTGAATTTATATGTTTTTAAAAACTCTTCTGGTTTCCAGATCCTTCTTTAAAAAGTTGATTTTGTGTGGTCAAAGCAGGTGGAAGATGCTTTTCAGAAAAGATTGTAAAGAGACACCTTTGGTTTGTTGCCATGTGGTCCAGTACTTTGAATACTGTTTCCTGATGACGAGCTTGTCAAGCAGATGCTATTGAACCATATGCATGATGAGGAACCATGGTGAAATGGAAAATGCATCCCTGACTGACGCTGGCATTGTTCTCTGCTTGCTGCTGTTAAAACCAGCTGTAAGTCTGCCTCGGTTTGTGCCAACTGAATATGGAGAGAGAGTTGTCTGAGTTTCCCAGATGCAAGTACACCCCCTCTCGCCTCTGTATTTACTGTGCATAATCTTGATGTAGTAGTATTAGTGACACTTACGTAGAGTTTCAACAGGAGTAGCACTAAAAAGCAGTCCAGTGGTTCGCATTTTTTCTGTGTATATATGAACTAGTTTACCTAGCTCAAGAAACAATGGTATATTTTCTTGTGTGTGTGTACAGTAATTATTTGTAGGATTACTGCACAACATTTGTTTGAAAATCTCAGATTAAAAGTGGTCCTCAGGAAAAAGAAAGAAAAGCCCAGGACATTAATGTTTTTCTGAAAACGTGATGGTATATACGTGCTTGAATGTGTTTTTGAAAATGTAATTTAGATAATTTGTGTTAGCTACGAAAGCAGTTGTGACAGGAGTTGTTGCTGATTCTTGCTTACACTGGTTCAAATCTGAAATGTTTCCAATAGTTTCTGTAATTGCAGATTTGAGTTAAATTTGAAAACAGATTTTATCAGTAGAAAAATGTTTTATCCGCTTGGGCTTGTCAGTTATTAATTGTGAGGACTTAATGAGTATGTAAATTGTTGCTAGTCACTATGTCCAAGAGAAGAAGTTTGGATTTGGTTTTATGTTCGGGTTAGCGCTCAAATCCTACAGCTCGTTTTGAACTGTTTCAAAACTGCAGTAGGTATCTTGCACTACTTCCTTGGGAATCTTAAAGATTTATCTGAACCAAGGTCTGAATCCCAAAATTTTGACACCTGCTGAAAACCTTTGAAAATTTGGCAGTAAAGTAACATTTGGAAAACAAGTCAAAACATGACATTCTGGGTCTATTTAATTTTTAAACCTAGTAGTAAAGTAACTTTGCAATCCAGTGTGCTGGACCTCTCTTTATTTTCATGGCCTGTGTTTTACTTGTTTATCTTAAAAGCAGAATTAGGTAAAGCCTGAAAAACAAGCTGAATTTGCTGAAGTAATGTTATACAGTTGTAATTAAGCAGTTAAACATTTGTAAATTAATTTTATAGTTAAAGAAGTGGAAGCTATTGTTCACGATTAAAAAATGTACAGGCAATTATATGCTAAAAAAGTATTTTAGCAGAAGTGAATGTAATGGAGTAGCATGTTTAGGCAGATTATCTTGAGCAATTTCAGGGCAGAATATCTAGTCTCCCAACAAGACAAACCCAGTTACTTGGAGGTGGATTGCTAAAGCAGTTGGAAATGGCATGGTGGTTAGCTGATCTGTAAAGAGGTTTCTGAAAGTCATCAGTAGAATTTGCCCAGCTGTGCAAAATAAGAGTGTTGTCCAGATAGTAAAGCGATTTCTGTTTCCGAGAGCCTCAACAGCAAAAATGACAGATTTCTAGAGCACATGTCAAGAAAGTGCTCAGTAGCTACACAATTTCAGGACCTGTGTGTAAAAATTTCAGCTCAGTTGCTACATTTACTATCAGCAGGAGGTGTGAAAGTGCCTAATTTACAATCTGTTGCAAATGTAATATGGCACACACTCAAGAGTAAATAATGAGTTTGGTGTTTTGGATTAGCTCTTTGCAACCCACTGTTCAGTTTTTGGACACTGATGTCATCTTCTGGCTCAGCTTTGCTAGTCATGGCAGTATTTGAAGAGTGTAACAGCCTATGCAGTCATTAGCTAGCAAAGTTGTAATGCTTAAAATGATCTGACCTCATAAAAATGTTACCTAAGAAAGAAAGTAGCCAAAAGTCCCCTAGAAATCTTGAGGATATAGGAGTATGAAACTTTCAAAAGAGAGGATAAAAGAGTTTATATATATATATTTTTTATAACCAATCTGATAATATATAGTGTATTTTATTTTATATCTAAAATGAAGAAACTACATCTAATGAAAAAGATAAGGGGAGAATGAATAACTGAAATCTGAAGTAGAAATTTCCGTTTTTCTCTTTTCACCTCTGTCGTCAGAGAGAAGATAGGGCAATTGAAGTGGTAGCTCCTATGGAGCTTGTTTATCCATGAGAAGGAGTGAGAACATTCCTCTGTCACTTCCAGTGGCAGATATTTTTGGTTTTAGTTGTTCTTCCTTCTCAGATCAGGAGCACAGGGAATAAAAGAGGCTTAGAAATCACTGTGATGTTAGTAATTCTCAATTTCATTTTGCTTTTGAAAAAAAAAAATCTATACCTGTAATTTTTATCAAGTCCAAAATGTCTGTAATGCCATTATGTCTGAAGTGACATAATGTGCCTGGTAAATTGCCCGTTATTATGTGCCTGGTAAATTGGCTGGTGTACCAGACTCAGGCAAAGCACCGGAGATACTTTGGTCATTAAAACTTCCGTGATGGTGAATGAATGCTGCAACATACTACAAGTGTACGTCCCCTTCTAGGCAATATGGAGCTGTAAGATTTTTTTAGCAGTTCCTCAGAAATTGCTTACCATCTTCCTGGAGAAGTTTGCCTGCAGAGCTACCCTTTGCTTGCTCCCTTTCTTACTTCTTAGTGATGGATTGCTTCTTAACAGTTTTGTTGCAGATCATTAAAGGACGGTTTAGTAATGAGAGGTCAGTGAGGATTGTGTAATATCATAATTATAGTGTGTAACTTGTAACCACTGTTTTCATTTGAGGGTTTGTGTTGTGTTGCAAATGTTTGATCAGCTCAGTGAGAGCATTACTGGGGTGATTATAGAGTCCAGTTTACAACTTATCCCGTTTAGACAGAGAGATGCCAGGATTGTTGGAATGAATTATGTCAGGAGTATAGTAAAATTTAATGATAGTGTACAGTATGGTACATTGGCACTATACTAATGTCATATTATGGACTAGGACTCTCTGAGTGTGTGCTTATTTGCAATGAAATGGCTCTGTGTAAATTAGTCTGAAATTTTAATGGATTTCTGAGAAACTGAGGTTTCACCCTTTTACTGTGAAAGAACAAAGAAGCTGTTAAACACTCTTATTTCGCCCTTTGTGCCTGCATAGTTGTGTATATATTCATGTTGCAAGTGGAGGCATAGTGAGGGAGGTACAGCTCTAACAGGCTTTGTGAGGCTCTGGCTGCCTTATGGTGAATGGCTATAGCACATCCTGTCTTACAGCTGCAGCATCCTTACTCTTTAGGTGTTACAATACACATCTTTAGTTTATGCACTTAACTTCAATCTACCAGAAACCGTGGGGATTACTGAAAGTTACTGTGGCATTGTGTTTGTGTAGCTGAGACTTGGGGACGAAATAGAAATGTCATAGTATGTTGTAACAAAATGTAAAACATTCTAAATTAGAAATGTTTAATATAAATTGTGGCATGGTTTTTAGGCAGTTTGTATTTATGAACAATTGCAGTTCCATCTGCATTTTAATATGATGATATAAATACAAGAAAATTGCATGGTAGAATGGGCAGGGAACTGTTTAGCTATCAGTTAAATTATTACAGTTTTGGATCAAGGGCCATTCCAAATCTGTTCTGAGATTTTCCACATCTAATTATTGGAAACGAATTTACTAAATATGCCGCCCAGGTAGGTCCCAGCTTTTAAAAATAACTGCTGTAGAAAAATTGAACTTGCTTCATGCATGAGATTGAAAATTTAGCTTTCGTCCATATTTTTCGTATTACATGGTTTGATCCAGAAGCTGAAGATGGTGCTTAAGGAAAGTAATATTATCAGATTTATTTTAGTATCTTTTCCATTCTAAGTCTGCTGATAAGGTTTTCTTTTCCCCACTTTGTCATGTGACCTGACCTCAAACTAAGCTAGGCAGGGAGTGCTTTTAGCAATAAAAATAAATAACAGTATAACAAAACAGTAAGGTAGTTCTTCACTGCACTTTGCCTTCATTGTCTGTCCATCTGTTAAAATTAGTTCAGTCTTCACAGAAGAGCCACCACCATTGGCAGGCATTTGTCAGCAAGCAAATGACTTATTTCCTAAACTTTCTGCTGTTTAATCCAGTTTTTCATTATCTAGGTCTGAAATCCTCTTGCAGAGTTTTTCTGAGAGAATTTTCAGACTTGATAGCAGTTAGTAGTTAGTAAGTTCAGTCTTAGTTCAGTAATGGAGCAACAGTAGCTTGTGGTAACAACAGAATTTTGAGGGTATTTGTCTCCTGTACTCCATTCCCTAGATGGTACCTGCTCTTCACAGGAGAGGGATATGTAAATAAATAAGCTAACAAAACAAAGAGAAAATGAAGTCTGTCTTTTCCTGTAACATCCTTATGTATCCACAGTTTGGAATGGCTTCCTTGACCCTGCAGGCAATTGAAAAACACACTGTGCTGTTTGTCTTTTTTTATTCTTCCATTTTCTATGAGGTCATGAATTGTCCAGGAGAAGACAACAGGCCAGTCTTCAGATGACCAAGATTTTGGGATGCTCTGTGGACATTCTTGCCCTGTACAAAGGCTACAGAAGAGATAAAGCAGCATTAGTATTTTATGCCTTTTTGGTTGATGAAGCTTTTCCTCAGAGATCTGGCTAATGTGTCATTCTGAACACTGACACTGCTTTACAGAAGAAAAAGATTGCTGGTTTAGTTCTTCTTATGACTGGAAAGATGAAATGGATACTTGAGATAAAGTGACCTTTTTCCCC
Source organism: Chlamydotis macqueenii (assembly GCF_036417535.1). Lineage (NCBI taxonomy): Eukaryota > Metazoa > Chordata > Aves > Otidiformes > Otididae > Chlamydotis > Chlamydotis macqueenii. The sequence goes on along the minus strand of NC_141593.1, from coordinate 39,427,889 downwards.
AAGTTTGTTAAGCTAACTGCTATTGTTTCCATAGTTAACCACTGTAGTAATTCAGTAAAATATTACTTAGAGTAAATTACTAAAACCTAGCTTAATTTAAATGTACTAAAACAGCTAAGGAAAGCACATACTTCATAATAGTGTAACATCAGCTCATTGATGGAAAGGAAGTGTTGTGCAAATCCTAACCACCATTAATGTAGTCCTACAGTGCCAGAGAGCAGAGTCTGGAAAGTGTGAGCCTTTTATCTTAATAATAGTGCTGAATTACAAGAATTTCTTCAGCAATTATGTTTCCCTCTTGAAGTAGATTGTGTAGGATCAGGTATCTCTGGTTACCTTTGGGAATCCCATCATTTTCCTATTACTGCAAAAATAAATTGAAAAAAATATTTTTCCTTAAGTCTTTCCTTCCTCATCTTGGCAATATCAGGATGTGAAGGTCACGTGGCTTCGTTAGATAGTCTCACATGTCCAGTGTAGGTTTTAAAAACACATGGCAATTCACGTTTTTCATATATGGTGTGTTTAGGCAGAATAAATTTTGTATCTTCACCTTATCTGCTGGAAGATGTGTAATTCTTCTGTGTTTTGTTTAAAGGGAGTGATAAGAATATATAATTTTGCCTCAGAATTATCCTCTTTCCCATTCTGGAGACATATTGCTCTAAAACAGTTATCTTAAACAGTACATTTAAATAACACATTATAGCAAAATTAAAAACTTCCTCAGAGCAGAGAAGAACCAAAACTGAACAACAAATAAAAGGAAAAAATAAATACTATTAGGAAGATAAAAGGCAGTGTCTTTGGTTCGATAGGGGATGCTTCCTAGGTCTTGCAGCAAAATAAATTTTAGTTTTTCCTTCCAAAAGACAGTTTGTAAATTAAGAAACAGAATCTGGACAATTTGGCTGTAGAAAGCTATGCTAGATCTATGAAACTTGTTACTTGAAGGAAAACTTTCTTCAAATAATCATAGGGGCATTTCTCTAAGTTGAAGTAATAGTTTAGACAAAGCGTATTTTTTTACTTGGAGTCTGTAAAGATGTGTGAGTGCATGTTTGTGTGTGGGCATCTGGGTAACACGGTATGGTGTGCCATTTAACACTCCTGTGACTTGTGATACAGACACATCAGGTTTTGTACTCTCTCAGTAACCTCGATAGAAATACTTATAGAAGACTTGTTACCATTTGAAGGTAGCAATTAATTTTTTCCTACAGGACTGAATCTGTCTCAGATATAGTAATAATCTAGCAGTAATTCCTGTTGATTGAACACTAACATGATTAGGCTTTCACCATTGGAAATTATTGACCAGTGTGTCGTGACAATTTTCTGTAACTGCATTTTGGGTTACTTAGGACCTTTGTAAAGTGTTTTGAGAGGTTTGGGTTAAAATACTATGTTAAAAATACAAATAGCTAATAGTCAGTATTTGTTTTTTAGAGATACGATTTCACAAAGATTTTTATCATATTAAGTGTGGACTTATCAATTCTTCTATCAGAGTGTTCTTGTAAATTACTCTGCTTAGAATGACTGTGAACAAAGTTAGAATGAATGTCCAAAACCTAGCCTTCTTCATGGAGGAAGAAAAGACAGACTTTAACAGTTGAAGTTACTGAAGATCACTCCAAGTTCAGTTTACTTCCTCTGCCTCTTTGTCCTTCTGGTAGAGAGGTTTGTGGATGCTTCATTTCTCTTTTTCTCCATGTTTTTCTCTTTTCTCTTTTGTTTTGAAAATCTGATTTGTTCTGTAGAGGTTGATTGCCAGAAGTGTTTGCCGAAGAAGTTATTTCAGTTCGTGGAAGTAGTATGTTAGATATGGGGTTTTGAAAGGGAAGGGATGAATAGTGATAAAGGTGATAATTCAGGTCATTACATGGAATTAAATATTCCATCAAGGTAACAGCAATGTTAATGTTTATATATTTATGTTGCTTTTATTTGTTAGGCAACAGCTTAACAGTGATAGCCAGACTACCCAAAGTTTATCTATAAAGAAAACAGGAAAGATGGACAGTAAGTAAAAAAATTATCACACCCTTTTGTTGCCCCATACTATGATTTGGCTTAGCAGAATGAGTCTATGTAAGCTTTGGGCTTCTTAGATCTATTTACTTTTAAACAGTATCTGCACTGTGCTGCTGTAATTGCACTGTCCCATAGCTTTCCCTTCCCTACATAAACAATGCATATGTTCCATCTCATAGGAGACCGTCTCATGTTTCGTGAAGGGAAACTATATTTTTATATACTTAATTTTCTAACTCGGCTAACTTTATTTGCAGTGGGTGCATTAGTTACCAGAGAGGAAGATAATTTTTTACTCTTCTGCCTAACATCAGAAAAATCTTATTTTATTCCTATCAAAACCTTTTCTTTATAAGAAGAGGATCAGAAACTTCAAGATAGAGTAGTAGGGTAGTTGTAACAAAGTATGGAGATCTGGATTCTGTATTTAAATTGTATTCCTAATCTTCCGTGTCTTCTCCTTTGGCATGACTCACGTATTGTGCAAGAGAATCTGCTAGGGTGACAAGAAATTGTTTCATGTGTTTCTCTTGCTGTGTTATTAAAAGAGCTGTTTTTTCAAGGAGGACTGTAGTGTTAATATGACCTTTAAAATAAGTTTCAGAAGCTTTTTCTAGTACCTATGTAGAAATTTTGCTGTAATCCTTGATAAAAGCTTGCTTGAATGTTCTGGTTCACCACCTATAGTGGTGACTTAGTGTTTATTTTCCATGTCTGGTGCCACTTAAAAGTAAATAAAACAGCAAGAAAATTCAGGACTCTGATTGTAGTGTACAAATAAAGTTCTTATTTATTCAGCTACTTTCTAAGTTTTCTTAGGAAAAAAAAACCTCCAAAACCAAACCTCATACGTATAGACATTCGTTATTCCAGTGTCTAGGTATATGAAAGTATTACAATTAGCATTTAATGATGCATTTTAAATGAATTAAATTTCCAGCTTAAGTCACAAGTTAACTTGTTTAATCCTTATAATTTCATTTTTCTGCCCATAAGCCATGGGTTATTATCCTAGGCTTTTTACAGACAAAGAGCAGTAACAAAAAAAAAGCTTTCTTAATGTGTACTTGATTTTTTTAGATTCTATTATGTGTCTGTGGAATTATTTTTCAAAGACCTTATGCTAGTTTTTTTCTTTCCACAAGTTAGAACGTGAAACAGGAAAGGGTGACAAATTCTGAGTTAGGTATTTGATACCCTATTAACCTCTGTCAGCAACTGAAGGATGATTAGCATTGCACCAAGTCTTGTTTCAGCGATTTCTAGCACAATATCAATTTAAATACAATTCTTTGGTATAGCACACCATGAAACCTCCTCGCTGTTTACCCTAGTCCATTCTGTGCTCTGGAGTTGCTCAACAGAAACAACATCCTCTTACAAACTATGTTTTGTGGGCTGCTGTGTAAAAACACTTTTCTACCTTGAACTGATTCTCCGTCAGCAGTTGCTGCTTTCTGACATGTTAAGGAACACATCCCCCAGCTGTCTGGTTTTCAGGACAGTGACACAGACTGGTATTACTCTCCTTTGAAGTTATACCTCCTTCAGATATCTGCAGGTTTGCAGAAGTCTCCAAAGCAGTATATCTTGCTGTACAGCCCTCTAAGGCAAGGTGTTTGTGTGAGCCACGCTTGTAGATTACAAGTCACCGAGGTTTGAATCTGTAAAAGACTCAAGTTATTGAGCTAGCACAAATAACCGTTTCTAGTCTTAAGCTATATTAACAATTTTTTTTCCCCTCCAAAATAGACAAATCCATGGATGTGATAATGTCTTTGTAACCACTTCCCTTCAGCTCTTGAACTGCTTGGATCTGATCACATGCCATTGCTTTCAATTTTACAGTCAATGTAAATTATACTCTCCAAACCAAACTAATATCTCACTGTGCTTGATCCTTTAATTAGCAACATCCAAGCACTACAGCCACAGAATTTTTCTTACTGGTTTGGAAAAACCTTTTACAAAACAGAAGATGCTGCCTCCCATGTAAGAGAATTCTTTAAATGGGCACCTTAAAATCAGCTAGTCCACGGAGACCGCCGATAGGAAGCAACCTTGCCTGCTGCATCTCAGACATATTGCTTTCTCCTGTGGATTTAAGATTCCAGATAAATTTATTCTGGAATAGACTGTGGATTTCTGCCTGAGCTCCCTCATATAAATAATTCTGATAAATTGGAGACCTAATTCATGAAAATTACAAAGACTATATCAAAAGGAATATAAAAATATAAACCTTTTTCCATGCTTGCTACACTGATTGTAACCATTGCTATAAGGCTCCAAATGGTTGATGCACATGTAGAGAGAATACAAGACCAGATCCATTGACTAGCTGAATTAGTCCCTAAAAAGCATCACAGCTTTTAAAAAATCTTGAAGACAAGTAGAACACTGACATGATGAAGCCTAGAGATTAAGAAAATATACTTACTTTAATGGATTGTGGCCAAAAGACTGTTGCCTGCAAGACCGACATAGATCTATAACGCTATTCAAGCTCAGAATTAGTTTTTAACACTATTGGTGATTTTCTGTGGGCAATGAAGAAGGAGAAATGGTAGCTGGTTTTGTATCTCCTCAGACCCAGATTTTCTGGTTTCAGAATTCAATACTGTTCCCAAAAATTCCGGTTTTCTTATTTTGAGATCATTTTTTAGCTACTGGCAGAAATCAGTGGAGAAGCTCTTAAATTTAGGAGAGATGTGATTTGCTAAAAACAATTGAATCAGTGTTTGTAAGATTTCTGGCAAATAATGTGGAAGTGGTTACAAGTATTCTTATATTCCCAGAAGGCCTTGAGAAATGCTGATTTCTGGTGGAAATGTTTCATTGTGGAACATTACAGCTGAGCTAGTATTTACATGTTAGTGATCAGTTTGAATTTGGTGGTACTTGCAGAATCCTTCAGTTTTGTCTGTCAGTTTGGGATTTTTTTGTTGTTGTTATTTTAGTGCATTGATAACAATTATTGGTGTCCCAAAAGAGTAAACTCTAAGAAGGCACAGTTTTCTCAGGGGCAATAAGTTTGACTTTTTTCTTTTCGTCCCCTCAAATAATTTCGACTTTTGGGTAAAATAAAAGGGTTAGTAAAGACTAAAGGTACTCGATAGTGTTTATAGTTGCATAAACCAGATTAATGATTAGTCCTTAGATTTTTTTTTTTTTTTTTTAATGTTTGAGTGCTAATGTCAAAAGTTATGTTCCAAATTTACTGTTTATATTAGTGGAAGGAAACTAAAGCCAGTAATTAGCAGTAGTGACACCACATGTCATGCATGATTAATTCTTCTTCTGCCTTAAGTTCATGCTTTTCCATCTCCAAGGTTTCACTAGGATTACTGTTCACTTGTACCGGGGCAAATGAGAGAAAAGTTAAGCAAATAGACAAGGTCTTGCATTTTCACCTTTGTCTCCACCACCAGAAATTGAAAGCCAGCAAAAAATGTTGCCCGACAAAGACTTGTAAGGAAAGAGAAATTGTTGTCTTCAGGGAAGTATAATAGCTCTGGTAACAAGAAGAATGACTGAGGATTAATAAATATTTGAAATCGATGCGAAGGAGCATTACTTTTTTAAGAGATGCAGCACTGATATGAAGAGCTGTATGTTAATAAGATGCAAGGTGTCGTGAGTCTGTTCAAGCAAACCCCAGGGAAGCAGAAGCAGTGTTCTCTGAGGAAATGCTGGGTTTTTTTTAAAAACATGAATCATTTTTTCAATTGATGCAACTTCTTGGCATATATCATAGTTTGTTTTGTAAGTTTTGTCACATGGAGCAAAGTCATATTAATTGTGTGGCAGAACATACAAAATTGATAAATAGAACTGTACAAGATCTTGGACAACTTTGCAGTAATAAGTGTAGGTGGGTAACTGAATAAAGTAACTGCCTTGTAAGATTTTCTCTTCTACCAGTGTAGAATATTTGAGCACCTGTTAGGGAGTGTTTAGGGAACTGTTGAAGAAATACTTCAGTTGTGACAGATTGCAGATGAAAGCTTTTGAATAGTAAGTTAGCCTTTTAGTTCTGTTAGCATTTTGATACTGGCTGGCCATAATTTCAGAGCTCAAGTACAAACAAAAATATCAATATCTGAATATGTTCTTTTACCAGTTTGTCAAAAGCTGTGGGAACAGGGTGTCATTCTTTTGGAAGTACACAAGGGCAATAGAATACAGAACTGAGCTTGATAAGGTCTAAGATAATGTAAATAAAAAACAAATTACCCTCTTTCACAAAAACATTGACTTGTGTTTAGTAGAGTACCATTTCTTGGTTTTTGCTGTGAGAAGGTAGGGACCCTTCATGATTTGTCCAGATGTTTTAGGGATGCGTGGACATGATCTGGAATAAAATACCCTTTAACAGAACTTTGAAGATTTGGGTTCTAATAACAGAGAACGTATGTTCTCCTTATCTCTAAGACACACATTTTTCATATTAAATTTGTAAGTGTTTGTTTAGTCTTGAGTAAATAACAGTTGCAGGTATAATATTTTTATAAATATTTAATAAGTAATGAGCAGTAGCATTATTCTCCTGTCTGAAAAAGGAGGTGCGGATCGTATGTATATACCTAATTAGAAATACTTCTGCTATATTTCTTTGGAAGTTCTGACTCCATAGGCTTTAACTAAATTTTAAATAATTAGGAGAGTGATTAATTTATTAGGGATTATTTCCTATTAGCAACTCTACATTTTAGACACTTTTTAAGAATCTCCATAGTTTATAGTACAATTTTAAACTGGAGACAATTTCTAGTAATCTTTCTTTTCTTTTTTTAGTAGTAACTTCTGTTATGTTTGTCCTAACATTAAGAAATCTTTTAATCAATCTTTCTGAAAGGCAGATTCCTTCTCTCCTTTCCATTCTCTCAGGTACAAGCAGAGTCTAAATCTGTGAAGCTGGTTAACTAGTCATCATTTTAAAAGCATGTTTTATATACTGTTAAGATTGTACCTGAAAAAAAAAATAAAAAATGAAAGCTTTATTTAAAATTAGTTTAATTACATACAAACTTTAAAGTGAATACTTCATCCATTTCATCTAAACAGTACTGGATTGGATAAGCATAGCCTGAAATAAGAGCCCGTATGTACATTTATTAATCCACTTTATGTAATAATATTAGAACATATTTAAAACTACTTGTCTTTGGACATGCTGTATCATCACTTCATAATTTACTCAGTACTCTTACTTATTCTTGTTCGATCACTGTTTACTTTAAGGTCTTCCCTAATCAATGGACATTACTATTTCCTTCCTAAACCATCACTGGGTTTGTTCACATGAATACAGATTTTGGTAAAATATCCATCTTTGAATATTTTGGGATTTTTCTGTCTTTTCTGTCTTTGTGTTGTCCAAGTTGTCCTGGGGTCAGTTGCTGATGAGTAGTTTAGTTGGTAGAATGGATGGTAGGTATTGTGTTTAACGGTGTCTTTTAGCATGAAAGGTATGCCGATTAATGTTGCGATCTATATAGTTTCCGTTAAGAAGTTAAGGTCTTTTTCTGTTTTTCCTCATTTATGGAACGCCAATTGTCTCCTTTTTCCATATTCACAACCTTCTTCGTGGTATGTGGTTTTTCAGGTTGTGTATACAAGTTGGTGATACAGTCAATATGAAACATTGTTCTTGTTAATCATGTTCACTTTATATAAGTTGTCTGCAAACATAGAAAATGAAGTAAATTTTACTGTTTTGTTTGTTTTGAATTAGGCTCATGCACAGTTAGTTCGAGAAGTCGATGTAGAGAAGGTGTCAACTTTTGAGCACCCGTATGTAGATGCAATAAGGAGCTTATGGAATGACCCTGGAATTCAGGAGTGTTACGATAGACGACGGGAGTATCAGTTATCAGATTCAACTAAATAGTAAGTACATGGTGGCTGCTAACAACTATGTATCACTTTCCATTTCTAACAAAGTAACTTACTTTTTAGCCTCTTATACTGTATAATATATACACATCTGTGTACGTGTACCTGATTATACACTTACTAAATTGAATTTGGAGGATACTTCAAAGAGTGGAGGATTAGGATTATATCTGTGTTTGTTGTCGACCATATCTCTCATAAGCATAAATGTCAATATGTCTTATAAGCATATATGTAAATGTTTTTAAGCGTGTGTCAGTGTCATATGTGTTCTTCATTCATCCTTTGCATGAGCCTCTCATCTTCTCAGTAATTTTCCTCTGTGCTTTTATAGTCATAGTATTTTCAGTCTGTTGCCTGTATTGCTTTTTTGCACCTGTTGCTGTTATTATGCGTTGTCTTCCTAAGTCTCTTCCTCTGTATTTTCTGTTTCTTTTATTGTTTCTAAATTCTGATTCTGATTTCTAATATATCCTCTATATTTCTGTACTACCACTTGCTCTCATCTTTTGACCTGCTTTATCGTTGTTAGCTACACTTTTTGTTTTTATACCCACTGCTAGTACCCTGGAAGAATACTTCAAATGTGTGTTTACTGGAAGAGGTGAAGGTAGGGTCTAAGACAGAACATTTCCTGCATTATGGGAGTTGATTTGAACCTCTTGGAAGCTCAGCAAATATATTCAGTTCTTTCCCTTGCCATTGCATGCTCTAAAGTTTGGATTAGGTATTCATGTTGTTTTTAAAAGTGTGGTGGTTTAGCCCAATTTCTAGACTTCTCTGTGGAAAAGTCAAGAGCACGTCAGGTAAATAGTGATTGTTCGCTTCCCATATACATTACAGTGTGACTTACCCACTTACTCAGTGCTAAACCACTTCCACTTAAGATACTGTTCACAGTGTGAGACAGATATAAACCAACACCACACTGTGGATTACCTTAAGTAACAGCTGTGTGAGATGAGATCGTTCAATATGTACTGTACAGGCTGTCAAGACCTTAACCCAAGTGTGAATAGGTTACTAGCCAACAGTCTGACTATATCATGACTTTTCAAATCCTGAAGGAAGGAGAGGCAACAGTCTTACTGTTATCAGTGAGAGAGACAGTTGTCGTAAGTAACATTTCACATTTGTGTGACAAATTGAAGAATTCGTGTTGCAACTAGAATTTGTGGAGATTAATCACCATTTTTCCCCAGTCTGACAGGGCTTTCCCTTCATGATATGAAAATAGGAAGTGTTTAGAACTGGAAAGTATCCTAGAGCCTTGCTGGAAAACTTAGTCTTTCTCTGGCCCTATGAAATTAAAGTATTATGTCATTGTGTACCTCCAACCAAGGACTTTCTGGTTGCTGCCCAGGCACTGAAGATACCTGTTTTGTTTCCCTTCCATGGCTGTGTTTTCTAACACTTCAGATAATTAAATATCATTTTCCCTCAAGTTCCTACCCTTCTGTGTTAGCTATCCCAGTGGGTATTTAATACCCCACTTTGTTACTATCTAACGCACTACTTTATTAGTCGTACATGCCATGGCATTCTCATACATACATAAGAGTCCTTCAGGCTTTTGTTTCTGTACTTACTATCACCTTAAACAACTGAAGTTCCTACAGTTACACAGCTGTGCATTTACCTGTGATCATCTGGGTTGACTTAGCTGCATAGTTAGTACAGAAATGCAGATTCCCGTATTTTACCATATAATAAGAGCTCCAAGGTGTGACTCTGTGGACATCTTCAGAATATCACTGATTGTTAGCAAGGAAGAAGATGGCCTCTTATGATGTCTGGTCATTGAAGGTTCATGTTTCCCCTTCTGTGAAACCGTTGCATGAATTGTAGTGCTTTAGTCATCTAGTAGTTTTTGTATGACAGTATTCCATCTGAGTTTGAAGTTTTTCATAACTTCAGCTGAGCAATTGATTCTTTCATACTTATCCATTTAAAATAACATTTTGCTTCCATGTTCCACATCTGAAACAGGTTTATTTCAGTGTGATTTACTGTGTGATAAATAGCATATGCTTAGGGGCATGCAGGATGAGCGTATGAATCTCAATTTTTACTACAGCAGTTTACCTTCTTTGCTGATATTGCCTCTAGCAATCAGAACATTCATTCTTTTATTTCATATAGGAAATATTTCATGTAGGAAATTCCTAGGGCATCATGGGTCTGTGTGAGCCTTTCAGAAGGACAAATATTGTCCTAAATTGAGACTTGCTGTGTAGCTGACACCTGTATATAGCAAATTAGGAGTAACTCTCTATGTGATATCCGTGTAACAGTCACTTGTTGGCGGTGAAAAACCATATACTCATAATTTATAAGATAGATAAACACATCATTATTTAATAAACATTTTAATACTTTTCATTAATTCTTTCTTCCCTTCATTTGTAAAAATGTGGTTGCAGGTTGTAAAGCTATATTTGGGGAAAATTCATGTTGCAGAATGGTAGATTCTGCTTTTAGGTATTCACAGTTTACACTGCCTTGCTTGTGTAAGGTTTGCAGTAAGATAAAAACAGCAAATAAAAATGAAAGCCTGAAGATTAAGGTCAGGTACTAGCAGGAGAACCATGCTAACCCTATCTTATGCTTTAGATACACTCCTCAAACACAAAAGGAAGGTCTAAAGAAAGATGGGTCATGAAATCTGCTGCATACCAAAGTACTGCATCCTGTAGAAAAACTGAAATTATGCAACAGATCTAGGGAAATTCGGAAAGGGAAGCAGCATTATATAAAGCAGTATATAGTATGTATTTCCTTCAGGATCCTTTTTTTTTTCATGCAGTACTGAACATATTTTTAATATCTGTATAATTTTTAAACTACATTTCCTATTAAGAAAAGTTTGCACAAGTATTTTTTTTTATTTGATGGCTTGCTTTTTTTAGCCTTTGCTGAGGTTGGCTTTTAGACATATAGGAAATTGAGAGAGACAGCTAAGTGGGATTTGGGTGAGATCAGAATAAAAAGAATACAGTGCAGACTTCTTACCTCACTGCAAAGATCTTAGGTTTACTGTATGTGCTTTAGATTAAGACTAGATAGTTCTGGAAACTGGTAAATGTGCCTCAACTTTTCACTAGTGATGAAGAGGCTTAGAAATGCAAACCTCTACAGAAATTCTGAGAACAGCCGTTTACACTTAGCTTTGTTCATGGCTTGTGTTTGTACACTGAAAACTGATTTAATTTACTGTGCTGTTGCATGTTAGCAAAGAAGACCCTTGTGTCAGTTTTTCTAGCAGCTCTGTGAGGTAGGAAAAATCCTGTTACAGCACCTTTAACATTTTGTATATCTGGAGTTGAAAGACAAACAAGTTGTATGTATTTTCAAAAATGCAAAAAAAAAAAAAGGCCTCTCCCTGTCAAGGCTTGGTTTCCAGCACAGAATCAAGATTAGTGCTAGTTTGGGGTCATCTTATCAGCCAGTTCAGAGTTTTGCAAAAACAAAACTATACACACACACACACCCCCCCAGCCCCCCGCTCAAAACTACATGAAACCCCAACAACAGTATGGAGGGTAGCGAATAGCCAGGCTCCAAAAGGCAGACATATATAAAATCTTACTAAATAGTTTGCCTAATTACCCTTAGTCGTAAACTTTAGTTACAGTTTTATTTTCACTTGCACCACCACTGTACGTGTGTGAGAGAGAGCATTTTGTACAGGGTCATACCTGCGAACTATAACTTCGAGTAAAATACTTTTTTTCTGTGTTAAACCTAAGAGCTTTAGCATTGAAAAGGTGTAAATATTTATGGTTACTGTCATATCTGGAAAAAGTCAGCCATGCAGTATCTGTCTTACATGTGGTTGAATACAGTGAAAGTATTTGCATATGAGGTACTGCTGGTAAGCCTTGCTTTCTTAGCTGTGGTTACAATGAAATCACTCGAGAAACTTTGTTAAACAACAAACTTTGTAGAGTTTCTTGAGGTTTTTCCCTTCCAGTTTACTCTCATTCTCCCCATATAGATAAAGAGACAGTCACATTGTTTACTGGCTGGGTGGTAACAAGTAGTCTTTACTAGTTTTAGACAGACCTTTTTATCAGTGCCAATTGTTACCTCTATGTTGACATGTTTGGTTTTGTTTTAGTGATTTCTCTTGAAGTATTTCTGGTGTGGTGCCAGACAGATCCCTTCTCTTCAGCAGTGTATTTCAGAGACACTGGTCCCTAGGGATTTCTCCTGTACTCCCAAGGTCTCCCAGGCAGACTCCTTTAAGCATAGGACTTATTAGTGTGCTAGTGAGTATTAATTCGGCATTGTGCTACGTCAGTTTTGCCTGCTGAGTTTGAGAAGAGTCATTAGGCAGTACTGATGAATAGAGCAATCTCATTTTTAAGCTTGGAAACAAGTGTTATAGATGGATGAGGGCTGTAGCTTTTCTACCTTTGTTTGCCCATGCCTTAATGCCTTCTCTTGATTAATTAATTAAGGCTGTGCACTAAACTTAGTTTATAGTTACAGAAATTCATCTTATAGAATCATTCCTGAGAAAGTGCTACTTTATCACCTGATTATCTGCAACAAAAATGTGACCTCAAAGATGCAGGAAAATAGTAGCTCAAGTTTATTTGAAGTGCTTGCTCATGTTTTTTATGTTTAAGGTGCTTCAAGACCTCATAAACTGAAAGTAAATTCAAATGAGTTTTTATGATCTGTCTTCATTAGGTGACATGGCTCTGAGACATGAATTAAGGTGAATGTTGACCTACCTGTTCATGGTGACAGGAGTCATATTTAACTTTTTGAAGAAGGTTATTGGTTAAGTCAACTCTGGTCTGTTTATTAAAGTTAGGAGTCTCACTTTGCCTGATTTCTGTATGGGAAAGGCATGTAGGAAAGTACAGACACAGTCGGTCTGCTCCCATAATCCTGCTCCTGGTGTTTATTTTGAAGTGTGGACAAACAATACGTTTGAAACATGCTCTCTTTCAAGGGCATCATTAGCACCTCCGTAGTCCGACAGCTTCCGTGAAGCTGGCTGCAGGCTTAGATCTTGTCATAGGTGATGTAAAGCGCATTAAAAATAAGTGCTTCTCTCACAGCACTGAGTGGGAAACAAAAGGCTTCCTTCGCTTCTGGTCAGTGTGTCTGGTCACAAGGGTGCTGCAGCGGGGGTGGCAGTTTCTCCTGACGTCAAGGGAGGGCCACTGTCAGCAGCTCATTACAGAGGCATCACCTCGGTAATGCACCTTCTGCCTGTCGCTATGGCAACCCTCTGGAAAATTACCTCAGCAGCCACTAAAATTCATTTTTACAAAACTGATTACAGGTATAATTAACTTTTTTAACTTGGTCTGTAGTATAAATTTACTCAGACCTATGTGGCTTGGCTTTTTTTTTTAAGTAATTTTATGCTGTTTTCCCTTTTTTTTTGTTTGTGTAATGCCTAGCTGAGTAGGTACTGTTTGGGTGAGAGGCTATGTAGCTAGAGTGTGTCTCATCAGAGTAAGACGTTTTTTAGCAGGTGGTAAAAGTAAACTCGGAGTGCTATTTAGTTGAGACCTAAATGGCTTGCACAGTTGCTGCTACCTGTACAACTGAATTCCCTGTGGTAATGCTTATGGTTACCCAATTTTGGACTATTCCTCAGAACAGCTGCCAGGGTATTTCCAATATCCGTATCATTATTACGATTTTGAATTTTTGAAGTTAATAAACTGAGGAAACATCTGGTTTGGGCAATTATTGGCAACGCTCTTTTTGTGGAAGTTCATGTTTATGACAAGTCTTGTGGTATGCTTGCAAGAGTGCATGTATAGCCATTTCTAGCATACGCTGAAGAGTTAGTTGCATTGCAAAGGCTGATTGCAGTATTTGTGCATAACTGTTGAGTTAGACACACATCCTAAAATACCCTGTGCATATCTCTTACATGCTTAAATTTTTTTTTGTATGTGTACAGGATTTGTTTGCCCAGATAAGCAACGTATTTGTGAGTACTTTGTTTAGGGCTGCATTAGATAAGTGCTTTAAAGCCATGCTGAATCATTTTTTTTTAGTAAACAAATATACAAAAAGTCAGTAAAAATCTTTGTTTTCTTTCACTCCTCGCTCATCTGAATTCAGAGACTTGAGACATTTCACATAGCTCTGGCTTCTTAAGTCCTCTTCTGGTTTCAGATGAGCCAGTGGAGGAAATAACTCCACCCTTTCTTTCCTGCTGGAGCTTATGGACTTCCCACACCGCAGGCTGTGTCCATCAAATAAAATAGCTTAATTTGAACAATTTCAATAGTGTTTCTTCACTGCTCCAAATAATTTTGACAGAAATGTGTTATCAAGCCATTGCACAAGTGAAAGAGTTGGTAGCTGGGGGAGGGCAGAGGTGGAGCTAGCTAGGGTGGGGCTTGACCACAGTTGAATGTAGAAAATAATTGACATTAGCTGGCATGTTTTGATGTTTTTATATGAAGTTGCTGCTTGCTAAATTAATTTAGCCTTCAGTTCTGGATTCCGCTGGTGAGCAGAGAATTTCTTTAAACCCCAGCTTTCATATGGCGAAAAAAAAAGTTCAATTTCCAACCGTTTTGGTATGAGGAAGATTTGAAAATATGTCTTTATTGTGGCAGTGAATTAAGCTATGATAAACCAAATAAATGAAATTCTGAATTTTCATTGTTACAGGAAGAGCTGTAATAGTAATATGTGAAAATTGTGTGTGCTGATAGTATGTCTTTAAATATTAATGGTATTCTGGCTGTCTTTCCTTTTTACGTAAATAGTCATAGAATCATAAAACTGTTTGAGTTGAAAGGGACCTTTAAAGGTTATCTAGTCTGACGCCCTGCAAGGAGCAGGAACGTCTCCAATCAGATCAGGTTGCTCAGAGCCCCATCCAACCTGGCCTTGAATGTTTCCAGGGATGGGGCATCCACCACCTCTCTGGGCAACCTGTTCCAGTGTTCCACCACCCTCACTGTAAAAAATTATTTTCCTGATGTCTAACCTAAATCTGTCTCCTTCTAGTTTAAAACCATTACCCCTCGTCCTGTCACAACAGGTCCTGCTAAAGAGTTTCTCCCCATCTGTAAGCCCCCTTTAGATACTGGAAGGCCGCTATAATGTCTCCTCAGAGCCTTCCCTTATCCAGGCTGAACAGCCCCAACTCTCTCAGCCTGTCCTTATGGGAGGGGTGCTCCAGCCCTCTGATCATCTTTGTGGCCCTCCTCTGGACTTGCTTCAACAGGTCCCTGTCCTTCCTATGTTGGAGGCTCCAGAGCTGGATGCAGTACTCCAGGTGGGGTCACCTGTATTCATTTAGGTATTCCCTCTCAGAATTTTGAAATACTCAAGAAATCAGTTATTCAGAGAAATCAGACTGTCACCCCACCCCACCCCTCCTAATGCAATGCAGAAGTCTGTTCTTGTGCTTCAAGAAGAGGGAATGTCTTGGTTTTAGCCTGTGTAGTACTATGGACATAGAAGTAAAGTGTTATACAATTAATACAAAAGTAATGATGATGTATTAGGCGTAAGTGTGTTGATTTGGTCCCACTGGCATTTTAGGAAGATTGTAGCCCACTGAAGAGAGACTATTGATTTCTGCAATATGTCAAATATCTTTAGATGTGATATAAAGCAGTGAGTACAATGGAAAAGAAAGACCTTGATGTCAGTCCCAATGATACGTGTTCTTACCCAAAGATAATAGATTTTTTTTTTTATTACTTCTGCTACTTTCTTTCAGAGGTTACATGAATTTTAAGAGGGACTTAAGAAATTTTTAATGATTTTGGAGTATCTTGAAGGGAACTTTGTGTTGCTGCTGCAGGCAAAGCTTTCAGTCTGATTTTCAGAAACTTATTTAACCCCCTTGAAGCTGATAGCAGAATGTGAAGTTACATATCCTCATAATGTAACAGGACGTGTAACTCATCTGCAGAACTGTTAGTCAGTAGCAGAAAATATCTACTCCTTTACTTGAGAGCATCAATGCATAATCTTCATTAAAATCTGAATTCCAGCACAACTAATTCTTCAGCTGAAATGTTTCTGAAAAAAAAAAAAAGACAAAACTTAAGAGATTTTTTTTTTTCTTACTTAAAAAGAATTTCATTGACTATTTGCTGTACGCTCGGAGCGTGAAAATAGCAATAGTAAAAGATTTTAAAATGAGATTGTGCAAAGAAGAACTAGAACATTTTCATTTAAATAAATGGTTACAATAGTATTTTTGTTTATTAAATTAGAAGGAAAAGTGGTAGGGGCTAAATGTCATTCAAAACCAAAAAATGCAAGATATATTCTAAATTACTTTTGTTGGACTTTAGATTTTGATTATGATTTGTCAGTATCACAAAGATTTTCTTTTTAAAGGACTTTGTACATGCTATTTGATATTTTTTTTCTGAGAGATGCTCTTACTGGTTTTTGACACTGCTTCCTTGATTCTGGATTTGAATTTATAATTTAAAATACTTCTTAGAGAACCCAAAATTCTTTGATCTGTTTAGTGAAAAAATTTCGGAGATAGAAAATAGGGCTTCGTAAGGATGCATAAGGACTCTTCTGTGGACTGTATAGGCTCTGTAAGGTGCTGTGGGTGAAATGGGAAGATTGCTGTTTAGTAATTGAATGAGCAGAACTTGAGAAGAACTGAATGAGGATGAGGAAAAAATAAGGGTAAATTAAAACTTCTGGAACTTAAGGATATCAATGATTTGTGTTAGGACAAAAAAAACCCAAAACCTAATTTACCCATTTAATGGCTTCCAGCTATGCAAATGGGACTTAACTATTTAATGATATCCCTTTACATTATTGCCTTTCTAAAATCAGCCAGTTGTAATTACAGCGTTATCTTAGTAACATGTCCACTGTTCTGATGGTGCAGAGGTGTGGTAACGAGGCTTACATTGGAGACCACAGCTGAAGCTTGCCAAAGGAAAGCAACAAGGCGATTGTTTAAATGGGCTACCTGCCAGTTTATTAAGTTAAAATTTTCCCTCTATCATGAATACCACTGTAGCATGTAATGGTCCACAGTGCTTGTTTGTACCCTTCCAAAGTACAGTCATAAAACAAAACCTAGTTCCATGTCTCTGTCAGCCTCTTGTTATGGTGGTTATGAATTTACCTGCTTTTTGTGTAAAATACCTGAAGGCAGATGAAGTGCTCAGACTTTCAAGCCTTTTTCTTATTGGCAGAAAGTAATCACTGTTCCCAGAAAATATTTTCAGACTAGTAGCTTCTGAATTATCTGAGATATACGGTCCAATACATCTTTCTAACTGTGTGTAGCTTTCTCACATTCAATGTTTACTATCAGACTAATCTTTCATGAGTAAAATCATAGTGAGGGAAATAATGTTTTGGCTCCCACCCAGACCTAACAAATTAATTCCTCTGTATTTTTTCTGTAAGGTAGAAATCAAACTGCTTTGTTTCTGTCATTGTTCAGGATAACTTGCTCTCACTATTTCATTAAGAAATCATTCAGAGCATCTAGAAGAAGTCTAATTATTTCATGTGTGGGTTTATTTCAAAAGAGCACCTTCACTCATAACTGCAAGGAAAAGAACATGTTCATAGCTTAGTGACACATCATCATCATTCGATAAATTGCAAGACCATTGCTCTCCTCCCCTAGAATGATTGAGGGCATCTGTAGGTTAATTTCTCTTCTGAGTGGCTAAATGTAGGTCTGTCTTGTGCTGGGAAGTAACCAAATGCCCAAGAACTTCATTTCTTGCAGCAGTATTTTTCCCAGACGTCTGCCATGGGGAGACCCCAAGCTGCCTGGTGCAGTGATTTTGTGAGATGTCCAGCTCCTGGACCAAACAGGCTATCACAAACACTTTGGTACACTTCTTTTTTGAAGCATCTCTCTTACAAGAATTAATTAAAACCTTCACTACACTGGTGCTTTATGGTTGAAACTCACCATTAAGCAGTAGCAGAAGGCTTTTGTGTTGTAGTTACTGAACTTTTACAAGCAATTTTTTAGCAATTTCAGGTTATTCGCTAGCCAGCTGGGGTGTATTTCGGGTATTGCAGACTTATTATCTTAATAAGATGTTTCAGTCTGAATGCAGGACTTTCAGCTGCCAGAGGTACCACTAAATAGTCAGTGCTACCTTCTAATAACAAGATCCAGAGAGTTTTTTAATTTGTCAGTGGGTGGGTTTTTCTTTTTTTTTTTTTTTTTTTTTTTTTTTTTTTTTTAATTTAATCTCCAAACAGTACCATTTGTCCTCCTATCATTTTGTAACGAGAATGATCTTTTTCTCTAGCAGGTCAGTGTTCCTTGGGAGGTTCATGTTTATCTGTCCATGTATCTGTGTAGGCACTGCAGAATGAATATCAATAGATATGTTACATAGTCAAATAAAACTGTGTAAATTGATATTTCTCATACCTATTGTAATATTATTTGTCTCTACATTGCCTAGAATTATGTAACTGAATAAGCTGACTCTTTGGAGAATTTACATGTGAAAGGCAGCAAACTTTCATGAAAAATACCAGAATAATTATGCTACCCTTTTGTAGAATTTACCTGAAGCTGTGAAAGTGTACAGGAAGGGAGGATGGAACACGTTTTTATACTTTGTCCCCTCTTTTATACCGATAATGCTCTTTTTTCTGTTGTACTTCTTCCTACCCCACAGCCCGTTTCCAATCCCAAGTCTTCCTTTCTCTTTTCCTCAGTGGGATGATGGTGTCACTGTCTTGCATTCCTGTTGTTTCTCCCTGTCTGTAGCTATCTTAACGACCTGGACCGCATAGCAGATTCCACCTATCTGCCAACTCAACAGGATGTGCTCAGAGTTCGAGTCCCAACAACAGGGATTATTGAATATCCATTCGACTTACAAAGCGTCATCTTCAGGTAGAAAAAGAGTTTCAACACCCATTTGCTTTGTTTCTTTTGTTTCCTTTTACCTTACTAGTACCATAGGATATTGGTTAAAAGTGTATAAAAAGCAATTATTCTATGTTTTTAAAACTTGAGCTTGGTCATTACATTTTCATGTGCTTGTCCACGTATAATAAGGAGCTGATGTTAAAAATGTCAAAAGGATGAAAGACAATTAGCTTTGTCTTTTTCTGAAGGTAGTTATTACTGATAGAAAATATTTTCAATAATATGTATCAAAGTTTCACTATGAATAATAATGTGAAAATACAATCATTTGTCCTCATAATTAATGTAAATTATGGAATACAAAGTCATCACTTGTGTCGTTGGTTTTTAGAGAGAAATCACTCTCCATTAGGAGAAATCACCTTACTTGAGTGCAAGTATAGTTGTTTAAAAAATAACCGTGCAGTTGCAAGTTAGACACCTGTGTTCAGTTACACTGGGACATGGGATGTAGTATGAATAGATTATGATAAAATCTGAGTTTTAGTTTTGGCTGTTACAAATTCTAGTTGATACTGTATTGTATTCTAATTGCGCTCTTAAAAATGGCAAAGCTTTAATAAGTTGTGAATTCTTACTCTGATAATTTGGGGGGAAAAAGGCAGACCACCAAGTCTATTCTGTTCACATCTGTTTCTGCTGAATACACAGGGCATGTGTTGCCAAATCATGGCTCATGAGACCTTCTGTATCAGAAATCTGAGAGTTTTGAGACCCATAATAATTTAAATATAGAAAACACATGAGACTTAAAAGCAAATATAAGTAACTGACTACTTACAGCAGATTCTATTAAATATCAGCAGGAAAAGTAATGAAGAAAAACAAACAAAACTGTATTTTCAACTGAATTTTTGAAATTTGTCATTGTGTGTGTGCTTGTATGTTTATCTGTTAGGATATTAATGGAGTTGATATCGATGTTAATTTTGCAGAATGGTGGATGTAGGAGGCCAGCGATCGGAAAGAAGAAAATGGATACATTGCTTTGAAAATGTCACATCAATCATGTTCCTAGTAGCTCTTAGTGAATATGATCAAGTGCTTGTGGAGTCAGACAATGAGGTAAGCAAGCATTAGCAAAAAGCACCAATTCCAAAGAAAAAATAACTTCACTTGTCCAGTCCCACGTGTTTTCCAAATGCCTCTAACGGCAGTCATACACAACTGCACCCACTGGAGTGAGAAGCACTACAGGGATCAAGAGGGGAGGGGGGATCAGTCTTCAGATACAGCAAAACTGGTCTGCTCCATGGAGGATTCAAAGAAACCTATGTTTTTAGTGTTGAAGAGGAATACAGCCAGGAATGTCTGGTTCTTTTTCTGTTTGCGTTATTCTTTTGTAGCCACAAAGTCAACACAGAAGTATTAAGCATTTTAATTATACAAGTCAAAACAAAATATATTGGAAATCACAGAGAAAAATTAGTTATGCTAATTTTAAAATGCTATTCTAAGTATCCAAAATAAACTTCCAAACTTCCTGATGCTAGCTATTTATCACTATGTTCTCATACTGTCTTTCTCATAGAGAGAAATTCTCGTAGGAAGTGTCTAACAGGGAGAGGTTTACTAGAGTCTGGTTCTCTTCTAAGTGTATCCTGTTCTAGTTAGGTGACAAACCTAACATCTGACAATCTGGTTTGTTAGATAACTTCAGTGTACAGACCATGACTTAGAGCATCCCTACTGTAGAATACAGAGCACTATCTTCCTAGACTGAATAATATGAAGTATACAATCTTGCTCTGTGTTCTCGTAAGCTAAAAGGGTTCATGTGTTGTGAACTGAATATGACATCTGACTGAAGATTTCCTTTATGTTTTGGGCTCTGCAGTGACTGAAATGATGGCTGAAGTTGTGATAGCTTTTCTAGAACTACTTTTCAACTATCATGAAAAGATCACTTTATTCATAAAGCTGTTCTGATTTTTCAAGTTTTCACTTTTGAAACACTTTGAAACACTTCTTGGAGGCAAAAGCTGTAGAATTCTTCATTGTCTTGCAGATGGTTCTTCCATCTATTTATGTTTCTTATTAACAACAGTGGTAAACTTTTGAACCTTTTTGTCTTTCAGTTTAAAATACATTCGTAACTTTAATTCAAACCAGTTTTTGTTTTCAAGTCATACACACATAGCCTGGTAGTGCTTTCCAGCAGCCTTAGGCCTGTGTTACTCCAGCCCTGGGATGGATCCAAACTGACTTAGAGCTAAGCTCCCATCTAAGCAGCTTAGTTTTGACTTTCAGCAAGCCGTAGCCTGCCTGACTAGTTTTTATCGGTATACCAGAGCCCTGCTTTATGCCCTTCCTTTTCCCTCTTCTGTATCTCTGAACAGTGCAGTCCCAGAACGCATAGGACAAGAATGGATTGATTTATTCCACGTAAAGTAAAGCATAGTTTAGCTGAATGTGGGTGTGGCAGAAATATGGGAAAAGGTTTTAAATGTGTTACTTGACACCTTGAATTAAGAATTTTACGCCCCTCCAGATTTTTGTTCTTCACTTATGTGACAAGCTCAGCGCAGAAGACAGTAACTTAACTTGGAGACTTTGGTATCAGCCAAGAGAGACTTTTTGCACGTACTTTTAAATTTTGAAACAATATTAAAATTTAGGACCGAAGTGTGAGAGTGTGTGTAAATGCCCTACTTTCTTCATATGTGTGCCATCATTGTGATACTATGATAGAATCTAATCCTTCTTTGATCTGTGTGCCTCTTACTGAAATTAAAAGATCTGACTTGACAACTTGCAGTGTTCTGCTGCTCCCTTTGCCTCGCTTTCATGGCCTGATTTAAACAGTATGATTTTTGTAAGATGGCCTACTTTATTTTTCTAATTAGTCCACTGCATGTTATTGCCTGAAGTCTTTTTCATCGGTGGTATGTTTTTACAAAGAAAGCTATATTTTTTTAATAATCTGTTGCATTCTTTTTAGTTAATACTTTTTTTTCATTAATCTCATTTTCATGAGTAAACATAAATCTATAAGAATTTTTATTTGCCATTCGGTACATGTCTGTTTGTATGACCTTTCATCATTGTAAAACTGGTTTAGAGCTCTTAAGATTCTTCATTTTGTATTTCTAAATATAGTGCCTCATAGACTTTCAGTTGTAAATCCATTTCTTCCCTTGTTCAGCTTATTCAAGAGAAATACATTGGGAGTATAAATCAGATGAGGCTATACTGAGTTGAGAGGCTTTGCCTAGTGTCTTTCAAGGCATTGAGCTGGGAACTGTTTCTGTCTTCATGCCCTTGCAGGAGTTAAGTGTTAAAAGTTCTGAGGAATATATTGCAACTACTCTGTAAGGGTATGTATTCTATCATACATAGAAAATAAGGGAAGCATTCAGACTGCCTGTTATTCAGAGTCCCATGTAGGTTGTCTCTTAAATGATACATCCATGAAATTGTGCTCCCATAATGGAGATTTGCAGCTGAAGAGTTGAGGGCTTCAATCCTGAAGAAAAGCACACGTGGCTGCCCGACTGTATTTTAACTACGATTCCTGTAACAGGCACTACTCAGAAATTGTTATCTCTCTTCTCTTAAATATGTGTCTGTATTATACATAACTAAGCATCTGGTTTGGGTGCATAAATACAAAATGAGAAGAATTGGAAAGGACAGTATATTTAAACGTATCTTTAAAAATGTCAGATGATGTACAGTTTTGAAGTGCCTTTCTCTTCTTAAATACATATAAAAGGAGAGATAGCTAACTGTTCCAAATTCTGCCCTTAATAGAACAGTAAGGCTATCTGGATTCATTGGTGGAAATGAGGACAAAATTTGATCCAGCGGACATAATATACTAATTACATTAGTAGTAACTGTAAATTAAGTAAATTGTCCCTCAGTCTGATATGATGTGACAAAGGAGAACGTTATAAGTTAAATTTTCAGGTGTTTCATCTTTTCAGTTTTTCAGAAAAGTCTTACAGAATTAGAGGTGAGATAAAAAATGAAATAATCGTCTCTCTGGTAAATTAATTTATGAGGTATTATGTCCTCTAGGTCAGGCTTTTGCTTTGAATTTCTGAATTATACCATCAGATCTGGAGAAATTTCCAGTTTTATCAAAAAGCACATTCATAACTTTCCCATTTTTAAAATAAACTTGTTTCCTTAAATAAATAAGTATTTCTAGATAAAGTATATTTATCCATACTCTTATGATGTGCTGCACTGAAATATGTATCACAGGTAGCTATAAAATCTCATTATCTCAGTGGAATAAATGCAAAAACGAGTTCCAGCTTTCTAAGAGAACCATTAAACACTTGGAGTTACGGAAGGACTAGAGACATCACAGTATACCTGTAAAATCTGGTTTCATAAAAAAAGAGGGTTTTTTTTTTATCTTTCCAGAGCTTGTTAAGTACTTGAAAATGGCAAAAAGTAAAAAAAATGTACAGTATTTATTGATGCTTGCACATATTTTTCTTCTCCATTAGCACACTAAAAGTCTTAAGGTGTGTATGATTTCATGTAGCTTGTATAGGTCTATGGTGACTAAAAAAATGTGGAGTTTTTATAGATACAGATCTTTACAGGTCTTTCCTGAGTTCATAAACTTTTAAAGCAGTGGCTATTACTTAGGAGCAAAGTGCACCTGTGACCCCCCATCAAGTGTTCTGGGTTTCTGAAATACAGAATAGCAGGTTCATTTACCAGTACCGGACGTTTGCATGGCACTAGCAGCAGGAAGACATAATACGTTTATTTTGAGATGTGAACAGAGCTAGTAGATCTGGAAGTAACTCAAGCAACGCTTCCAAAAAGCCATTGCACAAACCTTGCAGGAATTCAAGGGGTACTCAGACAAGTGAAACAGGAGAGATGGAAGGAAGAACGGATTTGTAACTGGTGGGGTCCCTTTTGGAAGCAGTGTGGTGCTAAATAATCTGGAAATAAATCTGTTCTTAAGAAGGCTTTGTCTAAAACATTACCATCAGGGGATCATTAAAACTGTCTGGTGACTTAGTAGTCTGTAAATACAGTAGTCCTCAGTAAAATTGTGTTTAGCTTGGTGTTCACAGATCACAAGGGCTGAAAGATGACAGCTACGTATGAGTGAGTGAAGTAGAATTGGTTGCTTAGAGGGGTAGGGTCTCCATCCTGGAGAGAGATGTTCAAAGCTTGACTGGACACAGCTGTGAACAACCTCATCTAATGACAAAGTGCTGCTGAGTGCAAGGAGTTGGACCAGATGACTTCCACTTGTTCTTTCCAGCATAAATTCTGTTGCGAATCTAAGTAGAATAATTATAGTTGGATAAGTGAAAGGAGATTACTTTGTTTCTTTGGGGAGCGTCTTTGTAGTCATGCCATAGGGTTTTGCCATAGCTTCTTTAAAACCCTGAAAAAGCCTACTTTATTTAATGGTTGATATCTGAATTAACGTAGTTACCTTCACAGTACTTAATTTATACTGAATTTACTGTCTTGTGATTTTATCAGAATTAACATTTGTATGAAGGCAAAATAAGACATTTGGAAAATTAGGGCTTCGGTACCTCAGACACAACTGCAAACTGAGAATGAAGGAACTTTGTAGGGTGATTTTCTGCAATGTTTTTGTGCCTGAAGTACTGAATAAAGGCACTGTGCAAGGATGTCAGTACTTTGGATTAATGGAAAATGTTGTTATTCATAGAATCATAGAATGGTTTGGGTTGGAAGGGACCTCTAAAGGCCATCTAGTCCAACCCCCCTGCAAGGAGTTGCCCCAAGTAGAAAGGATCCATGTTGCTTGGTTTGTTTAAAAATATTCCAGTTAAAGTTTAATGTATTAAAATTACATGAAAATAATAAGATTAAACCCAGAATAGGTATTTTTACTGTGAACTCATTTCTGTGTGTATACAGGTATGTAGATGCAGGCGTACGTACTCATGTTTTGAATCTGAACAAAATAAGTCTGCAAAATAGATGAGTGTGCTGAGCCTAGATGGAACTTCTGTAGTGTTCGTCAGTGCAACCTGAATGGATGACAAATTGGTACAATGTTCCAGCCACATTTTCTTTTGATGTGGGATGAAAATAAGAAATGGCATGAGGGCACAGAGTTCAGAATGCTTTCACTCTTTATGGTGGCAATTATCTGAAGTACGCATTTCCTTTTTTCATCAGAACTATCTTGCTGTTCGCATCTGGGCATGCTTCCACTTCTCTTCCAGCACTTTGTGTTCCTTATTCACAGCCTAGTCCTACATGGCTTAGCATGGAGGCTGAAAGAAAACAATGCTGAGGTCAGAGCACTTCTCTTTTCTGCATCGTGAATAAACATACTTTAGTTGCCTGTTTTTTTCATCAACATTCAGCAGTCCAGAACAATTGAGCATAGGGCAGAAGGATAATATGAACTCCCAGATAGAATTAAGATCCTCAAATGATCTTCCTAATTATTTAACAATGTTATTTCCATTGGAAATAAAATCTCCAGAACTCATTGTTTATTTGGAAACTAGAGAAAATAACACATTAACCACCTGTGCCAAACCTTGTTGCTCTATGTATTGTATCTCTTCATACCTATTCACACATATGCATATGTATTTTCTTTTTCATTTGTGGATAAAGAACCCTTTGAATGTAAAGTATCAGTACCGGGAAGTATTTGCATAGGGAAGAGCCAGAGTCTCTCTCTCTTTTGTTAAAGGCGGTGGGTTCATAATGGAAATGGGAGGTTGAATGTGAACCTGCTTGCAAAGGCTGCCAGAAATGCTGCTGGTAAATGTTGCTGTTGGCAGCAGTTGCTGGCAAAGACAAGTAACACTTATTTATTTCAATAACCAGTGGCAAAGCTGTCCAGAAAAGGGCCTTTTTTAGTGACAATTTAATTTTAAAATATTGTCACCTATTTTTCTCAAAAATATGTAGGTATTAATGAAAAACTGGTTATTCTGACACTCATGTTATTTCATCAAAATTAATTTAACAGCCATTTTTTATTTAAAAAATACTTGACAGCAGTATTTGGGCCATGTTTTTTGACCACTTTTTGGATCACTTTTTTTTGGACGGTATTTTTGTGCTTTTATGGTTGTTGAACATGTTGATTTGACAAATTTCAGCTGTCACTTGGTTCATCTGTCCCTCTGGGTACATAAAATTGCCTTATATTTGCAAGTACTGTGTTGCAAATTTAAGTTTTTGGAGAGGTAGGGTTCATCTGCCAGCTGATTTAAAAATACTTTTCTCATCTACAGAGGTGTCGTCCCAGTCCTCTACCAGCAGCCTTTTTTGTCAGACTAGTTCTCAGAAAGATTCAAAACCAGTGAAGAAAAGGAAGGAATTATTCCTGAGTTCTGTGTTTGAAGTTGTCTCTTACTGGATTTGAATTGTTGATCAAAATATTTGTACAGCCATTGCAGTTTTTTCTTCAGTGGCTAGGTACAGCAGCATAGCTGCAAGATTATACTACATACTAGTGGCAAAAATTTGAAACACTTCCAGTTTTGATACTGTATTTACTTTTTTATGTAGTGGAGGACTCTGCACTTACCTCCCACTTCCTAGTTTCCTCTGTAACTTCCCAAGTTCCATGTGGCAGCTTTATTGAATTTCTAGCCGAGGAATACTCTGTAGGTCTCTCTGTGCAGCCAGACAGTGCTTCTACGTAAGTAATTGCTGGAAGTCTTATTTGGAGAATGGAGACATTCCTAATTAATACAGACCTTTGCACAAAAATAATTCATATGCACAAGACTTCGTCAGGTGAAATAGTAGAGTCTATTAGTGTGATACTAAACAACTTCTGAAATACCAACCCCTGCTTTTTTTTTTTTTTGAAGCTCTCTTGCATCAGTAGCTCCTCGTCTCCAGTTATCCCCTCTGAATGCCCTCTCACTCAAATAAATATTTTTTTTATCAGCATAAACATAGTTATATAAACAGTTCAAGTTTTTGACTGAAAAGTGCACCTTGTTTACCTTCTCACCACCTTTTCTCAACAAAATTTAGTCCCTCAAAATTTGTGAAATCCTGATTTTGTTAACAGACAGTATTTAAATTACTAAGAATTTTAAGACAAAAATTACTACATTTTTCATTCAGTATGTAAGTTACAGGATGCCCACTAGATGCCACTCTAGACAATCACAAAGACAGTAACGCGTGAAACTCCACTACTGCTTCTGGGTTGTTTCAGATTAATATTGTGCTTGGTCTTTTCTGCGAAAGCACTATGTTTGTTAGCTGGGAAATGCTGCTTTCCCTTCATTGGGTACCACCTGATACAGCTTTTTAATGCTGTTTTAATAGTCTTCAGGTATTTTTTCATCTTAGACTTACTCTTAGAGTCAAGTGTTTATAAATTATGCCAGTTCTACTATTTCTGTAATTACAGGGGTAATTGCATATTTTTCCAGAGCAACAGATAGCAAAGAGAATTTCAGTTCATAAATCTGAACTAGAAATCTATCATTTTAACATGAAAACTGAAAGTACAGGATTAAAAAAAAAAAGTTGAAGTATGCTCTTTTTTAATCTATTAAAAAATGAGGAAGAGTAGTCCAAATTTGCACAAAAATGTGAGAAAGACATCATTTGTATGTCTAGTTATGTTTATGTTAACGTTTAAGTATCATGCAAAATCTTATCAGCATAAAATATTTTATGTAGTAGAAGTACATGGTGGAAAGGGATTTCATTTTATTTTTATTGATGTTTCATACAACTGTGTTTCTGGTCATGAAACTAGAGAGTCTCCATGATTCATAAGTACAGTGGTTTTTTTCTTGGTGTTTAGTAAGAAGTTGGAATAATCTTGTCCAAGATTATATGATCTGTTTATAATAAACAAATTTCTGTTCACTTGTGGAATTTGTCTGCTGTATTTCTTGTTCTGGGTTTCATTATATTATTTCTACATTGGACTAATGACTGTGTCAAGTTGTGTGCAGGATGGGAGAATTTTATGCTGGCATCTGTGTATCATAACGAGAAAAGTGGAGTAGTGGCTCATGATAGCAATATGCCTTTATGCAATTCAGGACTGGCTGCAGACGTGAGCAGAGCAGGGAAGTTGCCCAAGCCAGTAGATCACGGTGGAGGCCGTGACAAGCTGTTGCTGCTGTCAGAGCGGGGTTGCTGAGGTTGGTATCACTGCTGAAAATGGCCATCAGCTGCTGAGAAAGCCTTGAGCCAGCTCCAGCTGCACATAACCTTAGTTACTCACAAGTTTCTTTCTGCAGCCTTTTCCATTGAAGCTGAAATCAGATTTTTCTGGAAGCAATTTGGTGAGGTAGAGCTGGCTCATAAAATCAGATTAAGTGCTTGAACAGTTATTGAATACTGCCTGCTCCTGTCCTTTTCTTGAAGAGCCACACTGTCTTGCTTGGTTTGGCAAGGCTTCCTTCATGTTGCATCTGACAGAAGGTCAGATCCCCAGTGCTCACTGGCCGCCTTCTGTAATCATCATAATCCTATCCCTATTTCCAGTGAAAATACTGTAATGCGAAACTGTTTCTTACATAAGAGAGAGTGCATCCTGTTAATGACAGGTGTGTTTCAGAAAAGTAAGTAATTCAACAGTTTCATCTTTTCAAAAAATCTTTAATTAAACTGATTAAAAATAGTGTGGAATTAATGTTGCATATATGTTTAATAAAGGAAAATGGTTGAGCATGCAATCATACAAGCTATCATTAGCAACAGAAAAACTCTAAGAGAAATTTTAGAGAATATTAAGCAGTACTGTTGGAGAAATGCTTCGGGAACAAAAATTAGTTAGAATTGTACTAAAGTACTTTGCTGAATCAAGCTTCTTAACATATTAATATCATAGGAAGCTAATTCTTAATCTTTAGTGCTTGTGTTGGATATTTATCAGCTACTCCTACATTTGCTCTTCCTTAGAACTATGCTGGGTTCTTTAGTGACAAGTTTAACAAAAATAGTCCTTAAATTCAAAATACAGATTGCAGTGTTTTCATAGGAAGTCTATCAATTTCCATTAGTATTGAAGCTATAATATCTCATCTCTCCACCTGTTTTGTTGTGCCCTTGCCTTCTTTTAAACTTTCTGACTCTTCTTTCTTAAAACAGAAGTTATGAAAAGCAAATGGTTTGATTCAATAGGGATAGTTTCAGAAGGAGAAGCCAGAGGCTGATTGTTTTTCATAATGATACATATTAATTTCAAGTTTAGAGCACTGGCTTTCGGGACAGTTTTTAAAATGTGCTGAGAGTTTAGCATGTATTTAACAAGATTCTATCTACCTTCCTCTAAGGATAGTGAAACAGAAAAAGCCAGTGATATTTCACATAATTCAGGCAGCTGGCAGTTATTTTTATTTACTTGCTAAGGAGGGGCTCAGTTATGGAACAACCACTTACATGAAGGTGGGAGTTACAGAGAGGGAACAGAAGAGATAGACCCTTTTGGTTTTACTAAGTTATGACTACACGCCAAGAGAAGATACAGGTATGATCAATATACAGTGAGTATCTGTTTTGTCTTTAGGGCATGTTAAGTACTTTGTTTTCTTACACTTTGGTAGTGTTGTGCATACTGTAAGTGCAGTTTGTGGCACTAAGAAACAGGACAAAAAAAAAAAATTGTAAAAAACCCCCAACCTGAGCGTGAAGTTACCATTTACTTGTTTTTTTCCCTCCTCTGAGTCCCCTTGAGTTTCATCTATGATACTATTAAATCTGTGCATAGTAAAGTTATAAAAGAACTGAGAAAAACCCCACAAAACCCAAAGTTAACATTCAGTTCTGGATTTTGGATTTCTTTGGTTTGATATTTAGCTGTCAAAACTATGATGTTAGTGTGACATACGACTGCAGTAACAGCTCTGTAATTTACGATGCTGTCAGATACAACTGACATTTTTCATTCGGAGGGTCTCTGTGAACAATATAAATGAGGAATATCTGTAGGAAGAGGCAATAATTTTATTAGACCAGCTGATAGAATCAGAGAAAACAGATAAGCCCGTGGACAATTCCTTCATGAGAAGGTTGTATCTAAGATTAAGGTTTTTCTCCAGTGAATTCGCATTGACCATAGCCATCATTTAGTAATATATACTTTATGTTATGGATGTCATGCTGTGAACTGAAAAGGGATTTCCTTGATTAACTTCCACAGCTTTGCAAGACACTTTTGTTAAATGTATGTATGATACGAAATCTGCATTGAATCCCTGGAATTGACTGATAGGACTTTTTAAAGTTCTAGCAGTACCATCTTATTACATAGATCTTTTGTGAAGCCATGTTTGTCTGTAGAGCATTGCAGTGTGACATACATTCAGAGAAGACAACCAGTGGTATCTTGGGTCTTTTTTCTGTTGTAAGGGCAAAACACAGCATTGTTGGTATTTTCCTTGAGAAGGATTGTGAAAATTCATAGACAATGATGAATCTTAAAGAGAGTGACTCATTTGAACAGCTTGTCATCCTTTGACAACTGCTTAGAAAATGTGTCTGCAGCCTTCCTGATGTTTTAATCCCTGCTGTTTGCTTCATTCTGCAGATGGAGGTGCACTGAGGGCCATTCTGTAGCAATATACACTCTGAAATAATCCCTATACTGAAGTAGTTGCTATTCCTTAGAGCTGCCCTTTGGTGTGCAAGACTTCACTGTTTTACCTTCCCAATATCCTCATCTGGTACAACTGTACAGGGCAAGATCCTCATACAATAAGAAATATTTCTACTTCTAGTGATAGTTCTATACTCTTAGTGATTGTGCCCCTGTACTCGACACTGGTGAGGCAGCGTCTCGAATACTTTGTACAGTTTTGGGCCCCTCAGTACAAGAGGGACATTGAGTTGCTGGAGCACGTCCAGAAGTGGGCAACAAAGCTGGTGAGAGGTCTGGAGAACAAGTCTTATGAGGAGTGGCTGAGGGAACTGGGATTGTTTAGTCTGGAGAAGAGGAGGCTGAGGGGAGACCTCATTGTGCTCTATCTGAAAGGAGGTCATAGAGAGGTAGGTGTTGGTCTCTTCTCCCAGATAACTTGTGATAGGACAAGAGGAAATGGCCTCAAGTTGCATCAGGGAAGATTTAGGTTGGATATGAGCAAACACTTCTTTACTGAAAGAGTGGCACAGGCTGCCCAAGGAAGTGGGGTAGTCGCCATCCCTGAGGTGTACAAAGAACATGTAAATGTAGCACTGGTTTAGTAGGCATGGTGGTGTTAGGTTGATGGTTGGACTTGATCTAGATCTTTTCCAACCTTAAAGATTCTATGATTCTATGGGTGCTGGCAATGTAATGTGCATTTTTTTATCATTTTCCACAATTCTCTGACTTACATTTAATTTTGTTTAGGACTGGGTAATTTAATAGAAAATTAGCAAGGGCAACAGTCTACTGCTGTTTCCTCTTTAAAGCTTATTCTCCCAGAATCAGGAATAGATATCAGATTTAGTCTGGCTCTTCCTAGGAGTATAGTTAACTGGCTGACTTCTCAAGGAAAGTGGCTTCTGTATGAAATGAAACTTTGAGTATACTAAAGAATACAGTGAAATTAATGAAGCTGAGATAATCTGGTAGTGTTTTTATTGACTTCAGTTACTGTCATCCTGAACTATGTATTTTTTCTAAAGCAGTTGAGCATTTATTTCAGCTGTGTTAGACTGCACATAGTGACCACTTCTGTAAATTTCTCAAGGCTGTAATTACTTCCTTTGATATAACATGATTTTTTTCTGAAGCAGCTCTTTACATTGCCTTCCAGTATCATTTTTTTGGCATCACAGATTGGTTTTGAATTAATTGAACATGCTTCGTCTATTGAATGGAATCTTTAGTATGTATCGTGTCAAGGAGAGGTTTCAGATGCCTCAAATCAAATGTGAAAGGACTTGAGACACATTTATAAATATGTAATAGGAAAAAAAATGACTCTGTGGAATGTGATTCATATTATACAGAATTAATAATTAATATATAATACAAGACATCCTCTTCCTACATTGAAAACAGAGTATTTTGTTCTTTATTGTGTATGTCTCCTGGTACTGTTATGATGCGCAGCACTTTCAGAGTTAATGTCTTAGCTGATAGGATGCTAGAAATTGTTTTGGGCATTGTATCAATGTAGCTTTAGTCTGCATGTTTTTTCTACTTCATCTTGTTTGGCATCCCTTTCAAATAGAAAATAAAAATATGCTGAGTCTAATAATGTTTACAAACCAGAATTTTCTTGAGCTTTCATGGAGGAAGGGTCATAAATTTATCTAAATGGATTTATCTGTTTTGTCTTTGCAATTCTGTGTTACGTATATTGAAATAAAATCAGCATTATAGATGAAAATATTGCAGCCTTCTTGAAGGGTCTTTGTGAAAAGCAGGAACACTTACTCTAGATAAGTAATTTATTTGTGTGTTCTGTGCACTTTTTTTACTGAGAAGTTTGCAATAGCTTATAAATTTACTGTGAAAGAACACTGCTAATTGAGCCATGACACTGTTTCGCCTTCCAAGTGTCACATTAAAAGGTACCAAGTGTTAGTGACTTCAGGTAAATATTTATAACATAAACAGTAGTTTTTAAGTTTTCATTGCCTTCTCTTTTTCATCAAGCTGTAAAAGTGGAAACTGTCCTGTGTAGTTGCCACTGCCTTTCTGTAAGTCTTTGTTCACAGAGGAAGTCTGTATAGAACATTGAGAAGAAAACATGGTCTGGTTGCCATTTAGTCTAAGGACTTGGGTTTTATCTTCAGCTCTGCTGACATTTCAGATTTTCTAGTTTCTGAATGAAATCTTGATGCCATTGAAATCAATGTGAGTCCTAAGAACTTGGCTGCAAGAAAGTCAAATTTTACTTCTCTGCATTAGTTTCTCGGTCTACAAATTTGGCTATTTTCACCCACCACTCCAGCATGCAGTAAAGTTTTATAAATAACTTGAAGATTCTGAGGTAACATAAGAGGCCAAACCATCAACTGCTACAAAAAGGAAGTACTTAGGGTTTGTTTTTTGAGTTTTTTGTTGGTTTCATTTGGTTTTGGTTTGGTTTGTGGGTTTTTTTTGTTGTTGTTGTTCCTATTTTTTATGTTTATCTTGGTGTCTTTAAAATGCAAATTCATGCAAGTAAAAATACACTTACTGGAAAATTATCTGAGTTATCTGACAGATTGTTGTATGGCTCAGGAACAGCAGAATCTGCAGGATTCACCTCCTTACTGTTGTTCTCTGGAGTCCCGTTTGGTGGTGAAACAGGTTATTTCAGGGGACTGCAGCTTTAAATAATAATAATTAAAAGAGTAAGTTAATTCATTTGTTTTGAACTCAGGTTATTCTGAGTGTATTAACCACATCATGTCTGCCTAACAGTTCTTCAGAACTGTACCAAATCATAACATAATTTTAAAATGACAGAAAAATGTTACAAATAGAACTGTAGGCTTCATTTACATTTCAGCTCTAATGTGAAGTGGTTTTCAGAAACAGTTAAGCAATTAAAGGTCAACCCAATGATGTTAGAAATAAATTTAGCAATTTAGGGATTTTTAAGATTTTATGACATAAGCCTTTAATGTTGATGAAATGTTCTCAGGTTCCAAATTTACATGCAGCTATTTTAAAGTTAGTCTCTTTCTAAGAATTACCTAACTCTGCATGTAGAGTTCAGGAAAGGCCTATGAAATAAATAATGTTCTTAAACCTTGAATTAGTTGCTATGGTCTTGTTGTGGCATACTTGTCTTTACTGTGAATCACATGCATTTCAATACCCACCAGTTCATTGGCTGGTTGTAGTTTTGCATACTCAGACTTTACAAATGTGCCTGTTACAGCTTTCATGTGCATGACCTGTGTTTTAAAGAATACTTATGCTTGAGCAGTTGAATTTGCAAAATGAAAATGCCTGCATATTTAATTAACTACTTATTAATTGTAATTTAATTACTCGAACCTTACATATTAGTAGGAAGGTGCAAAACATGAAACGGATCCTTTTCCAAATAAAATGAAGTAGCATTAATTTATTTTGGAAAATAATTAAAAATTATTTTTGTGACCACCAAAATTCTGCTCTCTTTTTTTATTCCAGAATCGCATGGAAGAAAGCAAAGCACTCTTTAGGACAATTATCACATATCCATGGTTCCAGAACTCTTCAGTCATTCTGTTTTTAAATAAAAAAGATCTCTTAGAGGAGAAGATTATGTACTCCCATCTAGTTGATTATTTTCCAGAGTATGATGGTAAGTATGATGACATCAGAGCTCGTGCTCTATTTACACTGTAGTAATGACAAATTGTAATAGCCTTGTCCAAATGCTAGACAGACAGATCCTTTGATAGATTTTGTTGTTTAAAAATAAAAGAAAGGTGCTTTGCAGTTTTTAATCACGTAAGTTTTAAAATATGATTGAACTCCTGTGGGATTTTTTAGCCTGCTAGCATTTCATTTTATACTGTAATTAATTATGAGTAGAATGGCAGAACCTTTCATGGAAAATTTTTTACTTTTGGATGAGTATTGTCATGTTAGCAGTGAGCCACAATCTATCCTCTTTCATAAGTTGGAGTGAGGGTTTAAACTGACTTATAAAAGTGAAAAAGAAATAAAAATGCATTCCTCAGTTTTACACATTGTGTCTCATTCTGTTTGGTTTTGTATAAGGCTGAATATCTGAGGGGAAGTGTCATAAGCTCTCTGTGGCACTTGGAAAGTAGCAGCACTCCTTCCACCCTTTTATTGTCCCTCTTTTTTCTCTTAATTTTACATTATTTCTGTGAAGCTTAATGTGCTTGTCCATAAAAAAATTATGTGGATTGTATAGCTGTTTCTACTAAAATTGTACTTTCAGAAAGTTCTGAAGGAAAAAGCTAAGTATATTGAGGTAACTGAGTGAAGGCCTTGATAACAGAGAAAAATCAAGCTCATGTAATAAGAGATCTAAAGAAATAAATGCTCCTGTTTTTAAAAAAAAGAAAATCTGCTTTGTCCCACCAGGCAGTGAACAGCAGATTTGAAAGCTGATTGTCCCTGTTCCTTACAGGGGAGTTGGACTAGATGACCTTTAAAGGTCCCTTCCAACCCGAGCTATTCTGTGATTCTATAATAAAAGATTTAAATCTCTCACATTCAAATACGGAAAGTAATAATAGGAAAAATGTACATTTTGTCTCCTATTTAACAGGAAGGAAACAGTGAACAGCATGCAGGATCAGACCATATTATTTATGAGTCAGTGTAAGTTTAGTTTCATAGTGCTACGCAGAAGAGAACTGGTAGTTGAATATAAATATGGTTGTTCTTTCAAGTTTACTTCATATGACAGGTTCCTTAGATGACATCCTGAAGGTGAGAAAACTCCACAGTCTGTTCTATTATCACCACTCAAGTGATGATAAAGCTTGTATTAAGTGTTTGTCCAGAAAAACAGACAAAACTCAACCACTCAGCTCAGAGAAACTGTATTTCTCCTGTCCTTTGCCATTGGTGAGGAAAAAAAAAAGATGATGGACTGATAGGGTTGCTGGAGTCAAGACCTGGAAGTCATTGAGAGTCTTTTCTCTTAATTATGCACATCATGCTGGACTTAGCTCTGTAGACAAGGTTATGGTTTGATTTGATTTCTTCTGGTGGCAGGGTGCAGTGTGTGGCTTGTAGAGGTCACCATGTGGTCTCCTTTTCTGTCCCAGCACACTGGGGATGTGGGAGGATGGAAGATCTGAGGAAGAGATGATAATTTGGTTTTTTTTTTTTAGCTGAATCACTATCACTATCACCATTGCTTTCCTGCGCAAGGGAGAAAGTAGCATTGGGATGAAAACTGCTAGCCAGCATGGCAAATGGACTGATTAAATTAAGCTGAGCAGTTCTTCTGTACGGTGTATTGTAACAGTATTGGAAGAGGGACTGAGGGACAGGCTGAGAGAGTTGAGGCTGTTCAGTCTGCAGAAGAGAAGGCTCCGGGGAGACCTTATTGCGGCCTTACAGTACCTAAAGGGGGCTGATAGGAAAGATGGGGAGAAACTCCTCAGCAGGACCTGTTGTGAAAATAAGTGGAGTAATGGGAGGTAGATTCAGATTAGAGATAAGGAAAAAAAAATTTTACAATGAGGGTGGTGGAACACTGGAACAGGTTGCCCAAGAGAGGTGATTGATGCCCCATCCCTGGAAACGTTGAAGGCCAGGTTGGATGAGGCGCTGAGCAACCTGATCTGGTTGAAGATGTCCCTGCTCCTTGCAGGGGGGTTGGACTAGATGGCCTTTAAAGGTCCCTTCCAACCCAAACTATTCTATGAGTCTAAGACATCCTTGCATGGCTAGTACTAGAAGACTAACTCACTGACTGGAATGAAGAGCTGGGAGGGGAAAGAGGACCAAGACAAAAAGAGGTTTTTTCCAACTACTGCAAATTTATTTGTGGTAGTGTAAGACTTATCGTTGCTGCTGTTTCTATAGACTCTGGGTGACCAAGCGGAAGACTAGAGCTTGTTGTGTTTTAGAAGCCTGTAGAAGTGTTGAACTGTCCTCTGTCCTCCTTCTGAGAGCTTATCATCTGTTTATATCCCTAAATCTCAGGAAATGTGTCATCTGTAGATGTGTATGTCTGTACATATATATACATATATGTTCATATGCATGCACCTATATATTGCAGAATCTTACTCCCCTTCCACATGTGGCAGCACACCAAAAAGCACGTGATTTCTCTTCCATGCATTCCCTATCTAAATTTTATAGTTATCCAAATTGGAAATGTTAGCAATTGTAATTTCAAAGTATTAAAAATGAGGTTTATTATCCAGTTGTCGAAGTTAGCCATGCGCTAACCCCCCAAGTACAGATTTACTAAAAGACAGAACTACCTGTGACAGCTGAGTGCTGGTACTTATGATGCCATGTAACAACACAAAGAGAACAGGAAGAGGAGGCAGCATGAAAAACGTGTAGACACTCACATTCCAGAAACAGGAGAGCAAGGGAATAATGGTCTTTGGAAACTGCATTGGAATAATGGAACAGAATTCCACAGCTTGTGGCTAATGTTCTTGCTTCTGCACTGTTCTTTGGGCTTTGAACCTGAATGACTCCTCACTGTTCCAGGCTGGAAGTCATTACTTTACCTTCTCTCTTCTGTGAAGCTGGACATGTGGTTTGGTTACATAGACTCTTTATCCTTCTGAGAATTACAATCTTAATTTAGATCTGATAGGATTATTATCATATGTAATTTAGATAACAAGTGATTTGTTAGAACATGAGCCTTTTGCAATCGAACAGCTTCAGCTGGAAAGCATATGTTCTGCTGGTGACAATGTCAGACCAGTTCAGGATAGACCTTCATTATGCTACCTGTTAAGTTTCTCATAAAACTAATAAATGTTGCAGTGCTAAAGGAACTTAAATAAAATTGAAATAATGTAGGTGTAGACTGAACATTCACCAATTCTATTAACATTTTAAAAGATTTATTAGTATAGCTAGTTTTTCATTATGCGCGATTATAAATTACCTGTTCTAAACATCGCCTTACTGAAGAAGGAAGATAGTCAGCAGGGAAAGAGTACCTTTGACATGATAGCTCTGTCTTGATGAACTTGTGAAATTTCTTTCCATCTTTGTTTTTCATAGTTCCTACCAGGAAAAACGTAGCTAGTACATGATACTATTGATTAGTAAAAAGTTCCCTGTCTTCTCATACATGGGGACCACAGACTGAGACTTTCTTGTTTTCTGTTAAAGAAGTTCAAATATTGAATCAACTTTAAGAAGCCTGACTTTCTCTTCTTAATTATCAGGACCACAAAGGGATGCACAAGCAGCACGAGAGTTCATCCTGAAGATGTTCGTAGACCTGAATCCAGACAGTGACAAAATTATCTACTCCCACTTCACATGCGCTACAGACACAGAGAATATCCGCTTCGTCTTTGCTGCTGTCAAGGACACAATCTTACAGTTAAACCTGAAGGAATACAACCTGGTCTAACTGTGCCTAGGAGGCCCTCCAAAACCAACTTTGTGTGATTGAAGATATACAAGAGGGACTGTATTATCTGTGAAAACAATTTGCATAATACTAATTTATTGCCGGCCTGGACTCTGTGAATGTCCACAGAGTTTGTAGTTAATATTATGATTTTATTTAAACTACATGGAGGAAAAACAAAGATGCTGAAGTACATTCACAGCACATTTCCTCATTTTTTAGGCAAAACCTTGTGATTCAATGTGTTTTAAATTCTCAGTCGTACATTTACAAAGGATAGCAGTTTTTTGCTATTGAAGCAAAATCAAGCTGGTTTCCTCTTTCCCTGACTCTTTCTCTCTCCCTCCTTCCCCTCCACCCTTATCTTTTACAAGGTACAATGGCCTTTTTTTCCCCAGTTCCATTCCTGGGTGAAATCTTTTCTGTTGAGTGATTTGATCAGGAAAATACTATCATCAGAAATTAAGTCATCAATCATTCTAATTTTACAGTATGTACTTTCTGTGAAGGATCAAAAGTATTGATACTGTGATTTTTAAACTCTTGACATGAGTGTCTTCATTCTGTCTTCACTTTTGAGAGTAAAATATTTGGATTGCAAAGTAGAATTACACTTGTCTAATGATATTAAATTGAACCATATTTTCATAGTTCAGGGAGGTCCACAGAAGACAGTAATGAAATAATTAAGACACAACCTGGAGTGTACATGGAATATGTTAGAATCTCTTTTTAATTGCCATGTGCCATTTTTTTCTCTCTTGTTTTATTCACAAATGCCAAATAGAAATGTCATAGACACTACATTTTCCCCAGTGGCTACAGCCTGAAACAGAGGGGTTTTTTTCAGTTGTGTGGGGTTTTTTTTTCTTATGTTAGAGCTTTTTTAAGTGTTCTTTTTCCACAGTAGAAAAGTTATTTTTATTGTATAAAATTAATTTTGCCAAATCTGGCTTTTTGTAAAATTAATGCTCTTGAAACATAAGATACTGATAGAAATGCCAGACTGATGAGTTGGGAACTGACCTGATGGAGTCAACTGCCAAATGATAAACAAACACAGTTTCAGCTCATACGTTCCCTTTTTTAGAAAGTGTTCCATTTTCTAATGCCAAAACCAACAGTGTGAGTGAATAAATGCTACAAGGTGCACCATACACACACATGTGGTCTACTAATTTAAAGACAGTTTAAATCTCTCCTTATGTCAGATATGGTATGAGATTGTTTTCTATAATAACACCAAGGCACCTTTTGTTGTATAACAAGAAATTACTGATGAGAGATCACATTCAGGAACCTTTCTTGATGAGGTTGCTTGTTAACTAACTGATTCACAGACATTTGATAGACTTTCATGCAAAATAGCCTCTCTCAGTGCTCTTTAGGAAAAAATTATTAATGTAAATGAAACAGTGAGAAAATAGTTCTTGAAATTTAAATGTGCAATTTTTTAACAACAAAAATGCAGCACACATTGATGAGCCTTTATTCTGCAGCTTAGGTTGAAAGGTGTTTTATGACCAGGTGCATGATTGCTAGCAAACTATAGAAAACTCAGAGTTCAGACATGTAATTGGATTGATTATCTGCAATGCCAAGTAGCACTGGAGTGCACTTAACAGAAATTGTTGCCTCATAGCAGCAGATGGGAGGTGGAAAAAAGAATGGCTTATTAGTTGATTACCAAAGTTAACAATAAATACTAATGAGACCTTTTTCATCCTTGACCCTCCCAACTCTAAAACAACAATAATAAGAACAGTTGCTATTTTCCGCTCCCTCTTAAAACACCTTGTAATTTAAAACTGGTTGTAGGTATAGTGCAATTATGAATGCTATAATCATTGTACATACATCTATATATATATATGGCAGCATCCATATTGGCTTTG
Organism: Chlamydotis macqueenii; assembly: GCF_036417535.1. Taxonomy (NCBI): domain Eukaryota; kingdom Metazoa; phylum Chordata; class Aves; order Otidiformes; family Otididae; genus Chlamydotis; species Chlamydotis macqueenii. The sequence continues at coordinate 39,388,230 of NC_141593.1, read as the reverse complement.
TAATCATTAATTTTTGGCAAATTGAATGTGCTGTATTGATATGTATCTATGTAATTGTATTGTATGTCTTATAGCTAATTCACATTTTAAATAATGTTATTTTATTTACTTTTTTAAGAGAGAAGAATGTAAATTTTGTCAGTTTATTTCTGACTAGGGATTTGTTGTTGGTTTTTATTTACAAAACAAAACAAAAAAAATTACTATAGTACAGAGCGGTACTAGCATCGTGCTGTATAAAATCATTTACACATTCCTGAGTAGAATTAAATTGAAGACACCCAGACAGAGAATATTCACGTTCAAAATAGTGCTCAGATCTTGTCAGGTCTTTGTACAGGTGTAGAAACCAGTCTTATTAGACAAATTTATGCCGTTATATCTAGGATTGGAACACAAGCTTTTAAATATAATTTTAATTTATATTTGGCACATTCATATTAGGTTACTTTTACTTTTCTAATAAGCTTTAGTAGAAAAGTAAATTTAGAGATATTTCAAACCGTTCTGCGTAAGTACTAATGAGTGTATGTTGTTGCCCTAAAAATACCATGAAAAAAATATGGAACATCAGATCGATCAGACACTTTTTCAGAAACTGCAGAAACCTTAGCTATAACAACAACAACAACCAAAAAGTCAATATTGTTAATGATTTTAAGGAGTTAAAGCATTTTATTTAATAAAGCTGAGCAGATAGATCTAGGTTATAAAAAGTGACACTGACATTCTGAATAGGGGATCAGAGCAGTGACTCTTACATACAGCAAAACAAAGTTGGTCCTGAGCTTGCTATAAATGCAACAGAGCTTCTGTTTTCACAGTTCCACCGTTGATAATATCCCTTCTTTTAAACTGGGAATACATTGCCCATGCTGGATTCAGTGCTATAAATGGAACTGTAGCCAAAAAAAAAAGAAAAAAAAAAAAAGGAAAGAAAAAAAAAAACCACCAGACAGTAGTGTCTAACAAAGGTTTGGGTATAGGTTGTTGTGGTTTTGTTTTTTTTTTTTAATTTGTTTTATTTTCTAATGGGTTTTTGGGTGGGGGAGAAGGAAATGTGGTTCTGAGTTTTTTGGAAGAACAAAACAAATGTTTACTCATGCTTTATGATTATATTGTGATTGCAAAGGTTTTCAAGAGTATGCCACTGGGCTACTTCTGCTATATTTTAGGTAAGCTGAACCTGTGGCAATGTTTAGATCATTTGAGCATGTTCTGAAAAGAAAAAAAAAAAAAATTCAGCATGTCAAGGCAAGCTTTATATGAAATCACCTAACACAGCATTGCAGTGTGACAGTTTACAAAAAAATATCCTTTTTAAATGACACAGCTGTTCCCACTTGCAGTGTATTCCATTGTGGTGGTGGTGCTGCTGTTTTAATTGGTGGTTTCTACTATGCCTTAGTGCTTGAGTCCAGAAGTTTGTGCCTCTGATGTGAAGCTGAAGGCAAAAACATCAAGACAGAAACACTTTTAACTTTGCCAAAATTACGTTATTTCTTTGAATGTCATAAATGGGGGAGGAGAGAAGGAAAACATCTTGGGAACCTGTGTATTCTAGATGTTCACTAGCACAAGAAAGCTGTAATACATGTTTTACAGAAACCTTAAACTTGCCTTTTTCACAAATTAACCGGCACTATCCTTACATATACAGGATGATGCAGCTGTAAGGGCAGTTTACTCTTTATAATTCAGAGTCTTTTGATTGTCAAGGTGTATGGACTGTAATTTTTAATCATACTGCCACATGATTGTGAATCACTTTTTTAAGTTTGAAAGTGGAGAAGAGACTTTTTATGCTAGATATCAGTCAGAATTGACTGCATGATTTGCAAAAACTCTAAATGGCGGCGGGGGGGTGGAGAAGGGCTGCATATAAAGACATTACTAGACTCCCAGCCTTTGGTTGTAAAGTGCAGAAGACTTTGACATTACTTAACCTCATGACTCTTTCTTTATTACACATTCTTCACAAAAGAATGGAATATTAGGGGATAGCAAATACATGGTAACACACATGAAAAAATAAAATTTAGCCAATTAATTTATTCTATGTGCTGCTGTTCTTGGGTCTGTGTGCATGGTTGTCCTGCAGATTTATTACATTAGTGAACTAATGAAGTGCGCACAGCATATTAACAAGGCTTACAAGTGACCTACCTCTAGCTAAGAGACCAGTGAAGTAAATATGTTTTGGAAAGACCGCATAAGTTACGAAATTAAAGAGTCTTGGTGTAGGTAATTAATTATGGTATTTTACAAATTCATGCTTTTGTAAACTTGGTCCCTCTTTTGACATAAACCATAAATTAAAAATTTAGTACACGCTAAACAGCTAAAGCTGTCTGTCCCTGCTCAGTTTGTTAGTTTAGTGGAGATCTTGCAAAGCCATGCTTTTAGTTGAGAGGAGCTACTCATATTTCCTCTTTTTTTGGCTTATGGTTAACCATAACAGTTTGAGTTTTATCAGTCAAACCAGAAAGATTTCTACATAGTCAACAATATATAGAGAGTCACTGTTTAGCTAGTTACTCTAAGTTTAACTCAAGGTTTTTCACAGTAGCCATGCTGCAGGCAAGAAAGGAGTAGAGGGAGATTTTTAAGATGGTGTGAAAAATACAAACTTAGCTAGATCAATCTTACTGTAAATCTGTTGGTTTGGGGATTTTTCTCTCAAAATACAGTCTAGGCTGAAGTGTGTTGCTGGATTCCTCACATACCATGCTGCAAGAAATCCTTATTTGACCAATTTTTTTTTTTTTTTCCTTAAGGGGGGGAGTGTCAGATACATTTTTAAACTTGCCGTATTTAAAAATAAAGATCATATTTGCTGTTCTTAAAGTGTCATTTAAATGCATGTATTGTGTGATGTTTGAGGGACAGAAATAGTTTTTTGGGAAAAAAAAACCCTAATATTGTACAGTTACTGCCCCTCAGAAATGTTGCTGGTTAAAAATACAATATTTTTGGCCATCACTTTGTACTATAGTATTTTCATTCCGTGAAATTTAGCTCTTCTGAAATATTATTTGGGCTTATTGTTCTCCCAGAATGTTTGTTATTATGATAAGTGTTGGATAGATGTATTATTCCATTATTACTTTTTTATTATACATGCTCTGTCATCATCATCTAAATATTAAAATTTCTAGAATATTACAGCCAGAAAGTTCAAAACACTTAACTTTTTTTACAGTGGAGATAGTTATTTGACAGTATTATTAAAGGGGTTTTTTTTTGGCTTGTATACAATGGAAACTCAGAAGCATGGGAGAAAATAAATAATAGTCTGAGTCTCACTAATAGAAAACTTTCAGAATTTGTAGACCGCAAGATAAGTTTCTTAAGCATTTTGGCTGATTGCAGTAGTATTGCAAGAGCAGACTGTTTCTTTGATCTTCACCTGTGTGATGATAGGAATAATAGAAATATGCCTACGTGTTGCTTTTCAGGAGTCTAGCTCATATCTGATCAACAATCAGTGGATCTCAAATCTTCATTACTGAGGAAACTGAATTTAGGCCAGCTGCAAAAATGAATTTGTTGTGTATTATATGAACACAACAAGTTAAGTAAGATTCTTGGAGTCCAAACAGTTTGCCTAAGCAAGAACTTGAGTGAATGGTTCCTGATTTTTCTTTCCTGTTGTAGAATGCAAGAAAGAGGGATCAATGGAGAAGGATGTATTTTATCTTTCTGTCTCAGTGAAGATAATGTAAACAAAAATACAGTATAAGTGGTGGTATTTAGACACGTGAAATAGATGTAGAAACTGTGATAAATTGTGCATAGTTGTGATAAAACCTTACATCACATACTATGATTGTATCATTCAGTTGCCAACCGCTTTGTAGGATACTGTCCCAAACACCTAGGAGTTCCAGAGTATTTGTAGACTGCCACAAAATACACAGTTTGCACTCCTCAGGAACGCATCTGGTATCACTATCTGGTATCAAGGCAGCTCACCCCCTCTCATAGCGCATTGCTACCAAAATGAACTAGCCTCCAAGACCACCTCAGCTCCTCTTTCTTAGCTCATGGGGTTTTCCCTCTCCTTTATGTCAGCCCTGCCACTTAAACCAATAAACTGGGTGAAAAACCCCACTCATTTTTGTTCTTTTTGTTTGGCTGGTTTAATTTTCTAATTTTTAGGGGGTTCAGTCAGTTTGGCTGATCAGCAGTTCAGACAAAGGCTAAGCAGACTAAGTGGAAAAGGTAGAATCGTGTGGCCAAAAGGCTTGGAAGTTAGGGAAAAAGGGAGTAACGCTCCTCTCCCTTTAAACCTAGTCCTGACCATGTGTAGTCTCTAAAACCTTCGTTTTATGCACTTCATGGGCTATTGGCTATTTTGGCTTGGAAAGATTGCTCTTTTCACTTTGAAAGGTCTTGACTGCCTTTTTATCCTGGGGGGGGGGGGGGGAGGGGCGGAGGGGGTGGAGATTATTTGAACAAGGAAAACTTTTCTGCTCCTCTTTAAGAATAACAAGTTTATGTATACATGGACTAAACATAACCATAGTCAGACTGAAGCCAACAAGTCACACTTGGTGTTAGGGATGGAGAAATAGAAGAATTGGGCTTTCAGTCGTCACACAGAAAAAAAAAGTTCATGTTAATTTCCAATAAGATCTTGGAAAAAAAAGTTTTCCATCTTAAGGTATTTAAAATGCCATGTCACTGTGCATGACATTCAAGGTTTACTGTGTCCTTGTCCAAGGCACTCCTTCCTTCTCCATTCACACTCATCTATCACACTGATTAATTGCTTCCTGCCATCTAACGAAAATATTTTTACAGTACTGCTTTATGTATGTACACTCTGGAATAGTTTCTGATCCTTGTGAATTAAGTGTAAGTTGGTCTGCTAAAACTGAACAATTGATGAAGTATAATACAGCTGAAGAAGACTAAATTTTTTGCTTAGTTTTATTTCATGTTCCTCCTGCTATCCTGTTCTGATTATTTTTCTGTATCTTTCCTTTATCCTGTTTGCCATAAAAAAAAAAAAGTTTTCTTGATGTATCAGATTGAGTTCCAATAATCATTACAGCATTCATTATACTGGCTGAATTAAAGACAAATAGTGAATACAAATAGCTTCAGAAAGTCCCTGTAATCAAGAGCAGATCCAGTTAGCCTTGTGGACGGGCATTTCAGAAAATAAAACTGTAACGCCAAACAGTCAACTGAAGGGTATAGTAGGCTAACATGGGCTAAATTGAGCCAAAATACCCATTTTCAAACATCATTTTGCATTGTCAATAAAGAACTGTGTTTGCCAAGATGTTACTGAAAATTTGCTTTTTTCCTTACAGTCCTGTATGAGGTGATTAATGCAATGATCAGACTGGCACTCAACTGAAGAGATGCATTAATTCGACAATAAGTTCAAATGTATTCTTGCAGAGATAAGTTATTGCATAAAATTACTTTATATGATGCTAACAAAAAAAAAAAGACGTCTTGCATGCAGTAAATATTTAAGATATTGCACTTTTATACATTTATTATAAAGAGGAATCTCTCTAAAAATAAAATGCCATTTATTTCAAGATGAAGTATCTGGAGTCTCTTAACAACTGTCAGTTAACTGCACACAAGTATGATTATTGTATACTAGAGGTTAATCAATTCATATCACACGCTGCAGAATATTTGATTTATTCTAAATGCTGATTTTGGAAAGGCAGTGCAATGTTTTGTATCAATACCTTGATTGCCACTTTTCTTAGCATGTTTTAGGAGAACCTTCACAGTTACTGATAGGATCTGATTTATGTTAGCTCAAGAAGTTGACTGCCACGTAAAATCCATTATTAACATTTTTCTTCAAGGACTTTAAAACTTCAGTGCTTTTTCTGACTTTACCTAAGTTAAGCAACCTGAGTGTAACTGAGAGGCAAAAGGCCAGATATAAACAAAATCAAATGGGATACTTTCCGTGCATAATGCTTCTCTTTTAACACATGAATCAATAATATCACTATAATTTAGCTGATGGTGCTATTCCTCTTGAATTGCAGCATGCTATTGTGGTACTAAGACAGAATTGAATCAGTTTTGCTCAGCTTACATACTTAATCATGTTATTCAGATCCTTTACCAGATGTCAGAAGTCTTCAAATGGTGTTATGACTAATATTTCTAAAAACAGAATAATTTATAATTGGTATTATTTAATATGGACTAGAAATTGTTTACATCTCTTGTAGGAAAGTATAGAAATGGTGGCACGAGTGGAAGTTTCTGTGGTTGCAGATTAAATAATTCTCTTGATAAATATTCACATTCATAAGCTCTGGTGTCATTTCTGCTAATATGAAACAAAAATTACTCCACTGAAGATAGCAAAATGTAATTCTCAGTCTAAAAACCAGAAGAGTAAAACGTGATATAGCTCTAGAAGGTGAATGTAGGGCTCATCCTAGATGATGGTGTTAGAGTGTAAATGAGCACAACAAATTTCATAAGCAGAGAAAAGCTTAAGTAAACTGAGAAACCATTTTTTAATTGCTCCAGTGAGTGTTCACTTTTTCAAGCTTAGCAGGAAAATGGGCGTGAGATACTTTGTTAACCTGTTTTTAAGAGACTTTTTTTAAATATTTGTCACAAAAATTATGAAGTAATTCATGTTAAGAGTTTTCTCCCTTACTCTGGTGTTAAAGAGTTGACTAACGGGTACTCTTGCAGAGCACTCAAAGTAAGACACCTCCAAATTGCAGCAGAGGGGATAGTGCAATGCTGCGAGGCATGGAAAGCTAACCTCACATCCCCAATAAAGCAAGTGAAACTGATTTTGCTTCTTGACATGCAAAATATGCATAATTCAATTATTTGGTATGTCATAGCATTAGAAAATGTTATTATGACTTCTACAGCCTAGCAGATAGAATCATAGAATTATAGAATGGTTAGAGTTGAAAGGGACCTTCAAAGGTCACCTAGTCAAACCTCCTGACAAGGAGCAGGAACATCCCCAACCAAATCAGGTTGCTCAGAACCCCATCCAACCTGGCCTTGAATGTTTCCAGGGATGGGGCCTCCACCACCTCTCTGGGCAACCTGTTCCAGTGCTGTATAACCCTCATTGTAAATATTTTTTTCTTAATATCTAATCTAAATCTATCTCCCTCTATTTTGAAACTATTACCCCTAGTCCTGTCACAAGAGGCCCTGCTGAAGAGCCTCTCCCTATCTCTCCTGTAGGCCCCCCTGAGGTACTGGAAGGCCACAATAAGGTCTCCCCAGAGCCTCCTCTTCTCCAGCCTGAACAGCCCCAACTCTCTCAGCCTGTCCTCACAGGAAAGGTGCTCCAGCCCTCTGATCATTTTTGTGGCCCTCTGGACCGCGGGATAGACTGCACCCTCAGCAATTCACCGACGACACCAAGCTGTGTGGTGCTGTCGACACGCTGGATGGGAGAGATGCCATCCAGAGGGACCTTGACAGGCTGGAGACATGGGCCCATGCAAACCTCATGAAGTTCAACCAGGACAAGTGCAAGATCCTGCACCTGGGTCATGACAATCCCAGGCACAAATATAGGCTGGGTGGAGAATGGATCAAGACCAGCCCTAAGGAGAGGGACTTGGGAATGACGGTGGATGATCATTTTAATTCTTCACTTTTGAGTCATTTTAATGGAAACAAGAAAGAAGGGTTGTTTTACGCTAGGCTACCAAAACAGAAGGTTAATTCCTTTCCCTAACTCTCCAGCACTGAATGTCCTCATGTGCTGTCTTAGAGAGCCGCGAGTATGGCCTTTATTTAGTCTTCTATTGCACAGCAAGCAAAAAAAAAAGGTCTCTGTCACTAGAGATCAATGATGTGGCAGACAAGTTTAGCTGCTGCAGACTTCATTTTCTGCAATCTATTTGTACTACTTTAGTCTTTGTTTTCAATAATTCTATGCCCAATACTTTTCAGTAGAAGGAAAACAGATTCGCTTGTCTGCCTGGATGTCTTTGAGTAAAACTTTGACTACACTGAGACCTATGAAAAAGAAAGCTGCTACTCAGAGGAGGCTTCTGTTAGAGGTGATCATCTGAAATTTCCCAACATTAACTTGCTAGTTTAAGTTCTGTAAAGTTTGAAGCATTAGTGTAAAGAAAGCGTGTGTTCCTGTCACCAACAGCAGTCTGTCTTGAGCAGACCGACTCAGGCTGACACAGTGTTATTTAAAATGCTCATGGTTACATGGAAATTCCCATGTGGTACAGTGCTGTCACTGTCGTTTATGAATGCAATCGCTGGCTGTTGATTTTAAGCCTGTAATTATCAAGCCTGTAACATCTGGTGGGATTCAATATGTAGGTTCCCCTTGTTCCTTAGGAAGATGCCATTAATGCTGCTGTAAAAAGTAGTTTTGAGTTTAGGATTTCTTAAGTGGACAGAAAAGAAGTAATTGATGATAGGTGGCCATTGACAATGTACTGAGATCTACACTGAGGACAAACAGGACACTAGACTGTGAAACATCCACATACTGAAGCTACTGGTGTAGGAGGAGGGGACTTCCTTATAGTGGAAAACAAATTCAGTAACTACTTATGCTGAGGCCAAAAGTACACTGAGAAAATAGCAACATGGAAATCATCATACTACTTAATGGAAGTTCTTTTAAAAATACCAAAATGTAAAATCTGAGGCATTTTTTCAAGACTTTGAGGCTGTAATTTTAAAAAACCACAAGTTCAGAACATGGCTGTACAACCATATACTATCTACCTATAAAGCAGGAGCTGGGACACTATCCTGGTTTTGTTTAGTGAGGGGGGGCCTAAGGTGGCAGCTTCTGTAGGAAACTGTTAGAAGTTTCTCCCCTTTGTTCAGAGGACTCAGCCGGGCCTAGGGCAGATGCGCTGTTGGCCAGGGCAAAGCCAATTGGTAGCAGAGTGTTCCCTGATAACACCTCTGCGATAACGTAATTAAGAAGGGGAAAACAGAAAAAAAAAAAAAAGAGAGAGAAGATGTGAAGCAGCTGAGCGGGGGCAGAGAGGGGGAGGCGCGAGCCTTGTGGGCCTTGCAGGCCTCACCCTCTGGCCTCCCGCCACGCAGCCGACTGGGCCTGACTCGGCCTGGCCTGGCTGCAAGAAGTGGAGAGGAGATGAGAAGTGAATAAGATGTAAAGAGATCCTGAGAGGCGTCTGCCAGCCTGTTGTGAATAATTTTTTGTGTGAGAGGAATGGCTGCAGACGCCAAGGTCAGTGAAGAAGGAGGGAGAGCAGTAATGTGGCTCCTGGCCAAGATTCCCCTGCAGCCTGTGGTGATGACCATGGTGGAGCAGGTTGTCCCCCTGTAGCCCATAGAGGTCCACGGAGGAGCAGAGATCCACTTGCAGCCCATGGAGGATCCCACACCAGGGCAAGTGGATGCCTGAGGGAGGCTGTGGCCCGTGGAGGGCCTGCTGGGGCAGCTGTTCTGGAGAGACTGCACCCCATGGAAGAGATAACCCACGCTGGAGCAGTTTCACAAAGGACTGTGGTGTATGGGTGGGACCCCACAACAGAGCAGGGGAGGAATGCAAGGAGTTCTTCCCCCGACAACAAAGCAGTGGCGTGAAACAACGTGTGATGGACTGACCGTAACCCACATTCCCTCTTCCCCCCTGTGCTGCTCTGGGCCAGGGAGGTGGTAGAGATAATGTTAAGCCTGGGAAGAGGGAGAGGTGGAGGGAGGTTATCTTGCTCTCTGTCTCATTGTCCTGCCAGTTTTAGTAATAAATGAACAGTTTTCCCCAAGTCGAGTCTGTTTTGCCCCTTAAGGGACAAATCCAAATCCTTTAAGGATTTCTCCCAGTCCTTATCTCAAACCTTGAGCCTTTTTTCTTATATCATCTCCCCCTATTCTCTCAGAGGGTGGGGGAAGTGAGAGAGAGACTGTGTAGTCTGGTCCTGATCAGGCTGAACTACGACAGACACTTAGGAAATCGCGTATATAAATAATGACAGAAAGAATTTAACACAAGGCCAATGTCAGGCCACACAATTTTATCTCTTTCATCACAGATAGGTACAAACACTTTTAAGTGTATTTGTCTATGTGTACATACACATTTCTATTGGCATAGCAAGCACTTCAGGCATTTTATGATGTCTGAGAGAGCCATAGTCTTACAGGTAATGCTTACCTACTTAAAGAATTTCCAGAAAGTATTGCAAAATCATTGTAATTTCATAGACTGTAAAGAAAACTAGAAGTCATGTTCTGAATTTTTTTTTTTGCTTTAAATTAAACAGTTCTTTATTTTTTAAGTGTTTTCTACAAGAGCCTGAGCTTCTTGATATCTTATGTCTAACTACAGCGATGGTTGTTCTAGTGACTGAAGGGTATTAGGTTTTCACAGACTACAACGATGAAGAGAAAATCCTGGATGCTGAAGTAGTGTGTGGTCAAGAGACCAGAAGTACCTTGGGAATTCTGAAACAAGAACTAGTCGGAACATACATATTTCCCAAATCTTTTTGTATATTTAATAATTTAAACTTAATCATTTGGGATTTTAAAAGTTTCAGATGTGCTTCTCAAAGTCTTTGATGTTAGAACTACATATATTGATTTTTAGCTTTTATTTTTTTACAACTTTGCTGAATGAATTTTGAACTAGTTGATCAATCATTTTTAAAGCAACTTAACTTGTATTTATTAGCATTAACTACAAAATTGCATTTGTGTTCAAATAAAAATGTTAACAGAGTGGGAATTATTTATCCACCAAAGAAATAAAGTAAAACTACTTTTATAACAACTAGATTTTAAGATTGCTATTGGACGGACAGTTAGTGAAAGGCTTACTAGAACAAAAAATTTCCAGAAACTGAAAGCCTGCAATTTTGTACAGAAAAAGTGACAGACTTGGTTACAGTTCAGTTTAATACTTTCTTTCCAAGGAATAGAACAAAATCACTTTTAGATACTAGTCCATGATTTTTAAACCTTCTCTTTAGTTTACAGTATAAATAATTTCAAAAAGCCAACCACATCCTGGGCTGCATCAAAAGAAGCGTGGCCAGAAGGTCGAGGGATGTGATTCTGCCTCTCTGTTCTGCTCTGGTGAGAGCCCACCTGCAGTACTCTGTCCACCTCTGGAGCCCCCAACACAAGAAGGATGTGGACCAGTTGGAGAGGGTCCAGAGAAGGGCCACAAAGATGATCAGAGGGCTGGAGCACCTCTCCTGTGAGGACAGGCTGAGAGAGTTGGGGCTGTTCAGCCTGGAGACGAGAAGGCTCCTGGGAGACCTTACAGTGGCCTTCTAGTACCTAAAGGGGGCCTACAGGAAAGATGGGGATGGACTTTTAATCAGGGAGTATAGTGATAGGATGAGGGGTAACAGTTTGAAACTGTTACCCCTCATCCTATCACTATACTCCCTGATAAGGGTGATTAGGCAATGGCGCAGGTTGCCCAGAGAAGCTGTGGATGCCCCACCCCTGGAAGTGTTGAAGGCCAGGTTGGATGGGGCTTTGAGTGACCTGCTCTAGTGGAAGGTGTCCCTGCCCATGGCAGGGGGGTTGTAACTAGGTGATCTTTAAGGTCCCTTCCAACTCAAACCATTCTATGGTTCTATAGTTCAATGATAATTGAATTGTAGGAATAGGTGTAACTTTAGAAGTGGTAGTTCAACATAAGAGAAACAAAACAGTGGCAATAATTTTGAAATGCACAGTTCAAATATTTACATACCATATTACAGGGGAAAGACCTCTTCTCTCCATGCTTTCCTCCATGCTACTGCATTAAAATTAGTCTTCCCCTTTCAGATCCCTTTTAGTCAAACCCAGAATACAACCAGAATTGCATTAATGATGTTCACAGTAGCAGACCTACAAACTGGACTGTGGAGTTCATTAGCAGGAATTTGAGGACGATAAAGTCTACTGAGCAGTGGCTTTGATATCTTTGGTAAAAACACAGGCAATATAGGCAGCACGTTCTCATGACTAGACATGAGACTGTCTTTTTCAAGTATGCAGTTGATATTTTCTGTAATGAACAAGTGTTTTGTAATACAAAAAATATTTTAACTTCTGTCTGGATGGACACTCAAACCAAGTGGCACAAGACATTAACGAGACACTAGCATGCTCTCCTACTTTTATTTTGACAATACATTTCTTTAAATGTATGATTTTCTTTTTTATAACCCAGCTTTGTATAATTCTATGCACACAAAGAGTTGTTTCCCACAACACATAAATATATATATATCACTATCAAAAATACCTGTCTATAATTGGCCAGAGATCCTCAAAGGAGTAGTCTGGTAAATGCCAGATCTTCCCAAAGTCTCTTCCCAGACAAAATGGTGATTTGTAACATGTTTTTTTTTGTGTCATCAGGGTAAAAAAAAAGGGAAGAGCCAAAAGCATTGTGCATATATTCTATTATTTTATGAAACTGGTCACAATCAATATATATATGCTGGTCACAATCAAACGTAGTTTAAATCTGATTTACATTTGAGGGAAAGCGATTTAAATATGACTTACATTTATTTAATTACTGATGTTATTAGCCATAATATTTAGCTATATCAAAATGTTATGCACAGAACCTAGAATCACTTGGCATTGCTGTTTCTTTATCAATTATCACTCAGTCTGACAGCATGTACATTTCTCCAGCTTTGGCTGCCTTTTTTGATCATTCAGTTCCCTCCCAGCTGAATACTTTTTTTTTTTTTAAACTAGAGGTAGATTAGCCTTTTTTCTCCTGAAATAAATCAACATGATCAGGAGTTAGCATTGCTGCTGACATTATCAGCAACTCTAATGATTTCCATGGTGCAAAATAATAAATGTGTATTTTATCCAATTTTATCTGTCCATTCTAATTGTTTAAGTCAAACTTTCTTTCACATACATGCCTAATTCTTGTTGAATATCTACCTCAATTATTTTCAGAAACTTTGTTACTAATTTCCCAGATTATTTTTTTTTCTTTACTTATTTCAACTGAAGGAATCCAAAAGCCTGTCTTCATTAACATTTCTCAGTCTTGTGATAATGAAAATGGGTAGGCAATTATCTGCTCTATTTCCATTGCCTGGTTTGTAGAGCTTCATATATTGAATGTTTGATCTTAAATGCCTCAATGGTCTTTCAAAGACCAGGCTCTATATTCATAAAAGGCAGCATTCATTTTTGACAAAATCTTTTTACAGCTGTGGAACCATATTGTAAGCTGTAAGCCTTTTCCTTTCATCCCGATACTGTCAACCACAATAATTCACGCTTACTATGTTCCATATAACTCATGTGATAAAGGCAAGATTTCAATTATTTTCCCAATATTTTAAGTGGTTTTGGTTCAGTGGACATAGACACGATTTTGTTTTGTTCCTAACCTGTTCCTTCTGAGTCTTTGAAGATCTATTGGGATACAACTTAAATCGTACTGTAGTATAAAATTTCAATATTTCCTTTCATTCTGGTTGCAGCTTAGATTTTGCCAAAAATTCAGTCACTCAGCAATTCAGATTCTGTTTATTTCAGCTATCTCTACTTGACTCATTTAAATACTCTTCTTTATCCTTATCCACAAGCTTAATTTTATATTTTAACAGTAGCTTTCAGAGCCCTCTATTTACAACTTATATATGTTGATTTTTGTAACTTGGCTTATATGTGATGGAGTAGCTTACAGGAATGGAGCAGATATATCTGATTACAACCTCTGCACTAAAAAGAGAGCATAAAACCGGCTGCTTGGCCTTCTTAGTTGGACACATCTTTTCTCTGTCTTTAGTACCTAACAACAGAAACCTTTGAGGATCTTAAATGAACCGATGCATTAACTAAAAAAAAAAATCACAAAGCTGGCAGAATTAGAAAGGGAGAGAGAAAGCATATTATAAACCATTGAATTAAACAAGAATAGAAGTAATTACTCTTAAACCTCCTGGTGGTAATCATAGAATGATAGAATCATAGAATGGTTGGGGTTGGAAGGGACCTTTAAAGGTCATCTAGTCCAACCCCCTGCAAGGAGCAGGGCCATCTCCAACCATCAGGTTGCTCAGAGCCCCATCCAACCTCGCCTTGAGGTTTCCAGGGATGGGGCATCCACCACCTCTCTGGGCAATCTGTTCCAGTGTTCCAGCACCCTCAGTGTAAAAAATTTCTTCCTTATGTCCAGTCTGAATCTACCTCCCTCTATTTTAAAACCATTACCCATTGTCCTATCACTACAGGCCCTGCTAAAAAGTGTTTTCCCTGTTTTTCCTGTAGGCCCCCTTTAGGTACGGAAAGGCTACAATAAAGTCTCTGCAGAGCCTTCTCTTCTCCAGACTGAACAGCCCCAACTCTCTCAGCTTTTCTTCACAGGAGAGGTGTTCCAGTCCTCTGATCATTTTTGTGGCTCTCCTCTGGACTCGCTCCAATGGATCCACATCCTTCATATGTTCAGGGCTCCAGAGCTGGACACAGTACCCCAGAGGGAGTAGAGGGGGAGAATCACCTCCCTTGATGAGGTGATTCCTCACGGCCCTGCTGGCCATGCTTCTTTTGATGCAGCCGAGGATAGCATTGGCTTTCTGGGCTGGCTGATGTCTACCTTTTCATGCACCAGTACATCCAAGTCCTTCTCCTCAGGGCTGCTCTCAATCCCTTCATCCCTGAGCCTATGTTGATACTGGTGGTTGCCCCGACCTATGTGCAAGACCTTGCACTTGTTCTTATTGATCCTCATGAGGTTCTCACAGGCCAACTTCTCAAGCTTGTCCAGGTCCCTCTGGATGGCAACCTGTCCCTTAGGCATGTTGACTGCATCACTCAGCTTGGTGTCATCTGCCAACTTGCTGAGGGACCCCATTGCCTGTGTCATTGATGAAGATGCTAAAGAGTACTGGTTCAAACATGGACCCTTGAGGGACACCATTTGTCACCAACCTCCGTCTAGACATTGGGTCATTGACAACTACCCTCTGGATGAGACCATCCAACCAAATCCTCATCCACCAAACAGTTCACCCATCAAATCCATCTCTCTCCAGTTTACAGAGAAATATGTTGTGGGGGACCATGTCAGAGGCCTTACAGAAGTCCAGGCATACGACAACCATAGCTCTTCCCATGTCCCACTCTATCCGAGAAGGCCACTAGGTTGGTCAGGCAGGACTTACCCTTGGTGAAACCATGCTAGCTGCTTTGAACCACCTCCCTACCCTCCATGTGCCTCAGCATGGCTTCTAGGAGGATCTGTTCCATTATCAGATCCCAGGCACAGAGGTGAAGCTGACAGGTCGGTAGTTCCCAGGATCCTCCTTTTTACTGTTTTAAAAAATGGGTGCAATGTTTCCTATTTTCCAGTCAGCAAGGACCTCACCTGACTGCTGTGACTTTTCAAATACCATGCAAAGTGGCTTGGCAACTACAACAGCCAAGGCTCTGGGATGCATCTTGTCAGGTCCCATAGACTTATGCATGTTCAGGTTCCTCAGGTGATTACAAATCTGATCTTCTCTTACAGTGGGAGGGACTTAGCTCCCCTAATCCCCACCTTGCAGTTCATCCACTCAAGAGGTGTGGGAAAAGGGGTTACCAGTGAAGACTGTGGCAAAAAAAAGTTGTTGACTACCTCAGCCTTCTCCTTGTTCGTTGTTACCAGTTCACCAGTCTTGCTGATCAGAGGGGGTGTACTTTCTTTGACCTTCTTTTTCTGGCTGATTTACTTGTAGAAGCCCTTCTTATTATTCTTTGCATCCCTTGCCAAGTTCAGCTCCAGATGGGCCTTGGCCTTCCTGACCCCATCCCTACACAACTGGGCAGCGTTCCTATAGTCTTCCGAGGATATCTGTCCCTGCTTCCATTGCCTATGCATTTCCTTCTTGCCCTTTAGGTCGGCCAGCAGGTCTCAACTCATGCCGGTCTCTTGCCTTTCCTAAACCTGGGGATCGAGAGCTCTTGCACTCTATGGAAAGCATCCTTAAAGATCTGCCAGCTCTGTTCTGCTCCCTTGTCCCTGAGGGCAGTTTCCCAGGAGGTTCTATTGACAAACTCCTTGAAGAGCTGGAAGTTTGCTTTCCTAAAATTCAGGGTCCTGACTTTACTCTTTGCCTGTCCCGTATCCTCAGGACTTGCAAACTCCATCAGTGCCTGATCATTGCAGCACAGGTTGCCTCCAATCTTGACGTTACCAATTAGCTGACTTGCATTGGTGACCAACAGGTCTGGTATGGCATCCCTTCTGGTAGGGCAGTCTATCACCTGGGTTAAGAAGTTATCCCCAGTGCATTCCAGGAGTCTCTTGGACTGTCTACAATAGTGTGTTAGAAGATTGTATTCTGAGGAATATGAACCTAGCCAGTAAGGAACCATAATTTAATTTTCTAAAAACAATAAACAGGAACTTTTAAATCAGAAAATCTTTGCACAAAATCTAAAGTAGCCTTTTTAAAAACTGAATTATGATTAAGAAGATTAGTTATCAGACTAGAAGCCAGTTACTGCAAAGAAACCTGTAATAAATATTGATTAGAATCATAAAATAATTTAGATTGGATAAGATCCTTAAGATCATCAAGACTGCCAAGTCCACCACTAAACCATGTCCCTAAGCACCACATCTACACGTTTTTTAAATACCTCCAGGGATGGTGACTCCACCACTTCCCTGCGCAGCCTGCTCCAATGCTTCACAACCCTTTCGGTGAAGAATTTTTTCCTAAGATCCAATCTAAACCTCCCCTGGCACAATGTGAGGTTGTTTCCTCTTATCCTAGCACTTGTTACTTATGAGAAGAGACCAACAGCCACCTCGCTACAACCTCCTTTCAGGTAGTTGTAGAGAGCCGTAAGGTCTCCCCTCAGCTTCCTCTTCTCCAGACTAAACAACTGCAGCTCCCTGCATTTGTTAGGGACAAGACAGGAGGGTTCCTGGAAGTAATCTATATACCTCGAATTTCAAAAGTGCCAATTTATTAAAGCAGGAGAAAATTATGAGTGAGGTAATGGAATAAAAATAAGCACAGAGTACTGCAAAGTAAAAACAGTTTTTAAGAAATGTACTAGACCAAGAAAAAAAACATTCAGTAGCGAGACAGATTTGGCTAAAAGTTCATCTTGACTCAGTAGCAAAGGAGAAGGAAAAGAAATACAACATACAGAAAAAGGTAAAAAGCTAGTAATAAGTCATAGGAATTCAAAGGTAGGGAGTACAGAAAATGTTAAAGATAATTTTAAATCCCAACAGCTCGCAAGGATAAAGTGACACTAAAAATTCAGATATTTTAAAGTATATTAGCATATATTAGCAAAGTTATAGGTCCTACATAGTTTCGCCCAAATGGTAAAACCAGAGGGTGAAGAAATGATGAAGCAGGCATACCAGACGCTGATATCTGGTATATGTCTGAAGGCAACACAGCGAAGTCCTGTCACGTGAGCATGATTAAAAACTTTTTAATCCATTAGTAACTAAGAATGATTGTGAATAATACTGAGCAGGAATTAAAACAGGCCCAGTTAACTTGCAGCCAAAAATTCTGAGGAGGTCTTCTTCTGTTTGATATGAAATTTTAATAAATCACAAACAAGAGAAGTACCAGAAAACTGGAACAGTGCTGCAGTTGTGCTACTATCAGCTGTAGTTTGATTAATTAAACACTGCCATCAGTCAACACAAATAAACATCCTGATAAATTTTCAGAAAAGATTTGCCTGAATGTTACTGAATGTTTTACAATAAACTGAAGAACGGGACAAGAAGTTACATAATCAGGCTTGTTCCAGCTCTGCTGTAGTCATGGTGTGATCCAGTGGAATTGGATTCATTGCTCTCTTGCCTTTCAGATAGGGGCGGTGGAGGGGAGTGAAAACAGTCCGTCCAAAGAGGCTTTTGTGGGAAGCAGTGAATTAATTTTAGTAAAGTTACAGACTATGTGATAAAAGATAACATAAAAATGCAAAACAGTATTGTATTGGCCAGTGACAGAAACATGTATTTTTTTCCAAAACATCTTTTAATCCAAGTCTCTCTGTGAACCTGCAGTTATTTCATGTGTTTTTTTCAGCACCATAAAATACTTGAACCTGACAGAACTGAAAGACTGCTGTTAGGTCTCATCGCTGTAACAGGAGATGGCGGGATTGATTCCTCCATAAACACTGAAAATTTTATGTAACATTAATTCTAATTTGTGGGTTTAACAGTAAAAATACGGGATTTCTTTCCTCATAGAACAGGATTGCGGGCTTATAGTTAAATGTGCGTTAGCTCCTTTACTCCTGCACACCATAAACCTTTACAAGACACAACAGGAGTAAATCTTTACAGCAGCACGCATGTGTGGAGTTACTTAGGAAAATTTTCCTATATAATCAAACCTTTAGGATTTAAGAGGAGTCTTTCTCTTACCCTTCCACTTATGAGAACAATAATCTGAAAATTCCTTTGCTTCCTCATTTGCTTGCTTTCCTTGAAGTCTTTTTTATTTCTCTCATGAGATAAGGTACACCAGCAGTTTTATTTCACTGTCATAATTTTTTGTTTGTTTGCAGTGTTAGGATACTGGGTAACTGCACATTGCAAAGATGAGATTAGCCTACCATGCAATTAAATTAGCAAAATTTGGCTATGATAAGTTTCAGACATCTGTTGGAAAGAAACCTGAGCTGCTGCTGCTGGTGGTGGTTGTTTTCAAAGTATTCCTGCTGCACAGACCAGTTTTGCCTTTTGAGAATTAGACTAGTTTGTGATTTTTATACAATTAATTGTTCACTTTCTAAGTGCTACTTGAATAGCTGTCCTTTAATCCAGGCATTCCTGTTGGAAGGTAAGATCATAGTAAATAACGTGTACTTGGAAGGTGGTTGAATCTGGGATATTTTTTGCCGCACTAGTATTTGGGGTCATTGAACCTGTCAAACTTGTTTGGGCCAGTAAGAAAGTTTCTCCGAGCCTGTTCCTTTTAAGGAGTGCAGCTACTGTGAGTTACTGAGCAATGACATGCACAGAGTACACAGAGTGCCAAGGAAAATAAATAAGTCAGCTGGAGTGAAACTTTATCACTCTGTAAAATAGCAAAACAAATAGAAACTAAACCACCCACCCTAAAGAGAAAGCCACACATGATTGTTAGTGCAAAATTGAGTTTATTTTAATCTCCCAATTTTGAAATATGCACAACATTTGGGGTCTGTTTATCTTTGAATCTCTGTATGCTACGGAGCTGTTTACTCCTAAGAAAAGTGCATATAAACCACTACCAAATAAAAATCCTGTATCCATTTTTCACAGGTTAAAATGACCATGCTCTGTGAAGACCCAAACCCCCCAGATTTCTCATTTTTTTCAGTACTTTTTGAGTTAATGACAGCAAGGTTTCCAATCCTTTTCTACCACTGCTCTCTCTCATCGTAGATAAGAACATATTCTGAGCTAGAAGTGGTTGCGAAAAAGTGTATACGTAATTTAGAAGTAAAACTGAAATATGCTTGGTAGCAAGTATTCTGCCTTGAGGTTTTGTCCGTATCAAGAACACCCAAAAAGCAACTGTGAGCTGTCAAAAAACCCCACTTTTTAAAATAGCAAAACTGAATTTACTTCCCTGGAACCTACATTTTTGCTCATGTTTTTTCTAAAGCATGATCTGCCCCACTTCTATATTCATTACCTTTTTTACTCAACCAAACACTTCCATGTAAGACACATAATAAAATACGAGGTTATGAAATGTTTAAAAGTTCCTTCTACTGTAGCTGTTCTCCAGGTTCCAACCACTACCCAAAACCACAACATCCACTCTCTTCCTGGTTGTTACAGAGCACTGTTTCTTGGTCTTTTTAATTGGTACCTTCCTGATTGGAAGATGATGTTCACTTTTAAGGAAGCATAACAACAATGAAAATCTGATCAGCAGAAGAGAGCAGTGTATGATTTTTTTTTGTGCCTTTGCTCTTGAAGAATAACAATGTATAATAATACTTCCTGAAAGAAGGAAATACCTGTAGCTCTTTTATGATTTTATTACAAGATATTCACTGAAAATTACTTCTGTCTGTCCACACTGAGGTCAAACATAACTACTACCCCACTTAAGAAAAAGGAGTGATTTAAAACTTTGCCCAACTATGTGTGAGCACAGCTTTTTTCAGCTACTTTTCAGCAACATGGGCATGTCAGACAATCAAATGTTTGAGTTCTATGCATTTTTACATCACTTCAGATTTTTTAAAAATCTCAAACCTAGCCTTGGAAAAGCATACACTTTAGCTGAGGGCAGAATTTTCACCACTGATGGTTATTTATATCGTAACCAGCTGTCAAGAAAATAGCTTTTTACGTACTCCTCAGGTTTTGACAGCCTTCTCAAGATTGTTAGGAGTTAATGTGCCTGCATCTGTGGGAGCAAGTATGTCTGGTTAATGGTGGGTCAGTCAGAGGAGTTAAAGGGAAATGTGCTGCGTGGTAATAACTAGTCTGGAAAATAACACTAAATCTTAATGTTCTGCACAGCCTCTTGCAGCATAACTTTTAATAAAACCTAGAGGCTGCTACAGACGAGAGTGGCTGCCAGGTACTTTGAGTGGTTTTATTTCACTTCAGCAGCACCCAGAGAGATGTAATAGCATTTTGGATAAACAAAGCCCTCAGGACCTTAGTGGAAAATATCGATAGCCCTGTAATCTGCACAGTTCTATTACTCAGCTACAGGATACTTGACCCATAAGCAGGGCAAGTTTATTCAAGTATGCAACAAGTAAGCTGGAAAAAATAGCACTGGTGATTGGAAGAAAGCTTAAGCATATCACATAAATGTTAGTGCCATGAATAAATTGCCCAAAAGATTTCCTATGCTATACTAGCTTGGTTTTAGGTGAAGAAATAGGTGAAATACAATGTAATACGTTGGGAAGAGTCCTTCAGGCCTGTTAAAAAATTTACATGTTTGGAACTCGTCAGTCACTGAGAAATGACTGTCATGGCACAAAAAAACCCCCCTAATCTAGTAGCCTAAGCCTGCTACTCATAAGAGGTGGGAATCTGTGCAACTTCCCTTTTCCACTCCCTTCCTGTGGCTATTGCATTATGACACTTTTTTTGGTTGTCATTTTTGTTAAAGAGTCACTCATGAGGGAATTTGGACTCTCCTCCACTGAAAAAGGAATTTTTATCAAAGCTTCTTAAGTGAGCTGATGTACTTCTGTGGAACCACGGAGCAAAAACTCATATAGTACAATCACAAAAACTCTTCTGGAGATGCTTATTTTTGCTTTTCAGTAATGCTAATAAAGGTAAGAGATATACAGTAAGCTTGG
Source organism: Chlamydotis macqueenii (assembly GCF_036417535.1). Taxonomy (NCBI): domain Eukaryota; kingdom Metazoa; phylum Chordata; class Aves; order Otidiformes; family Otididae; genus Chlamydotis; species Chlamydotis macqueenii. The sequence goes on along the minus strand of NC_141593.1, from coordinate 39,366,963 downwards.
ACTTTGAATTTTTTCCTTGGAGAGCCGACCTTAATGTGGGAACAGAGATATGATGTGAATTTTCAAAGTTGTTAGCATAGTGGGAATTGTACCGCTGTGTACACTTTTCTGTAGTTCACAAAAAAAAAAAAACCCTGGTTCTGACATTTATCTCAAACTGTATGTACTGGTCATCAAATACTATTAGACAAGGCAAATATTTACTTGCAGTAGCAATGAATATTATTCAGAGAATAGCCATGTTTGTATGAAACTCCAGGATCAGCAAACTCAGAGGATCCTGGCTCCTTTAAAACCCGCCTGCATTCTTTCTTATGTCAGGAAGGTATTCTAAAAAGTTACTACCACTTAGAATTACTAAAATGTTTAGCTTTCAAATTGTGAAGCAACTGGTTTATACCTACTTTTATATATTTAATTGATAAAGATGGAGACAATTGTTTTCCATGGACCTAGAAATACCAAGTTTTGATTTTGAAAAGTATTTTATGTTCACAGTATATTCACATGCAACTGCCTATGGGGAATAAGTCAACAAATCAACCACTTACGCTTGTTTAAATAAATATTTGCTTATCTTTCTGTTTTCTAATGGTTTCACCTATCACTGTTGCATAAACTTTGAGTCAAAAGATTGTTGCCTGTTATTAATGCATTTAAAATGCTGTGAGTTCAAAAGCTCAAGTATCATTGCAAGGTTTGTTTTCTTTAGAATAAACCAGTAGAGAGAAAAATGACAGGAGGATGACAAAGTGAAGAACCAAACTCTATGGAAACTTTGAACACATGCACAGAAAAAGCAAAGCTGAGGAGGAAACTTCAATAGTTTAAATTTTAGAGCATACATGATGTTACAATAAGCCTGAGGATCTAGCTCCTGTGCAACAGATGTTTCTTCCCCACTCGGGGGGAAGGGGAGGGGAAGAAAACCAGAAGAAAAGGCTTTCTACATCTGAAATAAGTTGGAAAAGAGATCTAAAAATCATGTGCTGTTTTTGCAGACCTTCAGTAGAGTTAGAAGGTCATAAATGCCACGTTCTCCACTGTTTGCAAACTTGTAAATGAGTTTCAAACTCTGGGACATGGAGTGTGATGTGGTGTTACACTAGCAGATGTCTCCTGAAACAGGTGTGGAGACGATTTTGCCCGGAAAACAGAAGGAGCCGAACTAAAAAAAAAAAATCCCGAAGCCATGGGACCTCTTGCCTGAAGGCGTTCACACCTCGACCACCCTCACCACACAGCCGTGTCTGTGATTTTAGCACGGGTGCCTGAGTAGCCCTTTCTCTTCGAGGCTGAGCAGCTCGCTTGCAGTTCCTCGACCCCAAAAGAGCCGGTGGCAATTGTTCTGTAACAAGTCCGTGCTTTCTGCACGAGAGAAGAGCAAACGCCTTTTTGTGATGGTGCTGTCAATTGCTGCGTACCTGTGTCACCACAGACCCTTACCCGCCCGTAAAACAGCCGCTGCCTCGCCCCGAGACACGGCAGCTTCTCTGCGTGGACGAGGTCGCGGGGGGGGAGCTGAGTTGGGGGGAGGTGTTTCGCTTTAGTTTGTTTTCGAGTAACCGCCTCCCTTCGCTTCCCGCCGGGGGAGGGGTCGTTCCCGCCCCGGCGGAGCGGCGGCCCGGCCACGCCCGCAGTCGTTCACCGGCGGGAGGGGGCGGTACCGGCCTGCCCCGGCCCCTGGGCACGGCGGGGCTCCCCTGCTCTCCCCTCCCTTGCCCTGCCTGCCGGGGCCGAGGACGCGGGTGGCCATGGCCGGCTGCTGCCTCTCCGCCGAGGAGAAGGAGTCGCAGCGCATCAGCGCGGAGATCGAGCGGCAGCTGCGCCGGGACAAGCGGGACGCCCGCCGGGAGCTGAAGCTGCTGCTGCTGGGTGAGTGCGGGATGCTCCGGCCCGGGGATGGCGGGGGTGGGGGAACACACCTGCATGCGGCAGGGCTGAGGGCAAGAGCGGCTGATCTTCACAGCCCCGCACCCCTGGGGTCGTGGCTGCCCGGGTGGGAAAAAGTGCACCGACCCCCGCCGCGCCCAGGCGCTGCGAGGAGGCCGTGGTGTCTTGCGCGGCGCTGCCGCGAAGAGGGCGCGGTGGGTGGGGGAACCCTGGCACAGGTTGCCCAGAGAGGTGGTGGATGCCCCATCCCTGGAAACATTCAAAGCCAGGTTGGATGGGGCTCTGAGCAACCTGATGTAGTTGAAGATGTCCCTGCTTCTTGCATGGGGGTTGGACTAGATGACCCTTCCAACCCAAACCATTCTATGATTCTAAAGCAGACCACAAGCTCAGGAAACGGCGTGTCCCGTGTCCGGGAGAGCACAGTGGTTCTTGGCACTGGTGTCCCCAGCACTATGCTAGAGGAGCAGGGAGAGGCCCTGCCCGCACACTTCTGTCCGGAGCATCCCCTCTGAGCCTTTGCTTCCTACATCCACCACTTGCCTTTTTCAGTGAGTGCTGCTTCGCTGGTGGTAATCCAAGTTGGCAGAGGTGTTGGTGAGAGCTCTAGTGTGGATGAACTTGACAGCTTTAAGCCTTTCTATCTGTTTCTGCTCTATGCATATGCCAGACACACCTACAATAAGAGTTCCTGCCTCTCTGATACCAGCTGGGGGGAAACTAAGCCCAGAGCCCTGGCTGAAAGAAAACAAGAAACTTGAAACTATCTGATACAAAATGTTAGACTAAGGTGAAGCAGCACCTGTCTAGGGAAGTTTTATTTTTCCGTGGCAGCTGTTTGCGCCTGAACAGCTCGATGCAGAAACTCTCAGGCGTCAAAGCTCCCAGCGTGGGAAGATCTTCTCTTGCTGTGACCACTGCCAGAGAAGAAGTCAGTGTCCATAGTGTAATGAGTCGGTGAGCTAGCGCTGTCGTGTACGAATGCTAATACTCCCTTGCTAGAGATGGTGCAGTCATCTCTGCTGCAGATGGGTTGAGATACAGCAGTTTGTGTAATGTACCTCACTGAATAACCAGCCAGGCTTCGGACAGTAAGTTCTTATGAAGACCATACAAAACTGTAGATTAGAAACTCAGTTTAAACAGGCTGCTCTCAGTGTTGAATTACAAAATGACAGTAACATGATACTGGTTTAAAAAAAATGAAAACACAAAATACTGACTCGCCCTCAGTGCCATATGTCTGGTTTGCTATTGCTTTTGTCTATTACCTGTGTAGAAATCTGTTGCTGACTGATGCAAGAGTCTAAACTGATGTCTGTTAGATTTTGGATTTTGGAGCAAACATTTATAAGAAATAACAATTGTCTATTAAAAACTCCTCTAGTGTAATGTTTTGTCTGACCTAGGTGGGACATTACCAGTATACATAATACTGTAAGAAGGATAACTTGTTTATGGTAGTAATTAAGATGTTTTCTTGAGTATGGATATAACCATGTACATCCAGATATTGCAAATACACTTTAGAAAGTGTAATTTGAAGCAGATAGTTCTGTTCCATGAAAAGTAAAAATATATTATCTTGTCTGGCAAATTTAGCGGTTCCTTTAGTCTTTTACATGATAGGAAAGAAGGTGGTTATTCTGGGTTGCTATCCATCCAGCAATGTTTTGTTCTCAAAATACACATCAAGGAATGATGCAAGAGTGGCATAAACATGACTTCTCTCCTTTCCCTAGCCTGTACTCTTGGCTTCCAACTGCTCCTGTCTCAGGAGATTCCTGACCCACATGGGGATTCTGATTTCTTAGCAGCACTCAGTGGATTCCTCTTCCATGTATTTATCTAGCATCCTTCTGCCATCCACAGCATTTTGTGGCAGGAAATGGTCAGCTTACCTGTGTTTTGTGTTTTGTGTCAAAAACCACATCCTTTGTTTTCAGTTGGCCTATTCCTCTTATTTAAAATGTCTCAATATTTGTTTTGAAAGAGGCAGCAGACTGTCAGTGCGTATTCATTCACCCCTGTGCCTGTTCTGATTTTACAGACTTGCTATATCCCTCTTCAGCCATCAGTTTTCCAAGCTGAAGCAAATAAGTGATTTTTTTCCTTCACTGTGTCCATGCACGTGCATGGCAGTGGTATGCCTATAAAGAAGGATATAATATATTTTGAAAACCTGATTCTTCTTGAGAAATGTCCTGCGAAATGTCTAGTTTTATGATTTTTTTTAAAAAACATAGATTTTCATTGTTACCCTTCAAGATCTATTCCCTCCTTACTGTTCTTTTTTTTTTCCCCCCTGCTGTTCTTTTTTTTTTTTCACCACTGTTCTTTTTTATTTTTTGACCCTGTCCCTGCCCCCTCCTGAGTGCATCAGGGTTTCCCTCTTGACAGTGATTGCAGACTTTGCATAGAGCTCAGATTATTGCATAATACTGAGACCTTTGGCAGAATGGACCCTATTGCAGCCATTATGGGTTCCTAAAAAAGACCCTATTAAAAATTCTTAATTAAAAGGGATTTGTTGCTGGGAGAAGTGGGCATTTAAAAAAAAAAAAAAACAACCAACCAAACAAAATAAATTTAATGGGTAAGAGGACTAATGTATTCTTTTCCTGGTAGCTTATTAGAGGACATTAATAATTGATAAATAAATACTTAAATTATGCTTCTGGATAACACTTCAGTGCAAAACATTTAAGCATGGGGAAGATAATGTTGCTTGTGAACACTCAGAAGCATCAGACTGTGAACTGTGGGAGTGAGCTCAGGTGGTCCCGCTCAAGACCCAGTGAGGCCATCTCAAGTGGGTTTTCTTCCAGTGTCATTATAATGACCGGGTGTGGAGAGGATCGTGTTTGACAGAGTCAGTTCTCATTGACAAGCCATGTTAAGATAGAACTGCTGCTCTTTAGAGTTCTTGTATAAAGCAGAGAGATGCATTTGGGGACAGTAATCCGTAGCAGTTCATGCTGCTGGCTGTGGTAAAATACAGTTTGGCATTTTTAAGTAGTGGCATAGGAATAGGAAACCTATTGATGATGATGTGGGCACAGTCAAGGTGTCTCAGCCTGTGCAACTCAACAATGCATTGCAGATATGGACATGAGAAAAACGGCTGCTGTGCCTCAGCTCCTCACTGTTAACTGGCAGTAAGGGCTCTTGGTTCATCTTCCTGGGATACGAGCGCTAGAGGAGTGCTTATATCCTAACTCATGAGGGCATATCTGATAGTGATTGCTTGCTTTTCGGTAGCCTTCCTCGTCCAAGCTGTCTGCCTGCCTTTGTCAGATATATTTACTGTATCTGTGTCAGCTTCTGTGAAGAGATTTTATTAAAAAACGAGGAATCCCTCTGCTTATCTGCCTGGTAAATTTGTTGGTTTGTTTTTTTTTCTTTCCTATCTGTTTGAAAATTAATACTAAGAAGAAATAATGTAAAACTACTCTAACTTGAATAGATGTAAAGACAGGAGGCTGTCTTAGTTTGAAGAATAATATTTTGACATTAATGTGGTTAATTCTTGTTATTTTTGTTTTAGTAGTTTGCTAACACAGGATTCCCAAATTTTACTCCAGAGAAAATTGATGCAATGAGCAAGTGCTAGTTGTGCCTTGAGATTCTGATTGTGTATTATGGTTTCTAAGAGTAAGTGAGATAATCAATTTCTTTAGAGGCTAATCTGAGCAAATACCTGATAGAAATCAGTTTCAGTAGCCACAAGCTTCATCATAGGCAGTTGCAGAATATTTCTAAACTGTTTGGATTATGCATGGCTGACTGGCATCATGAAGTCCAAAGATAATGTAAGCATATGTAAGAACAGCTCTATCAGTATACAAATACATCTTCATCCTTAGTTATTTCTGAACCACATTACACATAGTTGGATCAAGGTAGCATCCTTTTTTTTAAACTGGAAATCTCAATGTGATTTAATGTTGAAAACCCCATTTTGCAGAGCTGAAGGTAGACCGGCCCCTGCCACATGCTGGGTGGCAAAAACGAGCATAATTTACAGCAACTAACTCAAACTTTTGCTCAGATCTTACCCATTGGTATATGTGTCAAAACAGTAATTTTAGTTGAACTGGATTTTATTTCTGAGAAAGGACTGCTGAAGCTATCAAATGATACTTCATTACTTCTCCCTCTATGCATTTTAACTAAAACAGCCTTTCTGCTCTTTGATTAGGACAATTTAAATCTTTCTCTCAACATTATCTTTATGCAGTTTTAAATGTTTTAAGGATTATAATAAGATAACATTCCTTTGGAAGTTTAGCAAAATTACCATTAAATGCTAGTGCTTTGTGCCAAAACCATTTTTTCTCTTCACTGGCTATTAGTTGAAAATGCCAGTTATTTTCCAACTTTAGTATGTTCTGAGCTTCACTCTGGGAGAATTTAACTGTTGTATTTGTAGCTGATGCCATCATTATCAAGACATCAAAGATTTTTTTTTTAAATGTTCAAAGGGATAGCAGTTACTAGACAAGTAGTAGCAGTTGTTGTAAGATAAAACAAGCACAATGTTTTGAGGAGGAAAAGGATCACACAGCTTTGTTGCCTTTAGTTTTGTGTTACCTGGTATACAAAATCCATGAAGCATTACTTTGGGAGGGGAGAGATTAGTAGTGAAGTGATAAGGACATGATCTGTTGAGAATGTGTGATACCTGTAGGGTCCTAAAAAGATAATCCACTGCAATTCTTCTAGAAATTAACATCTTACTGTTGACTGTTCTGGCTTTTTGGTGCACCGTCATTTTCGGAGATAGCTAGTGTTGATTCTTCGTATTCCTTGAAGAAAGCAACAGAACAGAATAAGAGAGAAAACACAATCTTTTTTTCCTCTGACTGCTATCATAAAGGAAGATAATTTAATTTTTTTTTTTTTTCTCGTGTCATCCTATCTGGCCTTGTTTCCAAAGGAAATAATAGCATAATAGACAAGGCAAAATTAGAATTTTATCCAATGACTATTTTACTTAAAAGGGAGGTTAGTGAGTAGTATAACATAATCATCTTTACCCTTCTGAAAGAGAAAGAATACAGAAATGAACACTTGTATTTTTATGATAATGCTATTAAATCTTCTGTTAACTGCTAAGTGATTCTTGTTAGGATTGCATTCAGATTACTTTCTTTTACTGTATTTGCTTTGTTGTTCTTTGTATAAGTTACCCTGTTTGCCTGATATTAGTGGAAAGAAGTAAATTGAGTAGTATATCTTTCTGCTTTGAAACTGAAATACAAGGACTAGCTTAAAATAAGTGCTTTAGGGTCCCACAGCTCCCTAAATACCATGTATGAAGTACTGGGCACTGAGCTAATGTAAATGAATGTGGGAGTTTATACCTTGCAAGCTTTGATTTTGAAGTACTGAGCAACTACAGCTTAAAACCAAAGTCTGACTCTTAGCTTAATTTCTCTCTGAGCAGCAGAGGCTGCGTGAACTGAGCAATAAATTGTTTCATTTGTACAAAGCAAACCCAATAGCGCATATGTTCATTTTATTTAATTTGCTGTGATTTGTGCAGTCGTTGCTATGGCTTTAATACTAACCCTTTCCAAGTGAGTGACCTGTTTCACTCTTCAAATGTATGAAAAAATTGCCCTGTAGTATCACAGTCACATTTTTTCCTCATATTTTTTAACTAGATCTGATAAAATTATGATCTTCTGAATGACCTGTATAATATTCATAATGTATCTAGCTGGCTAGCTTCCTTTTTACCTCCAGAATGACTTAGTACGAACAAAAGCACCCAAAGAAGGCAAGGACTGTTGTGTGCTATTGCTTTACCTCCATTTTATGGTTTAAGGGTAGCTGTATCACATCTTTATTGATTCATAGTTACTGTTAAGCACACTTTTTTGTCAAAAAAATATTTAGCGAAGTCTATTGTGTGTCACCAAGTCACATTTTTTTTTTCCCACTAGATAAAGGAAAACCTCTCCAAGTAGTAGATGTTGATTTTATGTCTAACAAGTGTTGATCCATGACAGATTAGTTCATGGCTTCCACTTGAGTGTGAGAACCATGCAAGGCCACTATTAATTTTGTTCTTTTTTTTTATTTGTAAGAGCAGATGATCAATTTGTACAAACAAATGCTTCTGAAAGAGTGCTCCTGTTGGAAGTAGTAAAACATAAAAACTAAAATACTGTCCTGGGAAACAGTTTAGCTCTAGGTTCTGCAGTGAAGTATTAAATACAAGCTTTAGTTATTAAGTTTTCCTTTTTACTTTTTCTAAATCAGTTCCAGGTCTAATGATACCCTCCACTGAGGAATGCAAGTTAGATAATTTTTTATGAGTAGTAGTATACAAATTGTTGCCTCAAGAACTGCTTCATTCATGAACATAAAAGAGGGATCAGAACTCGTTTGGAATTTGTTTTCCAAAAGATGTGGATACAACTTTCTTTGCGAGCAGAATGCATGTTGTGTTATCCATGTTGAAAGTTTACCTTGACTATGCCACTTTTCTCTGGCTTCAGTTTGTTTTAATGTATTTAGACCTTCCTCCCTTCCTCCCTTCCTCCCTTCCTCCCTTCCTCCCTTCCTCCCTTCCTCCCTTCCTCCCTTCCTCCCTTCCTCCCTTCCTCCCTTCCTCCCTTCCCACTCCTTTCCCATTTAAAAGCTGTTGCATGTAGCTGCCTTCCCAAAGTTTTGGGTCAGTATCATTGAAGGAGAAAATTCTGGAAAAATTGTGAATATTCTCCAGCTTTGGGGTATTATGAGTTACTTTTAGGCTTGTTTTGGAGGAAGCAGTCAACTTGCTGGTGTGTCCTGAAAACTCTTGTTAGCCCAGTCATTTATAAAACTGAGCACTGAAAGTGTACTCGAAACATGCTTTTGGGTTTCTGCAGGGAAGGGTTCACTCATAGCTGACAATATGTAGTGTTGTGCAGATTGCCACTTTCAGTACACTAAAAAGAAAGTAAAAATTTGATTCGAGTAAATAAAACCTCATTCTAAAATATAGAGCATAGGAAACCTGAGAAAATAAATTACTGGTAAATAACAGGTAACTACTAATCCATTTTGCCCAAGTAATTTCCTTTTTTCAGTCAGTAAATTGATCTAACCTGTCATTTAAAGGGCTCTGAAGAAAGATTTTGCTTTTTTTTTTGCTTAGCAGATAAAAAAAAAAAAAGGAAAAATTCAGGTCCTATTGATAACTTTTGTCACTATAATTTCCATTCTCTATCATATTTAATTGCTGAAGCTTATCCATAGCTCACAAACTGGTTTTGGTTATGTATTTTAAATTTTGTGTTAAGTGACCTTGGAGCTGTCTTGTATCTTAATGCTTTTCTGTAGTTACTATGCTTTGGTTTACATCTCTTGCAGGTATAAAATTATGTGTAAATTTGGATTAAGATTTTGTAGGTACAACTTTATTTGCAGTAATTCTTGAGAGAGTAAGCCAGCTTTTCAGTATGGCAGGTGGAGTTTTCTACCTTTGCCCTTTTCCAGTTCTCAGGTATATTGCTTGATCTTTGACTGTTAACTGAATCTTTTTTTTTTTTTTTTTTCTTAAATAGGGACAGTAATCTACTTTTATTTATTTGAAATACTGTCTTATGAAGTCTTCCATCAGTTCCTATGAAAAACAGTTTGCAATATCAATACTAAAAGTACTGTAAGATACAGTTGAAAAATTAATGTGCCAACATATGGAAACCTGTTACAAAAAATAGAATAATAGAATAGAATCATAGAATCATAGAATGGTTAGGGTTGGAAGGGACCTTCAAAGGTCATCTAGTCCAACCCCCCTGCAAGGAGCAGGGACATCCCTGACTAGATCAGGTTGCTCAGAGCCTCATCCAGCCTGGCGTTGAACGTTTCCAGGGATGGGGCCTCCACCACCTTTCTGGGCAACCTGTTCCAGTGTTCTATAACTCGCATCGTAAAAAAATGTTTCCTAATATCCAATCTAAATCTACCCCCGTCTATTTTAAAACAATTACCTCTCGTCCTATTGCAACAGGCCCTACTAAACAGCCTTTCCCCATCTTTCTTGTAGGCCCCCTTGAGGTACTGGAAGACCGCTATCAGGTCTCCCCGGAGCCTCCTCTTCTCCAGGCTGAACAGCCCCAACTCTCTCAGCCTGTCCTCATAAGAGAGGTGCTCCAGCCCTTTTATCATCTTCGTGGCCCTCCTCTGGACCTTCTCCAACTGGTCCATGTCCTTCTTGTGTTGGGGGCTCCAGAACTGGACACAGTTCTCCAGGTGGGGTCTCACCAGGGCAGAGTAGAGGGGGAGAATCACCTCCCTCGACCTGCTGGCCACGCTCCTCTTGATGCAGCCCAGGATGCAGTTGGCCTTCTGGGCTGCAAGGGCGCATTGCCTGCTCATGTTGAGCTTTTCGTCCACCAGCACTCCCAAGTCCTTCTCCTCCATGCTGTTCTTGATCCATTCTCCGCCAGCCTGTGTTTGTGCCTGGGATTGCCATGACCCAGGTGCAGGACCTTGCACTTGGCCTGGTTGAACTTCATGAGGTTGGCACGGGCCCACCTCTGCAGCCTGTCAAGGTTCCTCTGGATGGCATCCCTCCCTTCCAGCGTGTCGACGGCACCACACAACTTGGTGTCGTCGGCGAACTTGCTGAGGGTGCACTCTATCCCACTGTCCATGTCGCCGACAAAGATGTTGAACAGGGCCGGGCCCAACACGGACCCCTGAGGGATGCCACTTGTGACCGGTCTCCACATGGACATTGAGCCGTTGACCACCACTCTCAGAGTGCGGCCATGCAGCCAACTCCTTATCCACCGAGTGGTCCGTCCATCAAACCCATTTCTCTCTAGTTTAGAGAGAAGGATGTCGTGCGGGACAGTGTCAAAAGCTTTGCACAAGTCCAGGTAGATGATGTCAGTTGCTCGTCCCTTGTCCACCGATGCTGTCACCCCGTCATAGAAGGCCACCAAATTGGTCAGGCACGATCTGCCCTTGGTGAAGCCATGCTGGCTGTCACCAACCACCTCCTTGCTCTCCATGTGCCTTAGCATGGTTTCCAGGAGAATCTGCTCCATGACCTTGCCAGGCACAGAGGTGAGGCTGACCGGCCTGTAGTTACCCAGGTCTTCCTTATTCCCCTTTTTAAAAATGGGGGTTATGTTCCCTCTCTTCCAGTCATCAGGGACCTCACCAGACCGCCACGACTTCTCAAATACGATAGCCAGTGGCTTGGCAACTTCCTCTGCCAGTTCCCTCAGGACCCGCGGATGGATCTCATCAGGTCCCATGGACTTGTGCACCTTTAGGTTCCTCAGATAATCCCGAACCTGCTCTTCGAGTACAATGGGCAGTTCTTCATCCTCGCAGTCCCTGCTTGCACCTTCTACAGGTTGGGTGGTGGGACAGGAACTCTGTCGGTGAAGACTGAGGCAAAAAAGTCATTGAGAACCTCAGCCTTCTCCATGTCCTGGGTAACCAGGACACCAGTTCCCTTTCGGAGGGGGCCTACATTTTCCCTGGACTTTCTTTTGTCCCCTACGTACCTATAAAAGCTCTTCTTGTTGCATTTTATAACCCTGGCCAGATTCAGTTCTTCCAGGGCTTTGGCTTTCCTTACCTTATCCCTGGCCACTCGCGCAGCCTCTTTGTAGTCCTCCCAGGCTACCTGTCCCCACTTCCACCCTCTATAGGCTTCCTTTTTCACTTTCAGTTGGTCCAGGAGCTCCTTGCTCATCCACGCCGGCCTCCTGGCCTTTTTGCCCGACTTGTTCTTCATCGGGATGCACCTCTGCTGAGCTTGGAGGAGGTGCTCCTTGAATATAGACCAACTTTCCTGGGCCCCTCTTCCCTCCAGGGCCGCCTCCCATGGCACTTGGCCCATGAGGTTCCTGAAGAGGCCGAAGTCCGCCTTCCTGAAGTCTAGGGCAGAGAGCTTGCTGTGTAGTTTCCTTGCTGCCCCGTGGATCTTGAACTCCACCATGTCATGGTCGCTGCAGCCAAGGCTGTCCTTTAGTTTCACTTCCCCCACCAGCCCCTTCCTGTTGGTGAGCACAAGGTCGAGCATGGCACCCCTCCTTGTCGGCTCCTCTATCGCCTGCAGGAGGAAGTTGTCATCCACGCATTCCAGGAACCTTCTGGACTGCCTGTGCCCTGCCGTGTTGTCTCTCCAACAGATGTCAGGGTGGTTGAAGTCCCCCGTGAGAACCAGGGCCTGTGATCGTGAGGCTGCTCCTATCTGGCTACAGAGCGCCTCATCTGCTCTGTCCTCCTGGCCAGGCAGCCTGTAACAGACCCCCACCGTAACGTCCCCTGTCCGTCCCCATCCTCTAATCTTGACCCATAAGCTCTCTGTCAGCTCCTCCTCCATCCCCAGGCGGAGCTCCACACACTCCAGCCGGTTGCTGATGTAGAGAGCGACACCCCCTCCTCGTCTCCCCTTCCTGTCTTTTCTAAAAAGCCTATACCCTTCCATGTTGATGCTCCAGCCGTGTGTGTCATCCCACCACGTCTCCGTGATGCCAATGAGGTCGTAGCCCTGCTCGTGTGCAAGCATCTCCAGCTCTTGTTTGGTTTGGGTTGTAAAGGGCCTTCAAAGGCCATCTAGTCCAACCCCCCTGCAAGGAACAGGGGCATCCCTGACTGGATCAGGTTGCTCAGAGCCCTGTCCAACCTGGTCTTGAATGTTTCCAGGCATGGGGCATCCACCGCCTCTCTGGGCAACCTGTTCCAGTGTTTCACCACCCTCATTATAAAAAAAAAATAATTCCTGATGTCTAATCTGCATCTGCCTCCTTCTATTTTAAAACCATTACCCATCATCCTTTCACAACAGGCCTTGCTGAAGAGTTTCTCCCCGTCCTTCTTGTAAGCCCCCTTTAAGTACTGGAAGGTTAAGTACTATAAGGTCTCCCCTTGTAGCCTGAACAGCCCCAATGCTCTCAGCTTGTCCTCATGGGAGAGATGCTCCAGCCCTCTGATCATCTTTGTGGCCCTCCTCTGAACTCGCTTCCTTCCTATGTTAGGGGCTCCCAAGCTGGATGCAGTACTCCAGGTAGGGTCTCACGAGAGCAGAGTAGAGGGGCAGAATCACCTCCCTTGACCTGCAGACCATACCTCTTTTGATGCCACCCAGGATGCACTTGACTTTCTGGGCTGCAAGTGCACATTGCTGGCTCATGTTGAGCTTGTCGTCCACCAACACTCCCAAGTCGTTCTCCTCAGGGCTGCTCTCAATCCATTCTCTGCCCAGGCTGTATTTGTGCTTGGGATTGCCCCGACCCCTGTGCAAGACCTTGCACTTGGCCTGGTTGAACTTCATGAGGTTTGCATGGGCCCACCTCTCCAGCCTGTCAAGGTCCCTCTGGATGGCATCCCTTCCCTGCAGCATGTGGACGGCAGCACACAGCTTGGTAAACTTGCTGAGGGTGCACTAATCCCACTGTCCATGTTGCTGACAAAGATCTTAAACAGGGCTGGTCCCAATACTGACCCCTGGGGAATGCTGCTCGTCACCAGTCTCCACCACAACTCTTTCAGTGTGGCCATCCAGCCAATTCCTTATCCACTGAGCGGTTCATCCTTCAAATCTACGTCTCTCCAGTTTAGAAACAAAGTCATCATGTGGGACAGTGTCAAATGCTTTGCACAAGTCCAGGCAGATGATGTCAGTTGGTCTTCCCATGTCCACCAGTGCTGTAATCCCTTTGTAGAAGGGCACCAAACTGGTCAGGCACGATCTGCCCTTGGTGAAGCCATGTTGGCTGTCACCAACCACCTCCTTGCTCTCCATGTGCCTTAGCATGGTTTCCAGGAGAATCTGCTCCATGACCTTGCCAGGCACAGAGGTGAGGCTGACCGGCCTGTAGTTCCCTGGCTCTTCCTTGTTCCCCTTTTTTAAAAATGGGGGCTATGTTACCCCTTTTTGGGTGAGTGGCAACCTCACTGGACTGCCACGATTTTTCAAATGTGATGGCTAGCGGCTTGGCAACTTAATCTACTAGTTCCCTCAGGACCTACAGATACATCTCATCAGGTCCCATGGACTTGTGCATCTCCAGGTTCCTTGGATGGTCCCAAAACTGATCTTATCCTACAGTGGGCAGTTCTTCATTCTCCCAGTCCCTGCTTTTGCCTTCTACTACTTGGATGGTGTGGCTAGAGCACTTGCTGGTGAAGACTGAGGCAAAAAACTGGCTGCGTATCTCAGCCTTCTCCATGTGCCTGGTAATCGGGTCTCCCATTTCCTTTCAGAGAGGGCCTGTATTTTCCCTGGTCTTTGTTTTATCCCCAGTGTACCTATAGAAGCTCTTCTTGTTGTCCCTGATGTCCCTGGCCGGACTTAATTCTATCAGGCTTTAGCCTTCCTTACCTGATCCTTGGCCACTCGGACAACCTCTCTGTAAAAAGCTGTAAAATTTGAGTTTATTTACATGGGAATCATCAAATGATATTACAATTTCTTGCATGTTCCAGTTGCCACTGTTGTGTAGTTAACCCAGAGTGATAACTGCAGTATAGGAAACTTTGAAATTATTTTTCCATAACTTCTATTTGCAAATTTTTCACTTATATATGAGTTGAAAACAGTGCACAGAGATGGAACGTTTTCCACTTAAAACTCATACATATAAAGCAAGTATTATCAAAAGCAATGTGAAAAATTGTTAAATGGTAAAAAGATAATTATGTAGCTTTTTCCAGTCTGTGCTTAGCACAACAATGTTCACGTTTCAGATATGTTAAAGTTATGGGGTTTTGTCCAAAAAAGAAGGAAGAAGGAACAGGATTTGATAATGTGTTTAGTGTCTTTTTTCTTTTAAGTTTTGTTTTAGGAGAATTAAATTTGAGGCCTCTGTAACTCAGGTAGCACATATTGAGTATACACACTGATTAAACAAAAATCAAAACATAAGAGCCAACTTAATTAGCTGTGATTTTGCTTGTGTTTTCTTAAGTGTCCTTTTCCAGTTGATTGAATATTTGCTATTTTTTACATTTCTTCTGATATTCATACTCTTCTAATAGAGTCATCATATGAAATAACACAGGGATTATTAACTTCCTCTAGATAACGTTCTGAACTGTAAATAGGAAAATAACCTGTGCCTGAAAATGAATTGCTATGTTTTGTGCTTGGTGACTGGAGAGAGTAGGCTTTACATACATAGTATCTTCTGCTGGTAGTAGTGGTGACCATGTATGTGTTTTAAATAAAAGTAAAATTGATTTCTTTCAAATATATTAACACTGGTTCTATTTAGCCTGCAATTTTATTTGCTCAAACCTGGAGTTATGAAAAAAAAAAACCTGTAATAAGAATAGAGTTCTGCAGCTTTGGTAGGAATCAGTTCCTTCTGTGTAAAAATACATTCAGTGGTTTTCATTTCACTAGAAGCAAAAAATTGTGTGAGTGATAACATGGGAGATGATGCTGTCTATCATATTGCATAGTCACTGATTTCCAGGCTTTCAAGCACTGATGCTCTTTCTGCAGAGAGTCCTCTCAGCCCATAATGCAGGATTCTCTCTTGAAAGCTCTCCTTTCCATATGATTAGAATTATAGGATGTTTTCTACAACAGTAGCATGGGTAAGCAGACCTTTGCAAAAACCTTAGTGCATAGTGACACTGCTGTTCTTTATGATTATCTTCTCTCATTGTTATGGGATTTCAATGTGATTATGTTAGGAAGTTGGATTTAGCTTACAGAATTATTTTTCGAAACAGTAGTGCACCTTTCTAAGGGAATACTAAATATGAGTTAATAAAACTTAATTAAAGTTCAGGAACACATTGAGGTATTTAGTAATTGAATTTCTATTGGCTTCTTCAGTAGTAATACTCCTCAGTACTGAAATAACCATTTCTATTATGAAGGCATTAGGCTAATGATGACACCTTTTTCTCTCTCAGTGCTGAGCTAGAGCTGAAATAGTTTATTGGAGATACCTTCAGTTTGAAGACAGCGAATGAAGGTATTCCATGGAAGAAAAAATTATTGTAAAATAACGTTTAAATAAAAAGGAAGAATGGATTTTTAGATGTATTACTTATTTCTATTGTTTTGTGGTTCCACTGCTAGTCTTAGGTCAGCTGTAGTTAATGTCCTTTAAATGTGATTACTTTTCCTAGTGCTTGAACTTATGCCCATGTTTTGCTGAAAAAGCATTAGAACTTTATGCAGAGCATCTTGGAAATATCTGTAGATAGCCACTGGTTGGGAATTGCAGGGAACACTAACTGAAAAGCAAAACACTTTTAAATAAACAAAAATATCTGTCACAAATTAAGCCTCTTTGGTTATTTTTTTTTTCATTTGGTTTTTTTTAACCTTACAAGTAAATACTTTTTGGACCTAAATATTTCCAAGGTAATTGTGCCAAGTGCTTATCCGTAATCATAATCATAATATATATTTTCAAAAGCAAGTAAGTTCCCAATCTGATATTTTCTTTGGTAGGAAAGGCCAAAAAAATTAATTTTAGCCCTTAGGACATATCCATTTCACAATTCCCAGCTTTGTGTTTGAAATGAAAATGTGTTTTGTGTAAAAACTTGGCGTTCATTATCCAAGCAGGAAGCTTTTATGCCTAACTTTGTTTTATTGTTACTTCACAATCGGAAAGCCACGTGTCAGCCTGTGTTTTTTCTGAGGTAGCACCTTCTGCGACACTGTGCTATGTAACCTCCGAGCAGGAGCTGGCGTCTCTTACTTGACAGACATATGGGGGATCCTAATTTCCAGCTGAAATTCTTAAGTGCTAGCACAATGGATGTCAAGACAAGGGGTTTTCAAACCAGTGTTTGGGAGGAGTTCTTGCCAATCTCATAGTGCAGAGTTGCCAAAACTTTACTCTGTGTATGTATTAGCGTACTGAGTAAATGAAAGCAGAGTTTATTTTACTGGAGGTTTACACTGGTTATTAAACTTTTTTTTTTTCCTGTGGTAACTTTTGCACTGTCAAGCCTTTAAAATTCTTTCCTAGTGCTTTATCTGCGAGTTCTTGCCACCTGCATGTGTACAGTCACCTCCCAACACAGCTATATCTGCAGATTGCTGCAAAATGACACCTGAAAAGTCCAGTTCTTATTGCTAAGAGGAAAAAGAAAGGGAGCAAACATGTTGCTTGGAATTACAAGCTTACCTAAGCACTGACAGGCTGTACACGAGATTAAATTGGTCATAATTACCCATGCAAAAGTATTGAGACCCTATAAAATCTTAAGGTGGCAGTTCATTTAAGGAAGATTTGCCCACTGTCCTGTTACCACATGAGACAGATTTAAAACCTCTGTTCTTATTTTGAAATTGTTTACATGATGAAACTCCAGATAGGTGAGTTAAAGCCAGTTCTAACAGATTTAGGAATATATGTTCTATATAACACCAGTAGGCCTAGTGAAACTTAGGGGACTTCAGAAGTTCAGGTGACGTGAGAGCTTTTTTTTACTTCAGGGTGCATTTTAAAAAATAAATTATTAAATGTGCATATTTTCAAAGGGCAGCAGTTTCTTACAAAATTGTTTTTCATTTTAACATAGTCTGTTATTGTACTTGGTGCAAAGTATACTATTTAGTACTTTAAAACTTAATCTAGCAGAAATTTCTTTAAATGACATGTGCTAATCTCTGTAAAAAAATAGAAAAATGTCATTTGAAATTTGAAGTTGTTTTATTTTGCACTACTGTGTCTTGGTTTTATTCTTGTTTTTTATCAATGGAGTCTTCAACAGTTTTTAATTTGGTAGTCTCTCACACTTCAAATCTGCAGTTCTCATTAGCTAATGGTTTTTAATACCTAGATGTTTCAAAATCAAGTTTAAGCACTGGGAATGATAAACAAGGGATCTTTTTGGGGTTGCATGTTACAGCAAGAATGCCCTAATCTACTTTTCTTGGCTATTTAAACATAACTTGGGAATATTTGCCCTATGTTTCTTCACCCTTGTAAATGGCTAGCCAATTTTTTTAATTCCTGATGGGAAAATTAAAAAAAAACTTGAAACTTTTATTGCTGTTTGTTAAAAATCAGGAAAAATTACTCATTTTGAAAGCAGATTTTACTAGGCTTTATTATTGTTGGTTTCTAAAGCTTTCTATAACTCAATCCAAAGACCATGCTCATCAGCTTGTTCTCGTAATGGAAGATTGTCATGGTGTACCAAGCTCGCCGTTGCAAATAATGGCTGTCATCCTATGATGATAAAATTTGAAACTATATAAGGTAATCTTCAGAGCTTGCTTGTATCTGTATTAATGTGATGTATGTATGGATTTATCCCCATTCACCTCTCCTTTCCCAATAGTATTTAAAAAAGAAAGCTGCGGAGCTGCTGGTTCAGGGAGAACAAGAAAAGTGAAGGATGAGGACAGTCTTTATAATTGGCAATTAAGATTAGTATGTGGGGGTTTGGGTTTTGTTTTTTTTTTTGTTGTTGTTTGTTTGTTTTTTTTGACTAGCCACAAAGTTTGTTTCTGGTAATCCATAATCTTACTGGTGGATTCCAGAATGCCTATGTGCTAACTTTTCTGATACAAAGTCAGTATGCTTAGCCTATTTTTGACCAACAGTAACTAAACAGTACTGCTAATAAAAAAAAAACATCTGTAGGAGAATAATAGATGATCTGCAATCTGTGGCCTAAATTTGGGTGGTGTGCAGAACTGGATGCACAGCAGCTGCACTTTGATCCCACTCAGCCTCTTTGCAAACTATTTCCATTTAGTCACCACTCTTTCTCTAGGTAAGATGCTATTCTGTCCATCTCCTAGAGCTGTGCAGGACTCGTGGCGTTCAGGTTCTTCTCTTGTCCTCTTTGTAACCCCAATAGCCTTCTCAAGCTCAATCCTATTTCAGCTCAATGGAAGTTTTATACGAGGTGCCATTCCCTCTGACGACAGGACTTGAGTCAATTTCCAGATTCTCCATTGTGGAGTAACGTTAGCAGGGCTGCATGTATGCAGGAGGGGCAGTCCGCAGTGATTCGTGCGCTAGGCGCGGATAGGTCCATGGGTGCAGGGGGCAGGTGCGTCCATGTACATGGTGGGCACGGATAAGTCCATGGGTGCAGGGCGAGGTGCGTGGCAGGCACGGATAGATCCATGGGCGCTGGGGGTGGGTGCGTTCACGTGCATAGCGTGTGTACGGGTATTTAACCCTATGTTGTGCAGCATTAAATTGAAGGCTTGGCTTGACGGTATCCGTGTGACGCCCTGCTTTCCCCAGGGCGGGGCTCTGGTGCGTGCGGGGTAGGTTAGCTGGCAAGAGAGCCGGCACTCCTTATCACACTACTGTGTTATTTTGGGCTGTGTTTTTATCCACCCAGTCACAGAATCAGAAAGTCATCGAGGTTGCAAGAGACCTCTGAAGATTGTATTGTCCATGCCCATGCTCAAAGCAGGATCACCTAGAGCAGGCAACGCAGGGCTGCATCCAGCTGGGTTTTGAATATTCTCCAAAGATAGAGACAACCTCCCTGGACAGACTGGTTGCACATTCAGTCACCTTCACATAAAAAAAAAAAAATTCTTATGTTTAAGTAGAATTTCTTATATTCTAATCTATCTCCTCTGCCTCGTGTCCTGTCATTGGGCACCACTAGGAGAGTCTAGTTCCATCTTCTTTACTCTCACCGTCAGATACTTATGCACACTGATGAGACCTCCCTGAGACTACTCTTCCCTATGGGAAACACCCCCAGCTCTCTCAGCCTCTCCTCATATGAGAGATGTTCCAGCTTAGGGGCCCTCCGCTGAACTTACTCCAGTATGTCTATATCTCGTTATAATGGGGAGCCCAGACCTGGACCCGGCATGCTGTATGTGTCTCACTAGTGGTAATGAGAGTGGAAGAGTCACCTCCCTTGACCTGCTGGCCACACTCCTCCTAATGCAGCTCAGGCTGTTGGCTCTTTTTGCCTCATGTTCAACTTGGTGCCCACCAGCACCCCCAGGGTCTCTTCTGTTATGCTGCTTTCCAGATCATCAGCCCTCAGCATGTACTGATGCCTTGGGGTTGTTCATTCCCAAGTGCAGAACTTTGCATTTACCTTTGTTGGATTGCATGAGGTTCCTGTTGGCCTGATTCTCCAGGCTGTTTAGGTACATCTGAATGGCAGCACAGCCATCTAGTGCATCACGTTTTCCACTACTTTCCAAAATGTAGATCTGTCAAAGACACAAGCTAGTCATGTTTAGTACACAGAGCTTATTTCGGGTAAACCTCAATAGGCATGAGTTCGGTGTCATCCCATTCAATGCTAGTGAAAGTGACAATTCAGTGACACTTTTCCCTTTTCTTGAGGTTCTACCCTTTCTTGTAGTCACCAGTGCCAAACATACTTCTGAAAAGTAACCTAGTAACGCTTAGTACTGCTCTTAAAAAATTACGAATGCCTTCATAGAGATGAATTGTAGCAAGGAAACTGCCAACTGTTGAGTTTTAAAAATGGAAGTAAGAGACTTAAGTAGTCTACCATACAAACATGTTTTCTCCTCAACTGTATTTCACTGGTAGAAACACATTCATGGCTGTCATACCCACTTGAGCCAGAATTAGCAGTACCTCCCAAATGCAATGAGCTATGATTTTAAGCTTCTTATATAATAAGGAACGTAAATCCCTCAGTTTTACTTTGAAAGCTTTGTGCGCTGAGGAGAACTACCTAGGATAGAGTTTGGGCCATATACTAGGGAACTTCACTATGCTGTAGCATAAAACTGACCAAGGAGAGACATGCATACACAGCTAAGTTATACTGATTTTTTTTTTTTTTTTTTAAATCAAGTCAGGTGACTGCTTTTGTAAGTTCATGTCCTGTTGGCACAAGCAATGGGTGGTAGCTTCCTGAATACAGGCTCTTCTTCCTTGACCTAGAGGGGAAAGAACCAGAGAAAAGTCAGCCACTTAAAAGTCCCTTTGGACTGACTATCTAGAAATACTAGCCTGTCTCCAACAAATCACCAGCTGGGCAGCCTAGAGTTGATGAGATGTCCCTTGGTGTTTAAAAAGGAAATGTATTGAAGATTTCTTAGACAACTGGGAAATTTTCCATGAATGGTAAAATGAAGGCTTACAATGGGGAGATGTGGGGAAAGTTTAAAAAAAAAAAAAGCATTGTTTGGCATGCTTTAAGTCCAAAAGGCAGCAAGCAAATAATTTCCAACTACATTGGTCTCTAAGGAACCATCAGAATCAGGGAAATAGTCTCTATGTTTTTATCTTTTCCATTTAAAGAACAAAAATGTTACTGTTTTATCACTTGGTTCTGCAGTTAGGATAATATTCAGCATGATTTTCTATAGTTAGACTATTTTTTCTTATTTTGTTTTCCTGTTCTGCTTTGAAGTTGAAGTTCAAAACTGTGTATGATCAGGAAACATCTTACAGATGCCGTTTTCATATTAAATTTCTTCCCTGAATACAGGATATTACTATAGTTCTTCAAATAGTTATTTTGTCCTGGAACATGAAAGGTTGTCAGGCATATTTTAACCTTATATAAGTGGAGTCTGCCTGAGTGGAGTCTGTGTTTCTTCTTATGGGATACTGTGATATGTTGGGTACTGAGGAGCATAGAGTTTGAAAAATAGAATTGAAATATCAGATATAAGCTCACAAAATTGAAGCTCCCTTACCAAGTGGATTTCTTAGCTCAAAATACAATATTTGATTATTCAATGACAGGAGGAAAACTCTTGTTTGAATTGTCAAAAAGTTAGACTTAGTCTGTCAGCAGATCAAACTGGTTTTGCATGGGTTTCTTTGATTTTTTCTGTTTCAGTTAGTTGGATTCTGGCATAACCTAGGCAAAAATATATTTTTCTTTTTTTCAGAGAAGTTTATTTTACAAAATATTCTATTCAAAACTCTAAAGCCTTTTAAAAAATCCAACTAGATAATCTCTATCTCAAATAATTAATAATTTACTTACATCTCTGATGACTGCAGATGACATTTGAGTATAGTTAACTCCTCTAAAATTTCCCATGTCCTTTGGCAAATTTGCAATGTAAGGAATTTCCTACTCTTGTTAGTTTACAGTTTTGTGAGATATGCGCTCTTAACATATGCTGTTGCCAAGTACCACACAGGAGATGCCTACTGCAAGGTGTTTCATGATGCTGTAGACTTAGGGAGCTGCTGCATGCTTTCTACTTCTTCAACAGCAGAGAGACTCTAAGGGATTTGGAGATTTTTGGGATTTTGACCCTAGGATGTGAAGTAAGAGGAGAGGATGGCTGGAATGCTCAGATCCTTTAGAAGCAGTTAGGCTCCATACTCCATGGGGGGGGGAAAAAAAGAAAGTAATCCTGGTAGTTAAACTGTTAAATTTTGGTGGGAAACTTCTATTTTAATTGAGTGCTTACTATATCAACCTATATATGTTTTTAAGATGACCTGGCAAAACTTTTGTGTAGTTCTGAGGAAGTGTTGATAGATTAGTGTTTAGACTAGGCCTCAAATTAATCTTTTGATAAAGTTCGAAGTGTGTGAATGCTGAGTGCTGCTGATCTCCTGCTTCTGCTTTTTTGTCCTATGAATAACTTAGGGTTTTGGTTTTGTCACAGGGCTTGTCCAAATACTCCTGAACCTTCTTTTGGGTTGTGCCACGTACACGTGCAAAAGGCTGATGTTCAACTCTGTGGTCGTCATTTTCATGTCACTGAAGAAGTTTGTATTTCACTGGCGATGTGAATATCAGAGCTGATACCCCTTGATGAGATACTTCTTACAATCAGAGCCAATCTAACTTTTATTCTAAGAGAATAAGGATGCTTGCTGTGTGTGAAATTTTTACTTTCCTTATATAGTGAGGCTGAAGTGCATTATGGCTTCTAACTTCCAATCAGATTTCCAAATTCTATCCTGTCTTCACAGGATAATGAATTAATTAATATGGAGAATGTAAGCAGTGAACATGACTTGTGAATGTCTTGGCTGTGCTTCACCTTGGTTTTGGAAAGATCTGCTCCCAGCACTGCTGGAAGGACATAAAGGAGACCTTCTGACAAATGTAATGCTACTTATGGATATAAAGTGTTCAGCTGCTGCCTACATAAAGTTTTTTTCTGCTATTACTGAGAGTGAGGATATTCAGGATGGTAGGGATTTTATGATTCATTTACAAACAGTTTTGAAGTGTTGGGATGAACATTTGTGAAGAAAAAGTTGACCTACCATCGATGTAAGAAATTGTTGTTGAAGCAGTCATCAAGGCTAACTCTGTACAGAGTGTAGCAGAGATGAAGCTCAAAGGATGACTCTTGTTGGCATTTACTCATTTGTTCTGGTACTTGTGTTTGCCCTGGACCCATTCCTTTCACTAAGAACTAAAAGAGTGTAGTCTAGCAAGATAAGAACATGTATTTGGAGTTCATGTTGTCTTGTTGTGTCTTGTTCTTTTTCAGTTTTGAACAAGTTTTTTTCTTGTGTTTAATTTTTATTCCTGCTTGTTACAATACTTCCTGTTACACACACAACACCAAGAACATGAACTCTTACTGGCATCATCTGGAACATCCTGCAGGAGCAGCAAAAGATTTTCCATTAGGAAGCTGTTTCACTGTTTCTTTTTATTTAGTACCAAAAGGGACTTTTAAAATAAATTAAAAAGAATATATAAAGTTTAAATTAAGATAATGCATTTCCATGCTGAAAGGTGATTGTTATCTATTGTAAGGACTGAGAAATCTAGGGGAATAAGGAAATTTGGTTCAAGGGAAACATTAGAGTGTAACTTTTGTTCTTCTTCCTTAAACATGAATTTGTTCTGTCAGATTCATAGTCCCAGTTTAGCATAAAGGAATATGAAGCCCGGATTATCTCTGAAGTTCACAGAGATTTGCTTACTAGTGCACAGCTACTTCTTCATTGCCAGTTGAGGGAAATGAAACATATGGCATCCATGGAAAACACAGGTTGCAGGCTGTCTGGCCCAGCCTGCTTCCCTGGGGACAGGGAAGAAAGAGAATGTTGTCTGGAAGGAGGGACAGGATTAGGAAACTAAATAGTAGTGTTACATGATTTCTTGTAGTCTAAGTTGATGTTATGACAATTAAAAGGAATAAACTTAATTTTGCTAAAGTCAAAAGATAGAATTTGCTGACTTTTCAAGAGAGATTCAATTTAGTGTGAATGACAGATAAAAATAACTAGCAGATGTAGCTTCTCCAGGAATACCAGTCCGTTTGGAAGCTAATATACTCCATCAAAGAAGAAACTGTGATTTTTGTTGGCTAGTAGGTAAAAAACACAAGTTAAGAGTCATTAGATGAGTTTGGGGAAAGAGGAAAGGTGAAGGAAAACCTCAGAAACTTCAGTATTTGTAGCTCAAATTAGTTCCTTGATATTGTTTCTCTTGATTCTTATTATTCAGTAATATTTTAATAATGAAGGATAATTTAGAAATAAGCAAGACTTGCAAAATGGAGGAGCATTGCTGTGCCACTGTATGCAGTTTGCTCAGGCCTACCTATTCTCTGCATGCTTGTCTCAGTCCTCCTGTGTAAAATTTAAAATAATTTTTAATTATAAATTATGGCAGCTTTATCTTCATTTGCATTTTCGTTAAGCTAGTCTGTAACGTGGCATTTACATTTTAAAAGAATATGAAGAATATTTAAAAATTAAAAGCTACTGGTCAGTATTGATAATCTCCTTAGATTAATACTGGGGTTTCTTTTGCTTTTTGACTAGCTTTTCTGCATTGTATAAGAAATTATTCTACTGTACTCTAACTGCCAACATTACAACAGAGTGTTAGTAGGAGTTTTTGTTTGTTTTGTTTTTCCTGTGACTAAAGCCACTGGTAGTCCATCCAGAAAAGAGCGAGAGAGTTTTTTCTGTTCTGTTCTGGGTCTCAACACAGACTATTTCCACACCCCAGCTGTATTTTTTGCCTCTCACAGAACTTTGCCTCTCACAGAAGTGATGAGACTCGTTGACTGGATAGTCATCTTTTGTCTACTTTCTCATTTAGTCTCTGAGGGAGGGGAGGAGATGCATAAACATATAGAAATGAGAGAAGACATGCCCACTTATCTTTCTAGCCTGTACATTTGAACCTGCTATGCACAAATGCCTTAGGCTTTTCAGTGCAGAGATCGCTTGGTGCCAAAAAAAAATGGAAGTGGGTTGCCCTGAGGTAGGTGGCAGAGCAAGTTTTTAAGGTTTGAGGATCACCTGTCACAGCAGAGTTCTCCTGCTGCCTCAGTGAGGGCAGGAGAATTAATTGGAGAGGATAAAGCTAAATTGAACCAAGGCCACTTTGATTCTGAACACTGGTATCTTATGTGAAAATTTAGTGTATTTTAGAAGCATTTTCATATTGAACCTATTGCAGTGCGTCTTATTGCATTGTCAGTTTCGTTCTCACACATTCTGTTCTTACATGAGAGATGCTGTTACAATGTCCTTCATTGTGGAGGAGGAGAAGATCTGGGCTTTGCAAGAAGTGCCCAGAATCCCAAGTGTGGAAGAAGGAATCAAAGGAAGAGGAATGACCTCAAGAGTGAGTGCTGAGCTTTGAAAGATGGTGTCTGGTCTTTAGTTGTGTGCCAGAATTTTTAATTTGTAGCTTTTCGTTAACAGTAAGAATACTGGAGCCCAGATTATTTTGCAGTTTTTTGGTAGCCAAAAAGGTGTGACACACTATAAAGAGCTAGAGGTTGATTGCTTGGAAAATTGTAGGAAAGGAACCTGCCATGTCATGTTTATTCCATACAACACTGTTGGAACAGGATTTTTGGGACCGCATCAAGATATATGAAGACGTTGATTGTCAGTGTTTTTTCCTTGGGAATGAGCTGGTGAGAATCTAATTTTACCTGAGCTGCTGGCCAAAGTGCAATATTAGAATTGATCAAGGAAAATGATCTACTGAGTATAGGACCTGTCAGAAAACAAAGCAACAGCAAGGCTGTCTTGTTAGATGTTCATATATGTTGTGATATAGATAGGGTAAAGGAGTTTGCCTTTATCACAATGGTTTTCAATGTATTTTAATTATAGCTGTTTTATTTGGTGTCTTTTTTACATTAGTTCTATTTCTTGGGATTAGTAGTAGTTTGTCATATGTGTTTGCCTGAAGGATTGCACAGAAATGTAGCTAGAAACCTTGAGATCAAGAAAATACACAGTCTTAAGAAGAAAGATGAAGAGTGGGAAGAAAAGAGCGTAACATGGAAATATCCACTGGGTCTTCACTATTTATTTATTTGTTGCCTGCTTGGTTTTTTTTGTGAAGACTATGTTTCCGAAAGTGCTAGCTAAACTGAGGAAAACAGGAGGGGGGTGTGGAGGAAACTAAAAGGAAGTCAGAAGGGAACATAGAAAAGAGGAAGGTGAGACTGAGCAAGGACAGCGAAGGATGGAGAGACAGGGGATCTGAGAGACTGGGAAGGGAGGGAGAAAGCGTGTTCAGGAGGAGCACTGTGTTAGTCACTCCCCATGCTTTACTTTCTTCTCTTTTTCCTCTACATTTAGAGAGATAGATCTTTCTCTTTAAAGTCACATCACTGTATGGTGTAGACTTACTGCTTGTTTTTTCAGCTGCTTGATTTCATTTGATACGTGGTGCTGAAACAAAGCTTCTTTCTCATCATGGAAATAAGTATCTCAGGATTCTTGCATCACACTTATTTTCAGATCTCTGCCACATGAGCTTCAGAACAAGAAGAACTTTTGGGGGTTTTCCCATTCTATTGCTTTTGAATTTGACGATGAGATGATAAGTTAAGTCAGTGTCAGTCATTTAATATGGTAAAAATGAACCTTCCTGTCCAATGTTAATTGTTAATTATAAAAAATAAATGCATACCACTAGCATATGTCTATTACCTTTTAAATAATTATTTGCCCCATTTTGCATCTCTTTGTGATGCCCTAGTCAAATCAGTTATAGCATGCTTGAAGTGGAAACTTCCTGTCATTTATTTGGCAGTATCTGCAGGAATAGTCTGGGGTAAGGGTCAGGTGAACTAATAAATTCTAACATTGCTCCTGTTTAGCACAGTATTTCTCAGTCAAAGATGAATTTTTAGACTACTAACTTCTTAAAATATTTACAAGCATTTAAGTCAATATCCTGTCCATCACTAGATGGACTAAATTCCCTCTGAAGTGAATAGGAGCCACCCATGTATGTCAAAGCCAGGATGTGGCCTTTATGGAGTGAGGTTGCTGTAAAGGGACGTGCACTTGCTGAGATTTGTTATGAAAGAACATATCTTTCCTAAGCATGTTTTGTGGTCCATTGCAGCTTGAAATTAATGTGTGCTGCTTCCAGTAAGATGTTTACTGGGAATTTTAATGCAATTCTAAATTTGATCATAGAGTGGGTACATTTTTAAGGAGGTAATAGCCAATTTGCTCAAATGCACTTTTTTTTTTTTGCCCAGGCATGTGGTATTTGTAAATGAGCATGTTCCCAGGCTCCGTACATTAATGTTTTATCGTTGCCTTTGCTGAATTCAGTGACCTGCAATGTGCTCAGGAATTGTAGCCACAGCAGTAAAAGCACTTGGCAGTAAGGACTGAGGAAGTGTCTGTCTTTGGTTTGTGTGTATGTTGCAGTCAGTTTAAAGTCAGTGGTTGGAGCATGTGAATGTTATCTGAAATAGCAACTGCTGCTCCTGATGGAAAAGCTTTATATAAATGTGTGCATATATATAATTTCCTATTTTGTAACAGCGAGCTAGGCTGCAGCCTCTTGTTACTGCTGTCTAGTAATGACATTTTACTGTTCGCTAACTGCAGCATTCACTGTTTCATTGGTTAATCTGGAAAAAGTACTTGAACTAAACTGGTAAGATTTTTAAAGTAAGGTATTGATCTGAAACAGAACACTTCAATGCAGGGAAGGACTCAAGAAAGACAGATCAGTCATTGGCTCCCTCGGCTGCCTTTACCCCATGGAAAAGGCTGGGGTACTGAATGCCTCTGTGCCTCGGTCTTTACTAGTAAAGACATCAGAAAAGTCTTCAGAAATCTAAAGACCTGAAGATCAGGAAGAAAGTATGGTGGAAGAGGATGAGGTTAGAGAATAATTAAGCAAACTGCATGCATAAATCTATGGGCCCTGGTGAGGAACCCACAAGTGCTGAGGAAGCTGGCTCATGTCATTGTGAGGCTGCTCTCAATGATCTTTGACCAGTCATGGTGACTGGGAGAAGTGCCTGAGGACTGGACTAAAGCTAATGTCACCCTCATCTTCAAGAAGTGCAAGAACCCACAGAACTACAGGATGGACAGCCTCTGCTTGATCCCTGGGGAGGTAATGGAGCACCTAATCCTGGAAACCATTTGCACATTAAGGACAAGGAAATCAAATGGGATGAAGTCATACTCCACCAACGTGATAACCTTCTGCAATGAAATGACTGGGTTGGTAGATGAAGAGCGAGGCAGTGAATATTGTCTGTCTAGACTTCAGTAAGAGTTTTCACACTGTCTTACAGAATATCCTCACAGAGAAGCTGATAAAGTATGTACTGGATGAGCAGGCAGTGAGGTGGATTGAAAACTAACTGAATGGCCAGGCCCAGATCAGTGGCACAAAGTGATCAGTGGCACAAAGTATAGTTGGAGCCCAGTAACTAGTGGTGGACCCCAGAGGTCAACACTGGGTCCAGTCCTGTTTAACATCCTCTTTAATGATCTGGATGATGGGGCAGAGTGTACCCTCAGCAAGGTTGTTGATAATACCAAAGTGGGAGGAGTGGTTGATAAACCAGAGAGTCGTGCTGCCATCCAGACCACCAGGACCTCAACAGGCTGGAGAAATGGGCTGACAGGAACCTCCTGCGATTAGACATAGGGAAGTGCAAAGTCTTGCACCAGGGGTATTTTAAAAATACTTTTTAGTATTTTCAACAGTAGTAGAAGCTTGAGGGGCAGAGGGTAGCTTTTGCATGTTAAGCTTGTGAACTCGTTTACAAAGCCTCATATCCTATGTGCAAAACCTTGGAGGGTTTGACCAGAGGTTTTAAGTTTTGGTTCCAATGCTGATTTTGCTCTGATGCTTTCCTTCAAGTTGTTTAGAATGACTTGGAGTAATGAAATCAAGACTAACTTGATCCTGTGCTTTTGTAGCACAAAAGACCAGAATGAGCTATGTAACTTTTGCTTTATATAATTGTTCCTCACTAAAAAATTACGTATTCAAGCTTTTTTTTTTTGTTTCTAAGAATCCTCTAATTGAATTACTTATTTGCAGATATATTTTCACTTCCACCTTTATACTTAGTAGCATAAATAACATTGAAATAGTGAGTTTTGCAGGTGTCAAATAAGTGGTGCCAATGCAGAAGCAGACATTAAGCTGTATGTGTAGCACTAGTCCATATGGACTTATAAATAATTAAAAAAAAAAAAGCTATTTTTTTTTCTCTACAGAGCTTTTGATGGTGGTTATTAAATATGTTTGGAGCCTCCCTCTCTGTTAATTTAACTTTGGAAATTGCAAAACTCTTATAGTTAATCATGTTCCCTGTCATCAGCAGGGGAAGAATCACCAGAATGTGATTTTAACATGTGGGATTTGAGAATGAATTAGAGCTGTTTCCTGGGTAACAGATGTGGAAGATGGTTCTGAATCCTACAGAATATGAATGGAGTACCTGAAATAGCTGCTGGTTTTTGAGGGGTTGTTTTTTTGGTTGTTCTCCCCTCTCCCCCACCAAATTTGTTTCTTTATACATTTATGGAGGCAGTTTTTTGTATTGTTGGTTAGTCAAAAGTGACACATAGTACTTCAAAATATTGCCTGGCACAGATATTGGGAATGCTCATTGATAAATGATCAAGAGAAGTGAAAACACATTTTATTTTTGGGTTACATTCCTACTGGAAGACAACAACTGTGTACGAGTCATAGAGATGAAATCTGCTTTGGCTTTTTCCCAGGTCATTAAAAACACTGTCTTGTCCCTGCCTTGTAGCAGTTGGAATGGTTGTGGCTTTGTTTTTGTGTAACTGTGTGCATTACATTGTGAAGCTAATTTCAGCATTTAACATGGCACCTCCATGAAAGTAGTTAACAGCATGTGCAGAGTAATCCTGCGAGATTGCTGAATGACTCTAAAGATTTTTCCTTTCTGATAAACCTCAAAAATGTCTTTTCTCCTGCTTCAGATCTCCTCCTTGAAATAAAAAGAATTTAATTCTGTATAGTTTTTCTGCCTCTCTTTTAAAAAATATGTTTTTATTTCTCTAATCTTACAACTTTTCAGTGAGTCAGGTTTATTTACTTGAAAGCCGTTTTTGTTATGTCCACATTGCGCGTTAGCACCGTTTAGTTCTGTGTATCAAGCTGTTAATCCTACAGTTACAGAAAGAGGTTTCTTTCTGACAGTTCAACAAGCCTAACAACTGCAATACAAAACATTGCAGATCCTGTTTAAATACAGTTTAGTTTCTAATGCAAGCCTGCTCACGAAATAGCTATTTTTGTTTACAGAATATTAGGTAGTTTTGTTAAAAGAGTCAGAAATGTGGCCTGTCATAGAGCCTTGAGAGCAGAGGCTTGGGGCTACTCAGTTTTGCAGAGCTGGTAAGTTAGCTGCAGCTATAAACTTGGTTCTGTCAGTGAGCCTTTTCCAGTGGACACTCGTAACTGGATTAAGAGGTTTAATACTAGATCCTGGTCTAAAGATGGCACCGAATATTACTTTTATGACCCTGTACCTTACCTTTGCGTTTTATTTGTGGCATTTTAACTTCATCAAGTTTACCATGCTTCACAGTAGAGGCAATTGGGAAGGTAATACCGATTCCTCTTGCTTCTTCTGGGATCAGGGGCTTGCTCATGCAGATATCCAGTGACCTGGCCCTTACTGGCACCACGGCTGTTGGGTGAGATGCAGCTGCCAGCACAAGAGTGAAACCTTTTGTCATACAGCAACGGATGAAATATGTTTGCTTACTAACTGACCTACATCTATTCAGGTGTGGCAAGGGAAGTGAACGTGTGGGCAGGTCTATACTGTAGGTGAGGTTATCATTGCTGTTTGAGAGCTGATAATGGTGAAGAGCAACCTGGATCTCAGTCATTTGAGCTGCTCAGGTGTGCATCCAGGATTTACAGCAGGCTTTATCCCCTCTGCCAGAGCTACTGTTCTGTTATTCTTAGTGGTCGTAAGGTTAGCAAACCTAGGTAGTTAGCTTTGCTCTGCCCTTAGCAATTTCTAGTTTTGTTGTGGCTGTATTCACAGTATGCTCATTGGTGTAATTAAATTGTACATATGAAGTCCTTAGGAGAGTGAGACTGTAGAGTTGTGTTATTTGGGGCTTTGGGGCATTTGTTTGGGGTTTTTTTTTTTTTATAACTTGCTGTTTCCTCCATAAAGAATTGAGATATTAGACTTGGAAAATAAAACTGAGAGGCAAAGGAGGAGTTCAGGACTAAAGAGCCACTGCCCAAAACAGATATAGTGTTTTATTGCTTGAATTAAGTGGCAAAATCCCAATATTTCTTTAAATTGAGAAAGTGGGTTTGTGTAGGTAACACTTATGTGGCAGTCAGTGGTTGGAAGCAGACAAAAAAAAAAAAAAAAAAAGAGAGAATGCTTGCAGTGACTGGAAGGAGGATAAATATGAGACATTAACTGTTGTGTTTAGATCTCACCTTTTGAGAATATTCTGTCTCTTGACCTGGTTGGTAGAATATGTACTCCATGTTTAGGCAGTAATAATTTAACAGATCATTTCCTGAAGATAAATGCACTAAATGTATTCTGGGCAAGTGCTTACCACAAGAGTCACTGAGGAGTACAATACACTTTGCCTGGGGTTTTGAGGGGGGAGGGGTTTGGTTTTGTTTTTTTAAACTTGCCTGTAATAACAGAATTCCAACACCTTGGAGGTATATAGCCACATTTTAAAGCCTCCCATTCTCTAGTGCTTCTAGAATGGATGGCATTAAGATGTGATTATATACAAACAAGGTATATAATACATCAATATTTTATTGTTCTATTATCTACACTTTCTGAACTACCTGCTTTTTATTACCCTATTACAATTTCTATTATTCCTAATGTAAAAACTGTACTCCATTTTCTTAAGTCCCATCACCTGAAGTCTTAAAACACAAGTTCCAATTTGTGTGTCTCTATTTGTTTTCCAACTATTTTAATTAAAAAGATACTCAATCCAAAACTGATTGTGTATGCAGTTTGTCGTAGTTCAGCCCCAACGGGGACCAGACTACGCAGTCTCTCTCTCACTCCCCCGACTCTCCGAGAGAATAGGAGGAGATTTGACAAACAAAAGAAAACCAGGAAAAAAACCAAACACGCGGGTTGAGATTGAACAAAAAGTAAATTTAACAGTAATGACAGAAGAAAACAAGACAGTGATGGAACACAAATACAGTACAATAGCTCACAACAGATCTCCACATCCAGTCTCTTCCAAGTAGCAGGGCCTCCCTTCAGCACCCTCCTCACTTATATACTGAGCATGATGTCAGATGGGATGGAATAGCCCTTTGGCTAATTTGGGTAAATTAACCCCAGCTGTTAGCTAATTAGTTAACTATCCCAGCCATAGGGGCTACCAGCTTCAGTTCTCCACCCAGCTCAGGTAAATATTAACTCTGTCCTGGCCAGAACCGGGACACAGTTCCATCCTGAAATAGTTATCTTGAGCTTTGTACCTCATAAGTATGAATACTGGCATGACTACTCCATGTTCAAACTCTTTTTGAAAGCCCTGTCACTTTTTAACATTCTTTAAAATGATGCTCTGTCAAGATGTGCTTCATTTTAACCTAATGAGCCTTGAAGACATTTTTTTTTTTTTAGATAGCTTATGGGCATGGAGAAACAAAGAGCACGTATTGTTGGATTTGCACAGAGACCTTGTATTCTAGGTTTATGACAGGAGGCACAGCTAGGCACATAAGGAGTTGCGGGAAGGAAGAATACAGAAGGACGACTGTGCACTCTACATAAGGTCAGAGTAGGGAGCAGAAAGCTTTTAGATCAACTTGTGTTCAGGATTATGAGGAGTCAAGGCATAAAGCAGGATGGCTGTGTTTGTTATCTGTGTATTTCATACCACTTTATAAATCACTGGAATAGGCAATTTTTGTTTGCTGGAGGTTAATACAGATTGTATCAACAAGATAATATTAAAACATTAACCTTAAGCTTCTTAAAAAATTAAATTGGATACATACACGCAGGGAAGAACTCTAGCTTGAATTACAGCTGATGATCTCTTCAAGCCTGGCTCCATCTACCTTTGGTGTTTGTGGGACTTGGAAAAAAGCATCTTTCCTTAAAAGCCGAAATTAGATTTTTAAAACTTAATTTCACAGCATTGTTACGTATCCCTGACAGTGACATTAACAGTTGCACAATGGTCTTTAACTCAGACATTAGTAGAGGGCACTGCTGTAATGGGATAGGACTGTTTATTCTGAATTATATAAAAAATTAGGCTAGCAATTCAACCTGGCTTAATCAGAGTCTTTTCCTGTCAAATGGAAGGGTTCTGCTGGCAGTGAAAAAAGTTAGAGGTGGGATTTGGTTTTGTTTTTAAACTGAATTGTATTTTAATTGTATTTATATTGACTTCTTAACGCTGACATGCCAGGACTGCCTTTCTGAGGGCTGTGATATGTAGTGTAACATCAGTATTTTACTAAACCAAATTCCTCCAGGAGTTTGTTTCACATGTATTCCAGCATATCTCTATGTTCCATCTCTCTCAAGTAAACCAATACAATGCCAAAATTAAAGAAATGCCAAACATTTGTGGAAAGAACATCTATATTAATCTTCTTTTTATAGAGAAAAATACTAAATGTTTCTTATTGCTTGATTTGAAAAAGTTACTTCTTGAAAAGTTACTTGATTTGAAAAAGTTACTTCTTTCCTCTTCTGAGGAAAGATCGTACTACCTGGAGAGCAGAGCAGTGCTGACAGTGTTCTAGAGGACTGTTGAGGAATGTGGGCTTGAATAAGGGACAGCAACAGCTGTGAAAGGAAGTCCACAATGGATGATGCAAAATACGAAAGAAGGTCACAGAGTAAGAATTGATGACAGTGATAAATGTTTCAGAAAAAAATGTCTATGATATACAAGTCATACATAACATATTACACTTTCCTAGGTTACCTGGGTTTTGCTTGCTGTTACTGTTAATGGTTGGAGCCTTGCAGTTGCATGATCTTTCTTCAAGTGATACTGTGGTCTGCTGTGGTGCTGAGATACAGTATGAAGAGGTGGACATGAACAATGGTTTGTTGTATCTGAAGATGTGATGTTCAGAGGAACTCTTTCTTCTTTGTGCTGGTGTATTTTCGACACCTAGTGGTACCAATTGTGAATTACAGAAAGTTTGTTAACGGAAATATTATCCTACCCGTAGTAAATTCTTAGTGGAGCAGTGAAGCAAATCCTGCAGCTGACTCACAATGAAGTTAATTGTTAAACTTCTGAAAAATTACAGTGAAGCTTTTGAGAAGAAAGTATAACAGGTATTTTTTGCTCCTGTACCATCCTTCAGGTGGAGAAGAACAAGAAAAGGCTGTCCATGACCCTGTCTTAATAAAGCTCTGTGAGACAGGAATGGATTTCTTCAGTCACATCACATTGATGCTAAATAACAGGAAATACAGAGAACATGGAAGGAATGGTGTGAAAGGTGTTGAGATAATTTTTTTTCTGCTCAGTGATAGTGGAGTTTGTAAAGATGACTGAAAGTTGCAGAAGGATATTGTGAGAGTAGGCAGTGAAATGGCAGGTAAAGTTAATTGTAGATCAGTATAAAGTAATGCAAATGGAGAATAACTATATAGCACATGCACGCTCTCCCTATTTTAATTACTTACAGTGCAGATAACACAACGATGCCACTTCATAAGTGTAAGTTTTGGCAGCACCTTAGTATCTGAAGTTTTGGTGCTCTAGGTTTATCTCAGAGGTAAACAGAACTGAGAAAGCTTCCACAAGGGTCAAAGGGATGATCAAACTATGGAGTATCTCCCACCTGAGAACTGAACTGACCTGGTTAGGACTCTTCTACATAGAAAAAGTACAGCTGAAGGTAAATATGTGTGATGGGTTGACCCTGACTGACCTCCAGTTGCCTACCGACCTGCTTTATCACTCCTCCTTCTCAACTGGACAGAAGAGAAAATATGATGTAAAAACTCATGGGTCAAGATAAGGATAGAGAGATCACTTACCCATTACCATCACGGGCAAAATGGACTTGGCTTAGGGAAGCTAGTTTAAGTTATTGCAAATTAATAACAGACATACAGTGAGAAATATGAAAAAAAATCTTTAAACAGCTTCCCCTCACCCCTCACTTCTTCCCAGGCTCAACTTCACCCCCAACTCTTCTACCTCCTCCCCCTGAGCAGCATGGGGCATAGGGAATGGGCACTGTGATCAGATCATAACACTTCATTTCTGCTGCTCCTCACTTCTCTTGCTCCAGCCTGGGTTCCCTCCCGGAGGATAGTCCTTCACAAACTTCTCCAATATCAGTCCTTTCCACAGGCCTCAGTTCTTCACAAACTACTTCAGTGTGGGTCCTTTCCATGGGATGCAGTCCTTCAGGAACAGACTGCTTCAGCATGGGTCCCCCATGGGCCACAGGTCTAGCCAGAAGCCTTCTCCTAGGTGGGGTCTCCATGGGCTGAAGCTTCCCTCAAGGCATGTCCACCTCCTTCGACGTGGGGTCCTCCTCCGTGTGGATTTCTGCTCCACCGTGGTCCTCCATAGGATGCAGGGGGACAACCTGCTCCACTGTGGTCTTTTCCTTGGGCTGCAGGGGAATCTCTGCTCCAAAGTAGAGAGCAGATGTGCCTGGAGCACTTCGTTCTCTCCTTCTTCACTGACCTTCGTCTCTGCAGGGCTGATTCTCTCCCATTTTCTCACTCCTCTCTCACACAGCTGTTGCACAGCTTTTCCTACCCTTTTTTAAATATGTTATCACAGAGACACTACCAACATTGCTGATGGGCTCGCCCTTGGCCAGCAGCAGGTCCATCTGGCACTGGCTGTCTGACATGGGAAAAGCTTCTGGCAGCTTCTTACAGAAGCCACCTCTGCAGCCCCCCAGCTACCAAACCCTTGCCACACAAACCCAGTATAATATGATAGAGTGTATAAAATCAAGATTGTATAAAATCAAGAGTGTATGGAGGAGGCGGGGGGAAGATTTACAGAATACAAGAAACAGAAATGAAGCTGGTGGCTCTAGGCTTGGAACAAACAACATGTAATTGCTGACAGAGCTCTGAAACTCCTTACTAAAATGTGTCAAGGATGCAAAAAATTTCTGTGGCTTTAAGATGAGACCTGACCAAGTACTTGAGAGATACAGTAGGGCTACCAAACAGGTAGCATTGAGCTAATTAACTTCTAAGTTAAGTCCTAACTTTTAAGATGCAGGGAGGGTTTTGTGGAGGAAGTATCTATTCTGGCCCCTCTTTTTAGTCTTTTCTTGGCCACTACTTACAACCTTGTTTGGAGACGGGACACAGCCTGAATGGACCCTTGATACGTGTTAGTGCAGACAGTTTTCTGTTTCAAGGCTAACAGGAAAGAACAGAGGAAGAAGACTTACATCCTGAAAAAAATGTTAGGGAATACTTTATTATGTCCTATAAATGGGTCTAAGGCAATAAGTACATGCAAAGTATTATATGAATGATGTAAGTCCATATATGACTTTATAATATCTGTTTGTTAGGTTTTTTTTTTTTTTTAAAGATAATCAGTAATTCCCAGAGTAGCTGACAGCAATGAATGTGTTTTCAATCATTATTTATATGAGAATCAATAGAAAGGTGAAACTAAGTGATGTGGCCTAATAATAAAATTCTTCAGCTTCAGGATTAATGCAGGCTTTACTGTTAAGGTGCAAATGGTTCATAAACTTTGTACAAAGTTCTTAGTGTTGAGGAATTTTATCCTTGCACAAACAAAATTTCTTTCTTTTGTATTCACCTACCCTGCTTGTTTTGTAATCTGACTCTTACCTACAGGATGCTTAGATTGAACATTGTAGAATGTATTATGATAAGATACTTATATATATCTTTTACCAAATAAACCTTCCCAAAGCCACCAATGTAAATATTTTGCCTAAATTAATATCCATTATGGAGAATGGAAAATTCAGAAACGATACTACAGTCAGTGGTGGCTCATGTATCCTCAGATAAGCTGCACATCCTTGTGTTTGTATTTACAAATATTCTCAACTGCTAGGAATTGTAAATACAATACTTTTTTGTCTCTGTCCTCTTTCCTTCTCCCCCAGGCACAGGAGAAAGTGGCAAGAGTACCTTCATTAAACAAATGAGGATTATTCATGGATCCGGTTACACAGAAGAAGACAGAAAAGGCTTCACAAAGCTGGTTTACCAAAACATATTTACTGCCATGCAAGCAATGGTCAGAGCCATGGATACTCTCAAGATACAGTACACATCCAAAGAGAATGAGGTAAGACAAGAAAATTCTGGTTTCAGCCCATGAAATTTCACTTTGTACACAAATTACGGGAGTCGTAACCTTCTACAGGCAGAACCTTAAAAATCTGTACATCTTGTGGAGTTTGATGCCCCACCATCTGAATATACAGAACAGTGGGGCGTTCCTAGGGGAAAGAGGGGCAAGGTGAGCGGGGATGGGATGGAGCTGGCTAGGAAAGTAGAATTTTCTAAGTTGCAAGATGGTAATAAGAACCAAAAAAAAAGAAAAAAAGTTGGGTTTTTTTTTTTTTTTTTTTAATCTAAGTTGTAGAGTTTGACTGTACATGACAGGAATATGCAGACTGGTTTGTCAGCAGAGCTCCAGACCAAGGAATTTTGCGTCTATGTAGCATCAAATCTGTTTGATGCTGGTATGCTTTGAAACATACCACCTAGAGCCCTTTTCTGGACTTGGTAGTAACCTTTATGTACTTAAATAACTTGAAAATGTAGAATTTCTTCTCCAACCATTTCTCAGTTTCAATGTATGTTATACAATTGTATTTTTTATTTAAATGCTTATGATTATAGAACTCTACCAAAAAAAAATTCTGCTTCAGTTAAATCAATCGCATCCTTTGCATCCGTCTGTTGCATCAGTTGCCCAAGTGTCATGAAGAGTCTGTAAGCGAATTATTTTGTGTCATGTGTTTAAATTAACTGGGATTTCCAGTTGGCTAGATTTTAGTTAAGATAGGGAAGACTGTG
Organism: Chlamydotis macqueenii; assembly: GCF_036417535.1. Taxonomy (NCBI): domain Eukaryota; kingdom Metazoa; phylum Chordata; class Aves; order Otidiformes; family Otididae; genus Chlamydotis; species Chlamydotis macqueenii. Next base: position 39,328,880 of record NC_141593.1, on the reverse strand, counting down.
CAGGAAGTATCAAGGCAGAAATAATTTGTAGAATTTATGAGTTTATTCACTGAAGTACTTTATGATGAAAATGCAATTGGTAGCCTGCTCTTAATTAAAAAAATATGATTGCCTATGAACAATACAAAAGACAAAATTGTGATCAGATTTTTTAGTATTTACATTGGTTTGTGTTATTTATTCTTCCTAGGGTTATTCAGAAGAGGGAAAGAAGATGTTGTTTTGAATAAATGACTAGCAAATTAAAATTCTTTAATTTTTTTTATCGCAAAAGAACAGATGGTGTCAGCAGAAACAGATTTTGGACTTCAGAGAGCTGAGGTATTAGGGTAATTCTCTCCTATGTAAGAAAAATATTCTGAGGGTTAATTAGTTGTTTGTAAAACATCTTTAGATCCGTAAGAAGGTGGCAGTTACAGAAACAGCAAATGTGACTGTGAAGATACTTCATCCTAATTCAGATGTGTATATTTTGATGAAAAGTGATGATAATCAGAATCTCTTTGAAGAAACACATTTGCACTGCCTTTTACGGAGATTTTGTGTTTGGTTTTTTTTTTTTTTTTTTCTTCCCATTAAGAACAAAATATAAAGACAATAAATAGCAATGTTTTTCTCATTCTGGGCTCTAATAGCTGAGCTGGGTATGTTCCTGTAACACACTATTCTGGATAAATTGTGTTCTTGATGATAGCTGTGCTGCTAGTGCCTTCAGATTCAGAAGATTATAATGCTATTTTACAGTTGTTGGAGAGAGGCAGAATTTGATCTTGTGCTTCTTTATTAAAGATAACAATATGCTAAATGATAAGAACACAGTTTGGCAAGCTTAGCTTCAGTGGCATTTAGAAAGCAAAGCAATTTTTGCTTACACATGGAAAAACTCTTGAGAGACACTGTGAAAATAACCACATGTCTCTCCAGTCACTTTGCAGGATACCACTGCACTTTACTATTTAATTTAGGGGGTAAGTATAATGCAAAGTAATGTAAATCTTGTAATTGCCTTTCATTGAAGGATAATAAGCCTATAGTGAAAAACAGTTTACGACAACGATGATAAACAGAGGACTTATGGTTCTGCTGTTGTAATTGTGTTGCAAAGATGTGTTCAGTGACTGTACAGAAATTGTCCAGCGTGCTCCTCAACGTTTCAGTATGTTCATCTTCTCCATGGCATGCCTTCTTTTCCCTGAAAAATTTGCTTCTCTCTTGCTTTTTTATTAGTTTTTGGTTGTTTGTTCATTTGTTTTTGTTGTATCCAGTTTTGCTTTGACCAAGTCAGGTTTTCTCCTCTGTGGACCCTGGACTTCTCTGGCTGCTGAGTATCTTCATTTAAAGTTTCTGTAGCCGAGAACAGATTGTTCTGCACCAAGTGTCTCTTCCTTGTAAGTGTGATGTATGCGAAGATCCATAACTCATGTATGGACACAATGTCCAAAAAGACCTCTTAATTCTCTTAATGTTTGCAAATAAAAGCAAGTTTTATAGAAAGTATTTGAAGAGATCTCTTATTGGTGTTGTCAACTGCAAATATTTAAGTAAATGATCTGACTTTCTGTAGTTGCTGCACTGAGATGGGAAGTGGTTTTTGCTTGTATTGTTTTGAAGTTGCTTGGATGAAGTACTTACCTGTATTGTGCTTGACCTTTAACTTTAACTGAGCATGCAATTCTTATCCTAATTTCAGCTGCTGTATTCTTTGGGATACTTTATCTCATGCTCAATTTGAAGTTGGGAGCTACCATAGCATATTTTGAGTATATTTTAAGCGTAAATCCTGCAGATGTTTAGGAACCCAGTAATTCAAGGAATTATTATACTAGTACCTAAACCCCTCAGTTTTGGAATGGATTGTGTGTGGGTTGTTTTTTTTTTTTCCCCTTCTTTTTTCCCTGTTATGATCACTCTATAAAATTTGTTGGTAGAGGTGAACTCTAGGAGGTGGGGTAGAGGAATTAGTATTTACTATCTATATGTCACTTTTTTCAATGTTGTAGAGTGGAAATTGGTAAATTGAGTGTTGGTTAAGTAGCCAATTACAGTACACATAATTGACAGTCTCTGAGGATGGGTTTTTTAATGTGAGGGCTTGAAACAGCTGCTTTTACAAACACTTCTTGTGTCCATATGATAATAGAGACTGCCAAAAAGTAAGGTGAAAGTTAATGGCAGCCTGTCTCTTGGGTTCTTTGAGAAATTGTGATTGAAGTGGAAGAAAGAATTTATGTGTGAGGCACAGAGAAATAAAAAATCAGTTGATAGCCGAGAAGTAGTGAAAGCTCTTTTTCGTTGTCTGATTTTTTTTGTAATCAACTTGAAGTCAAAATGGAGGAAAATAAAACTTCAAACAGGAGGATAAAGAAATTAAGTGATATTGGAGGAAGGGAAAATAAGCATTTGATTTGTAAGTATATGTCAATCCTAAAAGGCAGATTTGAAAATATTTCTTGGTTGCTTGACTGTGCTGGTCAGTCACATTTTGCTGAATAATGTTGGGATTTGGTGTATTACAAATTTGCAGAAGAAACAAGTTGTTTAAGCCCATCTGAACTGGAAATGCAAGAGATTATTTCAGAATATTAGTTGACCAAAACTTTTCCCTCATCTTCCAAACTGGCATGTATCCTATATTGCAGGAAAATCCTCTTTTCCTTCTCCACTTAAGGCAACATTAGAAATTTCAGTTTATTTGCTTTTTTTTTTTTTTAAAAGAGTATGCACTTAGCCCACTGGGAAGACCTTTTTATATAGTTCTTCGGGATGAGGATCATAGAATGGGAATTCAGTCCTGTTGTTAGTTTGTTTTTTTAAAATACCCTGGTAAGATGACAGTGCACATGTTTGCAATTAACAGCAGCTCTTTGTAGCAGTATGAACAATTACTTTTTTTTCCTAAGGAGAAAACCAGAATACTGCATAAAAATGCCTTGCAAAAAGAGGTTGTCATGTTGCATCTCCAAAACATTTCTTGCTTTCCATAAGTAGAAATCTAGTGTCCTTCTGTCTTACAAAGTTGCCCCGGCATGAGTGTGTGTCAGCTGCACTAATTTTTTTCTGAACGAAAGAATTACTGCAGTGCCAAAGGAGTTTTATGGGACAGGTAATTAACTTCTGTCAGAAAAGGGGAATGCAAAAAGACAAGTACAGTAAGATGATATTTGGGAATTACTGAAAGAAGCCATGTAGCTGGGACAAATGGAAAACACAGTGAAGAGTAGTTATTGGTTGATTTCCTTGTGTATTTAAAATTGAAAGTGTTGAAAATGCCATAACACAGTCCTTTCTTCTCTTCATTTTCTTCTACGTCTTAGCAGAGAAACCATTGTTCATAGCAGGTTCTTTATTTTAAGAGTAATCTGATGGTATTTACATTATTTTGTGCTTTTAGAAGTACTTTTTTATTACAATCAAATTTAGCTTTAAAGATGCAGTACTTTGTTAACTGGTTTTCCTTGTGCTAGCATTAATGCAAGTGATAAAGGGCTAGAAATCATAGACAGTCTATTTTTAGCAGTCTGTTTTATAGAGACACTAATTCAAAACATTCCAAAACATATTGCATCCTTCTTCATAACAAATGTTTAATTATTGGCCAGTGCACACAGTCTGTGTCTAGGCACTCCCAAACAGAGGTTTCAATTTGATTTTCCAAGGAAATGAGACTTGTGTGACCAGACTAATTTTATGTATCTTCGGACTTTGTGTCTGATTTCAGTTGAATTCCACAAAGAGGTCGAAGTTAAAAAGCTAAAATTCTTACTTCAGAGAGTTTAGTGCTGCTAGATGATTAACCACAGAGAAAGGAGAAAGCTTCCCCGAGTATCTAAATTGAAGTAAAAGCAAAGAATCAACAGAGGAAAGGCTCCTTTCAAAGTACTGTGGGAGGAACTGGCGTTCACTCAGTCACAAAATGTGGCTTAGCTGCCCATGCATGAGCATGTAGCATCGTATGGTTAGACACCTGGGCACACAACATCAGACCTTCTGCTTCCTCCCTGGAAGGACATAGATTTTTCTTGTTGTTTTCTATTTGTAAGTTATTTTTGAGTGAGAATATGGCCTCATTATAGAGCAAGGAGATTAAGTATCCACTCGGGGGTTTAAAGTTGTGTAGCATTTTACATAAGCAAATATAAAACATGTTTTTACTGAATTAACTGCTTTCCATGTGGAAGTCAGGAAGGAAATTTTCCACTTCTTAGAAGACAGCCTTCCCTACCACATATGGGAAGGTTCATGTTCTCAGTTGGGACTGTGGGCGTGTTTGTTGACAATAGAATATATGGGACTTACTGAGGTTGTGTGGGGAGTTTTTCTTTGCTTGGTTTGGGTTGGTTTTGTTTTGTTTCTTTATGGTCCCATTCATCAGAGTGCCTTATTGTATTTAAAAATTGCCAAATCCCTAACGGGACTGTTTCCTGTAATTCCACTGCCTTGAATGGTGGAGCTCTTATTCTGGTATGTCATAGTAAAAGTGTGTGCTTATAAACAATGATGCTAGTTACTAATTATTAGTAATAGACCTATGGGAGTGCTGCACAGGCGTGTCTTTCTATGGACCATGGCCTCCTTTTGCTTTAAGAACTTCTGAGTTTCTCTACCATGCCATCTTGCTGATGTGAATGAATCTATTTCATTTACTTACCCCTGCCAATACTAGAGTGGTTTTTTTCCATCATTGTTTGCATTGCTCCATAGAATTTAAATAAATATGACTGGTTAGGTTTAGAGTTGTTTTTTGTTTCTTTGTCCTCTTCTTTGGTAAATTCAGAATCATGGGCTGCTGGCAGACTTCCTTCCTAAACATTTTTTAGACAGACCTAGATGCAAAAGTTATATTGACACACTTTTTCTTAACATACAAGCTCCAACTACTTATTTCCCTGTTATCTAGTGAACTTGCTGTATTTGTTTGTTCTTAAAATAATTGGCTGTTGCTTAGAAATTTTCAGGTATTTCTTTACCCTTTAAAGTCTCAGCGCTACCAGAAATCTAACAGTCTTCCTTCTAACTTATTCACAAATTCATTCCAAGTTTTGTGTTGTCTTAAAAAGCATGTACATTTAAGGTTTCTGGCAGAGAAATGAAGGATGGGAGAAAGACTGTGTATGTACTGGATTTTTAAGAAAGTTTGGGCTGAACTGACTTACTTGAGTCTCTAAACAGAACTGCATTTGTGATAGCAGTGATTTTTAATTTCTTAAGTCTGCTGATCTTTGAGGTAGGTGCATAATTCCTTCTTCACAAGAAACGTATTTCTCTTATACTAGCAAGACACTCATACTTTAAATTCTGTTGTTTTTGAGAAAAATAAGTACTAGCAGATACTGGTGAGAAAAGTTTAAAGTTTTCTGACCAATAGTAGGGCCTCTGTTTTCATAAACTTGAAAGTTTGCCTCTGGGTACACCAGTAGATCTACCAAAATAATCAGGTACTTCTCAGAGTTGATACTTGATTAGACTTTTGTAGAAAATGTCCTGTCTCTATCTTCTGGAATTCCTTGAGACTTTTTCATATAAAATATTCTAACTTTATAGTTACTATTTCTATGCCACATTTAATATAACATGAAAGTACACAAGCACACAGCGTGTTACATAACTCCCTTTTTTTTAAAAGGGGAACAAGGAAGACCTACAGGCCAGTCAGCACTACCTGGCAAAGTCATGAAGCAGATTCTTCTGGAAACCATGCTAAGGCACATAAAATACAAGGAGGTGATTGATGACAGCCAACACGGCTTCAGTAGGGACAAATCATGCCTGACCAGTTTGGTGGCATTCTATGACGGGGTTCCAGCACTGGTGGACAAGGGATGAACAACTGATGTAATCTACCTGGACTTGTGCAAGGCATTTGACACTGTCCCACATGATATCCTTGTCTCTAAACTGGAAAGACATGGGTTTGATGGACGGACCACTCGGTGGATAAGGTGGTGGTCAATGGCTCGATGTCCAGGTGGAGACTGGTGACAACTGGTGTTCCTCAGGGATTGGTATTCGGATCAGCCCTGTTTAACATCTTTGTCAGCGATATGGACAGTGGGACAGAGTGCACCCTCAGCAAGTTTGTCAATGACATGAAGCTGTGTGGTGTGCTTAACATGCTGGAGGGAAGGGATGCCATCCAGAGGGACCTTGACAGGCTGGAGAGGTAGGCCCGTGCAAACCTCATGAAGTTCAACCAGGCCAAGTGCAAGATCCTGCACATGGGTTGGAGCAATCCCAGGCACAAATACAGGCTGAGTGGAGAATGGATTGAGAGCAGCCCTGAGGAGAAGGACTTGGGAGTGCTGGTGGTCGAGAAGCTCAACACGAGCTGACAATGTGTGCTTGCAGCACAGAAAGCCAAACACTTAGTGGGCTGCATCAAAAGAAGTGTGCCAGCAGGTCGAGGTAGGTGATTCTTCCCCTCTACCACTGCTCCTGTGAGACCTCACCTCGAGTACTGCATCTAGCTCTGGAGCCCACAACATAAGGAGGATGTGGACCTGTTCGAGTGAGTCCAGAGGAGGGCCACAAAGATGATCAGCGGGGTGGAGCACCTCTCCTGTGAGGACAGGCTGAGAGAGTTGGGACTGTTCAGCCTGGAGAAGAGAAGGCTCCGGGGAGACCTTATTGCAGCCTTACAGTACCTAAACGGGGCTGATAGGAAAGATGGAGAGAAACTCTTCAGCATGACCTGTTGTGAAAATATGTGGAGTAGCGGGAGGTAGATTCAGATTAGAGATAAGGAAAAAAATTTTTACAGTGAGCATGGTGAAACACTGGAACAAGTTGCCCAGAGAGATGGTGGATGCCTCATCCTTGGAAACATTCAAGGCCAGTTTGGATGAGCAATCTGATCTAGTTGGCGATGTCCCTGCTCCTTGCAGAGGGGTTGGACTAGATGACCTTTAAAGGTCCCTTCCAACCCAAACCATTGGTTTTAGTGTGTTATGAATGATTGGGTGGAAGCCCTTCAGCCAGCAGTGAATTCATTGTGCCTAGTTCTCCTCCTACTTTACAGTGTTATAAATCTTACTGGCGTAAGTAATAAATATAGGTAAGAAATGATCTGAGAATTAAAAGGAAGGACAGCAGTCAGGGGGGAAAAAAATTAATGATGTAGAGCTCAAAAGTGAGGACTCTAGACTTAGTTTTGTGCTTTGAAGTGAAGGATTATCTATAAGGGCAAGTACTAGAAGGATATGTATAAGTGGTTAAGATTTTTTGGCTTTTCAGAGCAGGCTTTCATGTTCTGCAGACCAAATATCCTTTCTGTTCCCCATACTTCTTCCTTCGTAACAACTGAATAATTCCATTGCCGCCTTTGTGGCTGCAAAAACATTATTTATTGGCAACTGAAACCAAGGGAAGCCTGGTAAACAAGTCTGCTGATGGTGCAGAAGATGGAGCAGAGTCAAGTTATTCTCTGTACTGTGGGTGAAAGAGATTAAAAATGGCCAACTTTGCTATAGAGGCTGAAACAAAGACACTGTACAAAGACTGCTATGGCTGAATATGTTTTCTCACCCAGCTTCTCTGTCAGAACTTGCTGCTTCTGCATTAGAGTCAGGATGGAAGTATACGCTTCTGGCTCCATTGCCTGAGTTCAATCTGACAAAAAAATTAGCCAGAGTTCATCTCTCAGAGCCCTTGGTCAGCAGAATGAGGAAAAAATTACTCTCAATCAGAAAGCAGCAACAAACTGCCATTGTTTTTAATGATTGATTTGTCAAAAACTTTAAAAAATAATGTTTAAACCAACGCAAAAGTCTGCATTTTTGGATTTGGCATGAGGAGTCAGTCCTGAATCAGTCCTGAAAGGGAGATACATGAAAATGTGTGTTGCAGCTGGAGGCTTTTGGTATCTGCACAAAACTGTCTGTATAAAAGACATGTTCTCTGTACAAAAGACTGTGTGACTGTTTTTGCTGACAACTTTTTCCACTTCATGAAGTTCTCTTGTGCGGTCTTCTTTGCATGCTTTGCTTTTTATTAAGATAGAAATGAGTGAGTACATACAGTTGAAAACTCCTAGTTCTTAGAAGAAAGACAGACTGGTTTATAGAAATATTTACTGTAATATGGGACTCACTCCTTGCAATGGAAAATCTGAGGATTTTTTTTTAATGGAAAGTTTAATGGGTATTTTTCTAAAGGAAAATTGGCAAATGTCTATGTTGCTGCAATTAAATCTCTTAATGAACAAGAAGACAAATAAATTAATGGCAGATGAAAAGACTGATTAGTACCAACTCAGCCAAAATCACTTAAATCAGCATCTGCTGTCATGTAAAAAATGAAAAAGCCACTTCAGAAAGAGAAGCGGCTAGAAAACTCCTTTAGGCCTGCTCATTCCTTGGTGCTAAAGCCTGTGATACATTTTGTGGATTTATGGTCTGCTGACAAAATTATTCTTTGGAATGAATTTGTCACAATGAAGAAGTGTTTTTAGTGTTAGTCTATTTCCTAGCAAACACCATGGTGCCATTTTTTTTCTCTTTTTTTTTTTTTGGTACCCTTAAACATATTGAAACATGATGCGTATTGTTCTTTTAATGAATTTAACTTATATATTCTTATACTGTATGAAGTGATTCTAAGGACCATTATACTGAGGCGGGTCAGCCAGCATGTGTATCTGACCCCCTTTCTTGGAAGGATACAGAGCACTTCTGGGGGCTGAATATGCTGCTCTGAATGTCTCTTTGCATGCTGTCCGTTGTTTTTCCTGGCAAGCTATTTCCACATCTTCATGTTTGACTGGGAGATGAGAGGCATGGCGAAATGCCTGCTGCTGCCTAGCGACCATGCTGCCAATGCAGCAAGGATGCTCTCCTAGAGAGAGAGGGGTTGGCAGCGTTACCTATTTCAAGGGCTGGACAACTCTGCATAGGTGTTCACAGCAGCTGTCAAGGAGAGTCTACAGAGGTCCTGTTTGCTTGTGTAGAACAGGGATTTCAATGGCTTTGACATTTAAACCAGTTATTTATTTACTCATCCATAGAGCAACAAGAATACAGTAAATTAAGGCCAGATGGATGTTTGTATGCAAACCTTGTTCACTCTACTTCATCAAATTGCAATGGTAGCACTCACTGTGAGGTTAGCTTTCCTGAGAGGAGGAGTGTGTGTGTTCACAGTGGGGAAAAAAAGCTGGGGGTGCTCAGATCAACAGCTTGCAATAGGAAAAGGAAACTTTAAACAAACATTTGTACCTTTTAAACGAAAGAGCTTTCTTTCTGTCACTTGATTCTTACCACCTTTATTGAAAACCTGCAGTAATGTAGAGTACATTGTATTGGATGCAAGATGCAGGGGAGAAATCCTGAAGTAATTTTTTCAACTCTTGCTGTAAAGTGAAAAATCCTATTTCTTAGAAGAAAAAAAGTAGTGTATTTTATACACATATTTACTCACTAAGTTAGTGTGACATTAAAGAGTGCATCTCATCTTTTTGAGATTTTTTAGATTGCTGTTAAAAAACTGAGGTGAAAAGTTGGCTAATTTGCCTCTAGACTAGAGTGTATTACAAATTTCAAAGCAGCAACAGAATAAATTGACTATTTCACATTAAAGAGAAAAAAAAAATGAGGACCTGAACAGCTGTGATAACATATGCAACTATTTGTGGCCTTTAAGGAGCTGAGTTCAAGTCAGATTTCTTCTCTCTAATATACTCCTTTGAACAGGTTTGGTAAAAGAAAGTCTTATACTAGAAATTCTGAAGAAAAATCATTCTTATTTGGGAATTACAATTGTTCTTTTTCCACTTGATTATTTGGCTTCTTAAATCTACAGGTCTGTTCCTCCTAATCTCTCTCTAGGTTTTGTTTTCCATCTTAGAACATATATTCATCTAAATGGGCAGATAGATTATTCTAAAGGAGGTCAGTCATTATTAATTTACTCAGGAGTCTCTGAAGCTGAGACTGCATGGTAGGCAGTACAATTGAAAACATGGAGTAGTTCTGTGCTTTACGGCTGGAATGTTTCTTTCCTGTTCCTGCTTTGTTTTGTATGTGTTTGTGTTGCTGCTATTTCTTCTTTTTTTTTTTTTCCTATTATCTCTTAGTCATTAACAAAAATTAATCTTGGCTCTCTAGAGAAGTCTGAAATTTCTAATGCTTTGAAGAAATTTTTGTAATTTGCAATAGGTCCTGAAAGTATTGGCTGAAATGTATTGTTAAAGTTATTGGGAACTGGCAAGTGCTAGTGTAAAACAGAAATCTAAGTGTAAGTGTCCAAGGAAACTGAAAAGACAGAATAAGTAATAGTATTTACTGTTTCTTGTATATTTACTCATTAACAGTGTAATAAATCAATTGTATGAACTAATGACTAATGGCCAACACTTCCAAGAGGATGCCTAAAAGCTATGTGCGTTGCCAAAACTCTCCTGAGAGAGGAGCTACAGTAACATAAGCCATTAATGGCGTTAATGGCATTATTAATGGAAGACTACTGATACCAACTGTTAAGCACTCACAGTACTTATTTGTCCACATCGTTGCAGTGAAAACACTCTGACTATCTTGCAAGCCTTCTGACACCTGTGCTAGATGGCAGCTACCATGGAAGAATTTTACGTAAACACTTGCATTTGCACTCCAGTGTCTGAGGTATTTCAGCACTTCATTGTGTGTTCGCAGCATGTGCGCCACCATGAGCTAAAGCCAGTTTCTGGGGAAAAGTTGGATGGGATGGGCAGCCAGCTGATGACTGATGGAATAAGAGACAATGGTCAGAAAAAGAAGGTTTCTTAACTCTGGATGATCTCCAGACGTATGTTCCAACCTCAACCATTCTGTGATTCTGTGAACTGTATGGGGATGGTGATGGATGTGCAGGGAAGGCAGCATGGCCCTTGGAGCCGTGTGGGAAGAGGTGCTCTGGAAGGTAAGTAGGGAGTGAGTTTTGTCAGCAGATATCCAAGAGGTCCTTTTGGTCCAAGAGGTCCTTTTGGTGTTTGCAGACCTGAACTCCATAGCTGTGAGGCACAAAATCATGTGTCCTGTGTTAATTAAGTGTGTGGCAAAGCCAGGAATATGTAGCACTGAGTTTGTTAGTCTTAAAGAGACTTGTGATTAGATTTACCAAAATACCAGGCTTTTCTCCTTGTTTTTTGATTTGTTTCTTTTGCTTCTACTTTAAAGAGACAATTGTTATCTGATGAGCAGAAGCAAGGAGAAGGTAATTATACAGGGCTATAAGACACTATGGATGTCACAAAAAGAAAGCTGTGAAAGCAAAAATCTATTTCTGCTTTAGTAGTAGAAAAATTTAATTGTTAGTGGAAAGACTAGACTGACAAGACTGTGATTTCCTCTTTTCACTCAAGTCAAGGAAAGCAGAAAAACTATGGGATTTTTGTAGGATAACCCCTACAACCACAAGGAATGTTAAAGTATTATTGTACAAAAATAAATGCTTGGGGTAAGGGATCAGAAAACAGTTCGGGAAGCTTAAGATAGAGGTGTAGGAAACCCAAAAAGAACTGGGTTCAAAGAATGAACTAGAAAGAGGAGCAGGAATTCTAAAAGTAAGTAAAGCTTAATATGTTATAAGTTAATATTTTATTCCTAGTTGTCCTGTGTTAAATTCCTGAGTGTCTCCTTTTCATTTTGATGTTAGATATGTGCCTGTAATTCCCCTGCTCTGCTGGCTTCTGCCCTATGTTCCTGCTGGGAACAAATTAAACTAAATATATGGAACATAACACCCGCTGTGCTGAATTCAAAGAGATAACATTTTGTAAAAGTGTCTCAAAAGCTGACTGCTATTTTTCTGTTATGCCATGCAAATATGCCCCAGAAGTTTCTTGGCACAAAGATGCATTATAGAATAACATAATGGACCACAGAGATGGTACTGCGATTATCTGGTCTGATTTCCTGTACAACACAGACCGTAGGACTTTCTTGCATCCCAACTTGGCTGTTTTTCTAAAAGTTATGCTCCAATTCAAAATAAAATAAGAATGACTGTAATAGTAAATTTGCTTCAATTCTTGGTAAAGTATTCCGCTGATAGGTTACTCCCATGGGAGTGGATGGAGAAGGCGCCTTGTTCTGTTGCGTGCCGAGCTTCTACTTTTGGCATGTGGATATTGTTCCATATTTGCTGGTTATCTTGAAAAGTTATCTGTTATTTTCTGTTCTACACTTTGAGTGATTAAGTTGCTTCTGCTTATTTGCTTTCATCCCTTAATAGTTCCAGTTTTCTCATGAAGGCACATGCTAGGCATGGCTCCAGTCCTTTAATCAGGATCAGTTCCAAGCTTCTTCATGGTGTAGGCTAAAAATCAAGAGGCAGGATGGCTAAGCTGGCTTTTCTTCGAGTCGCAATGTGACACGCTGCCTGGCTTGGAGCGGCACAAGGCAATTGGGAAACTTTGCTCTCTGCTTCGGTTGGGACTTCTACACTGAAATAAATACAGCCAGTGATTTCTGCTGCTTCCGCCAGCCTAGTGTCCTAGGCAGCAGTCTCCCTTGCGTAAGTGCAAGTTGTGTTGAATGATAAAATAATGTCTTTCACCATTTTCACAGCTTTTCTATGAGCACTCTCCTGGGTGTTTGGGTAGTATCAATGAGGGTCAACAGTAAAGAATTACATGAGATAAATAATAAATAAAATGGCAGATTAAATTTGGTGTAAAGAGAAGTTCAGTGGTGCATATAGGGAGAAGAAATCAAAATTTTACACAAAATTATGAACTTTGCTGCTGCTCAAGCATGATGTTCTGGGGCTTGATAGATCATTCCATGAAAATGTCAATTCAGCACTCAGTAGCAGTCAAAAAATAAAGTTATTATGAAAAAAACTGAGTTCACTGTTGCACTATATAATCCTCCGCTTGCTCAAGCTCTGATTATTGTGTGCAGTTCTGGTTCCCCATTGCTGAAACCATCTAGTAGCCATGGAAAAGGATGGTCAAAGTTACGAAATAGTTACCATGAAGACAAGTCACTAAGGACTGGAAGAGACACACGTGAGGGGTGATTATAGTGATCTATGAAACCTGGACTATCATAAAGAGAGTTAGAAGAGGTTGAGCTAGTCTTCATTTCTTCGACATCAAGAACTGTGGAGCATCAAATGAAGACTGAAAGTACAACAAGGTGATTCTTAACAGAAAATTAGTCAAGCTTTGGAATTCCTTGCTGTAGGATTGCAGACAGCAGGGAGTAGTATGGTAAAGAGCTCAAGCAGTAACTTCATGGAAAGGAACTCTCCTGAGGATTATTAAATACATAGAAACCACATCTAGATCTCGGCCTCACTGAACAGGAAGTGATTGGATGTTGAAAGATACACATGAAGGGGAAATACAGTTTGTGCTTGTAGTCTTCCTTAGATGTCCCATTTGGTCACAGCTGAAGACTAGGATGGAAGGACATTTGCTGTGATCCAGCATTGTCCATTGCTTTAGAACTCCAGAATGTATTTGGAATTCCTGTAGTGGTGGCATTTATGTGAAAAATAGACATCAAGTTCTCTACTACTGCTATTGTTGTGCTTTTTGATTTGACTACCAAGAGTCACATTAGCATTTGTAACCTCAGTGTGGCATTGGAAACTCATGCTCAGCTGTCTACATAATCTGTTTTCGAAGTCTGAATTTTTTCTCCCTAGAATAGAATTCTGTCCATTCCCCCCGCCCCCCACCTTATTGAATTTTCATTTGCTTATACTGAAGTGTACGCTGTTTGCTTGCATGCCATATACAAATAATATAAATTGCTGTCAGTGAAATAATATCTGTTTGTTTTATTGCTTTCTTAGGTTTTGTATCATGTGTAAACTTGATTAGTTGTCCAAACAGAAAGGAACTCTGAAAAGAAGCAAAAGAGCAAAAGTGTTGAAAAACATATTGTCTGTTTAAATGTAGCCATTCTTTCTGCATAAAAAATTAAGAATTGGTTTTAACTAGTGGTTTTAAGTAAAATGTGGTTTCAGGAAACAGTAATTTACTATGTATACTAAATTGTAGGAGCTGATTTTTTTTCCATCAAAGGTAAGTGTAGTGTGAAATTTTGTCTATTTCTATTGAAAGAGTGTATGACACTTCTCTAGTACATCTGCAATGGAAGTATCTATACAAACTCAACTTCATCTCCATATGAACTGTAGCAAAGTGAAGCACTTCATTAAACAAACATGTATTTTTCCTTAAGAATTCTTGTCTCATTCAAGCTATACATGACTTCAGTTTCCATTACTGGTTGTGGAGTTATTTTTTGAACACTTTAAATACAGGCATTGGTATTTGCCTGTATTATCTAAGAAAATATGGAGGAAAATTAATCCAAACCATAATAGGCAAACATTTGATTAAAGGTCTCAGGACTTTGCCTTATACTCTCTATAGACAATTTGGAGTAGTTCTGCTGTGCTCAAGCGAGTTTAAGTTGATAACAAAGTTAATATGCTTGAGCTGAGCAGGTTTGTTTTTTTTTTTTTTACATGTTAAGATCTCATGAGGCTCCTCATAAAAAAAACCAGAGATTGCTGAAAGTTCTAGACAGTATTTTGTTTTTCAAGAGAATTACTTTTATCCTGTAGTTATCACCAAGCTTTCACGGAATGCCTGAAGTGTATGTCAACAGTGGTATTTTACTTTGGATGAAGAGTGTGTTTTAGAAGAGAATCTCCCTATCATCTCCAGTTGCTGTTCTTTGGTTTGAATGTTTGCTTATGTAATGTATTTTAGAACATCAGAAGAAACTAGTTGATAAACAGTGAAGCAAAGAATGCTTTTGTCATTGCAGAGTAAGTAAGAATATCTTGTTGAGTGTTTAGTCTCATGTTGCAGTCTCACGAAAACGAACACCTGTAGAGTCCTTTTGGTCATCTCTATTACGGAAGTGATTTGACTGTAAGGACACATTCAGGAGTTCTTATAGCAGCTTCAAAGAGAGAAGCAAAAATTTTTCTGATAATAAATTTGAGTTTGATCCTGAGCACTGTTGGTTCCCAATTACTTAAGGCTAGATGCTGGACACTCTGGGTAAATTTAAATTAACATACCTCTATTTTTGATGCCTGAGGTTGCTGAGAACACTTCTTTCTTGGCAGAATAATTAGAATGTCACAGGAGCGCTCTTAGTTGATGCACAGTATTGCTCAAAAATAGATATTTCTTTCTTACCTATATTAATTTACTAAGATGTGTCAAAGCTGCATCGTCATTTTTGGAACCAATACTATACTAGGGTTCTGAGATTTAGCTAGTACTTGCATGCAGCTTTAAGTATCACACAGAAATAGTTTTGCATTCAAATTCTCAGATTATTCTCACTGAATCATCTAATTGTAATGATTTTATGGTAGCATTATTATGTAGTATTGATTAATTTGTATTGTCTAATAATACAATCTCCTGCCATTAAGTTTTTTGTTATGTATTGGGTGGTGCTGATTAAGTTCAGCTGTTGATGATGTTGGTTGTTAACAATAACATGAGTAGCGAATGGTGCTAGCATTCGGCATTATTGTTTATGAATCAGCATTCTATTACATTGAGTCTTATGAAAAAGCTAATTTAGAAGTGTGAGTGATGCACAGGAAGTTTAAAATCATCGAGATAAAAGATGTAATGCAGACAATAGACAGCTGTGATCAGCAGGAGAAACAGTGGCCCTGAATCCATACTGATATCCTAGCTTTGTGAAGTTTTCTTGGACATATATCATGGTAAAGAAAGGTTTTCTCAAAAAATTTGGAGGAAAATAATTAAGTTGATTTCTGGAGGCTTAGAGGGAGCTCTGTCTAAACGTGGAAGAGACTTCATAGCAGAAGAATATGAAGGGATTGGAACAGAATGGTGTGTGAGCACAAGGAGAGCGCAAGATGGAGTACAGAACTGAGTCACTGATAAACCTGGATGGATTAGATAAATATGACTATCTGTAGCATAGACAATAAAAGATAACTCCAGGATAGTGCTAGTTTCTTGTCTTGAGGCAAATTGTAACATTAGACGTGCTGGCATGCAGTAGTAAGCTGTATGTTGTCGTAGTTCAGCCCCAATCGGGACCAGACTACGCAGTCTCTCTCTCTCACTCCCCCTACCCTCCAAGAGAATAGGGAGAGATAATATAAGGAAAAACGGCTCGAGGTTTGAGATAAGGACAGGGAGAAAATCCTTAAAGTTACCATCACGGGCAAAACAGACTCGACTTGGGGAAAACTATTCATTTATTACTACAAACAGCAGGATAATGAGACAGAGAACAAGATAACCTCCCTCCACCCCTCCCTCTTCCCAAGTTTAACATTATCTCTACTACCTTCCTCCCTCCGAGTGGCACAGCGGGGAAGAGGGAATGCGGGTTGTGGTCAGTTCATCACGTGTTGTTTTACGCCGCTGCTTCATGGTTGGGGGAAGAACTCCTCACATTCCTCCCCTGCTCCAGCGTGGGGTCCCACCCATACGCCACAGTCCTTAATGAAACTGCTCCAGCGTGGGTCATCTCTTCCACGGGTGCAGTCTCCAGAATGGCTGTCCCAGCGGGCCCTCCACAGGCCACAGCCTCCTTCAGGCATCCACCTCCCCCGGTACAGGGTCCTTCACGGGCTGCAGGTGGATCTCTGCCCCTCTGTGGACCTCCATGGGCTGCAGGGGGACAACCTGCTCCACCATGGTCGTCACCGCAGGCCGCAGGGGAATCTTGGCCAGGAGCTGCATTACTCCTCCCCCTCCTTCTGAACTGACCTTGGCGTCTGCAGCTGTTCCTCACAACAGGCTGGCAGATGTCTCTCAGGGTCTTTTTTACATCTTATTCACTTCTCATCTCCTCTCCACTTCTTGCAGCCAGGCCGGACTGAGTCGGGCCCAGTTGGCCACCTGGCGAGAGGCCAGAGGGTGAGGCCTGCAAGGCCCATGAGGCCTGCACCTCCCCCTCTGCGCCTCTGTCCCTGCTCAGCTTCTTCACATCTTCTGTTCTCTCTTTTTTTTTCTGTTTTCCCCTTCTTAAATACGTTATCGCAGAGGCGTTATCACGGAACATTCTGCTGCCAGTTGGCTTGGCCTTGGCCAGCAGTGGGTCCGCCCTAGGCCCGGCCGAGTCCACTGAACAAAGGGGAGCGACTTCTAGCAGTTTCCTACAGAAGCTACCACCTTAGGCCCCCCCTTCCTGGCCTTCTGGGATCCCTATTAAACCCTTCAAATGTTTGGTAAACTTTTCACCAAGCGGTTTTCTCTTCCGTGAGCAGAGATGCTGAAGTCATCAAAGTAATCTTTTTTATTAAGCAAGTGCTGCAAATACACTATTTCCGCTCACAAAAGATTCTGCTGAATCAGAAGCAAATGAAGATGTCCTCTGTTGTGGGGAATTAGAAACAAATATTTGAGAAAGCAAAAACAAAAGGCAAAAGAAATAAATTACCATTTTGAAAAACAGTGAAGGATATCTTTGAGCAGTGACATTCAGAGATGTCAGGTGATTGTTGCCAATATTTAATGCACATCTTCAGTTGATTAAAAGAGAACTTAAATTGTGAGGGTAATGGTCTGTTCTTTACTGAAGTGAAACCCAATGGTGAGACTCAGCGGGATAATTTATCTGTTCTCCTATCT
Organism: Chlamydotis macqueenii; assembly: GCF_036417535.1. Lineage (NCBI taxonomy): Eukaryota > Metazoa > Chordata > Aves > Otidiformes > Otididae > Chlamydotis > Chlamydotis macqueenii. The sequence continues at coordinate 39,311,308 of NC_141593.1, read as the reverse complement.
GATGTGGTTTTGGGCTTTTCTCCACACTCTTGGGTCAGAGACAGGAAATTTTGTGCCAAAAGCAACAGTCAACACATCTCTTCACTTGCTGTTTTCAAAGTGTTACAACAGAAAAAAAAAAACGACACTCTTCTGAATTTTGTAAGATGGCTGCTTGGCAACAAGGTGCCTGATACTTTGTGCTCTTAACAGTCATCTGCCTTAGGAGCAAGCTGATGTTACAAGGAGTAGAAACGGCAATTCATGAGCTAGCCACAGGCAAAACACTGGTTAGCCTCTCGCTTGTTTAATGTGACTTACCTGATCTGTTTCATTAATTTTCACTTGTCTTTAGTTAGTTTGAGTTATGTCACTGTGGTCTGCTAAGGAAGGCAGTTTTCTTTTTGTGGCGCAGCTTGTTGAAGAAAGGAGGAGAATGAGAAAGCTAAGAAGCAGAGTACCTTTGTTCACATTGCAGTAAGATAGTAAATCGGATGGTTGGTGAGATGTCTTGAGGATATAGCTACTCTGGACTACCATGCTAGTAATTACCCTGGCTTCTGCTGGCAAACAAACTTGGTGTTCCTAGGGCAGCCAGGCACAAAACTTTGAGTCCGCTTTGTAGTAATGTTTTCCATGTGGGGTGCTGAACTCCAGGGTAGCCTGTCAGAAATGTGGGTGTGAACGCTGACTAAAGTGTATCAGAGCTAATACTTTCAGATAGTTTCCATCCTCACTCCAGGGAAGACAAAGTCTAATTTACATGAAAATAATGACAGGATATTAATGCAGTACGCTAGTTAAAGTGTCAGAGATAATTGGCTGGTTCTAATGTGGCTTGTTAGCACTGACGTGAACGTTAGAAGTCTCTTCCTAAGCTGGAGAAATTCAGATGCCCAGAATTTAGTTCAGAGAAGAGAGCTGAAAGTTGAACAACAGCAGCTTCTCTTAATTCAGGAATGATAGGCCTATTATTTCCTGTGCAATTGTACACAGGTAGTGAATTTGATATTCTTAAAGGCCAATAAATACTCTGCTGGGGAAAAAGCTTTGGTATTTTGCGACTTCTGTAGTTGCTCTTGCAACTCTTCTTTAATGATGTAAGGAAAAAGGACTTCTGATGACATGGTAAGTTTATAGATTTGTAAATTACACTTGTAATTTGGTACATCTGGTTTTAGTCTTTCCTAATGCAGAAAAGCTTATGACCCTACATCTATGAGGCTTTTGACTCTACAGTTGCATACATTTGGAACCCACACCAGGGAGTGCAGCTTTGTGGTGTTTCTAGTGTTTGGAACATAATTTATTAAAAATAAGGAAAATTATAAAACTTGCTCATTTGTTACATCCATTGCTCCTTATGTAGATATCTACTAGTAGGAAACAAGCTGATTCATTACTTCTGCATGGAATGATATTTTACAGGCTATCTCTCAGTTTGATACCAGAAACATTTGCATGAGTTAAGCTGTATACAATAGTAAGTCTATGGTGAAGATTCTGCTGTATTCAAGGGAGGGGCTTTCCAGAGAAACAGATGACATGCAAAGAAAAGATCTTGGTTATGTTTTATATAATTTTTAATGTGACTACCAATAAAACATCTAGAATTGATTGCATATGTGTGGAACAAGAAAGTAAATTCTAAAATAATTAGAATAAACAGACCAAGCTACATTTTGATAGTCTTGGTGTGCCTTTTGTGTCTGTGTAATTATATTCTACTATCTGTAGACCATTAATTACTTTTTTTTTCTTTTGCAACTTTCCATTATCAAGTGTTCCTGTGATGAACTGAGGAAGGAAATTACAGGTTTACAATTACTTAAAATAAGAACATAATGCTAGAAATGTTCCACTGAAAGAGATTTCTTAACAGGCTTTCTGCCCAAGGTTGGCATTGTTGAGACTGGAGTATTTTATAGATATTGGAAAACCTGGTTTGAGATACTGTATGAAAATTTAATTTTAAAATTGCTGGCTGTTTTGTACTTCTCAATTTTGTTGTTTGAAGCAGTTCATCTAACAACTGTATTATTCCTTTCATTCAGTATTGGCTGTACCACTCTACCTGCAACCCTCCGCACAAAAACCCCAACAACAAAAACACACACAAGGAAGATTAAATCTATACAAACACAGATGTCAGGGTTGGAAATCCTGTCAAGCTTCAGTGGCATTGCTCCTTGTTTGCCTGTTACTGGGTTTCTTTTGAAAAAGTTAGAATATTAGAATAGAATCAAGTTATGGAGATGTTGTCTCCGATGCCTTCACAGAGGCTGTTTTGAATTCCTTGGACTGCTATTTGGACAGTATCCATTAGCAGAATTTGCTCCTCCTTCCATGCCTGTCAAACTCACAATGATGTTAGATGAAGGAATAGAAGAAACACTTTACTCCCAGTATTAATAGTAGGATGTGAGTAGTTGTTGAAAGGAACAAAAACATCCATATTGATAGTCCTGCTCCCTGTCTATGGATATATTAATTGCCTTCAGTGAGATTACTTACAGTGGAATTCTATATTCAAAGTATGAATAACTTAAGAGATTTTAGTGATATTTTATGGTTTTCTTAAAGTTTTACCATTTGGAAGTCAAATTATTGTGAGATATTTTCTTTTGTTGTGCAGCTGCCATACTGTGTAGAAAACTTGAGACTATATCTCAAACTCAGATAAAAAAAAAAAAACAAATTTTAAAACTGGTATTTAAAATGCAACTGCAGCTTTAGATACAGCTTCTGATTTGTGAATGTTTGGGCTTGGTCACAGTGGAAGCAGTGTATTTCCCTTTGCAAAGCGTCTGTGTACTTTGAACCTGGAGTACTGCATCTAGTGTTAGGTTCCCCAGTACAAGCTAGAGGTTGAGAAACTGGAAAAAGTCTAGTGAAGGGCAACCAAGATGGTCAGGGATCTGGAACAGGTGACATACGAGGGGAGACTGAGGGAGCAAAGTTAATTGGAAACTAAAGGAGGACCTACTTGCAAGTCTTCAGCTCCCAAAAATGATACAAATGATTGTAGAGAAGATAGAGGCAGGCTCTTCAGAGAGGTATACAGTGAAAGGACAAGAGGCAAAAGTTACAAGCTGTAGTGAGGGAGGTACATACTCATTGGAAATATGGGACAAATCTTCACAGCAGGAGGAGGTATGTACGGGAATGATCTGCCCAGAGAAACTGCAGAATCTCCCATCCTAGAAGAAAACCTCAAAAGTTGCCTGGAGAAGGCACTGAGGAACTTCATTTCATTTTAAGTTATTCCTGTTTTGAGCAAAGGTCAGAGCTGGTGATGTCCAGCAATCCCTTCCAACCTGCCTTATTCTGTAACTGTACGCACTGGCTTCTCTTTCTTGATGCACTGGGACACATGGTGATAGTGTTTGGCTCCCTCAGGTGTAGGCATTTTGTCTTCAGCTTCCACAAAATATATCAGAGGTGTTGTTGTTTGCTTTCCTAATCTTTGTAATGAATGTTAGCCACATAAAAACGTAATAAAGAATAATGAAAAGTAAAATGAGGAAGTAACGTTATGACCTCTTGTTAAATAGCATGGACATAATGTTTCTGTGCAATCTCTTTGATTAGAGGACTTTTTTTTAAACTTGCCTGGTTCACTCTTTTCTTCCTAATTTACTTGTGTGTTACTCACTTCATGATGTTGACCAAATATATAGGCTTTTAGATTATAGCTGTGTTTCATGCATAGCTTGGAGTTGGATTTCTTTGGACTTCACTCTTCAGTTACAAACTTGGAAGAAGAAAATGTAAATCCACACTGAGACAATTTCTAAGCTGAGAAATCTAAGCAGGATATATTATTGGTTTTGCTACTTTTTCCTACTTGAAAAGTTCCTTATTCAGAGGAGAAGAAGATAATAAAAAAAAATTTTTAGAGTGACAAAGCGTCTTTGTCTTTGAAGTACAAACTTTTTTTATAAGCTTAGTTTTGCAGCATAATCTTGCAAGTTAGAATTCTTAACTGAGAAAAATCCTACAATAATTTGCAGTAATGTGACACCACTATTCTATTGTACTTGTCAATAGGAATACAAACAAGTGCTGGGTGATTTGGAATCGTAGAATCATGGAATAGTTAGGGTTGGAAGGGACGTTTAAAGGTCATCTAGTCCAACCCCCCTGCAAGAAGCAGGGACATCTCCAACCAGATCAGGTTGCTCAGAGCCCCATCCAGCCTGGCCTTGAATGCTTCCAGGGATGGGGCATCTACCACCTCTTTGGGCAACCTGTTCCAGTGTTCTACCACCCTCATTGTAAAAATGTTTTTCCTTATATCAAGTCTGAATCTCCCTCGTTCTATTTTAAAACCATTACTTTGCATCCTTTCACAATAGGTCCTGCTAAAGAGTTTCTCCCCATCTTTCCTGTAGGCCCCCTTTAGATACTGGAAGGCCGCTGTAAGGTCTCCCTGCAGTCTTCTCTTCTCTAGGCTGAACAGCCCCAACTCTCTCAGCCTGTCCTCATAGGAGAGGTGCACCAGCCCTCTGATCATCTTCCTGGCCCTCCTCTGGACCTTCTCCTTCCTTCTCCTCCTCCCTGTGCTGGGAACTGCCGAGCTGGATGCAGTACTCCAGGTGAGGTCTCACAGGAGCAGAGGTAGAGGGGAAGAATCACCTACCTTGACCTGCTGGCCACACTTATTTTGATGCAGCCCAGGATGCGGTTGGTTTTCTGGGCTGCAAGCACACATTGCCAGCTCATGTTGAGCTTGTCGTCCACCAACACTCCCAAGTCCTTCTCCTCAGGGCTGCTCTCAATCCATTCTCCCCCCAGCCTGTATTTGTGCTTAGGATTGCCTTGGCCCATCGCAGGACTTTGCACTTGGCCTGGTTGAACTTCATGAGGTTAGCATGGGCCCACCTCTCCAGCCTGGCAAGGTCCCTCGGGATGCCATCCCTACCCTCCAGCATGTCAACTGCACCACACAGCTTGGTGTCATTGACAAACTTGCTGAGGGTTCACTCAGTCCCACTGCCTGTGTCACCGACAAAGATGTTAAACAGGGCTGATCCCAATACCAACCCCTGAGGAGTGCCACTTGTTACCCACATCCACTTGGACATCCAATCATTGACCACTACTCTCTGAGTGCAGAATCCAGACAATTCCTTATCCAGTGAGTGGTCCATCCGTCAAATCTGTGTCTCTCCAGTTTAGAGACAAGGATGTAATGTGGAACAGTGTCAAATACCTCGCACAAGTCCAGGTAGATGGCATCAGTTGGTCACCCCTTGTCCACCAATGCCATAACGCCATCATAGAAGGCCACCAAATTGGTCAGGAACGATTTGCCCTTAGTGAAGCCATGTTGGCTGTCACCAATCACCTCCTTGTATTTTATGTACCTTAGCATGGTTTCCAGGAGGATCTGCTCCGTGACCTTGCCAGGCACAGAGATGAGACTGACCAGGCTGTAGTACCCTGGCTCTTTCTTGTTTCCCTTTTTAAAAATGGGGGTTCTGTTTCCCCTTCTCAAGTTGGTGGGAACCTCACCAGACTGCCACGACTCCTCAAATATGATGGACAGCAGCTTGGCAACTTCTGCCAATTCTCTCAGGACCCATGGATGCATCTCATCGGGTCCCATAGACTTGTGCACCTTCAGGTTCCTTAGATTTAAGATTTGCAAAAGAATTACACTTTAAAACTAGTTTATTTTGGAATTAGAAGCATCTAAATTTTGTTTACACTTACTGATTTACAAGGATTTCTCCTGAAAGGTTTCTGGCTTTCTTCCTTCTGAGTAAACTTCTAGGTGGTCTGGGAAAGCAGATCAAACCCTACAATGTGGTTTTCACTGGAGAAGTCATGCTTGTGTAATGAAATTCTACTTTGAACAGTCATGGGTAAGTGATTGAACATTAGAAAATAAAAGTCCTTGCTTATATGAATGTTTCAAAACATTTGGTTTAGACACACACACAAAAAAAATCCAGAGAACACTGAGGATAAGCTAATAGTTTCCATTATAACTTTGTGGCTTCGAAGGAAATAATTTGAACTGAATAATTTTATTTTCCACAGAAACTAGGTGGTCATTCAAGCAGAGCAAGCTGAATTCCACTGAAGGTCATAAATCCTGTTCTGCCAAATAAAACCAATGAAGTCCAGCCACTTCTAATAGTGAACCTTAGGGCCCACTAGTGAGCTTTTAAAGAATGCCTCTAAGAAATAGCATGTGATTATGAAACAGAGGCCAGAATCAAGACATTAGTAGTTGCACTAATGAATGATCCTCTTGATTTTTTGCTTGTTTATCTTGTTTGATCTGTTAGTTTATTATTCCAGTCACTCAACACTGTGAGATTCTGTGTTTACTCAGTGTCGGCTTTAGTTTTGCCTGTCCTAGTTAATTTTGAGTGGCCTTCAGGCTCCGTAACATCAGTAAAGGTGTAATCTTTTGTAGATTATTGTGAAATGGAGTAACAGATACCTGATCAAATCTGCTGCTGAACCCTCTCCTCTGTGAGGATGGATTGTCTAACTCCTGTGTTATTGCTTGTATTTTAGCTGCTTCTTAATGCGCAAGATTACTCTCCTGTCCTTTGTCTGTGATAAGTTACTGTCTCTGACAGCATTTATTTAAGGGCTTTGCTGAAAGCATATCCAAATGTGTTAATACTAGCTGTAACATGCTTCCTAATGTACTTGATGACTTTCTTAAAGAGGTCTGGTAGGTTTGTGTGCTAGGACTCCTTTTATGAAAGCCACTTTCTCCGTGCTCTGGAGGACCTCAGCATACAATGGGGAAAAAATACCTGCTGAATGCTGTGATGGAGGGAGGTGCCAGTGAAGAAAAGCCATCAATGGATGAATTATTCCAATTCTATTATATGCCTTTTGTGCATGAAGGAGTGTATCGTTTTCCTTAATATAAAGAATTGTCGTTTGGGCTGAAATCATTAATGCATACTTAGGCACTGCTGTATCAAGCACTTCCGCACTCGTCTGTTTTGATGTTTATCTGCCTTTGTTACAGGGACAACTTAAGCACATCATAATGAGCTAGGTATCCTAAACAATCGAGCCTCTCTTGGTGGTGGTGTGGCACTTTGCATAGAGCAGTATAAAACAACGGCGTTCAGAAGTGCTTAGTACACATCAGAGCAGAGATTAAACTTCAGGTCTGCATTCTTCAAGTGACTGCTCTAACCTCCAGATTGGGAGGTGAAAGGAATGTCTCTTTTTTCCTCTTTTGCTTCTGTTCAAATAACTTTGAAAAACTATTTCTGTGCTTTTTAGACTGTTGCCTGGAAAAGGCAGATGTAGATTCTGAGGCTCCACTAAATATTTGCTGTTGGAGGGTGGCACTTGTAAGTGCTGTTCCACTAGAAGTACTGTGATTTCAGTGAAAGATAAGAAAAGTGTCCCTCTCTCAACTATCCTACCAGCTGACTATCGGTGTTGCTGCTCTGTTGGAGAGGAAGGAGGTGGTTTCACATCATGGAACGGGAAGATTCAGTCAGAGATTATTGTTGGATGACACAATGCGAGGTCTTATCTGAGGCAGGTTGTGTACTGCCTTGTTTATTAGAGGGTTGTGGATTTGTATACTTTACCACTACCACAGCTCTCAGTTGGAAAGTATTATGATGGCATGTTCTCGTCCTTAAAGCAATATTGAGTTACCAGTAAGTAATAAATGAGGAGCTATTTGTGCAGCAGAATTCTTTTAAAGTTTGTAATGCATTTTCACTTTTAACAGGTTATTATACCTAACGCAGTAGAGACAACAGGATGGGAAAAGGATCTGGACTGTAGGCATAAAATCTTTTAAGTATAGAGTATTCTTAGATTAAAAAATAAAATCATATACACTGAAAATATTGATTGACATGGTGAAAACATTATATTCTTCTGTTGTTCTCATAGATATAAAAAAATTTCTTGGCTTAAAATCCCATGACGCTTATTCTTCTGACATATGTAATGAGTTATTTAGAAAGAAAAAGATGCTTTTAATGTTCTGTATCTGCAAATGTAGGTTTTAAAGCATTAACTTGTAAATAATGACCTCTATCTCTATTACAAGCAGTATTTAATTCATGTTAATGTGTAAAACTAAAGATTCATACAATCATTATGGTTGGAAAAGACCTTTAAGACCATCAAGTAGAACTGTCAACCCAGCACCATCATGCCTACTAAACCATGTCCTGCAGTGCCACGTCTACACCTTTTTTGAACACCTCCAGGGATGGTGACTCCACCACCTCCCTGGGCAGCCTGTTACAATGCTTGACCACTCTTTCAGTAAAGAAATTTTTCCTAATATGCAATCTAAACCTCCCCTGACACAACTTAAGGCCATTTCCTTTCCTCCTACTGCTAGTTACCTGAGAGAAGAAACCAACACCCACCTCACTACAACCTCCTTTCAGGTAGTTGTAGAGAGAGCGATGAGGTCTGTCCTCAGGCTCCTCTTCTCCAGACTAAACAACCCCAGCTCCCTCAGCTACTCCTCAGAGGACCTGTTCTTCAGACCCTTCACCAGCTTTGTTGCCTTTCTGTGGACATGCTCCAGCAACTGAAGGTCCTTCTTGTACTGAGGGCCCAAAACTGAACACGATATTCGAGGTGCGGCCTCACCAGTGCCAAGTACAGGGACACAATCACTTCCCTACTCCTGCTGGCCACACTGTTTCTGATACAAGCCAGGATGCTGTTGGCCTTCTTGGCCGCCTGGGCACAATGCTGGCTCATGTTCAGCTGGCTATCAACCAGTACCCCCATGTCCTTTTCTGCCAGGCAGCTTTCCAGCCACTCTTCCCCAAGCCTGTAGCGTTGCCTGGGGTTGTTGTGACCAAAGTACAGGACCCAGCACTTGGCCTTGTTGAACCTCACACAGTTGACCTCGGCCCATCAATCCAGCCTGTCCAGATCCCTCTGCAGACCCTTCCTAACTTTGAGAAAACTTACACTCCTGCCCAACGTGGTGTCATTTGTGAACTTGCTGAGGGTGTACTCAATCCCCTCATCTAGATCATTGATGAAGATACTGAACAAGACGGGCCCCAGGACTGAGCCCTGGGGAACACCGCTTGTGACTGGCTGCCAACTGGATTTAACTCCGTTCACCACAACTCTCTGGGCTTGGCCATCCAGCCGGTTTTTTACCCAGTGAAGAGTACACCTATCTAAGCCATGAGCAGCCAGCATGCTGTGGGAGACAGTGTCAAAGGCTTTACTAAAGTCCAGGCAGATAACATCCACAGCCTTTCCCTCATCCACTAGGCAGTGGATCACCTGGTCACAGAAGGACATCAGGTTGGTCAAGCAGGACTTGCCTTTCATGAACCCATGCTGGCTAGGCCTGATCCCCTGCTTGTCCTGCACATGCCAGCTGACCACACTCAAGATAAACTGCTCCTAATCTTCCATGGTACTGAGGTCAGGCTAACAGGCCTGTAGTTCCCCAAATCCTCCTTCTGGCCCTTCTTGTATATGTGCGTCACATTGGCAAGCCTCTCTGCATGACCTAATAAGATCCCTGTACCCTTCTTGAGTTGCCGGCCTCTTCTTTGAAGAGTGGTAGACTCTCCTTTTTTTCCTGAGTTACAGCAAAAGCTTCCTGTTCAGACAGGCCAGTTGTCTTCCCTGTTGGTCTGTCTTATGGCACATGGGGGCAACCTGCTCCTGCGCCTTTAAGACTTCCTTCTTGAGGAATGTCCATCCTTCTTGGACCCCTTTGCCCTTCAGGACTGTCTCCCAAGGGACTCTCTCAACCAGTGTCCTGAATAGGCCAAAGTCTGCCCTCTGGAAGTCCATGGAAGTGGTTTTGCTGACCCCCCTCCTTACTTCTCGAAGAATTGAGAAGCCTAAGATTTCATGGTCAGTAAGCTCAAGATGGCCTCTGACCACCACATGTCCCACCAGTCCTTCTCTGTTTGTAAACAGCAGGTAAAGCAAGGCACCTCCCCTGGCAGGCTCACTTACCAGCTGTATCAGGAAGTTATCTTCCACACACTCTGGGAACCTCCTGGACTGTTTCCTCACTACTGTGTTGTATTTCCAGCAGACATCTGGTCAGTTGAAGTCCCTCACAAGAACAAGGACTAGCAATTGTGAGACTTCTGCCAGCCGCTGGTAGAAGGCTTCATCTACCTTTTCATCCTGGTCGGGTGGTCTGTAACAGACTCCTAGCAGGATATTTGCCTTATTGGCCTTCCTCCTCTTCCTTACCTGTAAGCACTCGACCTTATCGTCATAATCGTTGAGCTGAGAGATGAAGCTTACTATGTGAACTCAGAGTGGGGCGGGGATAGAAATTCTGAAAACTCATCAGGTTCTTTGTGAAATGTTTTCTGAACAGTTTGCTGGGAAGGTTTGCAACACCAGAATACAGACCTTCTGTTCCTCCCACAGAGCTAAGTCGTAACAAAATTAGAGCCCATAGCTAGGATTCGCAAGACCTGTGACAAGGCTGATGTGGGTGAGAAATAAACATTCACTCTCCGTCTCCTGTCCCAATGTATATAGAGCATTTGGAATAAATTACCAACTGCAGTACATCAGAATATGGAATCTAAAATATCAGTTCTTTGGTTCTTCCATCCATTTTTTATCTCTTTTAAAGTAACAATCATTAGCAAACTGGGCAAGCGTTTAAGATGCATCTTCTGTCTTATCATATTATTCTTAACAGCCCAAATACAACCAGTACATCAATTTTGATGCTCAATTGACAGTGTTTCATAATGATCTGGTATTTCCCTCAAGAGATATAAAACCATCAAGGTATTAGTGCAGAAAGTGGGTTTCTGTTTGCTGGAGTCTATGCACTTGGATTATTTTTTATTAAAAAAAAAAGATATTGTGATAGCAGTTTAAATGTGAGAGCAAGACTCCATTATCCAGTGCCACTGCTGAGAAGGACAGCTGAGAGAGGAATCAATTGTGCAGTCGGGAGTTGTGCCGTAGTTGAAAATCTCTTCAGTTAGAGGGTCTCACTACTTAACAAGGAAATAACAGTGAATCTCTTTTCTTTCCTTTTGCCTTTCGGAAGTCAAAACCGAAATACAGAGTGCTCTGCTTCCCCATGGTTGAGCAGATGAGAGGAAGGAAAAGGCTGGGCTTTAAAAAGCTCAGTGGAGAGTAATGACCAGGAAATGGCTTTCATGAAAATGTGGAATTAATTTCTTAAATAAAGTTCATTAAGTCTATTTATCAGTTAAACCGATGATTTAGTAAATTAAACAGAAGCTGAGAATGCAAAATCTTCAGAGCTTGAGGAGAGAAACTGTGTTAACAGAAGTCTAACGTAAGACACTCCATATCCCTGTTTGAGAACACGGGAATAGTCTTGAATACAGAAAAATAACAGTAGCATCTGCGTTTTGCAGTTGTCTTCACTTGCTTTTCTGATGGGTACTGGAATGAATAGTGCATCTGGTGCCACACGTGAGCTGAAGGGGTTAAAGAGGAAGCATTTCAGACTGGTATAAATCTGAAGCCATGCTCATCTGGGCTGTGCTGTGAGGTATCTGAAGTGTCGTTAGAATGTAATCTCTCTGGGCAGGGCCATGTTGTATTTGGCAGCATTCACCTGCCATGCAACATGATGTACCCTTACAATGCTACATAAGATAATATCCAAGGAATTCACTCAGCAAGGAAATCAGACAGCGAGCAGCTTGGCTCAGTGGGAAAGCATGCACTTCCAAGGACATTGTCCTTAAAAACAGTCCTTAGTAATGGCTGAACATCAAAAGACTTCGAGTTCATTTTAGTTCAGATAGTAACAGCATCTAAACTAATTATGTCTACAAATATGGGCTGGAAATCTGGTAAAGCAGATTTTTAGATATTGTTAGATATCTTGTACTTTCTGTGTTTAAAATTTTTTAGAAATTTAAGTCCTGCATTACTTCACAGTGATGGTTGATTTATTATTTCAGAAAGGAAGATGGGAGAAGTTTGGAAGAACCAGCCTAGAATGTAGCGCAGTATATCTGAAATTGTAATCCTAAAGACTAAAGTGTTAAAGATAACATAAAGTCTCATAAACTAAGATACATTTAGCGGAATCACCTAGCTTATTTAGACTATTGCCAGTTGAGGCCTAAATTCTTGAAGATGCACTTTTACTTAAATAATTCTTTCATATTTCCCTGTATATAACAAGAGTATTTAATATGTGGTATTTTCACTGAGAAGAGAAAATCTTCATTTTAATGCGTTTCATATGATGTCCTTAGTCAGAATGGAGTTTAAAAAGAAAAAAAAAACAACAAAACCCAAATCCATCAAGACCCTTTGTCTCTGAATATATTGAAAGCTAGTCTCTGAGACAGGGAAACAGAAAACTCAGAGCCATCTTTAATGTTTAGAGTGACTATACCAGTCATCTTCTCAGTATTTTTCTCACTGTTATGCAAATAATCATACTCAGCTCTATTTGATGAAGCTGATGAAGCTCACTCACAAATAACTGTCCACAATTAAAAACCATTTCTGTAAATAATTTGTATCCTGCAAGTACATTAGTAAGGCTGCAAGTGAGTGAATTCTTGACATGTGGTGTGGCCTGTCAAATACTTTAAAAATGTCCAACCTTTTTTTTTTTTTTTTAAAGTAGATAGTGGTAGGTGAGTGTTGTGTGTCATTATTAAGTACTGAATGATTACAGAAATGCATCATTGTGTCCTGAAAGGCATCGGTGGAGCTGTACTATATTTGCCTCTTTCATTCCTGCAGCGTGTTGCAGAAACTAAAGGTGGCCAGAAATATAATTTTCTCCAGATGCTCTTAACATGGAATCCCCAAAGACATTATGTATTTCTTGTTATTTTCAAGTCTGATGTTTATATGTGGCTTAAGAATGAGACAATATGTAATTTCATTCAAAGTATCTGCTGATGACATATTTTCTTTATTCATGTCAGGATCTGCTGTGTCAGAAGTAGGGAAGTCAGAAGTGAAGTTAACCAGGGATGGGAAACTGTGTATAGAGACCAAGTGACATAATCTCATTCTAGAAAAGCAATTTATTTTCAAGAAGGATTTAATTTATTGGCAATTTTGGTACTTCAGATGCACAGAGACCAAGCTGCTGCTTTACCTGGAGGTGTTTGAGAGTAGTCTTGGTTTTCATGTACATTATCTTTTTATGAGACAGTTCTGGGAAAGAAAGACTTTTCTTCTGAGATGCTCCTGGTTCTATCATAAACTCTGAATCATCTGGATCTTTTCCCCAGCTGCCTGGGAGGCAGACTCTCTATAGACTAATTTAAGAAGTTGGAGCTAGAATGCAGGAACACTGAATTGCTCAATTCTCTCAATTTTGGCATGCTGTAAATATCCAAAATTGTTGTTCATGATTATCCACTGCATAACTTCCTTTGCACTATGCCTTCTTATTCTCTGTAATACAAGAATTTTCTGTTTCCAAGAGGTTGAGGTATTTTCTGGTAGAACTGCAGAAATAAATGAGAGGAAATTAATCTTGCAGTATCAAGAGTTTACTCCCTCAGGACTTTGATATCTTAATAGGTGGAAAGGTGCTTGATTTTGGGTGGAGGGGAAGGTGGGTGAGCAGGGAAATCTAGTGAACTTGCACAAAGTGTAGAGATTAGACATCCACTTTTTTTTTTTTCCTTTTCTTTTATGTGTGTGTGTATGTGTGTCTTCAGTTGTTTGTGACCCCAGTAGGTCAACCCCAGAGGCTCAACCTCTTTGTGACCCCAGTAGCTCTTTTTTATATAATAGACACATCTTTAAAAACGTGTTTATGTTACTTTTGTCCTACACCTGCCAGTTTTAGTGGAAATTCCAATATTTTACATCTGGAACCTCAGAAGTAAGAAACTTTATGAAATTTCTGTCTGAAAACTTGTTTTCTTGGCCTAATAGTTGGATTTGTTGCATTGCCAGATCATTCTATTTCATCTTAATGCTTGTATTTTGATTTGTTTTCTTTCCTGACTCTGAATTCACTAATTGAGACTCTTCCTCAGCCTAGGAAATCTCAAAGTAGTCTGTATCAACAAGAGTTCCACCTGTCCTACCACTTGAAAGGTTTCAAGTGTCTACACGTAAGGCTTTACACAACAGAGATGCAAGCTTTTCAATCTGTGAACCTCATTACTTCCAAGGAAGGAAATAAAGGCATGGATTAATTTCCTGTTCTTAACCAGCTACATTTTTGTGTTTTGTTTTGATTTGAGATGAACATTATCTAATCACAACTTTTTTGCCCTGAATTTGCTTCCTTCCTTTCAGGAATCTACACATATAGTACCTCCAGAGAACTTTATTCATGCTTTTCCTGACTCACTACGAATCTGAAAGAACTCCATTACAGTCACTGGTGGAATATGTGTACAAACCAACCAAATAGCAAAATCCACCAGTAACTTCCTACCTAACTTGAGCACATATAAAGAGAGTATTGTTATTTGGAAACATATTTTTCCCTTGTGGAACTTTTAAAAAATGTATTATGAGTAATTCATAAGGCTTTTCTATTGCTTTATAAGACTAGAATGAATTTAATAAGTACTAAGCCTGGTTTATTAAACAAGAAGTGTTCTGTAATCACACTGTGGCTGCCTTTCTTCACCCCTTGTAACTTTTAAACGCATTAACATGTGTCAGCCAAAGTTACAGACCAGAGTGATCTCAAGGGTGATTAGGTTTTGGCAGGTTTTGTGATAAAGGTGCCTGGGTAAAGGAGAAAATTGTTTCAAGTATATTGATGTAGGAAAAGGAACTGGCAAGAAAGTACTGGACAGAAGAGCGTATACAGAGTGTGTGTGCTTGTGCCTGCCCACTGAAGTATGAACACTGCGTCCCTGCAGAACCCAGTGGCACAATTTGTTAGCTTCTGTGTGCTCAGAGCTATTCCTCTGATTTAACCTTTGAAACAATGGTAGACATTAATTCACGTCTTCACACTGAACTTGTTTGCCTTTTCTCATAATGTACTGTGAGTAAATCAGAAGCTATGTGCAAGATTAGCTGGATTCAATTCTGTAGCCCAGATTAGTCTATGTTCCAGGGTTAGATGGAATGATTTGTTCAGGAAAAGAGAAAATTTCTGTTATGGGTATATATTTGTGTGTTATTTGAAGGGGATGAAAATTCAGTTTAATTCATTTTTTAAGCACTGCTGGGAAACACAGAAAAGTAGTCTCTAATTTGTCTTGCTAGTTAACAGTGGTATGTTTCTACATTACTTACTATATATGGTTGTTCTTGGCTGTTCTTTTTCATTAGTATTTTAAACAGCACTGTCTGAAATCTGTGTAACTGCTGGAATTTAGTAGGTCCAGTGTAAGTAGAAGAAAAGTAAATATAAGGAATATCAGAAGATGTTCACTTCTAGAAAAGTCTTTCTGATTTTCTGGAAGTCATACTTACACCAGCAAATACTGAAGGAAAACAAGATAAAGTTATTTCTAAATAACTCTAGTAAAAACAGGATATAGGCATATGAAATAGATTATTTTTTTCCTCATCTAGTATAAGTGATTGAATTAAACTATAGGTTTTGGCCTCAAAGACAAGTAGACAAATTTTCCTGAATAGAACCTGTTTCTCAAATAACTGTCATCTTGTTGACATAATCTGTGCTCAAAGTCTCTGGCAAGGGAGTAATTGGCAAATGAAGAGTAGGCCATCTGGGGGTGTCAGAGAAGTTTGTGAGGGTAAAGACTATGGAGTAAACATCTCAAATATTATTATGCAATAGTAATAAATAATATTAGTGCATTACCCTCATGTGAAAATGCAATGGCATTGTATCGTATATTGTGACTGTTTAATAAAATTCACACTTTTTCTCTTTTTTCTCTTCTTTTCTCTTCTTGTAAAAGCTGCACGCACTTGAAAAAGAATATGGCATTATCAAATGAATGACTCTCTTTTGTCTATTTCTGATAGTCTGGTAACTTCCCTACTTGTGTATCAAGCAGGGAATTTTTTTTTTTCAGTTGAGAAATTCAGCTAGGTTGAAATATATTTATTTATATTTATTATGTAAATTTATATTTAAATTTATTATATAAATATATTTTATTTGATGTGTAGTCACATTTCCACTTGATATCTCCACATTTCCGCTATTGCAACAGCACATCAGCAGGAGGGTAAAGCTAACCTGACTCAAGGAGAATGTCTTGTGAGAATGATGTGAATGACAGGAAACACCCTTTTTGTGCTGTTTCAGTACTGTTGCATGTAATGCTGGCTACACCAGAAAATGATGAAAATCCAACAGAACTGAGATTCGTTAAAGGTAGGGTGAGGAATTGCATAGAGTAAAGTGTTATTTCTGAAACCTGGTAGAAGATTTTACAAACCTCAGGTTGTCCATAAAGAAGCATGATAAGCAATCCTGTAGTGAAACTTAGTGAGAGAGACTAGCTGACTAAAAGAAAAGACTAATGAGGTGATTGTGTATGGGGGTGTATCAAAGCCTGAATGAGTGGTGCAGAAATATATTAGATATCTCTCTCACATTTCCAGCACTATAAATAAAGAAGTTGCACTGAAAGACATGAAAAAAATTTATAAAATAAGCTCATTTAAACAATTTTGGTTTTATATAGACAAATATGGTAGGCTGTATTTAGGAAGAAAGAATTTTGATCTGAGTATATTTCAAAATATATGCGGATAAGAGTAGATAACTGGTTTAATATGATGTTCTTATATATTGCTGTAACAGAGAGAGACCTCATTTTTGTTTGTACAGTGAGGGGAAACACAAGCAGCAGAGAGAAGATATTACATTGCTAAATGGTTATCTGAACTGTCATCGTGCTATAGAAAACTTACTCTCAGTTGTGCTGCTAACATAGGGATTAAAAAAAGATCCGAAGGCTAGATCTAATTATATAAAGCGTATTTTATTTGTATACTGCTTATTATGTACTTATTGAGGAAATGCAATTAGTTTGTCCTACTGGAATAGAGGAGCAAAATTGAACTGCTTTGACCTCACTAGTGGCTTCGCTGTCACTTTAAGTATTCACATAAAGATACAATAACTTATATAAAGAACTTACTTACTTATCAAGCTGAAATTATGAGCATAAGCAGTGAAATAATTACTGCTGTTATCTGTGATAGGAAGTCAGGCTTGGGTGAGTATGCATGCTTTCAGAGGAGAAACCTGACATGTGAACGAAGTGTGCTTTTAGGAAAAAGTTAACCAAAACAAACAAAAAACTTGCCCCTCAGTGTATTTTACATTCTGTGATTTATTGTGAGTACTAGTTTTTAGGTTAATTATGATGTGCTGATGTCTACATTAAGAGCATAAACATCACCTTATTTGATGTTTCTGATAAATTTTTCCCACACTCACTCACAAATGTCAAATGCATTTCTCACCCAATATAAAATCATAGAATCATTTAGCTTTGAAAAGACCCTTAGGATCATTGAGTCCAAGTGTAAATCTAACACTTCCAAATCCACCCATAAACCATGTCCCTAAGTGCCATGTCTTTTAAATATCTCCAGGGATAGTGACTCCACCACTTCCCTGGGCAGCCTGTTCCAATGCTTCACAACCCTTTCAGTGATTTTTTTTTCCTAATATCCCATCTAAACCTCTCCTGGCACAACTTGAGGCCATTTTCTCTCATCCTGTCACTTGTTACTTGAGAGAAGAGACCAACACCTACCTCCCTACAACCTCCTTTCAGGTAGCTGTAGAGAGTTAGAAGGTCTCTCCTCAGCTTCCTCTTCTCCAAGCTAAACAACTCCAATTCCCTTAGCTACTCCTCATAAAACTTGTTCTCCAGATCTTTCACCAGCTTTGTTGTCATACTTTGGACACACTCCAGCACCTCAATGTCTTCCTTGTACTGAGGGGCCCAAAACTGAACATGGTATTCGAGGAGTGGTCTCACCAATGCCAAGTACAGGGGCACAATCAGTTCTCTGCTTTTGCTGGCCACACTGTTCCTGCTGCAAGCCAGGATGCTGTTGGCCTTTCTGGCCACCTCGGCACACTGCTGGCTCATGTTCAGTTGGCTGTCGACTACCCACCCCATGTCCTTTTCTGCCAGGCAGCTTTCCAGCCACTCTTCCGTAAGCCTGTAGTATTGTATAGGATTGTTTTGACCCAGGTGCAGGATCTGACGTTTAGCCTTGTTGAATCTCATACAATTGGCCTTGGCCTATTGATCAAGCCTGTCCAGATCCCCCTACAGAGCCTTCCTACCCTCAAGCAGATCAACACTCCTGCCCAGTTTGATGTCACCTGCAAAATTACTGAGGGTGCACTCGATCACCTCATTGAGATAATTCATAAAGATATTAACCAGAACTAGCATCAATGCTGAGCCCTATGTATGTCATAGCTGAGAACCAGTCCTGGCCTTGCTTTAGTATGTTGCTTCCTGTTTACTATGTGCTTAGTTAATCCAGACACCTTTTGAAAGCAAATATTTTTTGGTTCCAGTGTTGGTATTGCCAGCTCATTGCCAATATGTATGTTAAATAAATACATTGATTAAAATATGAAAGAATTGAGAGTATTTGATGGTTTTGTTCTTAGAAAGGCAAATGAAAAAATTTCTTTCCGTGGCTCTTGGTAACATTGGAAGGATTATCCAAAATTGTCAATAGGTTTGTGAGACAGTTTCACAGTAGACATCAGCTAAAAAGACTATGCGAAGTGACTAATCACACAACTGATTTTTTTATATATATATATATCTGTCCATGTGGAAGTGTGATTGATAATCACAAGCAAACATACCCTGATAGCAAGGATATAGGGTAGATTTCCTTGGTTTTACTTCCTAGAAAGATGATGAAAGCCTTAAGCTCCTTTTTTAGTGATGTTAAACAAAGTAACAAAGCCAAGCTAAGATATGAGGTGCATATTTACTTGTTCATATTTAGTCTTACCTCTAAAAAGGTTTGATGTTTCCCTTTCTGCCCTTAACTTTCAAGAATATTGGTGGAGAAGTAGCAGTGGCAAGTGGTTTGTTGGACCTTTCTGTTTCAGCCGGCACCTGGAACCTAGGACACGGTGTCAGAGTGACAGACACCTTCAGAAAGGAGTCACCAACAACTAACATCTTTGATTCCCTTCTGCAAGTGTTGGTTGTAAACCTCAAAGCCTTCACATCATGCAGATTATCTTTATTGATCTTGAAAGTTGTATTTCTATTTATGAGATAAATATTGCTGAAGAATAGGAAGAATAATTTTAAGGAAACTGGCAATACCCTCGCCCTTAATCATAGTTGTTATTTTTAAGAAACAGAAACTTGTCCCACTGTGCAAGTCCAGAAAAAATTACACATGCTCTTAACTTTGAACTTGATAGCATTACTAGTATATTGAAAGTGAAGCTTCTGCTTAATCTTTGAAACAAGATTTCAGTGATTATTTACATTCAGGGGAAGCAATGTTGCATTTGCAAGTCTGCAGGCTGTCTCCAGCAAGACTGAATATTTTAATACTGCATACATTATGTATGAAGATGAAAAGGAAAAGTTAATATGTAAAACTGACTTGGATCAATAGACCAGTAGAAAATAGTTTGATGAGAGGCATTTTAGTTCCTCGACAGAGTGGCTGTCTACCTTTCTAGACTCCTCTTCCTTCAAAATAAAGGAGAAAAAAGTGTCGTATTTTTATTCCATGTCAATATATGCTAGCTACTATATCCTTTAATAAAAGGGAGAATCTCCTCCCTTCACCCCTTTTTTAAACCATGCTGTGGGTTAGTAAATGTGGGAAAGAACACACATTTATCTCACTCTTGCACACAATCCTCTGAAACCATTCCTGATGACAAGTGGTAGCAATGGGTAGCCAGGAAGGAAAGAAAACAAAAAATCATAAAAGATGTTACAAATGGAGATCATTAAATCAAGCTGTGACCCTAATATTTTTGCAGTGTGCCCAACAATGTTCTCTGTCTAGTATAGAGTGGAAAAATCAACCAAGAAATAAAGGATGTCACTTGATTATATCTAGGGATGTTACAGTTTTTGTTTCTCCCTTCCTCCTGTAAACTGTAAGAGTTGGAAAGTGAGGTTTGGAAACCACAAATTACGTGTATGCGTACTTGTGTATTTATTTTTGTACCTATGTATTTATGGGTATAGTTGTGTATTTATATGTATAAATGCTTACTTTTAGTCGACATGTATGTAATGCTGCAGAAACAACTCCTGTGTTGGAACAAGTTGACCAACATTTACATATAAGTGGATACACTCTTACACATAATTTAACAAAAGGCAAATATATAAAGATTAACTGCAAACTGTTTCATTTTGTGAAGAAGAAAACAAACATCTTGTGATTCTCTTGTGGTTTTTTTAAGGGTAATCCAGTAAATTTTATATAAGACCTGACTGCGAGGTCAGTTTTTTTGACAAAAATTTTGTGTTGCCAATTACTATCTGAGTGGTGGCTTGGCCTGATGCTTTTACAGTTGCACTGCTTAGTCTTGCTTTGCTTACTACTAGCTGGTGTACTGTTACTATTCCTGCTGTTATCATAGATCATGGGACTAATGATGATTGAAAACTTAGCGAGAGCATTTACTACACGCTATGCGTGTCAAACAGAATAGGCTCAGTAAGAAAGATACAATCAAAGTGCATGATAAGTGGTTAGTGTACAACCAGGGTGGTATTAATTCATTATTTTAATTTGCAAACATTTAATCTTGAACTTAATTTACTGTTCCTACGACCAGGTGCCTTTTCTTAGCCATAGAACAATGCACTATTAAAGCTGATTAATGAGAGACTGCAAAATAAGCAGTGTTTATTTACCTTTAGAATGTAATGTCCTAACTCCAAATGCCTGAGTCATTTAGTTCCCCTGCTCTTTTCACCTTAATTTTCCTCTTCCAAAATATTGTTTCACCTAGAGATTTAAACCAGCCCTCATAGAGACTTAATTTTGTCTATTCCTTTGATGATAATTAGGAGATACTGGCAATAGCAGCAGTGTATATATTTTATGTACAGCTCAGCCTGTTGTTAGCTTCCTTTTCCTTAGTTTTAAGGGTGGTTTGGTCATATTCAGTTTCTTCTGTACCCAAAATATGTAAACAAAGCAATCATAGATAATTGTGTAGCTAATTTCAGAAGTCTCTTAGTGTGTACTTTACCTCAGTAACAGAGGTTGAGATATGAAAAATGCCATACCTCAACCAGAGGAGCTATGTGCAGTGCTTGTAATTCAGCAAATCTTAGTAGCCTTGCTGGCACCAAGTGGCGATTGACTTAAGCGTTCGGGTCTGCGTTTGAGCTTGCACTTGCTTCCAGTTAAAAAAATTGTCAACAACAGCAACAACAAGCAATAGAATTGAAATTCACACAGCTTCTCAGTAAAAAAAAAATGTTATTTGTTAATCAGTAACTTCCACTAAAATTATGTATTGCTAGCAGCTTCCTATCCCTATTGTAGTGAATTATAACATCTTTGGGGTTTTGTGGGTTTCCTCCCCCCCCCCCCCCCCATTTTATTCATTCTCTTTTTATTCCTTTAGAAACAAACACACACTATTCATTATGTCAAATTAGTTGATTGGATTGTTTAAAGAAAATGAGATGGAAATGAATGCAAACATGGTTTTAGTTCCAAAATATATTATGTTGTACTCCCCAGAAGTTCAATTTATGGGCCTAACAATAGTATGAAGAAGAGGCAACTGTTTAATTGTATATCTGCATACTCTGTAGGGAGAGATAATCTGTATTTCAGTGGCACTGTAAAAGTAAAAATGGTTAGAGATATAAAATGTGTCCAGTCATACTCACAAAGTTCCTATTCACACAGTGTGAAAGCATAAACTCCTGCTGTAGCCAAGTATCTCTTGACAAATTATGTCTTTCTGAAGCAGTATACATCCTTAACTGATTGTTCTTGTAACCTCCCAATAGTGAATAACCACTTGCGTTCCTTCCTGTGATCCTGTATTTGCTGTGAAGAACTTGCTGTAGCTTCAAAGCATGAGTTTCACTGGAGCATTTTGTAGTTTGTTTTGCCCAGCCAAAGGAGGCAGGACCTGGAATATGAAAGTGAAGAGTAAAGACCATAAAATATAAGTGCTTAGAAAAATAGGAGCTTCATTAGTTTTCACAGCCCTTGAAAAATTAAGAATTCCTTTTTTTTTTTTTTTTTACCACTAGACATTTAGGAAAAACTTCCAGTAGTTATTGTTCCAAACCAGATTGCTCTTCTCGGAAAACTTTTTAAGGGAGTAATAACTTAGGTTATGGGTAAATAAATAAATATGTGTATAAATTCAGGCCTTATAAATACAAAGAGCTTCACAAGGTAACACATAGAGCCATTTTTGTGTTTCATTTAGCATTTAGTTTTCTAAGAAATAGGGCAGAACTGCAAGGTTTCAAATCAAATATAGTTTTTTTCCAAGTGTGGAGATTCAGACCCTCCAAAAAGAAGCTTTACTGAAATAATCAGTTCTATGCCTTGTGTGTAACAGCTGGAGATAAAATTTATTCATATATCTAAAAAACTGGCAGTTGTCACTTGTGGTGTTATCCATTTCTTGTCTGGCAAATCTTTGTCCTTACTACAAGTTCTATTTAATATTACACTCATTCAGCCAGCATTTGTGCATGTTTCTCGGCACATAACAAAAGATGAGAAAGCTGCTTCTACCCAGTGCAATTACTGTGTGAAGTCAAAAAGACGTATTGAAGACCACTCCTGATTATTTTGTTTCTTTTTATTGTATCTTTTTCATGAAAACAGATTAACAATTGAATCTGAAAGTGTTGCTTGTTATGCACCATCAATTGCCCTCCAATTGCAGAATTAAGTTTAATTTCCAGTGGAGAGTAATGTAATATATTTTTAAGAGACTTAATCGATTTTTAGTATTCTAAGCAGCTTAGACACAGATTTTGAATGTATTTGCCAAACAATTTTGCCACTGTCTTTGTTACACAATTGGTTTTCTTTCCAGGATCCTAAGGTTTGGTTTTTTGGTTTTGTTTTTTGTTGTGGGTTTGTTTTGTTTTTTTTTTTTTTAAATGGAACAAGTATATTCTCCTACTTCTGTTGTATTCAAAATTACTTACCCTTTTAAAATTATCTATACTCTCTTCTCTACCTGCACCCTGCATCAAGAAGCAGAGGTCTACTTAAAAAAAAAAAAAATCAGCCTTAAATAAGGTAACTTCAGAATAGGGAATTTTAATATGAAAATGTTACCACACTTTTAGTGTAACTTTTGCTGTTCCTGCTTATACTGTGTTCAGAGACAGCATAATGTGCTATATATATTTTAATTAAGAGTGAGTTCTGGAACCCATTTGTTGCTTGTATTTAATTTAAAAAAAAATTATGCCAATAACTGACATTGTTAACATGTGCTTGTGCCGTCTTGCGGTTGCCCTCTTTGTTCCTTGAGTCAATCTGTAATGATTGTACATTTGTTTTGGTTTGTTTTCTTCTCGTGTCAGTGAGCCCTTTCTGTTCTTTCTGTAAAGCACCTACTGCTCATATATTACAAGTCTATAAAATTCCACTCTTGCTTTGAGGGAAATTGAAACTAAGTTCCTGGTGTTCTTCCGAGTTGCAGAGGAAGGTTTTAAAATATGACCCTGTCCACTTGAAACACTGAGGTCTGCTTCTTGCCAAAATCCCATTAGGAAGTTTCATGATATTTAAACTACTTTCACAGTATTGCTGTTGGCAATGCCAGAAGATATTTGTTAAAATGTAAATGTGTATTTTTACAAAGTGTTGACAAGCATTCCTAGTGGTGGGATTCTAGAGCAAAATAATAAAAGTGCTGTGAGCCTTGTGGGGCACCTTAAAACTTTCACTTCTTCTTTATACTGTTTAACCAGAGGGGGAAAAAAGGACATTTAAGCATTTTATCAGATGTCAAACTAGCTTAAAGAGCTGGTGAAAAAATTTATTTAGCTTTCACAGTCTGTGACAGATTCAAAGTCCTTTTATTTGTAGTAACCAGCAAAAATGCTTCAGTGGGTTAGATACCACAATTTAAAAAAAAAATGAAGTCCTGATTAGCAGAAGTGGTTGTTGTTATGTACTGGAAGAGCGGTGTATAGAGTTTGGGGGCTTAGTTAAATTTGCCATAGCAAATGGCAAACGTTCAGTTCAGTTGCATTTAATATTTGTGTCGACCGTGAATTCAATACAGAATATCCACAACTATGCTGTAGCTGATATGTGTTTGACATTCAGTATTACTTAAAACTAGATGCAAAACAAACAATCCATTTCCAATTAAAACCCTATTTTACATTGATATGTTTTATCATGTCAACACAAAAGTGTCAAAAAATAATTTGCTTCAGTCGTTACACTAGTCGGAGGCTGAAATAGCTGGCATTGCTCTGGTTGTTACTTACGATGAATGGCTGCTGTTAGTAGTAAATTGTCACACATGCTCATGCACACCTGTGCACACATAAACAAAACCCTGTGACACCTGCCTTTTAGTTAAAATACTGGTATTTCCCAGTATAAACAATACAAGACTCTCCTGCTCCCCTGTTTGAAGGACTTTCTGCTGCTTCTGAGGACATTTTAGAGTGTGTTTCCAGCTTAACCCCCTTTTCCGTCAGATCCCAGCTGGATTATTTTATGTTATCTCCCAAGATTACCAATTTATCCTAAAGTCTGCATTTTAAGGAAACTTAAATTTTCTGTATCTTGCTTCCATGTCATATTATCCACTCATAATTCGTACCAAAGGTGGGTTTTTTTATTAGTAACATTCCTCTTTACTGAGGATGTGGAGGAAAACCCCATGGAATCATATTTAAGTCACTTGGTGCTTTAAGTGACTTCTCACTTCATTGTAGGATTTTTTTCTTTGAATTACAAGTGTGAGACTAGCTGTCAGTGTTGAACTCTATTTGTTATATACTATGGAATGAAAGATTAATCTGAATTATTTTCCCAAAAAGGAAAATAAGGATTTTTCCTGATATCACATGGCACTTGGCCACATAAGGGGACAGAGGTTTGCAGATGTATACACTTAGAAAATATTTCTTTTCAGCTGGACCTGACACTAAAGCTGGTTTTGCAGCTACAATTACAAGAAACCCCTTAGACACATGCAAGATGAGACCAGATGAGATTGAAAATATGGAGAAAAGTTACTGCCAGAACACAGGGTCTCTAATCTCTTTCCTCATATACAGTGCTAAACAAAATATAAATCAAGAGTAAAGCTTTTCCAGCATTGTTCTAGATCAGTGTGAACATTTGCTACAATAGTTACAGAACAGAACAATTTATTCAATTGACAATATTACCTTGCTAACATAGTTATGCTGTATAAAATTAAGGTAAAACCCCAATATGGATTATGTTGTAACTGTAAAGAATCTCAATGAAATACTAACAGGAATGTTTATACCATCATGCATTTTAAAGTATTTTATGTTGATTAACAATTTTACAGTATAGCAGTAATTATAACAGTTATGTTTAAAGCTTTTAATGACTATTTTTAAAAAACAGTTTTATATAAATCAGAAAACTTGGCATTTGGTTTTGTGTAACAGAATACATGTAAAATCTAAGATCATTCCAATCCTGGAGAATTTGCCCAGGTATTATGGCTGCATTGTAAGTCTTTAATATGAAAACTCAGAAGAGTAGTATATTCACAACATGTTGGAGAGTTAAAATATTTAAAATTAATCTGAACTGAGGAAGGATAAATTGCTTTTGAGGCATTAGGCTGTATGTTACATAGTTTTGCAGTTGCCCCTGACAA
Organism: Chlamydotis macqueenii; assembly: GCF_036417535.1. Classification (NCBI taxonomy): domain Eukaryota; kingdom Metazoa; phylum Chordata; class Aves; order Otidiformes; family Otididae; genus Chlamydotis; species Chlamydotis macqueenii. The sequence continues at coordinate 39,285,582 of NC_141593.1, read as the reverse complement.
CTTTAAGACCCGATAACTACAAAAGTCCTGTTTTCTGACTGATCTTTATCTCATTTTTAATGACTAGATTAACAGGTCTATCAGTATTCAGATTTCCCTGTTCAAACCCAAGAATTCACTGCACTGGATCCAAACCAGATCTGTATGCAGTGTTACTATTTGTGACTCTCCTAGGCTTAAATAAGAGGTTGGGACGAAACCTTATTTCATTTTTAAAGAGGGTTCAGGTTAAAATCTGGATGATATCTAGCAATGTACTGGAAAAAGTGTTGGCAAACTGAATTTACAGTAACCAGTTTGTTATATTCCAAGCAATAAGTTACTTTATTTCAATATCAGATGCATTTTAGAACAGTATTTTCCAGACCACTAAAGATGTTAGCAAACATCAGTACATACTTAGTTGAATAGTTACAGAAGAGAACACTTCCAATCATAGAATGCTTTGGGTTGGAAAGGACCTTTAAAGATCACCTAGTCCACCCCCCCTGCCATGGGCAGGAACACCTACCACTAGACCAGGTTGCTCAAAACCCCATCCAACCTGGCATTGATCCCCTGGGGATGGGACATCCACAACTTCTCCAGGCAGCCTGTGCCTCACCATCCTCACTGTAAAAAATACCTCATTTATGTCCAAGCTAAATCTACCCACTTTCAGTTTAAAATCGTTGTCCCCTGTCCTTTCATTTCAGGCCCAGCTAAAAGTCTTTCTCCATCTTTCTTGTAAGCCCTCTTTAGGTATTGAAAGGCCACAATAAGGTGGCCTTCCTTCTCCAATCTGAACAGCCCCAACTTGTTCAGGTTTTCTTCATAGGAGAGATGCTCCAGCCCTCAGATTATTTTTTGTGGCCCTCCTTTGCACCTGCTCAAACAGACGCCTGTCTTTCTTGTAATGGGGGCCCCAAAACAGGACGCGGTACTTGAGGTGGGGTCCTGATGAGAACAGAATAAAGGGGGAGAATCCCCTCCCTCAGTTTGGTAGCTGTACTTCCTTTGATGTAGCCCAGGATACAGTTGGCTTTCTGGGCTACAGGCACATATTGCCAGCTTAGGTTGAGCTCCTGGTCCACTAGTACCCCCGAGTGCTTCTCCACAGGGCTGCTCTTAATCCATTCTCCGCCCCACTTGTATTTGTGTCTGGGATTGCTCTGACCCATGCACAGAACCTTGCACTTGGTCTTGTCGAGCTTCATGAGGTTTGCACGGGCCCACCTTTCCAGCCTGTCAGGGTCCCTCTGGATGGCATCCCTTCCCTCCAGCATGTCAACTGCACCACTCATTGCAGAATGATAGATTTGCATCCTTTAAAAGCAAAACTTACATTTATCTTTGCAATACCTCATACACATAACAGCAGATAGCAATGAAAAATTACGTCTTTCCATAGAGTAGCACCTTGGCTGTATCTCACTGGGATATCCATTAAACAGAAGATGACTTGTAGGAATTTGATGGCTGGGTCAGCCTCTGGTTTGTCCTGAAGTGAACCAAACCAATAAACAAATCGAAAGTATCTGTACTAAAGAAAGTAGCATTTTAGCAACATAACCACTGTTACAAATTGGTATTAAAATTTAGTGAGTTTAAAAATCATACCTGTATGACAGTAAGAAAGACTAACTTGGTTAAAACAGGCAGTAGCAGTCATTTGAGCTGAAAAATCAAATGCATTCAAGGATTAAAACTACTTATTTTCTCCTACATTCTTTTCTAATGCATAGTTTCATTGATGAAAAGAGTACAATAAAGAAAGAGGAGAGTGTGGACAACCGTGTAATTATTTAATTGATTAGGAGAGTGCTCAGATGATCAAAGACGTGGAAGTGGATAAAGTGACAGTGCTGGAAAGAAAACAAGTTGAAGCAATCAAGAAGCTCTGGGAAGACCCAGGAATTCAAGAATGCTACGACAGACGGAGAGAGTACCAGCTTTCAGATTCTGCTAAGTAGTAAGTACACTGCATAATTACATGGACAAGCCAGACTTAATGAAGTTAATCATAGAATCATTTAGCTTGGAAAAGACCCTAAGATTATCGAGTCCAGCCGTGAGCCTGACACTACCAAGTCCAGCACTAAACCATGTCCTTAAGTGCCACATCTTTTAAATACCTCCAGGGGTGGTGGCTCAACCGCTTCCCTGGACAGCCTGCTCCAGTGCTTGACCACTCTGTCAGTATAAAAGTGTTTCCTAATATCCAGTCTAAACCTCCTCTGATGCAACTTGAGGCCAATTTCTCTCATCCTATCACTTGTTACTTGGGAGAAGAGACCAACACCCACCTCCCTACAACCTCCTTTCAGGTAGTTGTAGAGAGCGATAAGGTCTCCCCTCAGCTTCCTCTTCTCCAGACTAAACAATCCAGTTCCCTCCGCTGCTCCTCGTCAGACTTGTGCTCCAGACCTGCACCAGCTTCATTGCCCTTTTCTGGACGCCTCCAGCAGCATAGCATCCTCCTTGTGCTGAGGGGCCCAAAACTGGACACACCAATGCCAAGTACAGGGGCACAATCACTTCTCTGCTCCTGCTGGCCACACTATTTCTGATAAAAGCCAGGATGCTGTTGGCCTTTTTGGGCCACTTGGGGACATTGCTGGCTCATAATGAAGAGATAGGTTCACTCTGGTTTTATTCATTATACCTGTATCTCTGTTGGTCTGTGGTACATAACAATTTTTAAGCTGGAGTTGTGAAACAAACTAATGTTATGCTTTCTGAGCATACTGGAACCATCATCCCTCCCAGTACTGAGGTCAACACAGCTGGTGCATAACTGAGCTTCCCTTGGGGGAAATCATAAAAAACAGCTGTACAAAATATACTGACAACAAGCAGGCAGGTCAGGCAGTTCAGTTACGTGAAAAGTTTAGGATGCAAATAAGAATGAAGATAAGTCTCTTTCAAATAATTTAATTGTGAAAAAAATTATTGTTTAATGAGAGTAGAAAATTTACATTCCTGTTTCTGCCAAGGTTGAGAAGTAACAGGGTTAAATTTCAGCAAGGGGCTCTTAGATTAGCCATTTATGGTAAACTTTAACTCAGAATGCTTACACATAGGCAATCTGTTCCTGCATGTTAAGCATTACCATTCTTGACAGATGTTTGTCTGTCTTGTTCTTAAATAATCCTACATTAGAGAAGAAGGATGACACTTAATGGTCTACTGTAGCCTCATTTTCTAAAAAATCAGTCATAATTGAAAATCAGTTTTACTTTAAATTTTATATAATCTTCCTTTTACTGTTAATTACAACTGAGACCAATTTGCTACATTGATAAAGAGGAGGAATTTTCTTAAGAGAAGCCTTTTCTGAGTGAGTAATAACATCAAGTGTGAGTATTTTTTATTTTGGAGCCCAAATGTGAGGGATGTTCGAGCAGCAATGGGAGAATACATCGACACCCTTCCCCTTCCACGGAAGGAAAAGGGCGGGGGGGAATTAGTGCTTAAATAAAGATCTGTGCTGCAGTCACGTTGTATGAGTTGGAATACACCTCACACTTCCTGTAGCCTTGGTGTGATTTTTTTTTTTTTTTATGATCTGATGTTGCACTCTGGTGGTGGGAAGGTAGATTGCAGGGAGGAATACCGGGCATCGCTGCTTTGTGTCCTGCTCACACACTGCTGATTTTTTAGAGGCACATAGAATTAAATCCCAGCCACGAAAAGCGTAAGAGCCTTGTGAAACTACAGAGAGTAACGTTAAGAATTACTACATGGGCAGACAAGAAACTAAATGCATCATGTTTTATACTAAAAATATGTACGTCTGAAGCATTCATACTTGCAGTGCTTTCCATTAATTGCTTTCCTGACTTCTGTCCAGCAACCTTTCTCATTTGTGTGCAATATTGGCATCAGGGATGATGTAGAAGGGGATAGAGTACTGTTGGTAACATTATGGCTAGGACTGATATTTATATTTACATACAAATCTTAATTCTGATGTTTATTTTGGGGTAACAGCAAAGATTATTGAAATAGAAGTAATCACTTTGGTTGCAGGCTGATTGTCTATAGACGATTCAGGCATTATTTTCTTTGACTAATATTATTTTGCCTGAAATGTACGTGCAGGTCTCAGTTAAAGTAAAGGGTTTTGTTGTTTTATGCCAGCCACGACTGCACTAAGGCCATGCACATCTGAATTTCTGTTTAGCTGCTTTTGTGGGAACACTTCTGTGATTGCTGGTTAGTACTTTGGTTTTGAATCTGTGTAATGAATTTATGAGAGAGCATTAATCTTGGTTTTTGTTGTATATTTTCAGTTATCTTACTGACCTTGATCGTATTGCTACGTCCTCATTTGTGCCGACTCAGCAAGATATTCTTAGAGTCCGAGTGCCAACTACAGGAATTATCGAGTATCCTTTTGATTTAGAAAATATTATATTTAGGTAAGACTGCCTGTCAGATGATTCAGTATACAATTATGAAAGTAGTTGCTGCAACTTTACTTCTAAGATCCTTAAAGGATTTGCATTCAGTGAGTGTTGTTTGTGTTTCCAGCCCTTTTTGTCTCCAAAGTTAGTACAGTAACTTCAGTGGTGTTTCAGAACATTCTTTTTGAAATTTACGTCATTACATAAAAAAGCTTTTCAATTCAAGCTGCAATACTGTGTATTCTGAACTATTAGTTTAATTAAAAGGCTTGGATGAGGGAGTACAGGGGCAAGGTATCTGTAGTAATGTGTGTGCTCATACTGGAATTCAGTTTAATTCCATTTAAAGCCAAGAGTTTCTGCCTCCTGACTCTAACTGTTTGGAAGAGTGCCTTAACAGATATGCTAAAGCCCTCAAGTGAGTTTACAACTTTCAGTTAGATGAAGTTAGGGAAGGGAGTTGGAGACACTGAGGGAAGGAGAAGGAAAGAAAAAAAAAATGGAAGGTTGCGACAGTAGATACTTCTGTTCCTCCTGCCAGATAATATATATTAAAAAAACCGACGTTGATTGGAATTGAGAGAAACAAGTGTAATTATAAAGTTGAAAGAAAGTCTGAGAAGCACTTTACAATTATCTTTTCTGCTACTAGATAAGATACTGCAACAGGTGGGGTTACTGATTTTAAAAGCGAAAGCATTTTTTTTAAATTTCAAAATTGCAGAATTCAGACTAGCATGATTCTATAGAAGTTCTTCCACCAAACTACCCGTTTCATCATGAATACCTGCCTGCAGTTACAACCGAGAACCAGAATCCACTCTGATAACACGTAGCCAAACCAGCCTAACAGTGATTTTGTTGTTTGTGTTTTTTTTTTCCTGGAAAATTGAACATTCTAGGAAACATTTTGACCTGAATAAAATGTGAGGGACTTACTTAACTGTCTGCAAAGCCCATAGGAATTTGATGTGAAGCTAAGAAATTTGTGAGCATTTTGATTGTTTTGAATAGTGAGATATGACTACATGAGGGGCTTTTTTAGGGGCGGTGGCAAGGGAGATTTTGGAGTATATGGGGAAACAAAATTAAATATGTTCACATCTACCTTTGCTAAACTCTCTGCCAACATGGAAAAAACCCCAGCGTTATATTTTGTATTGTGCCTCAAGTGGCTTATACAATTGTACTGGCCTGACTAGGATAAAGATAATTTTCTTCCTAGCAGCTGATATGGTGCTGGTTTCAGATTTGTAAGCAAAACACTGCTGATATAACATACCAGTGTTTTAGCTTTTGGTGAGCAGTATTTGCACAGTGCCAAGGCCTCTTCTCTTTCTCTGCCCTGCAGTGAATAGGTTGGGGAATGCACAAGAGGCTGGGAGGGGACACAGCCAGGCAGATGATCTGAAGTAACCAAAACCATATTTCATGCCATATAATGCCCATGCTTACTGATAAAAGTGAAAATTAGGGGCTTTAGGGAGGTTGGTGATCTTTTTTTTCCTTGGGGACTGGTTAGACATTGGTCCACCCATGGGAGGTGGTGTGTGACTGCTTTTACAACACTTGTTTTGTTTTCTTTATCTCTTCTTCCACTTATCTTTTACTTCTCATTCTTTTAATCTTGGCCCCCAAGCTTTCTTGCTTTTACTTTTTCTTTCCTCTCCCCCGTCCACCCATGGTGTGGCGGTTTCTGAGCAGGCAACTGCGTTGGGCTTATCTGTCCGCTGGGATTAACCCACAACAACAAAGAACAGTGAAAGCTGTAGCTGTACAGCAAGTGAATCAAGTTTAAATATTAGACAGAACATAGAATGTAAAGATATACTTTTCACAGTTCAAGCTTATCTCAGGTAGGCAATCTATTATAAGGCCTTTGGATATACTTAAAGGATCTTAAAAAATGACTAATATGTTGACTGTTTTTCTGTTTAACAGGATGGTGGATGTAGGTGGCCAAAGGTCAGAAAGAAGGAAATGGATCCATTGTTTTGAAAGTGTTACTTCCATCATTTTCTTAGTTGCATTAAGTGAATATGATCAAGTCTTGGCAGAATGTGACAATGAGGTAAGGCGTGGTGGTATATAAGGTATAGAAAAAGATATGTGTTTTTCAAGCGTTCATATGTCTTCATAAAATCATTTGCAAACAATAGAATTACATTAAGAAGCTGATCAAGCAGTCCTGAAGTTTTATTAAAATAGCAGCCTGCCTGTAAAAGTGAACTCTACCTTAAAAGACAAAACTTGATTGAAAAATGTTTTATTTCACTTAAGCCATGTCAAATGTTTGAGAATTTGAGCATCAGCAGTATCTCTAATCAAGTAGAACTACCTCACTCATCTGTAATAAGGCTTTTGTTTGTTTGTTTTTTAAGTCTCTGATGTTTCATAATTGACCAGTGCATTAATTAAGGAAAATTAAAAAAAACCCTAAAACTTAAAATTTACCTCCTTCCCAAGGTTAGAAAACATGAGTTCTCCCATTTCTTCTAGATTGCCACCACAGAATCATAGAATGGTTAGGGTTGCAAGGGACCTTCAAAGATCATCTAGTTCAAGCCCCATGCAAGAAGCAGGGACATCTTTGACTGTATCAGGTTGCTCAGAGCCTCATCCAACCTGGCCTTGAATGTTTCCAGCGATGGGGCATCCACCTGGGCAACTCGTTCCAGGGGCAACTTGTGTTAGGCAACTTGCTCCCGAGACAGTGGGGCTGTTCAGCCTGGAGAAGAGAAGGCTCTGAGGGGACTTTACTGTGGCTTTTCCCTACTTTAAAGGAGCTTATAAAAAAGATGGGGAGAAACTCTTTAGCAGGGCCTGTTGTGACAGGACAAGGGGTAATGATTTGAAAATAGAGGGAGGCAGATTTGGGCTGGATATAAGGAAGACATTTTTTACAATGAGAGTGGTAGAACACTGGCACAGGTTGCCCAGAGACGTGGTGGATGCCCCGTCCCTGGAAACGATCAAGGCCAGGTTGGACAGGGCTCTGAGCAACCTGATCTAGTTGAAGATGTCCCTGCTCCTTGCAGGGGGTTTGGACTAGATGACCTTCAAAGGTCTCTTCCAACCCTAACCATTCTATGATTCTGTGAGGATTCCTTCAAATGTCCTTCCAAAAGCGCTTAATACCATTTGAAGTCTAAAGCCCCAAAGCCCTTGCAGATCACTTTCTCAACATCTGTTTGGACTATGAAAATCATATCCTACTTCACTTGCTGAACTGTCGCAACATTTATTGTAGCTGAGATAGAGTTTTCTATTGTCCTTGTCATCTTTTGATGCATGAACAACTTCAGTAACTGTAATTTTCTTTTTCATTTCACTATATCTTGAACATGTTGTTATGCTTACTTTGGATGTAAGGAAATAAATAACAAACTGACTGTCATCAAAAGCTTATCCTCAGGTACTCCAAACAGCAATCTCTGGATGTGGTGTTCCTTAGATATCTCTTTAAATTGACAGACTTTCTTACTAATATAAATTAGTCCATATGGTCTTGTCCTTTAGCTCTGTTACAGTATGTTAATATCAGATATTTGACCTGATAAACCCTGCATCAGCCCTCACTATAGGGTCAGAAGAGGCTTTCATAGAGCAGCAGTCCATGGCTGGACTAAGGCTACCACCTTAGGCCCCCCCCTCACTAAACAAAACCACGACAGCTGCTCACTGAATCACACAAGAATTCCAGTAATTTCTATTTGTAAGTGTTATCTGGATTGCACATGCCATCGTGCAATTCATAGCGGTGATCCAAAACCCAATGAATAAAAGGGTATAGAACATGAAGAGGAATGATCAACCAGGGTATTGTAATTGCACTTAATAAAAGTAGTATTTTTTTTTAAAGCTTTTAAAAAATCTTTATGATCTGTGGCTGATGTGATGCTACTGTCCAGAGAACGTAACTCCATATTAATTTTTGTTGTTGTAGAATCGAATGGAAGAAAGCAAGGCCTTATTTAAAACTATCATTACGTATCCCTGGTTTCTGAATTCTTCAGTCATTTTGTTTTTAAATAAAAAAGATCTTCTAGAAGAGAAAATAATGTATTCCCATCTAATTAGTTACTTTCCAGAATACACAGGTAAGCATTTATCACACACTACTTTCACAAAGCTGAAGGTCATATTTAAACCCGTTAGTTTTTCCTCATTAAACTGAACATGGAAAATGGGATTATGCAATATATTTGATATCTATGCTTTTCTATTCTAGCTTTTCAAATACAAACTTAAGTTACTCAGTTTTACTGGAACTTTGTTATTTACTGGGGCATTGTGGGGAGAGTCTTAAGTGATTTCCTACGGCCATTCTATTACCATTAGAATGACGCAGTCACTATTTAATTATGAGAAGCAGCACCTTTTTCGCCTTCGACCTCAGGAGACAAGATATGGGGGGAACTTGGGGGTATTAATGCAACTCTTTATATAGTAAAACCCAGTAGTATGGTTTTGCATTCATTATTATAACTTGTTATCTATATAAAAGTCCAGTCAAAAAGCAGACCGAGTAACTTTCATTAACAATGTTACTGATACTTAAAGTTGCCAAAGAATGATTAAAATAATTACAAATTTATTTCATTACTTAATACAGTATTACATTCTGTGAGACATTCTGTTGAATCCTACAATTAATAATGAAGAGAGTTATAATGATTTAATAGCTACAGAGAAAACACACATACCTCTCTTGTCCAAGGAGAATCGTGTTTGCTCTGTGTGTTTTAGAAAATTTAATTTCTCTCATGATCTTTGACATACTACATAATGTAACAAAGTATTAATATATGCTGGGTAATTTCAGTTGCATAGGTTTTTATTAAAAAATTACTTTGACCTGTAAGGTTTACCATTGAAAAAGGTATACTTCATACATTTTAGAAAGCCGTGTTGTAATAGCTTTTGCTCCACTAACATATGAATCAGAAAATAGGAACAAGGGAGTATGTCTTTATGGCAGTTTCAAATTTAAATGTGAAATTAGCCTGTTAAAATACTGTCCATATGTGTCTTCCTTGACCCATAGCTTTTAACTGTTCAAAACTGCTAATTGTGCTTTTGACTAGGACCTAAACAAGATGTCAAAGCTGCCAGAGACTTCATTTTGAAGCTGTATCAGGATCAGAATCCAGACAAGGAGAAAGTAATCTATTCCCATTTCACTTGTGCCACAGACACAGAAAATATCCGTTTCGTCTTCGCTGCGGTCAAGGACACGATTCTGCAGTTAAACCTGAGGGAGTTTAACCTGGTTTAAAGAAAAAAGAAACATCGTTGCAGCCACAAAGTGTGGCTTACTCATAGCACAGCCTGTGTTGATTGAAAAAAGATGGCTCTTTAAATACCATTTACAGAAATGGGAGGAGGATTCATAGTTACTGAAAAAGTATGGATTAAGAGAACTTTTAAAAATGAGTTTCAAAGTTTACTTTTTAAGCTATACATTTAAAATATTGTGTTCATGTTTCCCATATTGGTTTTGTCTGTGAGTTATTTTTTGACAGATTACATTGCTCTCCAGCTGATATTTTCTAAGATTTTTCTTTTTCTTTTTTTTTAATTTAGCATTTACAATCACAGCTTATAAAATTTCAAACAGCAGTGTCTTAAAAATAACAACTTAGTGTTATTTTAGGGTGCTAGGCATTTGATATCCTTGCTCTGAGCAATGTAGTTGAAAGACTAGGGTAAACCTATTACACGTTTTAGAAGCATCTCTCAGTAGCCTTGACAGGCCAAACCCGTCCGTGTTCTAGGAATCATTACAAAAAAAAAGATTAATTATTGGTGACCCTTGCATATTATTGCCTTTTTGTTCAAGTGCCTTACAGTAATAAAATATCTTTCACAGTTAAGGAATAACAGATTAAGATGTTGTAGGCAGTGCATGCAATTTCCTCTTTTCTGAAGGGGAAAAGCACTTTTCAAACAGCAAGGCATTTAGCAAACGTTCTCAGCTTTCATTGCCACAGGAGCTTGGAGATCATCCACAGCTGCCTGCAGTAAACGAGGCCTTAAATTCCTCCAAGTCACCAACATAACTTGCTTTTAGTACTGTGCATTTTCCTGTCGTTGAGCTTCATAGGTAGTCTTGCATGGATTAGACAGCAGTAAAGCCTCTCCTCTAGCCATTTTCCCATTTTCTCCGCTCTCTGCCCTCTCCACTAAAGATGTCAGCATCAGTAACAGCTCAGTCAGTTCTCCTTCACTGGGTCAAAAATCCTCAGGCAGAATAATAAAAACATTAGGGCAATCTTGAAAACCTTTTCTACCCATGCAAAATTCGTGGTAGTCACTGGCACATAAGTTAACCCAGCCACACTGTTAAGGAGCGTGTTTTAGTAGAACAGTTTGTTATTAGGAGTAATTCAGCCCAAAAGATGTACTGAGGTTCTCACAGGAAAAGAAAAGAGACTTATATTGATGTTTTCAGCTTGAGTAGTGCTTCTGTGCATTCAGTCAGGTTGATAGCTCTCAGAGTTCCGTCCTGTGAAAAGCACACCCTGACCTTTCGCTGCCCATAAATAATGTTTACCATTTCACGTATTAAGCAGCACAGTTCCCTTTTGTCTACCAGTACAAAAAAAAAGTAAAGTATATTCAGAGCTGGTTTTGGTTGCCAAGGAGAAAACAGCTTGTAACATTTGATTTATTTGTTCTTTCTTTAGTATTAGAACAAGGAGTAGAAGCCTGTTCTTCTACACTGCTTTAATGGGTGTTTTCTTTGTGAGGGAAAGACCCTCACAATGTATGTTGTACCCATACTAGCAGCAATCGACGCTGAGGGAACAGTGCAGTACATCCTGGGATGAGGTACAGGGTACAGTGCCACTTGTTGAACAAGGGGCCAAGGGGGAGTGACAGAAAGCAAAGAATAAAACAGCGTGTCTCTGCGTGTGTCGTCGATGTCCTCGACATGTCACCTCTGCCCTCCCTCAGAATTACTGACATCATGACAAGTCCTCAGACCTGCTGTCCTAAACTGACCCCTGTTGCTCAAAAAATAATTGAAAAGCATTTCTTGTCATAAAAATCTGTAAGTTTTACATTAAGAACTTCAAGTCACATGAAAAGAAGATGACAAAAAATACTTTTTTCTAGGGCAGCAGATGAAGGAAAGCATATGAAATGCCCAAACTCTTGATCTGCTTGATCCAGTTTTAAGCCCCCTGGGAAATTCTGAAAAATGTCTGTTTAAACTCTTAGCAGTCTCATATCTTGAGTCAAGATTTGCTGTCTGTGTAATGAGCACATTGGTGCCATGAATTTGGGAGCCTGGCTTTGCTGGAGTATAAACTTTGCAGATTATGAGGCACTTACCATTTTGTAAGACCCATCTGTACAGCAATGCTTTTCTTTCATACTTCACAACCAACAGTTAAAGGCCTTCATGAGGGCAGTTACCAAGACCAGCCTCTGCAGAGTTCTCCAATCTGCTTGATGCCACAAGGCACGAAAACCCACAAAGATAAAAAAGTGGGAGGCATCCAGCAAAAAGGGAATTGAGGTTTTCTCCCCCTTTGCCTAGCAGTATCCTACCACATCACGCCTGTTCTGGCAGTCACATTTGTTTCAGCCTTTGATGTATTCATCCGGAGGTGATAAGTCAATAAAAATAATGGCATGGACATTTTTTACTTCTTGTGGGAGGAGAGTTACAAGCCAATTTACTCCTCCCTTGAAGTATTACAAGAATATTTAGAGTTCTTTTTCCAGATTTGCCCTGAAAACCATCAAAATCTCTTTATAAAAATCCTGTGGCTGCTGTGAGTGGAATATTAGATCCTTAGATCCCACTTGCAGTCACAAAAGCAAAAGTTGTGACCAAGATCATGGTTGTGTTTCTCCGTTCAAATAATAAAGCTCAGGCTTCTAGGTGGTGCATGTATGTACTTACATATACTGGCCAGAAAATTCCAAATCAATTAAGAATAATAACAGGCAAACCTTGACTGAGTAATAGAATTATAGGCAGAGAAAAAAGGTGTCAGCCTTCTGCTGATTTGTTCAGTTTTAGACAGAAAAGCATAAGGCATTCAGGAATCACATAAACCAAACTACAACAATTTGTGTTTCAAGAAAAAAGGATCAGAAACACCAGTGTTTCCTATATGAAAATGAGAAATGCTTTGTAAAATTTTGATCTGCATAATGAAAAAAGTATTACAAAACACATGAAAAATAAATCTTATGTCAGAAGCACTTTGTGCCATATCTGAGACAATTACAAATACACAATGCATGTTAGCAGTATTTTTCACAAACAGTTCCCACATTTAGTAACCCTGTTCTCTTGAAATACATGGTCTCTCTCAATTCCTGGAAAAAAAAAAAAAAAAAAAAAGGAAAAAAACCCTAAACCTTCCATAGTATTAATTTCCGTAATAATTTCTACACAACTGTGAGACTGACAGCTCCTTTACCCAGCCTATCACCCTTCCTTGGCAGAAGTTACAGATAAATTGACCAACACAGGGGAAAAAACCTAACTCAGTAACTAACTGTTAGGAACTTCAGCCACCTATATCCTTAGTTCCTGGGAGCTCAATGTTTCACTGGCATTGGTTGCTGCTTTAGTTTTTGCTGCAGATGGACAGGGATCAACTGGGAGAGTTTAATGCTGGAAAAAGGTACCATGGAACTGTATGAAGAAACACTGCACACCCTTGCCTTCTACAGTCCTTAGACAATGACAAGCAATGCAGTCTTTAGGAATTCAAATGCGAAAGGCTCAAGAAGCTGGGGGGAATAAAAAAATCTTCTGAATAGTTTTGTGGGATATTCTCATTCTTTAAGCTAATACAGTATCAGAAAATATATACAAATCAAATATAAACAAATCTATTTAAATGTCATATGGATATGGAGATATTTACAAACAAGCGCCAAGACTTAAAAATCCTATTAAGGTATGTGATGTATTTATTGAAACTGTTTTAAATTAGCAAAATAATTAGGAAACTTAGAGTTTGTAGTTGAAAGTCAAGAATATGCTGTAAATATTAAATTTTAACTACAGCTGCATAGAAATATCAGTCTTTTATTGACTAGTGTATGGTATTTGTTATTTGCAGATAGACGACTAAAAATAACTCAGAAGGAACAAAAGATCTTAATGACTTGTTTGATACATGGGTGTATTTTATGAAGTGCTAAAAATAATAAATAGCTAATGGCATAAGATTTTTTTTTTCAGAAGGAAAAAAAAGGCTTTCATAAGAATCTGGTTATCTGGCAACATCATCTGTGTTTTTTTTCAATGTGGCAACAGAATAAAAAAAAACCTTAAAGGGAGTTTGTACATGTAAATCCAGTTACTAAAAACTTGTCTGTATAATAAACCAAAGGTAGACACTAAAGTCTGTACTCTAATTTCACAGAGATGGCTGCAACAGAAGATCGACCTTCTGTTCTCAGAGACAGGATTTGACTTCATTTGTCTGTTTCTACTTATGGAATTCTGGTAATGGTATTACCTGTTAATTAAAGCAGTATATAAAGAAAACAAAATCACATTCCAGACAAATAAAATTCCATTTCACTTTATTCAAGGTGAAGAAGAGGTTGGCGACAGGGGGAGGGGGAGTGTGGAAACCATAAGAGCCATGCCATGCAAAGCCATGCAGCTGAACAAAAAGAGGTGCAAACACAGTTACAGACTTAAAAATGTTTCAGCAATGTGTCTGGCATCTTTGATTCTACATCTGCTTTGTAATCGATTTATCAGAGGTAATTCTAACCATTAACAAACTACTATTGAGAACACAAATGACATTTCTGAAAGGTACTGATTTTAGGTAACAGTCAGCTAGAAAAGAAACTGTTCTGCCGTCCTTCAGTAAAGGCCATGGCGTACTTTTAACCACCATAGTGGGCAGACTTAAATGCCTACATTTTAATTTTTATTGAGATCCCCTTGTCTAATTGCATATACATTGTAAATAAAAAATAATAAATCTATTCTTCCTTCTTGTTGAAAAAAATACACATATTGCAATAAGAAATGAGGCACAGCAGAGTGGACATCTTAAATAACTTGCAGTAATCCAGAAAACTACACAATGGCGTAAGTCTGAATACCTTTCTCCTCCCCTCAGGCTGATGTATAGTTAAAACAGAGAGAACCGGTGTCTGCCAAGAAATGGCAAAATTAATTCATGACTGTAGGGAGAAAGCATAAGGAAAAAAAAAACAAAGGAAAAAAAAATTTACTGACTAGACAAAGGAAACTATAGAAAATTATGTGACAAGGTGGAGGAAAGGTCCCATGTTGACTTTTCAGCACTTCCAGTGATTTAGTTATTGTGTTAAGGCTTTTAATTAGCACAGAAGATCAAAATATTTTATGCTGTATAGGAAAAATGTGATTTGGGGGGAGTTGTTACGTTTTCCAAAACATGACCTTAAATTAAACACAGACACACATTTAAAATAAATCATTCAATACTAATGGTCAAATTGCTCAAATATTACTGAAGAACTAGCTAAGATTTGAGAATCAGGAACTTGTTGGCAGAATAAATGTCAAAAATTAAGAACTGGAGATACTATTAATTGAAATAGAGGCTCTATGAGGAGAAAATACTTAGAATGGGGTAAATTGAAGAGCTACACAAATGAGAATGTACAAAAGACTTGCAAGAGGTACTAGAAGTGAAAGTTGCAGCAGATACTCAGTAAATACTGGGGATAGAAAGAGAGAGGAGGAGACATCACAGTAATCAAGACTCAAGATCATAATGAGGCTATTAATTGAACTATCATGCCTAAGATGAAAAGTGATAGATTAAAAACAAGTTACAGATGTAGAATGGTACTCAGTGCACCTAATAACACTACTTATCTAAGGCAAAGTATTCTATTAGTTTGGCATGGTTGTAACCTGAGTTAATACTCTTGTTATGTGCTTGGTGTACTAACAAGTGGAGTAACACATTGTCATAGCTTGGAATTCTCTTATAATCTTCTAACTCAATTTACAATTTATGGGAAAAATTACAAGATTACCTGTATTTTGTAACCCACTAAATGGTTACTCAACACCAAAGACAAGACTTACAGTAAATTAAAGAACTGCAGTTGTAGGTTAGCATGCTAGCCATTTTAAATTTTACAATAATGCAACAATTTGGATATCTCAAGCACCACTGGCAGTGTCAGAAGTAAATCCTGTAGCTATAAATGTTCCAAACAATTTTTTGGAAAGAATATTTTGGCAGCAGGTACTTACTATATATACCAGATATTTTGAAGACTTTGATACAGGAATTTATGGAAACCTCCATGTAACACTGCTGTTTCCTGTACTTTTTATATCAACTGCATGAGACAGCCATTCAACAGTACTGTGACTACTGCATCTAAGAAATAAGCAGAATTGCACACATTCAGGCTCTCCCTATTAAAATTCTGCTGTCTGGATACAAAACAAAAAAGCTTCATTGGGTAAGAAAAATTGATAAAAGCAACTGTGAAATATTATATTTATTATTTAATATAAATTTGACTTTATTAGTCACTTTCTTAGCACACAATGCTGTGTAATGCAAGGCATTTATTTTTGGTATGCAACAGTGCACTTATAACCCCATAAACTCCTTCTTGAGTTGCAAGATTGTTAATAACTTATTTAAAATAATAGGCTTTAATATTTTTAGTGCGGAGATATATTAATTCTCCCCATTATCCATTTTTGTAAACTGTTATATTTTCTGTGAATATTGATAGAGGTGCTGCAATGTTTCCTTGAGTAGAATATAAAAAAAAGTTTACACTAAAAGTGATAGTGTTGTAAATTCATTGTGACCTGGTCCATTCATTTACAAAAATAAAATAATATTGAAAGCAGCCAGTCCTGTGATCATCTAAATTAGACTTCTCCTGTCAGTAGCCGCCTCCTCAGAATTAGTTGTAAGACTAGACTTACTAAGTTAACATTTCCTTTGATAAAGAAATTTGAATGTCAACACAGCATCAAGTCATATGAAAACTAAGACAGAAACTTAAATATTGATTTTCAGAATCAAATAAAAACTGAAAGATTTGCTCTGAAGAGTATTGTAAGAATTATTCCAGAGTTCAATTTCAATATCAAATGTAATGGCAAAACAAATTCATGTTACACTCTATTTATAAAAAATGAAATCTGGAATTCTTACACTAAGAAAAAAAAAAGCCAAAACTTGGCAGAAATTTTGATCACTAGATTTTTTTTTTAACTCAACATCATCTATTTCATGATATAGCCATAGACTGTTGTGACCATAATAAACAATTTAATAAAACTTCCTTCCCTCCTGTTTTTGCTTTTGTTGCTGATATTCAAATAGTTCTGCTTGTTAAACAGGAATTAAAAGGTAGCGCTTCAGTGTTCTCCGTATCTTCGTGCTTCTTCATTCATTACAATTTTGGCTGATTCTCTCTCACTTCTTCCAGTTTAGAAAGGATCCACTGTGTGAAGGAAAAGGAAAAAATACAAATGTTTCCTTAGTAAAAACCATATAAAGCAGCTGAAAAATTGAGTTGGCTAGGCAGTTCACTATCTGGTCTCTTCCTAACCGAGTTTTAACACATTGCTCAATTCTACTGTAGATTATAAAACCCTGATTTTTTCACGTGAAAATGGAGGCATTTCAGTACCAGTATCTGACATTGAATACCATAACTAATTAAACTGGCTAGGTCGATATTTCAGTTTCCTGATCTGTATGTCAATTAATAATATTTTTTTAAATGTTGACATCATCATTTCACCCACATCATTATTAATGCTCTGCATTAGTCTACAACTCTAGACAAATCACAGATGATAACAGAGAAACAAGGATAACAAAAGACAAAGGACAAGAATAGGTTGCAGCGATGTGATAATACAGTTATTTAGAAAGAAGCTTTATTCAACTATATTTGGTTTCTTTTCAGGAATTTCAAATTCACAGGTTTACTGAATGTGGAAGGAACAGTTTCTCAAGAAAAAAAGGCGGAGGGGGGGGGGCAGGAGGAGGGGGAAAAGGGCAGCGCCATGAAAATCCAGGATAAGAGATGAAGTTATACAAAAGGTTTGCCATGAGAAAGCTGCATAATGCTTTCAGGAAAGATGACTGGATTATTACAAATCAGATTGTGTTACCAGATCAGGTTCTATGTTACAGATCTTTAGGATCCCCTCCTCCCCATCACAAGCTCATCCCCTCAAGGAAACCAGAGCTTCTGTTTAGCAGGATGCTGAAGATTTGAAAAAAGAATTGGCTGTTGAAGAAATTACATCAGAACATTGCACTTCTCACAGATGGAACATTTTTTTAATGTCCACTAGACTGACACAATGTTCACAAAGTAATGTCACTGAAATTATCTCGTATCGTTTTTACTATAAAGTGTGCAAGTTTCATTTTCACTGTTCCTAAAACACTTGCCTCAGTTGTCTTTCTATATAGATAAGCAGAAGTGTCACCTTTGGCAGCAGTGGGCTAAACAGCCCAGAAGCAACTCTCAAAGACTTACTGTCTGTAGGACAGCCCCTAAGGTCCTCATGGCAGTTTTTGAATGAATCTGTTATGTATTCCTTCTCTAAGATAAAACCACATTCCTTACCAAGCCTGCCTACAGTGACCTTTCCCCTCATATTCTCAAGCCTGTTGGTTTTGTGAGGTTCACAGGCCTTTCTAGGAAAATATGCAAAGAAAGATTTTTGCGAAAAGTGCACACAACTTTTTCAGCTTTCTTTTCCTTCCTTAATATAATAGCGGCATACATAATATGATGCTCTACTTTGGTATTTCATATTGTTCCTCATTTAGCTGGGGCATAGATGGGATTCCCTTCCCACACAGACTACTGGAGCTCAACGCCGCCCCTGCCCCACCACAGCCAAAAAGAAAAAAAAAAAAAAAAAAAAAAGGAGGAGAAGAGGAGCTCACTACCTCCAAAGAGTATGGACAGGTCAAATTCAGGCATGGTGCTCTCAAATACTTTGACAGTATTTGTAACACTTTTGGAGGTAAGAGGCAAAAGATATCACTCAATTCTGGTTAGAAACTACCTCCATGAAGACAAAAGCAACTTAAACTGATGAGAAGGTGCAAAAGCAACTAAATTGATGAGAGGATGCAACTTTTGCAGACTGTTTCAAAGAGTGATCCCAGGGTACCATATCCCACTAGTGTGAATAAATACAAGACTAATTTATTGTTTTTGAAAATAGTTAGCTACACTAATGAATACAAGGCATAATTTTCACAACCTGGCTACCTTACAGTTCTGGTAGCAGACCTGAACTCCTCCTACCCTCTGTTGTAGTCTGTACTACATACAGGAAAGATTGGGAGAAACTCTTCAGCAGAGACTGTTGAGATAGGACGAGGTGTAATGGTTTGAAAAAAAGAGGGAGGCAGATTCAGGCTAGACATAAGGAAGAAATTTTTTACAATGAGGATGATGCAACACTGGAGCAGGTTGCCCAGAGAGGTGGTAGATGCCCCATCCCTGGAAACGTTCAAGACCAGATTGAACCGGGCTCTGAGCAACCTGATCGGGTTGGAGATGTCCCTGCTTCTTGCAGGGGGAGCTGGACTAGATGATCTTTGAAGGTTCCTTCCAAACCTAATGATTCTATGATTGTATATAGAATATGTGTATAATAATAGTAGTAATATAATATACTAAAGCTGTTTGTATTTCTAGTAGGAATTTTCTTCGTTCTTCAACTAAACTGTATTTTGAGGAACAGAGGAATGATACACTCCCCACCCCAGAATTAAACTTACAAATATTGTTTATTCTAATAAAATGTACTATTTTAATTCACATTCTTGATTGCTTACTTTTTGTTAGCAGTACTGTTAAAACAGCTGTTTGATAGACAGTTATAATTCTAAAGATTTATGTTAGGAAACATCTGGAATTGAGTATTTTTAAAATTCAGTTCTGAATAGATCATTGCCATTTCCATCTGTGTAAGGGCTGCACGGAAATATTGAATTTTAAATACACATTGTAGTTTCCCGTTAAGAATATTCCTGTTTCAGTTTTTAAGCCAAATTTAGCACAGTATAATTGTAACAGTATTTAGACTTTACCTTAGCATCCTCTGGACTTTTAAAATTAATGATTTTTCCAAATTCTTTGGCGTGGAACACAGACTTAACTCGTTCCTAAAAAAAACCAGTAATTCAAAATTGAAGTTAGTTTCTTCAAACTTTATGACTAAGAAGTTATTATTTACCATTAAGGCAGCTATATGGTTCAGACAGCAACTTGTACCCTCTACACTAATCTAAGTAGGTTCACATTGCATGCACACGCCCATAAAAACTTCATTTTCTGCATGAAAGCACAGTGGAGTGGTACACTCCACCAATGACAGACTTCCCTTTTTACCACGGAAACTCTGGAGACAGGACTATAAAAGTGCGTAGGAAGGGAAGGCAGCTAATGGAGTATGTGGGGTAACAAAATCCAGTACTCCCTAAGGTTGCAATTTTTCATTCTCCTTTAAGTCATTACCTGGCTGGACATTCCACCAATGTTGACTTGCTAAGAGTGGTCTTAAGTAGTGAAAATAGCAACTTAGGCTTCAGAAATAAAATATAAGCAGTGCTTTGCAAAGTACAGTTTTCAACATAGGTTTCAATAAAGAGCATACTGCAGACATTTGAACAGACTCTGAAATGACTGCTGTATAGGGGTAAAGATGGTTATGTGTTTGGCATTGTTTGAAATGGCAGAAACTAAGAATTCTTTCATCCTGTAGAAGTTGACTTGCAGTCAGAAATCCAGTTTGGAGGATTCCAAAGCAATATGGCTCTGCCTTTCATGCTCTCTGCAATAGAAACAAGTAATCTGAGTGAAAAATTGGATGACTTAGTACACTGTCAAGACTGTCTTGACAACCGTGATGTGTAATTAAACACATGAAGCTTATTAAAAACAGAAACAAAATAAAACAGTAGCAAATAAATTCAGTTACCATCTCATCAAGAATTTAAGAAGTATTTTTTCTTAGGGAACTTTGCCTCTCTAAGTACACTCAGTCATCAGCAGTCATCTTTCTTCTTACGTTCTTTGCCAATTTACCAATGGAAAAGTTTGGGGTATTTTTTTAAAGGAAAAATTGCAACAAAGAGTAACATTCTTTAACTTGCCTTGAAAGGGATAATCATATGTTATTACAGTTTTTATGAAGATACTGATTCCTTGTTATACTTTTTGAGAATTTGGTTACTAGCAAATGAAAAAAAAATAAATCCTTGAAGCAGAGCACATGCAAATTTATTGGTCTGATATATTTGAATCTTTTGATCACAACAAGGTAGATTTATTTCCACCTATTGGCATATTTCGACAATGTCAGAGTGTGTGATATAAACATTCTGAAACATCTGGGGAGAGTTTTGTTGTACCATCATATTCCAAACTACACATACACCATGAACTGCAAATTCCCAGGGCTCAAGGAAAAATTTCATCTGCAAGCACCAAGTCACTATTTTGCTTAGACCAGTTAGAAGCTAGTTATCAGAAGAGTTTGCTCATGCCAAATTTAAACTCCCTTCTCCTTAGTTGAGTTCATCTCAACTAGAAGAGAGATCAAGAATTCAAAGGAGAGACATGAGGACTTCAAAGTTCAATGCTATAAACAGTAACACAAAAAGAAAACAAAACATTATTGGATTAACATACCTTGGCTTCAATGCGGAGTCTTCTGCCATCAACGATGAATGGTTCTTTGGTAAATTCATCATAAGTGTACTGCCATTCACATGTCAGCTGTCCAAATGTCCCTTTTGTCACAAATAACACACCACTAGACATCGGAAAATAACATAAATAATTTAAAAGTTAATGTAAAAATACTTAAAAGTTATTAAGTTACCCTAACTCTAGTGAAGTCATTCATTGTTCCAAAATAGTTCTCATCTAATGATGTAACAACCATACAGCATACTTTTCAAAAGAGTGAACGTTCCTCTAACTTAATTAAAATACTGTGTTTTATAGCAAAACTGTAACACTACTTCTAGCTGTATTTCTACAAAAAGTTGTGCAGACTTTTTATTTGAGAAGGATCTGTTCCTGTATTATCCTTTTTTCCTTCAATATGCTAATTTATAAGTGAATCCCACAGTTCCATTGACTTCAGCCTAATTAGATTTAAAACAAATCTTTCTCAGCTAAAGAAATCATAAAACTAACATTCTTTGTCTCTCTGTCTACTATGATGCTCATCATAACAGACTCTTGTGCTAAAAAATGCCACTTTCGAACAGGATCATTAACAGTTCACTAAGCATGCCTTCCCCATTATTTTGTCTACATACATGACAGACATGTCAAAGCACAGTTACTGATCAACAGTTATCAAGGCATGCACATTTTAATGATAGCTTGAAGTAATTATTATTATTCAGAGTCAAAACTATTTACCTTTTTGTCACCATTAACAGATCTGTACTGTTGACCATAGCATGTGCAATATATCTGAGTTTTGCAAATCTTCCGTTTTCAATTTTCTAAAAGAGATAGAAGTTTTATAGCTTTGAATATGCTAGTATAAATTCATGTACTAATTTTGTGCTTAAAATGTATTTGTCCCCCAAAAATGTAAGTTATAACAGAGCACATAGCACATTTCAGGACTCAGTTTTATACATATTTTTATGTACACACTGAACTTCTGGTGACTCACACAGTCCTGAGACAACAGAAGAAATAAGCATTCATTTCCTAACCTACGACAAGTCACCTCCAAAACACTGGAGTAATTAACTCTGGGAATAAATCTATACTTAACTGTATACAAGAACCCACTATCATGTACACAGTGGGACTTAGTAATGCACTTGAGGTAATGCTTAGCATTTCCTCATATTCTTTTGTTTCTCCCTGAACTTACTCAATCTTTTCCTACAATTACTGTGAATATTGTAGTTGAATATTCTTTAGTGTGCAGTAAATTTAAAGGATCCATGACAGCAGATGAATAATTTTTAAAAACAGAGGCTGTGTAACTTTAACATGGCTAGGCAACCATTGGATTTCTGACTTTCTGATAAACGAGTGATTAAATTAGTGATCAAATCAAGAATGTTGCATCTTAGTTCAGTACAACAATATGACTGCTTGCACACTTCCCATCTGCTACAAACTGGAAGCAAAAAAAGGTTAGTATAAGCCAGTATGATGTAATAAACTGTTAACTACAAATATATTGCTTCAAATACGTATGGGAATATTTAAAAACATGTAGGTTAGTTCTCAATGCAATTAAAATAGCAAAACCATGTAAAGAGTATTCATCACCACTGTAAAATGATAAAGACATTTAATTAGGCCCTCAAAGGTGCCGATTCTTCAATGACTAAAATGCAAGAACATTTGAGTAACAGGTTGCCAAAAGACAGCTTTCCAGAAAGCTCACAGAAAGTTCAGATTATTTCTCTCTCCCCAACTCCGCTGGGCTACAAAATCACATCTATTGATCATGCGCCTGCCCACCTAAGTCACTGCCTGAATTTATTTCTGCAAGAGCTAGTGTCAGGGGCAGAATGGATACAGCAAGAATGGCATAGGAATAAGGAATTAAAGGCATGGAAAGCACGGGGAGGGTGGTAGTCTGTTGTGGTGGGTTTTTTTTAAAAACTCCTCATTCAGGCTTTGTCTAGGGGCTGCCAAGCCCCCAATTTGAGTCTCTCCCTGCCTCTCATATGAAGTAGAAGCTTGGTCCTAAATAACTAAATAACAAAAAAAAATCCACCCTCAAGGCAGCCTCTACGGCATTTCAGCAGACGACACGTTGGATGGTTAGAAGACAGAGAAGGTGATATGCACAGACATGAGTGAGAGGGTATCTGACCCGGGAACCTGCCACCAGTCTAGTTCTGTGTCCTGAGGACTTCCAGTGCTAGCGGCTGAGCAAGGAAGACAGGGAAAGGGAGGAGAAGGCTGACAGGAACTTACAGAATGTGTGTGGACAGAGCAAGGGTGGTTCAGGAGGAGATAACAAATACATATTGTTGCATTTAATCTGCAAGACTGTGACAATGCTAGTGATTTATCTTGCTGACCAAGCACATTATAACACTTGTATCTTTGCCAAAGCTGAACAGTAACTACTTCTGAACTTTCTGCCTTTTAGATTTTTTTTACACCTCATTTACAATCTTTAACCCTTTTAGCATTAGATTTGCACTGATTCCTTTCAAAATACATCATAGAGGGAAACATCAATTTACTGCTGATAACTCTTATAGCAAGATCACTACTGTGTTCTCCTACCAAAGTGGCTTATACAACTCAAACATAAAAGGATATATAATTGAACCCTCAATATAGATGCATAACTATGTTTTAAATTTTTTCCAGTATTTAGCTATTTGTTTGGAGAAAGACAGCAACTTGGACCTCAGTTTGGTGATGCAAAACTATGAAAGTTAACATTGATCGATCATTGTTTCTTCAGTATTAATTTCACCACTGTAAGAAAATGAACACTAATTTTTAAAACACAACTTCTATATTTCAAATTTAAAAAGGTTTGATAACCTGATGACTTTAGTATATGTTATGGTTCATTAACAACTCACGGAAATTGAATGAATCTATTGGAAAAAAAAACACAAAACACTCCAGCAGGTGTAAAATGTGAAGTAATTAAAATCCCCTCCTTTGCAAATTACTCTTACCTGTAGCACAAATGCTTAGATGTCACACCTACCTACCAGTAGGTGTGATAATTTGTGCAGAGATGGATATGCAAATATCCTCAGGGTCTTAAAAGGGGCATCTCTGCATTTCGAAAGACTCCTAATCGCATCACATGCTTCTAATTTGTGGAGTAGCAAACACAGAGGTCTTTGAGAGAGTTAGAAATTAAGCAGAGCAGAGTGCAGGTAGTGGAGACAAAAGTTAAAATCTATGATCCTTCTCGTTATAGTTCTAAAATATACTAATTAGTATGTGTGATACAAAAGTCAGAATGTTTTATATACTTCTTGAACTCATCTCAACTAAAACAACATGTAAAAAATACTGTAAAGACCTTAACTACTTTAAAAGTGTTTATGAATCTGCTACTCTCTTCTTTCGATGTTCAGATTAACTTGAAGTTTTCAATTGGATTTTACATTGCCAGTGTATTTCCTTATGAACTGATTACTGTCCAAATGTGTGTTCTGAAGGCAACTGACCATTGTTGCTACTGTAATGGTTTTAAAATAGAAGGAGGCAGATTCAGATTTGATATAAGGAAAACTTTTTTTTACAGTGAGGGTGGTGGAACACCGGCACAGGTTGCCCAGAGAGGTGGTGGATGCCCCATCCCTGGAAACATTCAAGGCCAGGTTGGATGAGGCTCTGAGCAACTTGGTCTAGTTGGAGATATCCCTGCTCCTCTGCAGGGATATTGGACTAGATGACCTTTAAAGGTCCCTTCCAATCCTAACCATTCTATGATCTTTCATCTCAAATTATAAGGTGACTTCTTAAAAAACTGTAGAATTGCTACTTTCAGCAGGCCAACCTGGTGTAATTACATACTTAATCTTCCCCACAGAAACATTCAATAATCCTAAGCAGTACCCAGGTCACTTGTTAGATCTAGCTTGAGTATGTGTGAGAAAAAGTGAAAAACTACTCAGTAAAGAAATAAGTAACATGTAAAACATTCCTTTTTCTGCCATGCAAAATTCTCTCCTCATCCTTTATTAATAAGAGCTACCATTAATCCTTTGTTGCCTACTCTCTCATTCCAGTTATCCTAATGTGCAAAGTCATTCTATAAAAAGCAAAGCTTTGATACATGATGTGTTAGTACCTGAATTCAAGATTTGAATCAGCCATGCTGAAATCAACATGGTTCTGTTCAAATCAACCAAAATTTGTGGTCAAGGTTAACATTTTAATCTAAGGCCACAGCATGCAAGACAGTAAAAATTAGGGTAGCATCTGTCTTTCAGAACACAAAAGTTTCTGCATCACAACAGATACATAATTTGCCTGTGCTCACTGTCAGCATTATCTTTGTCAATTTTTGATCTGAATACCAGCAGATTATCTCCTTTGATGAGCTGAATGGAGAAATCATACTGATCTATGATGGCCATTATAATGGCCACATCTAGATGTTCTTTATGTTTTCTGACAATACAACCAAAATTATTTGATTTGTAGCATCTAAAGTGATTACCATATCAGCAGGGAAATGGAAAAATATTTCTGTTTTCTTTTCTGTATTCTCTGTCAGCAAACAAGCTGGTGTATGCTTTTCCTAGGACACTTCCAGTTTTTACTTGCTCTCCTACCCTATATAAGCTTAAATGAAACTGAGTCACACAAGCTTCCATGTTCTCCTGAAGCAATTGGTGTTAGCTAGTCTCAGTCAGCTTGCCGTAAATACATGCAGGTTGTCTTTGTGGGATGGGCAACGGCTATGTAATAATTTCCAAGTATTGCACATTTAAGTGGTAAGGATCCTGCTCTTTCCTTTAACCCAGACAAAACAGGTTTTCCAAAGAAGGATGGATAGTGACAGCTCTGACTCAATTAAGGGAGCAGTAAACTAGTTAGCATGTATGAAGGGATCCCTGGTAAGAGTCAGGACTATTTCGAATAAAAATGAAGTTAATTTGAACTTTGGAAAGAATTTCTGCCTACAATTTCATGAAGTGAAATTTCAGTTTTGGAGTACTACATGATATAGATGTTTATGCTTAGATGTGAATGCAAGCCCATGGAGGGTGGAGGGAAGGAGAAGAAAGGAGTATGACACACTTTTCCCACTCCTCAGATGTTCTTCCTGGCAGACTGAAGTATGAATACTAAGAAACAAGGGTCTGTTCAACCCATTTCAACATTCTGCCACCTGATCTGAAGCTTACCTCATGACCCAAAAAGGATCACTGCACTGAAAGCTGAACATCTCCAGTACAGTTGGATACAGTATTGAAGTATGGCTTTGAAGGATTGTCTTCTCTACAAGCTTACATAGACTGCAGCATAGTTGGGCAGCAACCTTATACAATACTGTAAAAGAGCCCTCACAAACTCATACACTATAAAGGCAAACTAAAAATAAAAAAAAAATGTTTTGTATTTATTTTGATTTTGGATAGGCACTGAGTTGTGACACTGAGAACACTGATTTCATGGTGCAAGTGCTAATCACTTATGTTCGTAAGCACGAGACCAGCCTATTTTTCAGTTTTATTCCCTTGCAGGGCAAAGACCAGTGATTTCTGGCTGGTCTATAGCTCCTATAAATGACTAGTAACAACAAAAGTATAAACAGTCTATTAAATGATCCCAGAAACGGTCTATAGTATCCCTCTGCACTGACTTAAGTCTACAGAGCCTCTTGAGAAAACAGAAAGATCAAAGAACCCTGATCAAAAGGGATGTAACTAGATAACATCAAAGATAAAGAGCACAGCCAATTTTTCACCTCAGCAGCAAGGAAGCATATAAATTCAAGTTACCATTATACAAGTCACCAAAAGAGTAAAACTCAAGACTTGGGAAAAGCTGAATCAATTTGTTCTTTAGTTGACAGCAGAAAACTCGGCAGCTAGAGCTGAAAGGATTGCACTTACTTCTTGAGTTTTCAGCAACAGTTCTGGACTTCAGTTCATCAGTGAAAAAGTGGTGAAAAAAAAATGTGGAGCTAAAAGTTAAACTATTAAAATAAATTTAAATAATGTTAAACTATTAAAATAGTTAAACTATTAAAATAAATTTAAATGTATTTTTCAAATACATTTGAAAAAATTGCCTGTATTTTCTTATATGTCATTTTAAATCCCTACAGAAAATAATCTGATTTTTTTTTTTCCTCCAGTTTTGGTGCATCAGTTTGGGCTAGTTAGCTATTGGACTTTTCACAGCTTTTGCTTCCATGATTTAGAGAGAAATTAAATCCTAATATCCCAGCTGATACAATTTTTTCTTACCCTAAATCCAAATTCTTTATTTTCCCAACATATTTTCAGAGGAAGCTAGACGCAAGACAGAAACAAATAAAATTTTAATTAATGTAAAAAGTTGAAAAGTAGAACTATAATCTATGAAAGAGACAAAATAAACAAAGATATATAATCACAATTGCCAACTACACTATTTTAGTTATATTGCAGTGGAACTTCAACTGAGACCCAGAAGTGCTACCATTCCTCATAAATTTTACTTCCACATTCTGTAATGATTTGTAGAATTATAAGTTAGGTGAATTTGATAGTAAAAGATGTATCATTTCTAAAAATCAAATTCTTATTGTTGCAGGGATGTTTTTTTTTCAGTCAAAAAATGATTATATTTCTTTCTAAAGCTGTTTGAGGAAAAAATATATTTTGTTATAAAATTGACTGGTATGGTCTAGTAAGATGAGTCATTACAGAAGAAGAACAAAATTTTATAGGATAAGAAAGAAATTACACTGAAAAGTCAGAAAGGAAAAAGAAAATGTCTTATAACATATTCAAAGTTCCCAAAACCTGGTAAAATTAATAAAATGGAGCAGTAACCTTTCCATGAAGTTTTACCTAACAATTTCCTCAACTTTTAGGCATGATGTGTCTTTTTTCAGGATTGAACTCAAAACCATTTCCTACATTCTTCAAAGAAAAACCTGAGATCCATTTGTACATGAAATATTCAAAATCCTTCAAAAATGCTTCAGGCAGTAACATATCACAATATAGCCTATTATCTACTTCTGCAAGACATCCTTTTGAGATGTCAGTATTAAAAAATAAGTAGCAACACATGATGTGTACTAATCTACTTAAGCATCAGTAGTTTCAGCTAAAACAAGTTCTCAGGTTGAGTTTGTCCCCTTTTTTATTTTGGAGATTAGAGGCATATATTGCCTTGCTCATTGCCCAAGAGATCAGACTGTACAGCAGCCTTTGAAGACATAGTGCCAGAATAAATGATCCTATGGATTTCAACAGTTCTTCCCTCTGAATTTTGATAACTGAAAGACAATAGACAATGAAGGGCATGATATCACCTTTGGTAAATACTCAAAGAATTCAGAAGCTCTTTTTGTTTTAGAGCAATTCTAAAGAATTACTACAGTAATTATTGATACATAAATAGCTATTGCAAGATGTCTTTAAAATGCAATACAAAAATCAAAATTTAGCAACAAACCACAAAAAAAAAAGAATGAGAAAACTGTGCAAGCATTCCAGTGAGTACAGAATAAAACAATTTCTAAAGAAAGAAATAACTTGTAAAATTGTATTGTAGAATTAACAATATAGAATTATAGTGGTTCAGTGTTGCTGTTCTTCCCCGCCCCCCCCCCCAATATCTAGGTAAATAAAAAATGAAATACTTTTGCATATTACATATGATTTACTACACAGAGTCTTGTAAAAAGCATTGGTGTTTTCTCCAGTTCTTGATGATTTTACATAGGGTTTAGTTCTCGGGTGGATTTTTACTTTTTTTTTTGTTGCTATGAAAACAATAAAATATTGATTTAAAGAACCAGATAATTTATGGTCACAATAAAAAAAAAAACAAATAAATCATTATTTCACACACCTAAGGATTCCAAAGGATACATAAAATAAATATTTAAAAATAATG
The DNA here is from genome assembly GCF_036417535.1 of Chlamydotis macqueenii. NCBI lineage: Eukaryota > Metazoa > Chordata > Aves > Otidiformes > Otididae > Chlamydotis > Chlamydotis macqueenii. Next base: position 39,256,585 of record NC_141593.1, on the reverse strand, counting down.
GTAAAATAGATTATAAATTAAAAAATTAAAGGTTTATGTTAAGTGTTCCTTTCAAAACATATGTATTTTAAAAAAATACTTTTATAGGCCATTTAATGTTTTTACACAATCTAGTTCCAGGAAACATGAGAAATAATGTTGGAACAGAACAGATGAATCCATTTTAGATATACTTTAGACATGTTTATTGTTAGAAAGAAAAGCAGACAAAATATTTTTGAAATATGAAATAAATAAAACAGTCAAACAGCATTTTAACACCAATAATGACTGTACAAGTCAGTAAAGTCTTACTAAACACATTTAAAAGCATTCCAACTAGCAAAGTATAAATAAAACCTGTCAAACACTTATGTAAATACAAAAACATTACATACACTTGATATAAACATATCTGGAAATAAACTCTAAGTAATAGTATTACTATTTTTATATTATTCAATACTATTTTAATATAATATGCAGTTTTATCTATAAGACTATTTTTATTATATTCTCTGCTCCTTTGCCTAGCACTCATCATCATACAGTTTATTTTCCCACATTTTTTTTGTACAGTTTTAAAAATAAGAATTTAATATCAGGGAACCTCAGTTCCTCAGTGGGAAATATATCATCAACATTTAATACTTGAAGTTCAAAAGAACATGACAAAGGCCATCTGTAACAGTCCGTATTATCCTAACTGTCATCATCATCACTACTATTGTGAGTCTTAGTCCATTCCCTGTAGGCCTGTCTTTTCTGAAAGCATGGCAAGGGAAGAAGAAAGCAGAAGCATTAGTTTAGAAGTATTTGTTTCTCTGGCAAATTTCTTAATTAAAGCAAAATAAAAGCCTAGAAAACAAAGAAATTCTGAAGCGATATTCTAGTTTAGAACATAGTGTGAGCACATGAAATCACCTATATCCTGTTTCTTTTAAACAGCATATACAATCTCTAAATCTGTGAAAGAAGTTTTATTCCCATCTAATCCAAAAATCTGTTGAAAATGCTACAATACACTGACTGCAGCAGGGCCAGTCACCAGACCTGTATGAACAAAAGTAACACAAGAGCAGAGAATAATCTTTTTTTCCCCATTAGAAAATATTATGCTATTCAAACTGCTTCAGATATTCAGATAGTAATACACTGAATCTTATCCAAAGCAGATAAGTATCTCTAGAACCAGAAACACTAAGCAGCAAAAACATTAGTACACTTGAGAGTAAAATAAGATTAAGACATCCAACGTACTACATCAGAAATTAAAATCTGCAAACAAAAAAAAATTACGCAATTCATTACTTTGTCATTTGACTGTCTACAGGGAGAATTACAACCCTGTTTGAAGCTTTCAAAACATTTCTTCAAGAGTAGTTCTGTCTTGGAATTCTCAGTAGTGAAAACTAATAAGAAATATGTAATTTTCCAACTTTAGCCACTTTCAACCAGTGGCTGCTATCACAAAACACGACAGTCATTACACAAGGCAACGCCTTTATGCTTTTGTAAGTTGGATAATGGTGGTGGTACTGTGCTGAGCCACCCAACAGAGTAAAGTTAGAATTGCATATTACATTGCAGAATTTTTTAAAGGCTCCTCAGGAAAAAAAAAAAACAAAACCAAACCACAAAATGTAAAGATGTACAAATTTAAGAAGCAAAAGCAATGCAAAGTCATTAGAGAAGTCTGCACATTAGAGCTGACTGTTGGCTTGCTAGCATTTTAGTGGTACACTTTAAAACAGAAAAGGGGATGTTTTGGAATTCATTTTCTTACCAAAAAAAAAAAAAAAGGAGAAAGATTAGCAAGTAAGTTTATGCCGTTCATCACTAGTAGCTTCTAACTATGCTCTAGTTAAGGTAATACTGCTGTATAACATTAGCTTTAAATTGGAGAGCATGGCTTAAAGCTATCTCATTAGAAGAAAGGCAGAGGCATACTATTTATTATCAAAGAACTTCCACAGTCTGCTGAACTAGATCACCAGTGAACGGTATGGTGAACATAGCTGAGATGTCTCAAACAGGACAATCCTCTTCTACCAGAAAACAAAAGGCACACCAATGAAATACAGAACAAACAGAAACGGCCAGATTGGAACATGAAACCAACAGCTGTGGCTATTCTCAAAATAGTCTAAAAATCTTATGGAAAGTCTACTTCATTCTTATCAACTTCTCCAAAAAGGTTATTTCTGTATGACTTCTCCAGCATTTTACTGGCACACTGTGAATCTTTCAATAAGTATTTTTATAATTCTGTTTACATTCATGCTATCACTAATTACTTGATTTCTATATTTGAGTATTTCTAAAATGCAGTTTTACCTCTAACAGAAAAAAAAAAAAAAACAGCAAACCAGGAACTTTGTAAGCTGCATAGTAGTTGAAATTTCCACTTCGATACTTCAGTCAAATTTGCTTAAATGGTAGCTGAATGAAAGAATAACTGCTGCTCAGCACGTTCATCGTGCAAACAGTATACCACTTAAAAACTGTTTCTGTTCTTTTAATGGCTGTAGTATGAGATAAAAAGAGTTATTTTAAGTGTGTTTAAAATGCTATTTAGATAAAATTGAGATTAAAAACTCACTGTTTAAAATGTGTATTATAAAATTACTTAAAATAGTATCTTTGCATTTTTCATCACTATTTATAAAAAATAAAAATTGAAGATAAACTTTTTAAATTACATAAATCTAACTATTCTATGATACTATGATCTTTTTCTTCTTTCAAAATGCTCCATATCTTGCAGAAGTCTCTACAGATATACTGGTATGGATTATGTTGTCTCTCTCAAAAGCTGTATCACAGAAACTAAATTACCAAAGTGGTCATAAACCTAAGAAATTAAATGGAACGTCTTGACTACTGAGTTAGTAGGTAAGGGCTAGTAGGGAATTTAAGAAATGGGAAATTCTGTAAACTATTTATTTCAACATATGATGAGTTAAAATATAGGTCAAATTATCTTTCATTTTCTTCACCTGTAACATTTGACTTCCAGTTCCATCTCTTAATCTGTAAGGTCTAATAACTCCATCTTCACCAAAAAAGCGAGGTGGACGCAGGCTTATCACATCTTCTGATGAATCTGCAACTCTGATGATAAAGTAGCAAATTTAAGCTATGCATCAATATCTCTACTCAGCTATAATATTTAGCAAAGGCTCTAAATTATGTTAAATACAGATTAAATTCAAATACTAGTGCAGTAACTGTTGTCCATATACATACTTTTGCATATGAATAGACACTAAGTAGATATTCTATGAAACAGTAATAGATTTTACTCAGAAATCTATTTCAGAGAATGATCATTAGAAAATTAGATGGCATAGTGCAGCACACACATGCAATAATTAGTGTCTAAGTATTGTACTTCAAAACTTCAAAATTAAAGGCATCTGTGCCATACAGAATTTCTGCTCTGATACTTTTCCTGCATTTCTCTGATAAAGAACTTAAAGTGGAAAAACAAAAGAGTCAGGCAACCTTATGGCAGTAAAAGTGGTCCAGCTCGCTAAGAAGAGGCGAGCTGTATTCAGATGAAGTTACTAAATGCCCCCTCAAAACATTTTCTCCTACTTCTTTACACATCACAGTGTGAGACAATCTATAGGAACAGCTTTATTAAAGCCAGACCAGCACAGTGTTCAATATGGAGTCCTAATACAGTTCTCAGTCTGAACAACTAGGATAAATCCTAGCATGACCTAGTAGCCTTGGAACTCATCTCATAGAGTAGTAGTAATATAAAAAGTAAGTTTTGATGCAGCTGAGAAGTACTTTCTTTTTGTATATTTCAGGTAAAAGGAAAAAATCAGCAATTGAAGGAAGCCTGATTGCTGAGACTTTTAACGAGGTTCTTTGCTAATGCTAGAAATACTTGACACTTCATGTTGTGTTTTTTTAAATAGAATCATAGAATCATAGAAAGGTTAGGGTTGGAAGGGACCTTCAACGGTCATCTAGTCCAACCCCCCTGCAAGAAGCAGGGACATCCCTGACTAGATCAGGTTGCTAAATGCTACCAACTGCATATTTTTTGAAGAGCCACCTATTTATTACATAAATAACAGTATGGATAAGATTTTTTTTCTAGCTCATCTGTATTAATGACAAAGTTGAGAGATCCAGAAACATTGATGCAGAAGTGATACAAAGACACAATGTACTACTGCTACTACTATTGTCTGTTTCATGCCATATGTCATTCTGCACACTTACTTTACTTACTTTTTAATACCCTGAAATGTACTGCTTGCCATGTCTATGATTCCTCCAGTAGGCCTAGCTACTGCTCCCACTAAGCCTTTTCCAACACCTTTGAAAAAACCAGCTGCTCCTTCTTTCTGAGCTCCTAAAAAAAAGGATTACATGCAGAAAAGAATTACAAAACAATGAGTTTTTCTTACAATCTTAGCAAACTTAATTACCATTTAATTACAAATCTTATTTGATATATAACTACATAGTCTCCTCCACACAAAGTTCATGTAAACAACATGTAAACTAAAAGTCAGTAGGAACATAAAATCTTTATAAAGATTTTTAATGCCTCATCAAATATCAAGGATTTACCATCAAACAAACAGTTAATGCATCAGAAGACAAACTTACCTCTTATTGGCTTTGTAACTATTCCTGTTATGCCACTGACAAAACCCTACCAAGAGAATCAATAGAGATGTTACAAATATACTTTAGGTTATATTTTTCATTTTTCACATTTTACTTACTACTTCATTGGTGAATAGCCTCAAAGTACATGTGCTGGAGTATTCTAAAATTCACTACAAGTTAACAGAATTAGAGACACCTGCTTGGCAGTTCTTACCTTCTCTTCTACCCTTGTATATTTTTCTTTAAACCTATCATTCAATTGTGACCAGATATTTCCAAAATCAGAATAAAGAGTAACAACTCTATGGTGACTATGGCAACCTCTGTATTTGTTACTCTTGCCTGCATAAAATCCATTAATCTTTTAATTATTTTTTTTTCTCCTTACAGAAACTAGTCCTTTTCCACCACGAGTGATACCCTCTCTCAGACCAGTGGGCTGTCTATTCATGGCTTCCCTCCTTTTCTGCTGGTAATCCTCATCCATAGTTATTGCGGCTACTCCTTTTGCCATAGCACCAGTGATTCTTGATGCAGCACCAGCTAATCCACCTATTGGAAAATAAAACAAAGTAAAATGCCAATGCAATTTACAAATACTCACCTATATTGCTTACTATTAAGTAAATTACAGTGATAATGCTGAAACTTACCAACAGCTCCTCCTACTAATGCTTTAAGTCCTAGTGCCATTCCTTCTATAAATTCTTCAGGACCCTGGATGGCTCCCTAAGAAAAAAAAAAAAGAAAAAAAAAAAAGGATGTATCTATGTTAAAGCTCCAAATAGTATGCATTACAAATTTTTCAATCTTACATTTTTATTGGAATTATATATAACAAAGAGAACAGGAGCGTGAGGCTGATTGAGAAAGTGTGAAAGGGCCCACAAGAGCACCTATGAGAAAAAGACTACTTTAAAATACTAATTTATTCCCTGAAGTCTGCTTATTTTAAAGCAAATTGAAAAAAAAGCAGATTTATGTTAAAATAAAAAACGTAAGGAACTGTCTTTTGTGAATTAAGTTAAACAGGCTCTTCTCTGCTTTTTATCTTGAGTTTTCCAGTAACTCTTCCTGGCACTTTCACTTTAAATTTTCAATTCCAAATCTAAATTTAAAACCAAAGGTATTGATATATCCACATTTTCAATGCAATTCATATTTATCTACTTGTGCTACATTTCATAACAAGGCAACAGAGATTTCTACCTGATAAGGTTCATAGAAGAATGCTTCTACTCCTTCAGACAAGCCTCTTATGAATCCAAATGGATTACCCAAGACATCAAGGCCAAGTATAAGAACATACATCTGCTTAATAGCCTAAAATAAAAATAGTTATTAGTAAATATATTTCAGAAGTTACACTAAACCAAAAGCAAACACTGTGGCATACCTAGATTTAAAAAAAGCAAAGGTAACATGAGTTTGATATTAAAAAATGAAAATTATTCAGAAAAGCAGAAATAGTTGTACTAAAAAGGATCTTACAGTAAGTAAACCATATTAAATCAGCCAAATAAACATTACTTCTTTCAAGCATTTCACAAATAACTGATATTAACATTCCTGAGATTCTACAAAGCAAGGACATTAACTATCTCTCTCTCATACTATATGATAAAATTTGGTCTGTTTCCATATGCTGAGAAAATTTTCTTGATTGTCACTGTAAAACATTATTACTATATCTATATGAAGTGTAATTTGATTTTAAAAAAAGGTTGAGCATCTCCTAGGAGGTTTCACATTTTCCCTCTGGGAAAAGGAAGGGTCAGAGAACAACAGACAACTCGTTCCCCAATTAAAACCCTGTAGAGGTTTTTTCTCCTTTAAAGATGGACAGAGCACTAAATTAATATGTCCGCAGAATCCCTTATTATTAATGATGGATGGATGGACAGAAGAGGACTGATTCTCTTATGCAAAAGCATGTATGTTGGATTCTCTCCACTGGATACCAGGACCTGAACAGTACACAAAGGCCAAAGAGGGATCATAATTCCTATACCAACTTCCAAGAAAAAGCATTAATAGCTTGATACTAATTCTGCTCTATTGGAGCTGCATTGTGTTTGCTTACAATATCTATTCCAGCAAGTTGTTTTGTTATCCATGCCTTTTTTCCCTCTGGTAATAAGTGGAGGAAATGGTACCTGTCCTCAGAATAAAGGCAACAAAATCCAGCTAATGAGTAATTGTTTAGTATGTGTTTATGTATTTAACCTCTGTACAAACATACAAGGCTGACAGTAATTTTATTTATTTTCATGGAACCAAAGCACACAGTAACACTTCCTAAATATAAATTCACTGAAATACTGAAATTTACTTATTCTAACCTGTTTTGAATAATGCCTTACAACTGCCGATTGCAGCTGTTGTGTAGTACAGAAGTGATAGCTGAGTTCAAAGAATGCTAACCTGAAAAAAAGAGAAAAAGTAAGTCATTATTATGCAGAGCAAATTAAAAAAATCTAACATATGTAATATTGGTTTAACCTTTGGAATTAATCCTTACAATCATACTTTTAACCTACTTAAAGACAACATCTTGTACATCTGTGAGGGTGGCTCCTATACTCTTCAGCAGGAGATTCAAGGATTGAAGTGGTATCAATTCATTCTTTCTTTCTTCTTTGTTACTATCTTCTCCACCCGTACTAAGTGAGAAGCTTAAGTGTAACTAAAGGATAAAAATGAGATTGAGAAAGAACATGGTTGGTTATTAGCATTATTTTTCTATCTTTATAATCTTTTAGATAATTTTAAAATTGAGATAACATGTTTCTAAGCTTGACTAAAATCAGACTGACTTCACAACAGAGAAAATAAATACACGATGTAGGGCAATAAAAAAAAAAGTTACATTGGAAGTTAAACTGAATAACCGCAACTACCTTTAAGAAAACAAGAACTTGAAATTGCTTACTCATGTTTTCAGATAAGGTCTCCAGAATCTTTTAGGTTATTAATCTAATTTAGGTTATTAGCTCGTTTCCAAAACATTTTGCTTCTATAACTCATACTCAAAATCAAAGCAGACTGAAAATGGTAACATATCGTGGTGTGCAGGAATAAGAAACAAAAGCCTGAAAACAAGTTATTATTAACACAAGCTTTACAAGTGTTAAATAAATACTAGAATACTACACAAGAAAAACTCTGCAGATGTTAATTAACCAAAGTATTTGTTTCACAGACATTAAGGTGACAGTCTTAAAAAATAAAACACATTCAGGAAAATTGCTCAGAGGGCTCTATATTGCATAAGTGCATTCAGCAGTTTTGAAAACCAGATGAAAAGAAGTTATGCCTGTTCAAGATTCTCTGAAGACAACACCATGTGCCATTCATTCATTTATGATATAACAGACTTAACTATAGCTCATTTCAAAGGCACACAGCTCATTTTGCAGAATCATCGTCACTTAATTCACAGCTCTACATCAACTTCATAACTGTTAAACAGCAATCTTTTATAAGAATCTGAAGCCCATTTATTCCATGCTATCTCCTCATGTAATTTTTCTCATCAAATATGACGGAATATGTTCAAAAAACAGCTTTTGTTTACTTTGTTACAAAGTGTTCACTTCGTTGTATTAACACGTAAAGGTTATTTTACTTTTGTCAAGTCCCAAGCAGTTTTTGTAACAAAACAACCGGAGACATAACTACAAACATCTAAATGAAGATACCCTGAAACAGCTACTAAATATACTCGGAATGAGTTAGGCTAAGCTGTTTACACAAAGCTAGCCAAGCACCTCTCCTTCTAGTAGGAGACCGTTTCGAACATCTCACCAGATACTGTAAAGAGGTGAAACTGTTCTTTGATCTATTTCCCATGGGATGGAGGGGAGATGGTCTAATTAAGAACCGTTATAGAACTTACAAAGTAGTAACACAGCTTTAAAAACATCAGCTACACAATGATCAAAAAACAAAGACCAGTAAGCTAAAAAATCATGAGAATTAAATCCGGGCAAAAAGGCTGTTGCTTCCATGTAAGTGGGCACATATTATTCAATAGCGGTACCTGAATGTTTATGGGAATGGGGAAATAGCTAAAAGTAGACTTCACTGGAGTCAAAAACCAAAACCGCTTTTCCAGTCAGTAAGTAACGATAAAGCAAGAAGTGTAATTGAGTAGTAATGCTGGTTGTATATGTTTTTTAGAAATTACTTCATTCTCCAATCCACAACACACTCTGCACACAACCTATAGCATTTTGGAAAGACGTCTTAAATAATAAAAAGAAAAAGAATTACTATATTTGAAGAAAGTAATCAATAGGAATAAAATAATGAATTTTTAATGTAAACACTTAGTAAATATTAATGTAAACTCCATATAAGTTAGTGGTAATAATGAAAGCACTTTTCTGTGACATTTTTATTTTAAGTTTTATCACCTCTATGTTTTTTCATTTCCAGTGCCTATTATCCTGCAGAAGACAAAAATCCTTCCATTAGAGCAAACACAGGCTGTGCTGTGAAAAAAGTATACCTTAATTGGAGAGATATGAAAGTATTCATACAAGCTGATTTGTGATGTATCCATTGATGATACACTCATCAGTTCTTCTTGAAGAGATTCAACATCCTTTTTGAAAAGTTCTAGCTGTGAACATTATAAAAAAATATTACTTTAAAATTTAGGGTATATAAAACTACCATGCATTTGTCACTGAGATCCAATACAGTGTCTAATACTACTTATACTCTCCTGATCTTATTTTTTCAATTTAAAAGTTGACATTGTGGAGCACTTTTAACTAGTTTGTTTGCTGCCTTTTTTTTTTTGTATGAAGAAGAAGAAACATATGTATAAAAAGACAATTCAACACACATCTATTTAATAGTTTGGGGTTTTTTTAATGAAAGTTCAAATACCAAATATTTTCAAGTAAAGTTTGGACAATTGTTACCTGGGTCAAACAAAGGGCATACATATCCTTTTGAATCCATAATATAGTGTATAGGTTTTTAAATACAAAAAACTAGTCTAAAGACTATTTTCCGTCACATAGAAACTAGACTTTAACACGTCTACATCTAGCCCTTTCTCTTTTCTCCTTCAAAAGACAGAGTTCTTTTGCAACAGTTTTTGAAGAACTGTCCATGTACAAAAAACATTTTAATATTTTTAAATAATAGCAATTCTAAAGTTACAGTCAGACGAAAAGACTTAACTAGTCAAAGAAAATGAAGTTGTAACTGAGAATAATGTAAGAGGTCCTTTCAGAACAGTAAACCCAGGTACCACCTTGCTACTTAAACAAGCAAAACTGTCAATGTAATAAAGATTAAGTAGGGATCAAATCCTAAGTGAAAGTGCCAAAGGGCCGAAGAGGGCCTCCTCTAATTTCTGGATTCACTGATTCAGCTCGGAATGCTGATCTCAAATAATCCATCTTTCTACTGGGAGAGGAAAGAGAAAATAAAATACCACAACATTTTTTTTTTCCATTACACAATCAGGCATTGAAAATTAACATAAATCTTCAAACTACCACAACAATCCAGAATTCATAGGTAAAGGTGATACCAGCAGACATAACAGACTGTATGCCCTAAGACACTGCTGGGAGCTACCAGTTTAGATTACGTATTCCTGCAGAAGAAAATACAGTGATACTTTACAGAACAGTTAGGCTTGGAAGAGACCTTTAAAGGTCATCTAGTCCAACTCCCTGCAAGGAGCAGGGACATCTCCAACCACATCAAGTTGCTCAGAACTCCCTCTAAACTGGCCTTGAATGTTTTGAGGGATGGGGCATCCACCATCTTTCTGGGCAACCTGTTCCAGTGTTCCACCACCCTCACTGTAAAAACGTTTTTTCTTGTATCAAGCCTGAATTTGCCTCCTTCTAGTTTAAAACCATTACCCCTCATTCTTTCACAACAGGCTCTGCTAAAGAGTTTCTCCCCATTCTTATAAGCCTCCTTTAGGCACTGGACAGCTGCTACAAGGTCTCCCTGGAGCCTCCTCCAGGCTGAATAGCCCCAACTCTCTCAGCCTGTCCTCACAGGAGAGGTGCTCCAGTCCCCCCGATTGTCTTCCTGGTCCTCCTCTGGACCCGCTCCAACAGGCCCATGTCCTTCTCACGTTGGGGGCCCCAAAGCTGGATGCAGTACTCCAGGTGAGGTCTCACAAGAGCAGAGTAGAGGGGCAGAACAACCTCCCTCAAACTGCTGGCCATGCTGCTTCTGATGCAGCCCAGAATGTGGTTGGCTTTCTGGCGTGCAGCACACATTGCTGGCTCATGTTGAGTTTCTCATCCCAAGTCCTTCTCCTCAGGGCTGCCCTCAATCCATTCTCTGCCCAGCCTGTTTTGTGCTTGGGATTGCCCCAACCCATGTGCACGACCTTGCTCTTGGCCTTGCTGAACTTCATGAGGCTTGCACAGGCGCATTCTTCAAGCCTGTCAAGGTCCCTCTGGATGCCATCCCTTCCCTCCAGTGTGTCAAACGCACCACAGAGCTTGATGTCATCTGCAAACTTGCTAAGGGTACACTCTATCCCACTGTCCATGTTGCTGACAAAGATGTTAAACAGGGCTGGTCCCAATACCAATCCCAGAGGAACGTCACTCGTCACCAGTCTCCACTTGGACATTGAGCTGTAGAGCACCACTCTCTGAGTGCGGCCATCCAGCCAGTTCCTTATCCACTGAGTGGTCCATCCATCAGATCCACATCCCTCCAGTTTAGAGACAAGGATGTCGTCTGGGACAATGTCAAATGTTTTGCACAAGTCTAAGTAGATGCTGTCAGTTCATATATTTTATTTAATTTCTACTGTTCCTATGTACAAACTTTTCTCATTCGTCCTGTACAGTAACTCACTTCCCTCACACTGCCTTCTCTGCTCCACTTATCAACCACATCATCTTCCAATTTTATAATTTTGCATAAAATTACCAAAGACACTTTTACTTCCTAATCAACCCCTCTCTCCATTCCTTACTCTCATATGCAGATAAGTTTCAGTGATTTCCTGGCCTAGAATTTTTTTTAATTTTTTTTTTTTAAATAAGCTATGTTAAGGAAAATAGTATTATTTTCACTTCATTCCTGTCTTGAGTTCTTAATTAACTGATCCCTCACTCATTAGTAAGACTGAAGAGTCTACAACAGCATTAGTTTCATTCTTTTCAGAAGGCTTTGATGCTTTCTTTTCATAGCAAGCATGATGAGGATAAAGGAAAGAGTTTACTGTTTCCCTCATGCAATAGTAACTCTTAAAAACCTCACAGCTTCATATTAGTCCCAGACACAGCAATTAACCAGTATTATGGACACAGACGACTAAGTTAGATTTTTTTTCTGTTTTTAAATACAAGCTTAATAATTACAATCTTAAAATCCATTAATCTTTAAACAAAAAAAAAAGGTTTCTACCTCTTGATCACTCGGCACATCAGTCTGAGTAAAGAATTCAACCAGTGCATACAGAAAGCCAAGGTCTAATCTGAGATCCATCTCTTGAATCAGGACTTTAAAATACCTAATGAAATAACATGAAAAAAAAAAAAACCAACCAAATATTGAAGTGTTTTACAAAAGTGTGTAACACAAAATTTAATCTAAGGTATTTAGACCACTTATGTATTGACTTCAGATACTTTTTGGAGGGAGTGGGAGAGAGAGATTCACCATTACTGGTGAAAAGGCAGGCTCCCATAGTGATGTAAGATAAATACATTTCCTGTAATCAAAACTATTTTAATCAAGTAGCAACATTTAAGACTGTATATAGCACCAATAAACACAGGGTTTTTTTCTAAATCAAAAAAGACAAAAAATCTGCATGAAGACAGTCAAAAATCATTACTTACTTGGCAATTATGTGGGTGAAAAAAAGTGGCTGAGCTTTCAACCCTCTTTAAGAGCTCTGATCTTTCTAAGAATGGGTTGGTGTAAAATTATCTTACATTACATTTGCCCCTATAATAATTTCAAAGCTTGATTAAACATAATCAATAGCAAAAGATACGGTATATGTTAAAATACTTACTTAATATGAGATATCTGTGAATGACCCGCAGTTCTCATGACAATACTCACATCAGTAAATGGTTTTGGTGCTATGAAATTGTAAAATAAAAAGAGATCAGCACAGATTTTTATGATATATACACCTTCGTATTTTTAATATGAAAATGTCATATATATTCAGGATTTTCTCAATTCTGTAAAGCGAGATCACATAATGGATATGACTTGCAAACAACTAAGGGAAAAGAGCAGGAGCAGAAAGGAATAGGAAGACAATGATGAAATAGAACATCAAAATTCTATTTCACTGATCTCTGAAAATGTACCATTTTCATTTAAAAGCAAATGAATATTGAGATAATTATACATACATAATTTCCCTACTCATGGAATAAGATATTCCAACAGCCAATACAAAAATATAAACTACACAAGAAAAAGAATTGTACAGATTTATGCATGCTAGCTTGAAACTGGTCATATTTAAAACAAACACCTGACATATTATTACATTCTGTACAAAATTACAAGCAGTATTCTTTGTCTCCAGAATCCCTCCTAAGAGTACTCTGGTCTTTCAAGTGACTTTGCCCCAAATCAGTTTATGGAAGACTGCAGTTCATTATATACTATACTGACATTGAGGTCCATGCTCCAAGCAACAGAGAAGCTGGAAGACTACATACAACACAGACAAAACATAATGAGATCTACAGAGCTTATAAATGGTGCCTCACATAGCAATTTTTAGTTTAGGCTGGCACCGGCACATATTTCTTTTCTTATTAATTAAGATTATTTCAGATAGGTCCCTAGGTCATCTACTGCACACAAGCAAAGAAAAAAATAAAAAACATGTTAAGAGAAAGAATTTATTTGTGTCAGCAGGGAAAAAAAATTCAATGACTAAAGATGAAAAGTGAATCCTCACCACTCCAAATACAAGTAATACAGAAGCACTGCAACAGATTCACTACCATCAAGATAAGCTTGCTTTTTTCTTATTTTCAGCAGGTAACTCTTCTCCTATATTAGCATTAAGGTTTAGTTGTGGTCTGAATGCAACTGCCAAAAGCCCGTTTTAAGCTTGATGCAAATGTAACTTTCACATTATGCTCCCAAAAGCACTGAATTAGTGTGTAAAAACGATGTGCTTAAAAGGTATGATATTGATGGATGAAGGAAATTTTGTTTTCTTTCTGACCATTAACTATTTCAATGATTACCCATATATCTCCTTTGTAAAGAAAACTAGTTATCTCTGTAACATTCATATTTGTGTAATCCATAGTCAGTAAACTTATACAGACTTCATCTGATAAAACATCGTTAACTTCAGTACAAGCAAGTTATCTTGTCATTTTAGAAGTAAGGATTATGTTAAACTAGAAGAACAAACCTGAATCCAAGGTGATGGACTTTGGAGGTTTAATAGGATAGAACACAAAGGGAAATATGGCTCCAGGAATCTGGTTTTGTATCTAATAGGGGTAAGGACAGGACAAGGTGTAACACATTTGCTTTTCAATAGTGAAATATTTTAAAATCAGGACAAGGACAAGAATTATGAACATTACCTGTAGCATTCAATTCAATCCACCAATTCAAAAGCAGGAAAAAAAAACCAACCTGCTATTGCAGTTTAAAATATTTTTATTTTCAAAATGAAATTATCCAAGCTAGAAGTTACAAAAGCTTCTCTAAGTTGGTGGCAATAACTGGTTCACAGAATTTTTGCTAAGGATTTGTTTTCAAAAACTTGAACATATGTATGACAACAAATTGTACCTGTTTTTTTTTGGATGGTTGTAAAGAAAAGCTACAAGAAAAAGCATGGAAGATGAATGCTAAAATGTTTTTCCTGAACAGTCACAGTTTTTCTTCCCAGAAGCATTTAAGCAGTATTTCCAAAGACTGAGAAGCACTGATGTAAAAGCCAATGAGTCTGGATTTGTCATTGATTTAAACTCAAAACATGACAAATCCAAAAACAATTCTAAAAATAAATCCAAGTTTGCATAGAAGTCACTTTTTCTTAATAAATAACTCAGTTTTTTGACAAGACTCACCTGTATCCTGTAAATTTGAATTCTGAAAGACTTCTGATGTGCAGATGAACTGTATTCTACCTTTAAAGCTGGTAGATAATTTCTTCTGATAGGAATCTCATTTGGTTGTTGAATTTTCATGTTCATTCCATTAGGAGTTAAACAAACCTATTGTATAATTAAAGAAAATTTGGTATGCTATGTGTTTCAAAAGACTGCTTTTATTAATACACTTTAAAATTTACACTATTCATTAGCATTGTAAAGATTGCTTAGCAATAAAATTTTTGCAGCTTTTAAGTCAGCTGCCACAACTTTCCTTTATTTGAAACAATAAAATTTTGTCAGAAATTTCAAAAGAGGTAGCTACAAAATATTGCATTATTTGGGGGATTACTAGCACTTAATTTACTGCTTTCTAGAGGAAAGGCAGAGTAGTATAATGTAACGGTCTATGACCGAGGTGAAAATTGGCTCATTTACCTGTATCATGTTCATTTACCTACAAGACAATTCTAATGAGTATCTAGAATTTACTTACAGACAGGCACAGCAGCATTTAAAGCATAATGTGCTTCCACATGCTAGAATAATTTTTGAAATTATTTTTTTCACATACATTTGGTTGAACAACACAGCTGAATTATCCCACAATAACGCACTTGAAGTGCTAAAACAAACAAACCCCAAACTAATACCCTGCCCACCTCCCTGGTATAACAAATGAATAAAATGTAAAGTTTTTTTACTGTAGCTTTATGCATATTTAGTCCCATGACCTGCAAAAATGTTATGCATCCATTTCAAAGTTAGAGCCTAACAACGAAAAGTCTGCAGCAAGCTTTCAAACATTTGTGGATTTTTTTCCAAAGATTTTTTTTTCTAGATAGAGGTAAAGAAGGGTTTTCAAATGGATTAGGCAAATCAATAATTTCAGTTTTCACTGGAAGTTTCTTCAAAGACAGCAAAATTGAAAGATTATCTTTTTCCTGTGTATATGTGTAAACAACAGAGTTAGAGAACTATCAGTATTACCAAAACATTTGATTCCAACTCAATAATCTTATTTTCTGAAGGAGTTAGCTCACTGTAATCTTTGAATTCTTGTTCTAATTTATCAGTCTGCTTAACACTCATTGGTCTCCATCTTGATTTCTTCTTGGGTTTTGTCTCCCAGACCACATCAGAACTTTGAAAACAAAACAAAGGACCAAGAGAGAAGGATTAGCTATTTCAAAACAAGTTGTACCTACCATAGCATGGCTTTTAATAGGTTAATAACTATAGTATGAGAAACCACAACATAAAGCACTACTGTAGTAAATAAATTGAACCAAGTTATCCAATGCCTTCTTAGTACTAAGTGGAAGCCAGTCTCTTCAATACAATGCAAAAAAGAAAAACTAACAGCAAGTCTGTATAAATCTCCACTTTGATGAAGATGGGTATGTAAGGATACTTAATCAGGAAGCTTAGGTTCAATAGTACTGCCATCCATTATTCTACAATCTCAATGTAGGTCTTTTTTGCATATATTCCTGCATGTATTTTAGCATCACTGAATTTCTAGAAATTGAGAACTTCTTCAAGTCAAGATGAAGTGATTCTTGAACTGTCTATTATTTTTGATAGCTGGTTTCCTCACTCTTTCTGTCTAAATCCATAGACAGTGATTTTGGTTTACGTGCTTCCTTCTACCAATTTTATGGTGGTGGTTTTTGGTTTTGTTCAGGTTTTTTTTCGTTTCAGTTTTGTTTTTTCTTTTTTAAATGCTATCCCCAAATCATTTCTTTTCTTTTGTTTCTTACTTTT
This sequence comes from Chlamydotis macqueenii, assembly GCF_036417535.1. NCBI lineage: Eukaryota > Metazoa > Chordata > Aves > Otidiformes > Otididae > Chlamydotis > Chlamydotis macqueenii. The sequence continues at coordinate 39,240,101 of NC_141593.1, read as the reverse complement.
ATTACTAATAAAACAACAAAGTAATTAATCTCCACTAAAAGGCACTGGGCTCTTTTCTGCTTAATTCCACTGCTACTGTGAGAAGCTTTCATGTTGTTTCTGCACCAAGTTAGATATAAAAAGAACAGGAAAGGCAGTTTGTAAGACATTCACAAATGGGAACTTTCTGAGGATAATAAATTATTCCATGGGTTCAGTAAAAAAAAAAAAAAAAAGGAGCCTGTTATTCAGAAAGAGGTTTCAGGAGTTTGAGATCCACTCAGGGTTTTAACAAGAAAACAATACCAAGTATAAGTAAGTGCTAGACTACTGACTATGGATGACTGCTTCCAAAAACCATGGGTTCAGTGAAATCTCAACACTACAATTAGCTGCCACTTTTAACTGAGTGTTTCCACCGTCTAGATAGTTATCAGAGCTCACTTTCTCAGGTGAGGACAAGGATTGAAGATTTCCCTTCTGAATGACAGAAAATTATAGTGAAAACATTTCTCATTACAACAGGAAAACATAACGATTTAGTTCTAAGTATTCTTACCCAGACCTTTTTTCCTCTTCCATCATACCCTAAAATGAAATTCAGCGAGAGAAAATACCTGAACTTAAACATTTTAGACTGCTGGCACACAAAATAAGTTACCTTGTAATTCCAATGTAGGATACTTCTTGCTTTGTATAATTATTAACCAACGAAATCCCAACATCTTGCAAAGACAGAATAATTTCTTGTTCTGCTAGTTCTGCTTTTACACTTTCATACGTCAATTTAAACACATTCTCATCTTCAGTGATTAGGACAATACGCTGCAAACCTTCAAAAAATGACACTAAATACACCACTTTTCTAGAATCCAGGCTGAGTATTTCCATTTTGTCCTACAAACAAGAGAGGAAAAGTTTTTAGAGCTCTATTCATCATTCTACCCCACAGGTAAATGCAAAAGTCTAAGCAACACCAACAGTAGAAGACATTTTTTAATAGTTATAGGAAAACAATAAAATTTTTAATTAAAGTTTTACAGTAGTCTCTCTCTCACATTTAGACTTTTAAACTGAAGACAATGCTTATTGGCACAAGCTCCAGCAAACAGTCTTGTTACTGCTCTGTGATGAACCTCATACATGAGATTGCTGGTCATACTCATTACATATGGAATTTCATACATACACTGATGAACAGATTAATAAATTAGACAGCATTAGAAGGAGATTTAGTTAACAGACATACTTCTTTTGGGGTAATTTCCTCAGTTCTATTTCCACATTTCCATTTCAATTTTCTAGATCCTGCTGGGTCTGCCCAAGTATACAGTACTGCCTTATTTGGCTGAAGACAGTCTTCCAATTCACTGAGGGAGCTACAACAAAGTAATATCAAATTAAAGTACTACTGAATATTTTGTGTCAATTATTTTTGCATTCTAGCATTTCAGCAAGAACACTTTAATAATTTGTGTATGAAAACAAGTTGTGTATGAAAAAAATGCACAAAACCATTCACAGCACAATAATAAAAACAGTATTTATATTTCAAAATACATATATATACTTCAGTAATAAAGGACATAAAGTAGATTTTAAACACTCATTTTCTCCACTTGTGATTAATAGGGAAACATCAAGTAGAGAAAATGACAATGGAGCTTACAAGTCGAAAGGAAAACTTAGGATGGGTGCTGCCTAACATTAATATTCCAAGAGAAGAAAAGTGTGTTCAGAATCCATTATTTAGGAAAGGTTTCCCCTATATGATTTGCTGAAGGGAAAGAAGTGTAGTATTTAGTATCTGGATATAGTGGATATTTAAAAAAAAATATTTTAAACTCCATTCCCCCTCACAGTTAAAAACTGGCAGCAGTCTTCTACAGCTCTCTGAAAGGAGCCTACCCCAAGAGGGGACATGGAGAGGGAGGGGCTGATCTCTTCTCACTGGGATCCAATGACAGGACATGTGGGAATGATTCAAAGCTGCACCAAGGGAGGTTTAGACTGGACATGAGAAAGCATTTTTTTACCAAGAGGGTGGTCAAACACTGGAACAGGCTTCCTACCGAAGTCATTGATGCCCCAAGCCTGTCAGCATTTAAGAGGCATTTGGACAATGCCCTTAATAACAGGCTTTAACTTTCGGTCAGCCCAGAATTGGTCAGGCAGTTGGACTAGACGATTGTTGTAGGTCTCTTCCAACTGAAATATTCTAGTCTATTCTACACACTTCAATACAAATTTACATATATACTTATTAAATTTACACTAGAAATGCCCACAAGTCAGGTAAAAAGATAAAAATTACTGATCTCTACAGATAAAAACCAAAGGAAACAATTGGCTATATTGTTCAGATAAACAGGAACATACAACTGCAAGCTTAATTTGACCAGCAGTTCTTCCATTTTTCAAGTAAAAATCTTTAAACAACACTGCTCTGACTGAAAAAAAAAATAGTGGAGCCTATTTGGCTTTTAAAAAGAAACAGGTCAGGAATCTGTAAATATGCTTACACTTACCAGTACTGCACAGTATCTGCATACAGTAGCAAAGTACTGCAAAGACATTCCAGCTTGAGAACAGAACCAGTATAGCTACATGCAGGTGCAGAACCAAATTATCACTGATTGCAGATAATCCATATTTGTTAAAATAATCTTAATTTTCGTCTGGCTTGACAAATTTTATGTAACTACCTACCCATTTTTCAATTCACTCCCTTTTCTCTCCCATAACTTTTGAATCCATTCTTTCAGCTAAATAACTAAATATGATAGAACAATAAGTGTCTCAAATCTAATTATATTTATAACTCATTTTTTACTCATTCCGCATGGTCAGCACCTGCACAGTTCCAGAAAAGCCAAGCACATCCCTTACTTGCACCAGGTATGTAAAGGAATGTAGAGGGCAAGGCCCCAAAATTCATATAAAAAGAGACCAGAGAGCTTCCTTACCTTACAAAACGACTTCTTTATTTGTAGAAACAGGCATGTAGCATTAGCTAACCTTGCTCTGTTAACAATTCATTCCTTCGATTTATAAACCAAGATATTTTAAGGTGTTCTGACAAAATTAGACAGCCATTTATTAAAAAATAGGCTTCTTAATAAATAGGCATGTTTGCGATACATGAAGTAACATATCTCCAGGCATACATCCACACTAAAACTCTTCTTACATACCTTTGTCCATACTCAATAATTTCCTCTTTAGTATGGTTTATCAACAGAAATGGAGCTGCGCCATCATGGTAATTAGAAAAGGTAATCACTGTAGAATGTTCAGTCAGGTTAACATCCACTGTAATTCCTCCAAGCTATGAGATGTAAAAATTATGAAATAAATCACAGTGGAATTAATTCCAATAAAGCAAATATAGTTTAAACATTTTGGAAAACTTTTAGTCTCATAAGACAAAAACATCAAGCAGACAACAAAAGCAAAACATCAAACAAACATCCTGTTTTAATATATCTTTAAAATATCTTCCTGATCACACTACTAGGTAACAGGCATTGCACTTAGTAACGAAAACTATGGAGGATTTCTGAACTGTCAAAATTTAGGCTAGTAGTAGAGCAACCTTCCTTGAATCATTCATACTCACTAATACCCTCCAAAACATTCTACTATTAGAAACACTCATATATTTAAAAACTACTGTTAAATGAGACTATACACAATGTAGAAGTACATATAGTGGAGTCAAAGTAACTGTTCAAGTAGCTTAGTATTACTTTAGAACTAACGTAAATACTTCTCAGCCTCAGCTACAGAACACTAGTAAAACAAGCTGTGTTCCAGCTTCTATAGATCTGCTTCGCACAGAAGTACTTAAAATGAAACACCTACTCATAGGTGGGCATACACACACAGGAAAGACAGAGCATAAGAGCAATACGCTTCATATACATAATTTTTTCCCCACTTAAGGTTTTGCAATATTTGACTGTATGGGAAGACAAAGTTCTGCAAACAAAAATGAAACAGTTACTTATGCTGTTTTACCTAATTTCCAAAAGCAATCATTTACCTGGTTGTCCAAATGCAGTAGTAGACAGTTTTCTTGCTTATCAAAATTTATCTTCTTTGGGGGGAGATTAGAATTTTCAACTCTAACAAGAAGTTTGTTGGCATCATTTTCAGGCCAAAAGGGAATGCACTGGAAAAAATAAATCAGATATCTTAAATAAGTGAGAAAACAAACTAGATGTTAAATGGCATTCACTTCAGCCCAAAGTTCATTCACTAAAATTCTACCCAGAAGTGTAGTGAGTTGGATCAGAAACTGTATTAAAAAACCTAAAAGTAATTACTTACCTGAACACAACAAACTGAAAGGAAGTCAGAAATAATTCAGACTACAGTGAAGAGACCAAGGAGTTAAGGAGCTAAAAGTGAAAACAGTAAGACTTCATAGTCACATAAAGATTTAAAATAGGTAATGCATATGAAATCTAGAGTGTCAAGCTGAGCATGGCTACAACACCAAAATGGCCAAGCTTGTTACCAAGAGAGAAAAAAATAAATAAATAAAAACCACCAACAAAACTGTTCTCCCATTAACAGACCTCTTGCCAAGTAAGTATAAACTACAAATCAATCTTTTAGTGACAATCAATGACAAATAGGGATATTAGCATAAATATACCCCATAGTAATTTGAGTATGCAGGACATCAGCATACTAGCTGTTCTTCTGAAATACTTTATATATATATATAAAAACACATATACACATACATATACAGACACACATGGGGGTATATAACATATATAAATAAAACATGAAGCATTAGGCAGATAAATCAGAGAGCATGTTCTGCTATTCACATCTACAACTGAAATCACAGCCTTTCTGGGTTTAAAAGTCCCATAGACAATCTCTCTTCAATAGTTTATGCACCAAATGGATAAGACAAGGAGATAAGGAATATAACAGTTTTAATTGTAACTAATGAAAATTTTCCAACTAATTAAAAGAGTCCTTCCACAGGAACAAGCTATGATTAACATAACTCTCAATCAGCAACAGTTGAAGTCTGTCTAGATAGACCAGCTTTCCTGTATTTCAAACTGTTCACCTGCAACATCCAGAACTTCAGGAGCAACTTTCTCCAACACAGGTTAAGAAATTGGATGTTTGCATTTAATTGTGTCTGAATCCTAGAATTAAATCTTCAATGGTGAAAGACTAGTTCACCAACTTACCATGCCACTAAGTTCCCTTTCCCATTGTTTCTCACACCACAGGAAGCAGGAAGACAAAGGAAAAAAATATAGTTAAACAGCAAGATTGAAGGTGTTACCTACATCAATATGTATCCTACAAAGAAAATTTAAATTGTGTTGTGTCATAAAATACAGTAAGTCTCAACATGGAAATTGAGAGCTCAAATGAAATTCAAGGAGAATTAGTTAACAGTAAACAAAAGTTTGAAACCAAAAGCAAAATAAGTTAAAAAGATTGGCTAAACAAGAAGTTACAGAATCAACTACAGAGAACTGAAATTTCTGCAACAGTCTTCAGCCGCAGAATGTGTCACAAAACGATGCTGTTTCCAAATGTTTTACCACACTCTTGCTAAGTCCTTCACTAGATATTATATTTATTCATCAATCTCCATTCCATAATAGGATCTTTAAGTATATTTATCAGTGGTCTCATTTACAGTCTTCAGTAATGTTTTCTTTCTTTCTTTCTCTAAGAATGTACGTTGGTCAACCGTCTTGCACTATACCTAACTCAAAGGACTGTCCTTGGCAAGCTATTTCATACTAATCACTGTCCAACAACTTCTATTACAACCTTTGAAGAACAGTAGATTTATCTAAAAATTGAAGTTAAAGTTTCTGATAGATTGGCTGCTTTCTAGACAGAGGAGGTGGATTCTACACAAGGATTGCTTTTTTCCCTGAGAACACAGGCTGTAACTAAAGAGTGGACAAAAAGAAAATAAAAGCAGCAGGAAGGACTCTGCTTAACTTAAAATGACCAAAATAGAATGGAGGGAGAGGGGAGTAAGCTGAGACACAAATTAATATTTCAACAAGCTTCTAGATTTTTGGAGATCAACCTAATGTAAAAGAGTAAAGTGAGAAGCACTCAAAAAAAAATCACAAGTATTATTAAAAAAAAAAATCTAGGTTAGTGGCATAGTGGAGTTCCATATCTCAAGAACAGGATCAGCTGGGAAATTATTCCTCGAAATCTGTGCTGGATGCTCAAAAGATAGAGCAATAGTTCCTGGACTCTACCTGGATTTAGAATAGGTAAGAAATACACTGGACTGAGCAACTGGGTTACAAATGAACAACCTTGGCAGACTTAACTGTCACAACACAGATCTTTAAAGACTGCTTATCAAAAGGGAAAATACCAATACAATGTTGATACTTGATAAGGTAAGCAATTCTGTGAGTGAAGTGTGGAAAAATTTAGGACAGGATATGGATACCTCTGGAGACCTCTACTAACTGCATTTGATAAACTTGAAGTGATCCTAAAATCTATGAAGTCCTCCTTTGATACTTGATCACTGAAAGAAGAACTGTGCAATATACTTGTGCAATATGCTAGAAAATTCTGTAAGCCTATCAATAAAACAGTCAACGTACGAAAACCACACATTATGTATGTAGCAATGTATTTCAACTTTCAAAACCATTATGTTTGAATAGTTTTTGCAAAAATTTTCAAAAGTTCTTGTAAAGTAATTAAAATTATTCTAATAACAACTCCATATCAAACATAAACCACAGAACTCCAAGAAGTAATAAAATCTAACTACATTTTCTCAGAGTATGAAGTCAGATATGAAGTGCCCCATGCGACTACACATGAACCTTTGTCATTTCAGAGCTTTATCAAAGAGCTAGATGAGGAACCACATCTAAAGAACCCCAAAACTATGCAGAGTCAAACAAAAGTTTGGTTCAGAGGAACATAAGAATATTAGGAAAAGAACAAATGTGCAGGTTTATGGCAAACAGCATATTCTTGAGTAAAAATAAAGAAATTTTTTTGACAATAATGGTAAACATTATGGGAAGCTGAACTGACTTAAACATGTAAAGATCTAAACATCATTGTGTACAGCTTAACAAGAATCACAATGGAACAATGACAACAAAAAACAAGCAAAGTAAAATTGATTTCATAAATTGAAATAATGATACATAAATGGTATGTCCCTTCCATAATCATTAAAGATAAAATGCACACCGAAGGAGCATGTGTTTAAGGTACCAAAATGTGAAAAAAGATATGGTTACAAATGTGATTTAAAATACTCTCTTAACCTTGGTAGTTTAGTTTGCAAGCATTTTTGGTAACGACTTGGAGTATTTACAGTGCTAAAAAAAAAAGTAAGAGGGCTTCCAATCACATTATTTGTTAGCCTAAACTCAGTCTCTGTTTTGGATATGCTCTCTTCAAGATTCACTGGAAGGTAAGGAGGGAGATTTCACTCTTCCCAGAAGGCAGTATGGATCACTTTCAGCTTTCATAGAACTCCAGCACTATCTCAAATAGGTGTTGCTTTTCCAACAGCTCCTGAAGGTGTGATGGCCCCAAGACTCAGAACACATACAAAACTTAATTGTGGGATACTGCAGGGCAAACAACCAAGCCGCACGCCAAGTCTGCAACAGTCTAAACCTCTGCAGTATAGTTAAAAGCCAAAAAGTCATTTCCACACCACTTGGTCTGGGGGCCCGTGATCCCCCTCTAGAAATGATGCATTAAGCACTAAAAAACAGCAGTGAGACTAGTCCCAGAAGAAGAGTTTAGAGCTATCTGAACTGATCCACAAGAGGGATTTTCTTCCTATATGAAAGGGACATGACATGTATCAGGTCAGCAAAACTATTCTATCATACACCACTGCAAAAACTGAACAGAACTTTCAGTGTCACTGCAGAAAGACATAATGTATTAAGAGTACAGGTCTTTTTCTCATACTACTTATGATGGAGGTAACAGAGCAAGCAACCCAATTCCAATATAAACTAGTTTTACAATATGTCCTAAAGCAACACTGAGAAAAGGCAATAGGATACAGATAATTTATTGAAAAAGCACAATGTAGTCAGACATTGTCATTGAATACTACATATGGCTTATATTTTCTATCAGTGAGTTCAAAGCAATTTTTTTTCTTAAATAAACAACACAGAATAGCCTCCTTCATAAGTTTACCTGTTGCAAAACAATAGGAATCCACTTTTCCTTGCCTTCTTCAGCTACTTCCAAAGTGTATTTGCTTCTATTTGAGATCATAAAAAACGGAGTGAAAGTTACAATTCTAGTAATATTAAAACTGCTGTTGTTTATGGTGACACCCACCTGTGAACAGAAAGACATTGTTAGAAGTATGTTGTTCTCTTCTTACCTCACTTTTATCTCCTGAAAGTAATTAATCTGAAAAATAAGAAATTTAACTCACGTGATATTCCTTTTTATGACTTTTGCATTTTACAGAGCCATGACTTCCAACAGTGTCCAGTGAAAACTGGTCAGACAGCTCACTGTCAGTTACCATAAGTTGTACCTATGAAGAAGCACCCTGAATTAATTTTCAATTTACAGATACTGGCAACATTTAAAATGACATCTAAAGTATGGATATATAAAAACATAAATATAAGTACATAGTGGAAATATTGGTGTTTCTATTAAAAAGTCAAGACATATTGTCTTACAAAGATATTTTCTACCACACTTAGTTACAAGCTATGTGGAATAAGGATTATAAGTGTAATATACTCCAGAGGAAGCAACCACATAAGGATCCTTCCCAAAACCTAACACAATTAAAATCTCAAAGGCAAATCAACATAGTCTTGTAATCTCTCTTGTATCATTCATCCATCAGTAATATTCAGCATTAAAAAACTCACATAGCAGACTCAAATGTTAAACTGCATCTTGATCGTAGCTTACTACCAATTCAGACCCAATCTACCAACCACCACTGCAAGGATTCATTTTTCAAGTAGCATTCCTTTTTCAAGTAACACAGCTTTAGATTTCTTACACAACTTCTACGTCTCATATAGAATAAGGACCTTTATCAAAGCAGTTTAAATAGAATAAAGGAAACTCTTATTTAGGAAACACTTCTCAGTGCCTTTTATTAATCTCAAAATATGACAATCTCTGTCTTAACAATACATTTGATAAAGTAAATTTCCCATCTCAAGCATCTGTGACACCACACCTATTCAAAATGTTCTGTCTTTAAACAGAGATACAGTAGGTTCCATGCCCTTTACAAAACATAGCATAGTGTAGATAACTTTCAAAGCGTAAAAATGCTTTAATCAATAACATAGAGGAGCACAGAGCTGTCAGGTTTTACAAAATATAATACCTTGTTATTTTGGAGAAAGTTTTTGGGCTGGAAGGAAAAAAGGAGAGGCTTCTTGTAATCTGGAGGATGCTTGCGGTGAATACCATCAGCTTTGTATTGCAACATTCGACCAGTTTTATTTACCATCCAGTATGGACTGTGAATCGCTATAATCATCTGCCCAGTTGTGTAGGTCACGTGAACAGCAATATCCAGTTCAGTCTTATCCAACTCTGTGATGCAGTAAAATGTTGTGAAACTGATATCCTGTAGATTGCTTTTTATATGGTACTCACTTTTCCAATTTTGATCAAGATAGTTAAGCAACTGCAAATCTAGTTTTGTTTGATCCAAGACTGCATTATGAATTTGGGCTGAACATCCTTCTTGTAGAGTGTCACATTTGTTCCCATTTCCCTTCAAAACCAAACCAAACAGTGTACATTTACATGAGTTACACTTGAAATTCATATCAACCTTTATTTTCTAGCTAGCTTTGAAAATTAAGATACAAGTTAAAATTTTAAAACACTTATTACACTATTAAACTGTTACATTCTTAAACATCTACCTTAATACAACATTTTACAGAAAAAAATCTACTCATGGTCATCAATATTCAAGACACACACACAAAAAATGTGTCACCAAATTCAAATACATAAACATGCTTAAATGACAGATTTTCTCAACTTAGTATTTCTTTCACTACATTTAAATTTGTAAGAGATGTACAGAAAAGAATCTGTTACTTCCATACATTTGGTAGAGGCCATGGTCTCTAGCTGTAATAGTTGTGCATTTGTGACAAAATTTTATTATTAAATTCTACTATTTGAATCCAAATACTAAATATTAAGATCATCTGAAAAAAAAATAATTTGTGTCTCCCATCTATATTTCTTTTATCCTAAGTCTACATCAGTAAGCACTGGGACACAAGCATAGCGGATCGACAGAATAAAACAGTTAGTGTTGCGGAACCAATGGCCACACTGTACATGTTTTAGGTGTTTTACTTGAGACTAGCTCTCATCTGGCCCTATTAACTGTTAAAGTGCACCTAATTGTTAATTTTTTTTTCTGAAAAGAGTACACAGTCTGGCACTAGGCTGCAACCCAAGCCAAAACCTGGCAAAAACACAGGCCTGTGAGAATTCATTAAAAGCACGCTCCTGCTAAAAATCAGGGACAGCACACAAAATGCTACTGTAGGCTGAATCACCTATGTCACTTGAAGCACTCATAATTCACAGGAAAAATGACACTGTTTAATTAGGCTCAAACTGCACTTCAGCAACAGAAAGTGACTCTCTCACGGGGCTAAACTTGTACAGTGTAAGTTTTACTTTGCTTATATATCTAAAGTATTATTTATTACCAATGATTAAAACCACCACCTTTCACATTCTAGTACTATTTCATTTCTGTAGATACAGGCTTGCCCTTACAAGATGTGTAAACTTGCTTCACAAATACTTTAACAGAAGCCCTTTCTTTTAATATCCATTATAAACATATTTCAACCAGCTAGTCAGCTTTCACAGAAAAAATGTCACAAAAAAAAAAAAAGCAAACATGAAAGAATTACCTCTACAGAATAAGTTATTTGATAAGGAAGAAGATTGCGGAGAAGAACAGAAGGCCACAAATGAACAACATATGGAAAATCCCACTGATCTTCTGTACATATAGAAGATGTCAATGTGTCTTTTACAGGAACAATATTGATGATAAGTGAGTGGTTATTTGACCTCACAGATTGGCATTTCCTTTGTAATAAACTGTCAACGTTTTTCATAATTTCATCAAACGTAATTCCTTCACACATATCATATTCTCCATCCACTCCATTTTCATTGGCTAGTGGTTGCAAACTCAGTATGGATCTATAAATGAAAATATTTTGTAAACACTTAGTATGAGATTGAACTTTCCAATTGTAAAAAGTACTACGCAAAACTAACATTCTAGTATTATTTGGATTTTGGAAAATTTCTGACAGCAATTCAGTGCCTATCTTCATCTTGCTTCAAGGAGGAAGCAAAAGGTGGTCTAGATCCCAGAATTTCATTGAATTGTACCAGTTGAGGTTCTTTGTTCCACACCTCCACACACTTCCCTTGAAAGAAGGGACTCTTGGAGATTCTCATGACAAGGGTATCAAATCTTTTTACATGTGCTGTTATATTCCTGTTCCGAGAAAAATGTCTGGATAAACAACTCACTCTTATGACAGATCTGTAAAAAGTACCTTTCTTTCAAGTCACATAAAGCATCAAGTTTATGGATTATTTACACACATGGCTTTTGTAAGGCAACTGCTTTAATCCAATCAGCTGCTCCTTGACTGAAGATATTTGTTAGTAAATATTTCCTGACTGCCTACTGGAACTCACCCGTATATCTGTGCAATAAATGTCACTAAACCTTATTTTAAAAACTACAGATAGTTAGAAATATTAATGAACTTATATTATCTACAGTAAAGTTTAACTTACTTAATGAAAAAGACAGACAGCTGTCATCTTAAGAAAAAATGGAGAGAGTATTTGAGGGGAACAGAAGGAAAAAGTCTCTAATCATAAAAAAAACAATCAAACTTATCTGCCTAAAAGTTGGTGACAGTTCAGCTAAACTGTACATACAAACTCACTGAAGCTTTAAGTGGCTACTAGCTTGAAGGTGCTAATAGCATAGCTATGCTCGTAGCCAAGACCCAAGACTTTCTAAACTTTACAGGTCTCTTTCTACATCTGTGATAGAGTTTTAATGTATTCATTTCAATTTTTCACTTGAGAATCACAAAAATCACAAATGAGTCCACCATGAAAAAAAGTCTATACCATGTGGACAACAACCACTGTTTCAGAAGTACCTGGGCTCAGATTCTTAAAGAAAATTAGCTAATTTAAAGTTGTTCAGTAAAATGGATTTCAAAAGACTTCCAATTCAAGAATTAAATAGCACTCTGCTTAATTCAGACTAGATGCTCTGAGAAGATCCTACCCAACAATAACAGCACAGTATTAATTACAGTCTTAGGTAGCAAAGGGAATATATATTTTTTTTACAGTAATTGTATGGATATAATAATCAACAATGTATAAACATATTCCATGATAAAAGAATAATGTAATAAAGTACCTGTAAGAGGACAATGGTATGTTGAACTCATTTTCTGGTGAAGCAGTTCCTAAACATCTTCCTTCCTCAAAAATATTTAACGGGATTGAAAAATGATTCCTTATCTATGTGAAACAAAAATCCAGCAACATATATTAGGAAAAACTCAAAAGATAAACAGTTTTGAGCCTAACAGAGCCCAGAATGAGAACTCTCTCATTGTTCATCTTACCCATTTACCATTCAAGGTCAGGCACTTCAAAAGAAGTGTTTCTTATACCAGCAAATCTCCTTAAATTATTTAGTTATGCAGTTTAATGCTATATTTGAATTACAAAATTAATACATTAACTGTAAAACTCTTTTAAAGGAGAAACATAAAGCCTTGTAAAACTAAAGACAAGTACATCTGAACCACATAACCTTCCAAAAAACTTTCTCCTAAAAATGTAACAGATACAAGGGCGTGTGGGTCAAAATCCACATGGCAGAAAACACAAGGGATGTCAAATATTTGTTTAAGCTTAAACCATCAACACCCATTATAATTTGGGGGCTATATAGTTCTCTTGTTCTTTGCAAACATTATTTATTAAATTTCAGGGTTAGTTTAATGGGATTATTATCTCTGGAGGAAAAAAAAAAACCTAAAATTTAATTTAGGGGAAAATAAAACAGTAAATCTGGTTATTAATCAAGTCATAAACTAAACCACTCTAGGCAAAAGCAGCAAGTGAAATGAAACAGAGACATTATCACTATAGAACACTAACATCTGGATTATTCTTGTACTTGTCAACTATATAATATCTGTCAAAAATACTATTCAATCAAAACCATGTATGCTCAAAGGGCTCACTCCTCAGCTGACTTGGTACTAAATTTGAAATTCATGTATTAATGGTACAGGATGAAGAAAAAGAAATAATCTGATAGTAAGATAACCTTGCAGAACCAAGGTAAGGTTAAGAGAGGTTTGATCACTTCACACAAAGCAAACAGTTTAACAAGACTGAAATTAGAACTAGTACTACAAAATATTACTGATGAATTATCTTGATGTAAAACCTAGTCCATTTCCATCCTCACCCCATCTCCTGTCTTTGTCACTTTGAAAAAGCTTTTTATTCTTGAAAATCTCTTCTAAACTACCTTATAATAAACGACAGCAATGTTATATGAATTGTTCAGATAAGTTTTTAAAATATAGTTTTAAATGTTTATTTAAAGACTACAGGATCCTCTTCATTCATTAAAAAAATCAAAATAAAAATGAAATTACAACGTATGGAAATATAATAACCTGTATAGGAGAACGTATAGTTATCATCTTGCTTCCTTCAACAGTATCAATTTGACAAACAATGGACCTTTCAACACCTGATTCTTCATGTCTCACTCTATAAATACATCGACCCACTTTTGTCAATGGAATCTTTTCCACAGTGGAATGACTATGTGGACCTAGAATTTACAAGATGAGAAATGAAAGATTCAAATAGAGTATAAAGACAGATTTGAAAGACAGAAATGTGCAATTAATAGAATTTTCTGTATTGTTCAATCAATTATTTGAAAGACAGAAATGCATTCAATTGAATTTTCTCTATCATTCAATCTATTATAAAAAAATTTAAAGCAGATGAAAAAGTACCATCACTGCTTTAATATACCAGTCTTCCAGTGTTATGAAAAAAAACCAGTAAAGATTCTTTTTTTCCCCCACAGGAAAGAAGAGTAAATGAGTCCATCACTCAAATATTTAAGTGGGTTTTGCCGCTGCAAATAAAATTAGTGCCTAAAGATAAATGTTTACAAGACGTAATGGCTTATTAACAAGGTACAGCTCATATAGATTGTGAAAACAATTGAATTAATAAATCATACAGTGAAGACTGGTTTGAAAAATCAGTTTTGAAAAACTGTCAATTGTAACAACAAATAAACTTAAATTGTTAACACATACACCATTGAAAACAGCTATATTTTAGTTTTAGCTTTAACTGTGTTTAAATTATTTAAAACAGCCTTTTCTTAAAAACATCTCTCAAGAGTAGCTTCTTCTATGAACACACATTATACAGGCCTTGGAATTCTAAAAAAAAAAAAATTGGTTTTGCGTGGCTTAATTCTGTATAACATGTGACTATAAACAAAAATATCTGATTGCAGTAAAATTATGAAACAAAGATTAGTTACCTAAATAATTTAGCATAGTAGAAAATTTATGACACAAAAATTAACAAGCATGATATGTGTAACTTTTAGCTGCGCAGACTAAAGCAGGATTTCAAACACTGCCATGCATCTAGAATCCAAAGAAACACTCCTTTTATGTCATGTAGTACCTCAATACTTATTGACCTGTACAAAACACAGTATTATGCATTATGCAGTATATACAAAAACAGAAGATGTATGAAGTTTGGAACTTACAGATCTGAATGTAAAACCTCTTGCTACTTAGAGTTGTCATTGCTGTGAACTGGTCGCTTTCATTTTTAGTTCTGACAAATTCCATATTTAAATTCTCTCCATCTCTCAAATGAAATATTTTTGCTCCAAATTCAACATTAAGGACGCTAAAGGAATCACTAGGTGACACAGTGACGGGAAGTCCTAAAGAATTTGTTATTACAAATGGTGCTCGATCTTTTTTGAAGATGTCTGAAGTTCGACTAGCTGCTTCAGCAAAAGCCTAGAAAGCAAAGTATAGATACAAAACACAAATACACTGAATAAAACTTCATCAAGATTATAGGTGCAATCATTCACTAAAAAATTCTGACACCATATAGTTAAGCAGTCTTTCTTACCGTGCCCAAGTTACTCAACATTTGTAGCCCACACTTGGATAGTGTAATGTTTAGCTGGTCTTTTGAGGAAACGTTTATTACTGTTTTATATTCTGGAATTTTGTAGTTTTCTTCTTCTGCATCTGATTCAACCAATGCCTTTTTCGCCTTCTTTTTCATCTGAAAGAAGATTTTTAAAGAATTCATATCTGATCAGTCCTTCTGTAGAAGCAAGTTTCACCTTAAGACTCTTTCTCTCCCTTTCCCACTTCTATGTCCTGCCAGGATTTTCCTTTTTTTTTTTCATTCCTGTTTTTATTCTCAAATAAAAACATAAGACAGAGAGAATAAAGGAGGCAAGAGGCAAAAGATGTATTTGAGAAGTCAATGAAATTCCGGTAACAGTAGGTAAATTTATCATTACTCAAAAATAAACATAAACTTATACACTAACTACTAACATATCCAGTAAAAGCTGTGTGAAAACATTCATTTTAACATATCTAATAACATTGTGTTAAAACTATTATACATAATTGATTTCCTATTTTTAAAAACAGTAACTACAAATTTAGTCTTTATTTGTTTCTGTTTCTGTTCTGTTCTGTTTCTTTTTATATGTTTCTGGAAATTATGTATTTCCAAATGTTATATTTCAATTCCAGGCAAGAAGATGGGAGGTTTGACTCACTATCTTCTACCTTTCTCCTGCATTAGGTCTCGTATCTTTCCAGGAAATTCTTAGGAATATTTTTAATAGCAATTTCTTAATTGCAGTATCTCAGTCTTTAATATTTACCCTTCTGAGGTCATTACTGTAGAAAGCTGTTTGATAATGACAGTCCTAGGAAAAAGGCTGATCTTCCACTCTGAGCAATCTCTCAGGCTAAAAATACTTGAAAAGTTTTGAAAAGTCAGAAAACAATGCAATAAAACAGTTAAGACAAAAAGGGGGGGGGGGGGGGGGAGGTGTCTCCCTTCCTTAGATAAATGCTTATCTACTTTGAGACCAGAATCTAGACTATTTCCTTACGAAAGACGGAACCGAAGTAGTAAGAGCATAATTTCCACAGTGCACTTTGTGATAGTCAATAAAAAGGTATCCGTTTTTCCAATATGTTTCGGCTACAGATGCTACCATGGAACAAGGTGAGTGGTCTTCTATCTTTCCAAAGTCACTGAATGCAATGCAATGCACCGAATAAGCATATGACCTAACTTTAGGGAAACTGATATAAAGCCATTCTTATTATCCAGTGCAACTGGAACCAAATCTTCTTGCTACCTGAAAGGTAGTATCATTTAAAATATATGAGTCTGGATCTTCACTGCTGCAACAGCTATTTTCACTCACTAATTTCAAAAAACAAAAACAAAAAAAAAAAAACCAACCAAACAAAAAACCCAAAAAAAAAGCCAGTCTCAGTAACCAACAAGGAACAAAATTGTTAGATTAGTCTCGGCAATTGTTAAAATTATTCTCTTTGACTTCCTAAGGTATTGAAATGGAAGATTGGAGATTTGGAAAATATACCTTGATTTCAAGAATCCATGGTTTGAATAAATCTGTCTTTTCAACTTCTAGTGGTTCAAGCAAAGGTTCCCACACCCCAAACATCTCATTAAAATAGTGCACCTATCAAAATACAGAAGTCAATTAGGAAATTACATACAACTGTTAAATCAATGAAAACTCTACAGATTTAAGTTACTTAAAAGTCTGATTTGCAAGTATATGCATTATTTTTGTAATAGAAAAGATTTACAATCACATTGTACTTTCAGCTCCCACCATAAGATGAAGCAAATGCATTAGAGAAATAAATGAGGCATTTAAGTCTCTACCGCAAAGACTAACTTCCAAATAAGTGGTATAAGGTGTGCCACTTAAAATGTCATTTTGGCTTAAACTGCAAGCACTGGAAGTCCAAAGCACTATAAATAAGAAAGACAACCAACAATAACCACGGAATTTTATATCACTAATTTCCAAACATGAGCCAGCTAGATGTTTTATGTACAATACTACTACCACATAGTATTGTATAGAAATGGCATGAATAAGATCCACTGTAATCTTAAATTAAGATTGTAAGAGAGTTTTAGACAGTTGCTACTGCAAAATTTAATACTGATGCCACAGGCCTTTGGGAACCTGTATAGAGAGTGTAAATCTAAGACTGTATAACACCAGTTACTGCCATTAATATATTACATCTAATGCACTCGATTTTCTTTTTAACTGCCTTAACACCTTACTCCCATCCTGCTCGCACAACATGTGTCTGCAGGAGTTTAGTCATCAAATACACAGATTATTTTTCTTTATTGTCTAAATAACATAATAGGTTTAGTATCTTAAAAAAAAAAAAACTTTTTTTTTCCCTTATGTAGGATTCCTCACCTCTAGCTCAAGACGAGAGCGTAGGTTGATTAGAGTACTCCAGTTTTTGACTTCTCCAAGAAACGAGGACTTGGCTAAAAGCATTGGTACAGTTCGGTGCCCAACTCCAGCTTCAAGTGTCAGAAAAACAGATTCTACATTCATCTTTAATGACTCTCCTGTGGGAATCAGTTCAGTAGTTGGATTTGTATCTTGATTTTCATTTGACTCTTCAAGAAACCACATTTTCAGATTTTTTATATCTTTCTTATTCCACAAGTCTGGAGGAATTTGACTAATCTCTTCTTCTGATGTTTCTGCAGTTTGATAAAGGCCTGATGTAATAGTAATGACTGTGTTTATGATTATTGGTGAAACCTACAAATAAGAAGATGGAATAACTGGAAATGAGAAGCTAGTACAGGAAAGAGTCAGAGACTTTCAGACACAGAATTATAATGAATATGTTACACTAACATTTGAGAACTCATTCCTTTCCATAAGCCACAGTTCAACCTATTCAGATTTTCAACCTCTGCCTTTCTTCCAGATGAGAGCTTTCTAAACTACATCACCCAATGCTCTACCTGAACACTTCAAAACTTATCTCTGCACATCAAGCCACTTTGTAAAACACAGATTCCAAAAGCAGAGTGCTGTGACACAATTGTTAATTTTCCATTTTGTTTGTTTTCACATGCTAATCAGGTAGGTGACATAATGAAGAACAGAAATAATTCCCCACTTTATGTTTTTGGTTTTTTTGGGAAGGCTTTTGGTTTTTTGTTTGTTTGTTTGCTTTGGGGTTTTGTTTTGTTTTGGTTTTGTTTTTAAGAAACATATCCCACAAGTAATTTCAAAGCCCTCCAAGCAGGAAGTAGCAGAGAACTAAAAACACAACAGAAGTCTACCTACTTTTATTGTTAGAGACTTAATCGTTAGATCAGCTGTCTGTGGATTAGTACCTGACTGTTTCATTTCAAAGAAGAAGTCACAAGGCTGTAACACCTATACAAAAGAGTAAAAAAGCATGTTAAATAGAGGGAAAAAAAAACTTTAAAAAAATCATATCCTTTTAAATAGTACACATCAAAAGTAACGAAGGGAAAAGTTACCATTATTTGGTTCTTCAAAATCAAGAGTAATCTGAATACTAATAATGTATTCAAATGTAAATGGAGGGCAGGGAGGGGAAGTTTCAGAAGCATCACCTCAGCCATTCTCAATCATTAAAGATTCAAATGTTAGCTACAGTAAAATGCATTACACTTCAGTAACTCCACTCTTACGTAAAGTCTGCAGATGTCTTCAAATACACCACATCGTCATGCCTGTGACTTTTGAGGAGAACCAAACTTTTCAGTTAAGGGCAACAGAGTAACAACAGTTACAGTTTTCCTGAATAGACATATCACTGTCTAAACCACAATCACTCTGATCCAGCTTTATTTTACAGTCAGTTCTTGCATACTCCCACTAACCAAGGTTTACTAAACCCAAATCTAAGGTACACTATAAACAAAATCATAGTGCTATGTGATTAATAAAGCACTCAGAGGTAGTTGGACTCTAATGATACGGTATTGACAGGAAAATTTGCTCTCCAGTCCCTACTTGAGAAAATAAGTCTTTCAAAAACAGTAATTTCAAACAATATTGATTTTGCAACCTTTCCTGACTCCTCTGTGCTGGGGGCATAGAAACACCCTGAATCAGTTTTATCACACTTTTCCCAAGTGAGTTTGATCTAACAGAATTTTTTCTCCATGTTATTATTTTATCCTCTGCTGCTTACATTATTTTTTTTCTTCTTCTTCTGTCACACAGCCAGGAATGAAAAATAACATTTTCTTTAGACCAAGGTACATGTGAGAAATGTACAGAGAGAACCTCACCACTTGTGCTACTCTAACTCCAGAGGCTAGTTTCCTGCCTATCTGGGGAAACCTGTTCATCAGAAGGGTGAATTTGTCCATCACAAGTGTCCCCAAAGTTTAGGTAATATAAAATTTTCACATCAGTATCAGCCTTCAGAAATCTTGTCATCTTCATATAACCTCGTATCATACATTTTCTTTCTTGACTAAAGGTGGCCATGGAATGTCATCTGAATTTCTATTTCTCTGTTTTCCCAGACTGAAATCATATTGTTTATAGAAAACCTGAGTTCAGAGATTTCCTTATGTACATGTTTTCAAAAGGGTAGTTATGCTGCTACCTGCATTTTTGACCTCTACTACTCTCTTGAGAACTTTCTGAATCTTTCAAAGAAGGTGCTGTTTTAAGCATCAAAACTCAGCTCCTCTGAAGTTATTTCCCTCTTTATCAGCATCCTTTTTTTTCCCTCTTTATTTGCATCCATTTTTTTTATTCCCTCTTTAACAGCAACCTGTCAGATAGAGTTTTTTTTCCTCCGTTTCTACAGTTTGAGATAAAAGATTCTAGCAGAAGATATTCCCGTAAGAGGGAAAGCTTGTTGTGAAGTCTAATTGCTTTCTACAAAGCTAGCCTCACTTGTTCCAAATTCGGCAACTATGGAAATGGAAGTCAAGCAACTTCACATTGTCTTGTGGCTATAAGTGCAAGTGCATCACTTCCTCAAAGACTAGATCATGGCAACCAAAGACTGTGTCTACCCAAGGAGTAAACCGAGCTGCTAGAAAGTATCTGATAAGGAGATGAAGTATAAGTCCCAGTCCTTTGTGCTTATAGCTTTAGTTTGTCCTATGTAGATCCATAAAGTAAACAGGCATTAACGCAGAGCTGAAAAGACTCATTCTTCAAAATTCATGTGTGGTTTGAGGAGAGAGATAACAGTCAGATATGTTGTCAAACTGAATTTTTTCTCTGCAACAATACTATCATTACAGTTAACTAAGGTACAGTCTGCCACAGAAGCAGAAAAGCTGTAAGCAGTACCAGGAGTCAATACACTCCCACTTGGCCAGTAACTAACAAGTCTGATTCTGTTGCCAAAATACAAACAGACAGTTTTAATATAATGGATCTATCGACCTTCACACAAAGGAATTTATGGAGAGCATACCATAAGGAATGTATTTCATAACACATAATTCCCACCCTGTCTGTGACCCTTTGTTATTCACTTACATAGCTATTTAATGCAAAGTTTCAGACTGAAAGTATTTGAAATTTACTACAATGCATTTGAAATAATGTACACTCATAAAATTCTATTTATTTGGCTTACATGCAATATAACACATTATTAACATTTTACTCCTCTAGGCTCTTAATTTAGCTTGTCATACAAAGTAAACCTCAAAGCTACAGATTAAGATGATGCTTTTTGGCACATCAGACAAAAGAGAATAAAAGCAACAAAATAAGTTAGCCACAGAATTTTACTCTTATGTCTGTAATATACATTCTAATGACAAAAGCTTCAGAAATAACTTGCATTCTAGTAATATAAGCTACACAGCACCTTTTCAGTACAAACTGTATGTTTGCAAACTTACCGTAGTAATGTTCCCTTTCCTTTTTTCTGGAAGAAATGGGCATGCTTTCATTTGTATCTCTTTAACAGCAGCTGTCATGCTGTACCTTTCAGGGCTATTTTTAATGAAGACCTCACACTGTGCTGTAACCACCAATGCAGGAGCATCACTTCTTGTTAAATCAGCCACAAACACGATCTCCGGATTTTTAACAACAATGTTCATTTCCATTGTAGATACAGGCTGCACAGGTGCTTCAAAAATACAAATTAAATAAGATTAATTTTTCAAATATTAGATTATCATTATTTACATCTCTCTTACAAGTTATAGAAAAGTTTTAAAGATTTAGTGATAAGATCTATTATAACATGTCAGAAATCATATAGATCCCTACAACTGACTTATTTCTAGGCCCATCACTGGAGGAACAAAGTCATTAAAGCTCTAATTACTTTCAGATATGACAAAAGATTCCACAAAGTTTCTTGATCAAAATGAAAAAGGTTACAGTATCACCACTGTTACTGTTTCTGACACTAGCAAATGTATCAGCTTCACTAAATATCTACATCATTCCACTATGATAGGGTCTTATAAAAATGCTGGACACATTTTCTGCTCTCTGGAGCAGCAAAACCCATATTTTTCTGTATTACAATAATGCAGCACTTGCTAGTGCTTGACATAACCATGTGCAGTACCAATACACTTCTACGTAAGACTTCCTAATTTGTTTAGATTTTGTTCATCTACGAAATAACCACAGCAGGCTTAGTTGACATGGACGCAACTAAGATAGTCAAGGTACAGGAGAATGAAAACTAAAAAGGGACTTGCTTTGCAGACTTGATATGAACTACCTGAGGCCTGGAAGTATAAATAGCCCATTTCCTGCTCTGATGCTCTAATGGATTAATTTCTGATGTCAAGTACAGGGTCCTGCACTAGAAAGGCTAAATTGAGCACTGAAGCTCTAAGTCTGTTTCATCATGAAGGGAGAAACACACATCAATGAACATGTGAAACCACAACATTTCTAGACAGCAATATCTAAATTCATATCCAAGCATAATATTATATCCTACATCATTCTCAGGAAGAATGAAAGTTATAATGGTGGTAACCATCACTATAAACTTGGTTGAGATTGCAAAGATAGGCAAGCAAGTCTAGAGTGTGCCAGCTGTAAGTGTCTTTTCCATTTTATTTCATTTTAGAAATAAATTTCTAGATATTTCCTTTGTCTGGTAGACAAAGCTTCATTTGAAAATAAAGACCATGGGGCATGAACCAGTTTCCATGACTCAAAGAAAGAAACATCAACGGTTAAAGAAGCTGTTCTATACACACAAACACAGGAAATAGCATAAAAAGAAGTATTATCATTTTTGAAATAGTATTATAATATCAAAATTAAATGGATAGTTAAATACAAATTTTTAAATATTTCCAGTATATACCTTGCTCCTTTAAAGGTAATGACTGTCTGAGATTTCTCTGTGCAGCAGCACTTTCTGCGTTAGCCTTTAGGAATATATCTGCAACAGTACGTAGGAACTCCATGCTTGCACAAAGGTATATCTCTTGAACAATCACATCAAGAACAGTACCATCTCTCCCCTGCTTATAGCTTATATCCACCATAACTTTCTTTTCAAATCCATGTTTCATTTCCACCATCCTGAAAGACCATTAAGGTGGCATTTAATGAGACAATAAAAAAAATCAGCCACAAATACTGAAAAACAATCAAGATTCTCACTCCAGCTGCAATACATTAACAAGAGTGAATTTAAAAAGTAACATCAAAAACTTTAAGACATGACCAATAAAAATAAAAACATAAATTCTGTAAGACTTCCAAACTAACTGCACTCCCATACATTGGCAACTAAAGGTGTTCTTAATTTTAACAAGTCAAACCATCACAACTCCTTGTTTACCTATGAAAAAGATTACACTTAAGTCTGTCTTAGCCAGCAGTTTACTAAAGCTGAAAGTGAAATTTGTTTCCATGTGCTTTTATTAATTTCATATTTAAAGTTTGTTTTATTTCATATTTCATGTTTGTTTCTAGCATTTATATGGGTCTCTCATAAACAATATATGGAACAAAAGGCAAGATAGACACATAAATTCTAGAGTAACATGTACTTTAAGAACCACCTACACCAGAACAGTTGCAGTTTTAACAGAATACTAAAATGGAAACATTGGAACTCTTTGTCAGACTCCAGTGAACAGTAATTTATGCCAAAATACAGACCTCGGTGTAGCCTTCTGGACTGATTGTCTCTTGTCATCTAATGTACAGTTTGCTAGCTTGACTGAAGCATTCATTGAACCATCTGATAACATTTTGACAGCAGCTGACATCAAAACTAACTTAAATTCTGCAAGCTTCAAAAGGTCATCTCTCTGATCCAAATCTGTAACCTGTTTAAATCAAATGAAAGTATGTTTGTAGATTTGCTTACAGGTAACAGAAACAGTACACAGGTGTGATCAGTTAGAATAAAACTGTATATAAGATTTCTAATAATAATATACTAAATAAACCCACTAGTAATTCAAAAGACAACAAAAATCAGTAACATACAGAGAAAACTGGAAAAAAACCAAAGCTTTATCCTTTTATCCTACCAGCTTGTGAAAGCAAGTTTACATTAGTGAGAGGGAGAAAATTTAAAAGAAAGTAGAATTGTCATATGCAATTCTGTTTGGTTTGCTGTTTAAAAATACATAGTATATGCAAAGATACCAAATAAGAAATTAAGTTTTTTCTCTTATGACTATGCAGTGTTTCGTTAGATACCGGAAAATTGTTAAAAATATAAAATAACAGAGGATAAGTTTACAATAAAATATTACCAAAATTTTAGTCAGAAATTTGCTGACAAGTTTTGTAAATTTAAACCAAGAAAAATAAGAATGCATTCATACTGTAATACAGATTTTAAATCTTTCTCCACAATTTTATTTACATACGTGTGTTTGCAACTGAAGAATATATTGTATTCCTCTGCATTTTCTCTTCCCAAACTGTACTTGAAACTAAGAAAAGTTTTCAGCAAATTTTTAGTCAGATCACAGATGCCGCCACATATTATGTACTACTACCGGTTATTCTCTTTCCTGTAATATCTGCCACATTATTTAGTTAAAATAGCTGTTTATAATTTCCATCATGTTTGTGACTATTGCTAGAAATCACTTTCTCTACTCATAAATTAAACTACTCCTGTTCAGAATTTCCAGGACTCTAAGCAACATTAAAGTTGTTTCGCTTTTCAATCAAAATTATATTTACCTGTTTTGAATTTGGACTATACAATACTAAAGTCAGAGAGTCGAATCTGAAGTCCAGTTTTAGTGTTGTTTTTATTTTCACAGGCGAATGCAATTCCACCACAGCTGATGTCACAACAGTTATACCTTTCAGAAATTAGAAAAATACTTAATATTAAAGAAAATTATCTGACAGCAAGTAATAAAAAAAAAACCAAAAACAACAAATCCACAATAAAACAAATCCAACATCCTCACTAATGATTATAAAGACAACAACTTTCCTTCTCCTCTGCATGTAAATCCATCCACACTTAGAATATGTTCATCATGCTGTCTGTAATTATTTTTAGCAAAATCACACAATGTTTGAGAAAATAAAATACTCCACTTAAATATTCTAGGTGCAATTTTTACCATCTTTAAGACATATATGTACAACTTCCCTTAATGTTACACAGTACTGTGTGGAAGGATGTTACAAAGTTTACTTTAATCGGCATTTAGAATCACAGAATAGTTAGACTTGGAACGGACCTTTAAAGGCCATCTAGTCCAACCCCTCTGCAAGAAGCAGGGACATCTCCAACCAGATCAGGTTGCTCAGAGCCCCATCCAACCTGGCTTTGAATGTTTCCACAGATGGGGCATCTAACACCTCTCTGGGCCAACGTTCCACCACCCTCAGTGTAAAAAATTTTTTTCCTAATATCTCATCTGAATCTACCTCCTTCTATTTTCAAACCATTACTCCTCATCATATTACAACAGGCCCTACTAAAGAGTTTTTCTCCATCATGTAGGCTCCCTTTAGGTACTGGAAAGCCACTATAAGGTCTCCCTGGAGCCTTCTCTTCTCAAGCCCAACCCTCTCAGCCTGTCCTCATAGCAGAGGTGCTCCAGCCCTCTGATGACCTTCCTGGCCCTCTTCTGGACCCTCTCAAACTGGTCCACACTCTTGTTATGTTGGAGGCTCCAGAACTGGACACAGTACTCCAGGTGAGGTCTCACAAGAGTGGAGTAGAGGGGCAGAATCATCTCCCTCAACCTGCTGGCCATGCTTCTTTTGAGGCAGCCCAGGATGTGGATGGCTTTCCAGGCTGCCAGCATGCATTGCTGGCTAATCTCAAGCTTCTTGTCAACCAACACTCCCAAGTCCTTCTCAGCAGGGCCACTCTCAATCCATTCTCCATCCAGCCTGTATTTGTGCCTCGGATTGCCCTGACCTATGTGCAGGACCTTGCAGTTGGTCTTGTTGAACTTCATGAGGTTCTCCCAGGTCCACCTCTCCAGCCTGTCAAGGTCTCTTTGGAGGATATCCCTCCCCTTCACTGGGTCGATAGCACCACACAGCTTGGTGTCATCGGCGAACCTGCTGAGGGTGCACTCTATCCCGCTGTCCATGTCGCCGACAAAGATGTTAAACAGGGCCGGGATCAATACGGACCCTCGAGGAACACCACTCCTCACTGAGGTTATTTTTTTGTTCATCTTGGTTGGGTTTTTTTGTTTGTTTGTTTTGGGTTTTGTGTTTTTTTTTTTTTTTCTATTTTTCATATTCAATAGAAGAGTCCAGCAAAAGAACCTTTAATTAAACCTTACTCGCTTTTTTTTTTACTGTGTGCTGAACAATTTATGATGCCTACTGAATAAGAACAACTTTTAGGGATGCCATCATTATGACAAGACAAACAGATCTAAAACTGAACAGCAACAGAACGAGGATACACAAGAAAAAGAGTAACATAGCAACTTTCCAAAGTTGGGATGTTATCAAATTTAGCTGACAGATTTTTAGGTGCTCACTGCATTACTGCCAGTAGAATAAGACAATCTGTATATTAAAACGCATCATGCTACAAAACTCACTACAGTAGCCCTGTTGCTCCTATTCACTCTCATTATTGTTGGGTATAGCTCAAAACACCATGCCAAGATACTAGAGGCATACTGTTGAAAACAACTGAGTCTGGCATCCTTTCATAAAGGCATTTTGAACAGGAATAATAAATTGACACTAATACCTAAAAATGCTAGACCACACAATTTCAGAAAAGATTACCTGCAGAGTGCTGTGAAGTACTATGCATATCACTACAATGGCTAGTCGTATCTTTTGGTTCTGGTAAAGATGTTGATGCACCAGAGCTTCCACCTATATTTTCATTTAGTGTCCTCAATATTGTGGTAATATCTTCCTGACTTAGAATTAGCTTAAAAAAAAAAAAAAAAAAAATTTTATTAAACTCTGAACAATACAGTCCATACAATTTTTGGCCACTAAAACCTAAGTTCAAATAAACAGATAAATCAAATTAATCTCATCTGAGTCTCTGTTAAGGAAGCTAAATAACCACATAAAATGTTTTTCTCAAATCTACATAACCGCTTACAGTAACTTCTAGAGATCAGAGGTCATTCACACATTACTTTTGTTTTGTCCGTAAACTTTCTTTACAAAGCTACAATTTAGAAACTGAATGGTAGATGTCATACACTAATAGTTTGATTTACAGTCACCCCAAACTGTTATCCGCATTTAGTCATGGTACTTTACAGTAACAGTTACTAGTTCTATTTCAAAATGTGACAAATTGTTTTTTCTCATACAACTGACAAACTTTATATTTTTTTATGTTAAATTTAAATGAGCACATGCACTAACTCATACTTTGGTTTGTCATTGGTAAGAATTCAGCAGGTGATAGCGCTGCTAATGAATAGATCAATAAAACCCAGCTTTGTCAAATCCTTCTTTGAAAGATACTGACAAGTAAAAGAAGGTTACAACATTGTACTCATTTCTAACCAGCAGAGTTAGATTAGAACAGAAAACTTTTCACTTCCTTTTTCCCTATGAAACAAGAAAAGCCACTCTACGTGTATGTCTTGAAATCAAAGAATACCCTAAGGAACTTGTATCTGTATGGACAGAAAAATCAATCCATTTTCCACAAATATTTTAACAGCTGCTTTCAGAAATTAGTGCTTACATTCATAGGCTTGAGTCGGCCAGATATTTCAATATCAGGAACTTCATTATACCAGGCAGCAGCTAAATTCCGTTCAACAGCTACTTCCAGATTGAGTGGCTGCAGCAACTGTACTTCAGTTTGTAATGAACCGTGCTCATAGCACGATCTGTGAACAGAAACAAAATACTCCCAGCTGGACATACTTCACATACACATTCTCGCACACACAAATACATTTCCATTTTTCCCTCATCATTTTGAGTAGTACTGTAAAACAGTCTTCCTACTACTCCCAGTATCTCTTGGTGGAGCCTTACTCTATCAACTAGGCTTCTTTTAACGGCAGGGATTAGATATTAGGCACATAGCAGGCACTCAACATACTTACTTCTTGCAAGATAGAACCTTTTACCTGCTTCTCCACTGGAGAATAATTCCTTCTTTTTTCAGTACCCTTCAACTCTGAAAATCCCCTTCTTCCCTTCCCTCTCCCAGTCCCCTGCACCAAGGTCCATTTTCAAACATCTCTTCACAGCTACCTGTCTTGTTATGTTTCCTGCTGTGTATAGCTTGTAAACCTCATAAAAATAGCTATTTACAAATCGGTATAACTGTTGCAAAGTAGTGAATGTTACATAAGTCTATTATTCTAGACAATATTCCCTAAAGAGATATTTGCATCTGTTAAAAGATGTGTAGATTGCTATTTCTCCTAAACCACATTTTAATTGCTTTTACAAATTCTTTATTAATTTGCTGTTATATTTAAAGATAATAGTCTATCCGTCAACCACCAACCATTAACTAATTATTTTGATAACAACTTCTCGAAGTTGTCCAACTGAAGTATTCCGAAAGGTCTATATGAATGTTTTAAAAATCTTGATACTACATTACCTGTATAACTTTAGTTCACTCAATTTCACCGTCATAGAGTCAATAACAGGCGGGAGGTTATACCGTGTTTTTGTTTTAGCAATAAAGAATTGGTTCTTCACAGTGATCAGACCAAGATCAGCCACTAGGACATTCGCAGACATTGCTGACTGTGGAACTATCACAACAGGCGCTTTAATATTGATATCTAGTGCCAAACGGGAACTACGGTCTGCCAGCTCTTTTACACCTGTAGCTGCTTTCTCTGCTGCTTGAACAGTTGCCTCAGTAAGAGCTTCCTTGGCAGCTTGAAAGTTATTTATAAAAGCCTAGGAAAAAAAAAAAAAAAATACAGCTCTTGCGAAATTTAGTAAAAATTACACTACTTCAAAACCACTAAGAATCATAGTTTTTTTTAAACAGAAGACCATCTTAAGATACTATTTTTGCTATGCACTTTAATAGGATAATCTCCCCCCCAAAATGTGACAAAGTATAGATATATATATATAATAATAAATATCCATACTAAGTATTTGGCAAATCAGATGGTAAC
This sequence comes from Chlamydotis macqueenii, assembly GCF_036417535.1. Taxonomy (NCBI): domain Eukaryota; kingdom Metazoa; phylum Chordata; class Aves; order Otidiformes; family Otididae; genus Chlamydotis; species Chlamydotis macqueenii. Next base: position 39,211,295 of record NC_141593.1, on the reverse strand, counting down.
AGCAATGACATTGTAACATGACTTGTATGAATTATGTTTTATTTACTCATTTTTATGAAGAGTAAAAGATAGATTTACTTAGCAGAATTTATGGAAAAGTTATTAATTTTCAGGGTTTATTATATTTCAGCATTACAAACAATAAGCAGTGAGTACATCTAAAAGCTACCACAGCTCATTTAAAAAGAAACAAAAAACAAAACAAAACTACTAATAGCAGCAAAATTGTTGCTTAGCCATTCACTCCACAGTAACAAACATATAGAGAAGAAAAGTAAATAGCCCAGCCACCAGTTCCAGTGAAGTTTTTACACTAGTATATAAGAGTTCTTACAGAACCGGACATCACTCCATATGGGACGCTTTATCCTCTTCTAGCTCTGACACTGTTACCTGAATGCTAAGGAACAGTACCTGAAAAATTTAACTTACCAAAATAGATGAAACAAACTTGTTGACAAAAACTACTTGAATACACCCAACAGTAAGGTAAATACGATTGTCAACAACATCCATATTTGTATAGGCAACGCCATCTGTAGCATTCACATATGATATCATTCTGAAGTTGAAGACTTCTTTGCCGGTGATGTAAAGAGCCTAAGGAAGGAAAAAACTTACACTGGAGAAACAGAGTTCCAAAATAAAATGTAGTACCTCACACTTCTAAGACATTTTTACTTCAAATATCTCAACAATTAAAAAAAAAAAAAAAAAAAAAAAAAGAAAATCTTTGAAATAGCTGAAAATTTGCAATTGGAATCTCAGCTTCAATAGTTTTATCCATTAACATCAACAAAATAAGGAGTGTAATGAGCAGCTGGGCATCACAGTTGCACGAAATCAATGTCAGTCTAACAGTCACCACTTGTGGGGGGTGAAATCAGCGTGCCTATAGAGAATAATGCTCCCAGCAAACACACAAAACACCAGTTAAAAAAAAAAAAAATCACAATTTAAAAGTTGAGTCCACAAAGTAAGTTCAATTTAGCATCTGTATTCCATTTAGAAATTGTCATAGTTTAGCCCCGCTCGGGACCAGACTACACAGTCTCTCTCTCACTCCCCCCCACCCTTCAAAGGAATAGGGAGAGATAATATAAGAAAAAAAGGCTCAAGATTTGAGATAAGAACAGGGAGAGATTCTTAAAGTTACCGTTACAGGCAAAAAAGACTAGACTTGGGGAAAACAATTTATTATTATTAAAACCAAAGCAGGATAATGAGAAAGATACCTTCCCCCCACCCCTCCCTCTTCCCAGGCTTAACATTATCTTTACCACCTCCCCCCCAACCCCCAGGAGGGGAAGAGGGAATGGCTTTATGGTCCATGGTCAGTTCATCGCTTGTCGCCTTACACTGCTCCTTCCCCCCAGGGGAAAAATTCCTCACATTCCTCCCCTGCTCCAGTGTGGGGTCCCAGCCACGGGCTACAGTTGTTCGTGAACTGCTCCGGTGTGGGACCTTTTTTCCACAAGGTGCAGTCCCTCCAGAACAGCTGCCCCAGCGTGGGGCCTTCACAGCCCACAGCCTCCTTCAGGCATCTGCCCGCCTCAACGTGGGGTCCTCCCCGGGCTGGATCTCTGCTCAGATCTCTGGCCCAGGGTGGATCTCTGCTCCGCCGTGGGCCTCCACAGGCTGCAGGGGCACAGCCGGCCTCACCATGGGCTGCACCACGGGCTGCAGGGGAATCTCGGCCAGGAGCAGCATTACTCTGCCCCCTCCTTCTTCACTGACCTTGGCATCTGCAGCCATTCCTCTCACAATTAATTCCTCACAATTGGTAGGCAGATGCCTCTCAGGTTCTCTTCACATCTCCTCTCCACTTCTTGCAGCTGGGCTGGGCAGAGTTGGGCCCAGATGGCCACCTGGCCAAAGGCTGAGGGCTGCAAGGCCCACAAGGCTTGCGCCTCCTCCTCTCTGTCCCTGCTCTAGCCTCTTCACATCTTCTCTTCTTTTTTCCTTTTTCCTGTTTTTCCCCATTTTCAATACACCATCACAGAGGTGTAACCAGTGAACGTTCTGCTATCAAATAGCCAGCAGTGGGTCCACCCTGAGTCCACTGGACAAAGGGGAAACAACCTCTAGTTTCTTGCAGAAGCTGCCATCATAGCCCCGCCTCACTAAGTAAAACCAGGACAGAAATGAATGATACATGCAAATACATACCTTTTTATACAGTGCCATCTCATCAGAATCCACAATAATGATGTTCTTTAATTTTGCAGTCACTTCTGTTGCTGCTTTCTTCATGATCACTTGGCTATCCAGACCTCAGGGGAAAAGAATAAAAAAGACATACAAAATCCAGGAACTATTCTGGTTACAAAGTTCTGTGCTTTGTGATTAAAGTTTTGTTCCTACCTTCAATGTGAATTTCAGCTATTCTATGTTTTTTCTCTCTAATAAAGATACGTAAACAGGATAAATCTGCACAGATATTGAGGTCAATAACATCTTCATACTTTGATTTTTTTGATGCTGTGGAAAATAGACAATAATAGAAGTTACAGTTGTTCAAAAAGATGTAACATTTTAGTATCCCTTCCCCAAAGCCTAGTTTGTATCAAGTCTGTAGCACTAACAAAATGCACTGCACTCATACTAGCAAGTACGAAACAAAGGAATTGTATATACAGGAGTCCTCATGTGTTTCACAAACTGTGGTAATCAACATCAGTGTTTTATGAACTGCAAGAAATATATTAAATATTACATCTACACAGCATGATGTAAAATTAGAGATAGTGTATTCAGGACTAAGCAGTTTATCTCAAATAGTGGTAACACGACAGCTACATTAATACACTACTCTAGCTGGTCCCTTAGTTCATCATCTGCAGTTAACGGTCTTGTTTAGATATGGCAGGTAACTTTTTATTAAATCTCCACAACCTACATTTTCTAAACCTAAGTTATAAACATGAAAATACTACTCAAATAACTAGACATTAAAGAGAAAGGGCAGTGGGCATCCTCCAAAATGTTATAAACATGAAAATACCACTAATATAACTTAGACACTAAAGAGAAAGGGCAGTGGGCATGCTTCAAAATGAGTATAGGCCTTTCAGAATACAATTTTTCCCAAAATTGAATAAGAGTGAAAATATTCTGTATCATGTTAACAGAAATTATCTCTGTTCATTTTGAGTGGTAGTGATGCCACACTATCTGCAGGTACAACGCGAAATACAGAAGTCAACAGGTAAGGGACTCAACTAGTAGCTTAGTCCATTTTCTCTGAAAGTCAAATCTAAAGTAATGTTATACGCTACTTCACATGACAGAGGGAAATATCATACCTTGTATTGTGGGACTTTGAGTCCTAAGTGCTGAATTCTTACGGGTAATCTACACACAAAGCTAAAGGTAGCAAAACTAAAAGTAAGAAACATTCCACAGCCTAGCTTTCTAGATGAGATATTACCTTCAAGTATTGGGTGTATGTATGTTAAGTCTTCTCAGCTCTCACAATTCAGCTCCATAAATACACCAGCTTCAATTACAACATTTTATTGTACATTGCTAACAGAAGACAAGCCACAGTAAATTAACCAGTAACTACTCTCAGTCAAAGTTTAGTTTGCACAGAAGTGTTGGGGAGATGGAGGGAAGAGAATCACCTATGAGAACTTTTCAGCTCTGTGAAGTCTAAATTGTTGCATGTTAATACATAAGAAACTAATTTAATCCTTTGCCGCCAATAATACTATAAGATACCAAACATCCCCATGTTCACCTGCAGAGCAAAATGGTTCAAAGCTGAAGAACCACAGCTCTCAGTAAGCCACAGAACAGAAACCTTTAAGTTCACACACTATCATAGGTACACAAATACTGTTTCATCTGGTGTTCAAGTATAACTGAAATCCAACAACCACCACAAATGAGAACAATCTTACACAAAAAAGTAATTGATAGACTTACAAAAACAGAAAATACGTCTGTTTTCTTCCTTGCTTAAACAAGTGAAGAAAGAAGAATGAAAAAAGAAGGGGAAAAAAGAATAAAGAAACTTACTTAACTTCTTAAGAACATCCTTCTTCTCCTCTATTTTTTCATGGACCACTTCTTCTGCAACTTTAGTTTCTTGTTTGGGTAGAAGATTATTCAGATAGTTCATAGCATTCAGTAGAGCTTCAGTATGCAAATGAACATCTAGAGATGAAAAGTTCACCTAAAAGAACAAGTTACGCTTATCCAATATGCCTCTCTTCCCAGAATGAGAAAATTATGTTAGGAAAAAAAAAGAAAAATGTATCATACCTTTATTTTCTGTAGAACATTCTGATAGGCAGTTTTCAGTTCTGGTCCATTAATATCAGCCTATTCCACCAAAAATGCATGCAAAACAAAACAAAAACAAAATCAGAAGAAGTTTCATTAGAGAGAATTTATGTCAAAAACTTAAGATGTTCAACAACTTTAGATGTTTCAACAACTTAAGATGTACAAGTTAATCTGCTTAGGGAGCGGACAGACTTTGCACAAGACATTCAATATGTTAAGGAATGAAAAAGTAAGGAAAATTATCAACAATTGCTCAGTAATACCGGTCTGTTCATTCAATTAAAAGTTAAATAAACTGGCTTACAATTCAAAATCAAAATCTGTTGTTTTCTCACCTTTATGTACTCCAGAGTGAGAAGATCATCTTCTACATTATCCAAAGTAGTAATTATATAAACTGGCTTGTCATTATCATCTTTAAAAAACCCCAAAAGAATAAAAAAATATTACATTTTTAAAAGAAATAAAAATGACAAGTTTTTGAAAAAACCTTTTAATAATCTATAGACTACAAACTAGGATACTAGCTGTCATTACTATTTAATCACAAAACTTATCCTGCAGACCTAAAATAGTTAGAGGTCTCTACTAAAATAATGAGCATTATAACATCTTCGCCAAAGCATTACTAAGAGAATGAGCTCCTGAATTACTTTTCCTTTCCCCCTGCCTTCACATTTAATTTAGGAAGCAAACCTTCCTCAGTTGACAGAAGAAAGCCCTAGAGGCTTTCTGAAGACAAATTCAGTGTTATTTGTGAATAATTTTTTTATCAGACTGTAAATACTCACCCATATACTCTGGGCACAGCAGACAAACTTCACGAAGAAAAGCACTTGCAGTCATGTCAAATGTTCTTAATTTAAGTTCAGTGCCTAACCCTACAATATCAAGCTGCAGCACAGGTGTCTCAGTATTACCAGTAAGACGGCATAATTTAATCAAGACCTAAAAAAACCCAACCAAATAAAAAAACAAAAACAACAGGAAAAAAAAATTATCTTCTGAGGGAATTATATGATCATATATTTACATACATTTTACTGGTTGATGTGTTACAATCACTTAACTTCACATAGCAAAGGACCTGTATAAAACGAACAGTTCACCAAGCAAAATTGCTAGAATACTGTTTGCTGCTATTTTAACAAATATTTCAACCATGGACACATGTAATATCAAAATTATAGTTACATGAACTAATTTATTTTTTAAAAAACCCTGTAAAGCATTTAATAATGTTCAACCCAGTCAAACTAGATTTTTCAGTCAGCATAAAGAGTTTACTGATTTTATTAGCATTTCTTTGAACTCTCCTAGAAAGACTTAGGTTCCCAGGCTGAATATCAGGTCAGAGGATTTCCTACTTTTTCACCCATGCATGACAAAAAATTTGTTAAATAAATACCTAGCTGAGCTGCTGTTATCTTTCACAATGAAAGCAAAACAAAGATATGTATTCTCCCTTTCCACATAATGCTCTCTACAAACAGGGAGAATTAAAACCAAATCAAATAAGTAATTTTAAACTATAAAGCCAACAAACAGAGAAGGTGATTCCTGATAGATTCTCAACTGTATTTTTTTTTCTTATGGATTGTAAACCAGTTTACATTAGAGAATAATGTAAACTATAGCATCTGTCTTTAGACTAGTAGTTCTTAAACAAGGTCTTGTCACCACACAAAACCCAGCACATTTCAATTTTATTTGTTTATGGATTTTCTGTAAGATGCAGTATATAATAAGATATGCTGCAAGCAATTTATGATGTGTTGAAGCCATTCTGTAAGCCCCACCCTAAAACTGAATTTGTAAAGTTAACTGAATTTGTATGGTTTATTTGTAAAGTTATACAGTGAGTAACAGCAATAACACTGTCATAGGCATGATAGTCTAATGATAAAGGGGACAAAAGTGGTAAGCGGCCATCTCTTGCTAGACCAACTGATGCAGTTAGAAACAGTGTCTTGCATTTGGGTAAAATACTCTTTTTTTTTTTCCCCCCCCAAGTCTGAAACAGAAAGAATAACACATAAAACACCTCATTGTGAACGTGTTAAGATTTAGGTGTAATGTCAACAGAGTCTAGGAAAAAAAAAAAGCAGCAGAAAAAAGGTGCTTATTACAAGATGAAACATTAGTTTTCACAGTGACCACAGCAGTATCAGGAAAAAAAGATGTCAAAAGCTAAGTTTTAAGCCAAACCAAATACATAATATGATTTCTGAGTAATAATAAGCTGAAGGAAATGCAGTGATAAAATGAGTTTGGAATTAAACTGGATAAATCAAAGCATTTCAGCGATGACAAGGATGCAGAAACACAACAGTGACTTGGAAAAAAACCTCTACAAAATAGTTTCATCAAGAAATGGTGAATCAATACTTCTGCAGGCATGGAATCATGAACAAAACAAAGAGGGCAAAATTACAGTTCAGATGTGCTTTAACTAAAAAAAAAAGTAAAATAAAAAAAAAAAATCTAACTTTACCTCAGCTACTTCAAACCTTAGCTGGAATTCTGTCATATTTTTCAAAGATTCTTGTTTACGTAGTTTTTTTTGCCTTGTACTGCTAGCTCGCATGAGGGAACCAGATGGGGCTTCAAAAAATGGCATGTCTTCCACAGGACTGCTTAGAGCATCATAAAATTCCTCTTCTGATTCTGAAGATTAATTCACAACATTACATATACATTTTAGACAGTCAATATTTTGCAATATTATGACCTAGAATTTTTATGTCTGCATCTATAAAAACTTCAGCATACAAGTACGGAAAGATTATCTAGCTGGTAACTAGCAACCAAAGTCTGCTTCTATAATTATCTCCACTCCTGCCTCCACAACTTTTCACCACACCTACAGCTCCTTCTATCACATCATCATAAATTAGTTATTCTCAACTAACTCCTGCACCAGCATTCTCTCACTATTGGCTGTACAAAAGACAGCACAGACATCTTGCCTTCGATGTGTGCTAATAGCTTAACTCTTCTGCTGGTCTGACTGCTGCTGACAGTACAGAAGCCTTTGTCTCATTATCACTGGCGCTACTTAAGATCTCCCCTGATAAGGATCTCGCATTTTAGGAGAGACTCCTAAGGACTATTAAGCTTTTAATCCATGTGACGTTCTTACAGAAGTATAACCAAAACAAATAGATTGCACCATCTTACAAAGCCCTTTTCCTTCACCTAAAAACCATAAACAGTGAAGGTATAGGTAACTGTGGAAGAAACATCATTCTTCTGACAAAATTGAACAAATGATATTAAGAGGTATATTCTAAGGCTTAAAAGCATACTTGAGTCTGTAGGGTGGAGATAGAGAAATAACATGAATCATTTAAAATGACTGCACAGTTGTACATATAGTATGAATTAAAAACCAGACTTGTTTCAATCTAAACCTAATTATTGCTTTCTCATACTAATTGTTACTAGTGTTTGCTCTCACCTCGCCCTAATTTTTAAGAACAGAAAGACACTTCCTCCCTACCCTTGGGCACTTAAAGGAACTCATACAAAAAACATATGAAGATGCACAGATAGATATTTCTATATACACAGTACAGACACTTAATTTAAAGTAATAAATTAGATGTAAAAATTAACTTTGCTGATAATTTTGCTAGTGTTTGTAAACCACATATATCACTAACTCAAGAGAGGAAAAAATTACTATTCTCTATTTCTTCAGTTGTTTTGGCACTACAAAAGTGATTGACACTGAAACAGCATTGATATATTAGATTATTTTTCAAATGTAACTACTAGATGGAATGTTACAAGCTAGCTAAGTTATTTGAACAGCAAGGCAGTATTAAGCATGATCAGTTCCTCTACAGCCAATCTTCTGTTTGATCCTGTAGAAGTCAAAATAATGTTTGTTTATAAACAACACAGTAGTTTCTAACAGTCATAACTTCAGCATTTTGTAATTCAAGTAAGTCCGGTTAAGTTGGGAAGAAGTCCTTCACCAGAAGAAAATAATTAAAACCATTAGAGGACTAAGTACATACCAAAGCAAAAAATGACGTATGTACTACTTTAGATGTTCTGAATAGAGATCTGTAGTACCATACGAGTAATATAAAGACAAAAATAAACAAATCCATCCTACCAAACATTTTACTGCTTTGCCTTCAGAAACAGAACAGTAAGTACAAGTATACAGAATTTTACTGCTATGAGAAAATGCACAAATATTTTGTACAGAGTGAATTATAATAAGCTGCACAGAACACAACACTACTCAACCTCAAGAACTTGAAACAAAGCCACAAACGGTCACTTACTCCAAGAGAAAGAAATTAATTTAATAAACTTAAAAATTTCACTTGATCTGTTTACTAAATAAGACTTTAAAAATAGATATTACCTGACTCAGCAAATGAATGAAGATCCAATACAGGAAACACACCTTGTGATAAATGTGGTGCTGAGAGCACAGGGGATATTGCAGCCTGAAATAGGAGATACCATAAATTCTTTTGCTTTAATACATTGGTCATGCTATTGCATGTTCACACACTGCACAGAAGTTTTACAACTTAAGGAAATCAGTCTTATTTTTAAGTGCAAATCACTGCAATTAAACACTTATGTTACTAAAATTAAAAGCACTGGGAGAAACGGGGCCTAAATCATGTATAAGCGGCAGGTACTGCATCTAGCTACAGAGAGAATACATCAGGAAACACAGTGAAGAGATTCAAAAATGCAACTTCGCAGATCAAAAACAGCACATCATATAAAAACTCAGGAAAGATAAAACCTATTCCCTTACAAGACTACAGTATGGCAATTTCAGAGAACAGTAAATGATCAGCTGTTCTTTATCAAAACAAAACAAAAAAATCACATGATACTAGGGGCAGGTGGGGAAGAAAAAGAGCTAGAGAAAGCATTAGAGCAGACAGAATTGTTTCTAAATTTCATAGACTCACAGACCATAAAGATTGAGTCCAACCATTAAACTAATACTACCAAGTCCACCACTAATCCATGTCCCTAAGTGCCACATACCTCCAGGGATGGCAACTCCACCACTTTCCTGAGCAGCCTGCTCCAGTGCTTGATAACCCTTTCAGCGAAGAAGTTTTTCCTAATATGCAATCTAAAGGTCCCCTGACACAATTTGAGGCCATTTCCTCTCATCCTAGCACTGTTACTTGGAAAAAGAGACCAACACCCAAATTGCTACAACCTCCTTTCAGATAGTTGTAGAGAATGGTAAGGTCTCCCCTCAGCCTCCTCCAGGCTAAACAATTCCAGTTCCTTTAGCCACTCCTCATAAGACTTGTTCTCTAGGTCCTTCACCAGCTTCATTGCACTTTTTCGGATAGGCTTCAGCAACTCAATGTCTTTCTTGTACTGAGGGCCCCAAAACTGCACATGATATTCGAAGTGTGGCCTGACCAGTGTCAAGTACGGGGAGACAACCACTTCCTTAGTACTGCTGGCCATGCTATTTCTGATACAGGCCAGGATGCTGCTGGCCTTCTTGGCCACCTGGACACACTCTTGGCTCATATTCAGCCAGCTGTTGACTGCCAACCCCAGGTCCTTTTCCAGCCACTTGTCCCCAAGCCTATGGTGTTGCATCTGGTTGCTATAACGCAAGTGCAGGACTCAGTACCTATCCTCGTTGAATCTCATTTCTTCATTTATCTGGAAAAACAGATGCTAGTAGAGGCTTTAATTGTGCAATGTAGTTATGCACAATCCAGAAAAGAAACTAAAAATGTGTGAAACTTCACTTTTTTTGCCACTAGAGTGGACAAATGACAAGAATCCTCGCTCCATGTGGTATCATATGCAACAGAATTAAATTATATTACTGAAGGTAACCAAACATTTTACTCACCAAAGCCAGATTACCCATCAAGCCTCAGAAAGGCTTGGTGGTTTGAATTTGTAATTTCTCATCTGCATGTTCCACCTGCATATTTAGTACACGTGTGCCTTGTGCCAAGTACTAAAGTAAGCAAAGAGGTGTGTGCTGTCTGTGTGCCCCTCCTTCTCAAGTGCCTTTGGCTCTGAACTGCACAGACAACAGTAGTTGTTTGTTTAGTTTTTTTTTTCTGTTACTGCTACTTACAAAGCCCACCCTTACACAGTTATTCAATAATTCAACAGTATCTTACAGAAATGCAACTAAGTATGGCCACAAACAAACATTTGTCTTTGAATGTTGTTTCCAAGGCTCAATTTTCAATGACTCTTTTCACATTTCAACAGTCTCTCTTCCCAGTCTCCAGCCTACATAATTTGACCTTACTAAATATACCCATGTCTATGAGTGGTAGATACACCAAGTGTCTAAGAGTCTTGTAACTGTGAAAATATTTTATCTGTAACACTGTCACTTTCTAAAAAGGAGAAGAAACAGTGTGACTTGACTTCTTGGTACCAAATCATGAGAAATAAAGCCTTTCACACTGGACAGCCTTCTTGTACTAAAATACAAGAAAGCCCAGGGTGCAAAAACCTAGAAGGATCTGTTCTGAAAAGTCTTCCATTTTCACAGCCTCAGAACAATTCCGCCACTAACTCCATATATAGAGAACAAAGTTCACATGTGGACCTCTAAAAAAGGATTTCACATCCTCTTTGGTTCAGAAGTGATGCAACAGCAACAAAGCCCAGAAGAATTTCAGCTACAAGGATGAAGGTGTGGGACTATACCTGCCAACAATTCAGTGGATTTGCTGCTATTAACTGCATTTAATATCAGCAATTAGATTCTGTCAAGCTCTGCAGTAGATGGAAGCTTGAGCAGTCAGGTTTAAACAGAAGTTTTAATCTGGATGCTGCATATAATGCAAATACATTCACACCCTCTCAACAGTCTTTACTCACCTCATCTTGTACGCCACCAGTAATGTATAGGTAATACTAAGCACATAGCACTAAGTCAGTAAAAATATTTTAAATGTAATGGTTGACTTCTATAATTAAATTCGAGTATAGGTGATGTTATAAAGTACAGGATAATCATCTTAGGTGTGCACATTTTATTTATGTAAAACTAAAATTTCTTCAAGGATAAGTGATGGGATTTGTCTGTGATTAGTTGCACAACACAATAGAGACCAGGGCAGCTTTTGGCTGGGAATACTATCAGTGTACGAAGAGAGAAATAGCAGGTCAAAGCTTGATAGAATTTTAACATCACCACTAAAGAGATGGCAGAAACTACACGTTGAAAGGAAACAATCTTCACTTTATATATACTTTCAATAGGTATGCGTGTCTAGTTGTGTGCTTTTACAGTTATTGAATATTATGCCTACATAATCCACAGAAAACATCACCAAAACTGTAGCAACAGCCATCAGGAACAGGGTAGAATAATTTGTATGAAGATGGAAAGATAATTATTAAGTAATCTGAAAACCGCTTCCCCCCCAAAAAATATAACCATTAGTCCTTTAGAATCAAGTACACAGAAGATTAAATAACAGATAGTTAGAAGTATTTACAAGTGACAGAAAAACAGATCGCCCGGTTTGGTCTCTGACCTCGAGATTTCACATACGTTCAAATGACAGGAGTGTTTTAAATATATATAAAACATAGCCAGATCACACAGACTAGAGTGATGTTAAAAATTAACAATTTTGACTTAATTTCCTGGTTTTGCTAAAAGCAGCTCATATTAACAGGTGAAACATACTTTCCAGGAATAATAAGAAGAAAATGGCAATCCTCTGTCCTGAAGAAAGCATAAAACAGTGACCCAAACCATTTTCACCAAGCAAGGTGGGTGAGGAGGTAAGGAAAGAAGTCACTCCACACTACTAAACCTTAGAAACGCAAGACAGAACTGCTGTTGACTCAGGTATGTTGTGTAACTGAATAAAGAAAAGCTGGGAAGAATTGTGAAGTCAGATGAAATGAAGCTGCCAGTTTTGCTAGGCAGACACTGTTTAGCCAACATTAGCCATAGATAGTGGACACTTTTTTATTTATTTTTGAAAGTCAAACTCCACATAATAGTTCAACTTTAAAAATTCCAAAGTTTCAACCTTTTCTTCACGATAAGATATAACTGAACCCAAACTTTGTGGCACTCTGATACATGTGTAAATTTGAAAGTAAAATTAAGCTAGTCCTCAACAAAAGTGAATGTGTGTGTTAATCAAGATTAATATGAACTACAAAGTAATTTCCAGAGTAGTACAAGTTTGGGGGTTTTTTGTTTTAAATTCAAGCATCGGACAACTATTTCATAATTACTGGCTAAACTAATGACATAACAGGCAAAATTTCTGTAGCTTTAGAGAATTAGCTAAGTTTTCCAAGATGTACTGAGGAAGTGCTTACTCTCCACTTTTTTCCACTCCTTTCAAAACTGTAATGCTAATAGCAAGAAAGTATTTTTCTGATAATTATTAATGAAATATTTTTTGAAAACCTTACCTCACTTATTTTTGGAGGAGAACTGGTAGTAGGAGCACTTTCTGGTTTAGGAATGCTATCAATTAGCTCCAAGATACTTGTCAGCTTCTGGTCTGATATTTGGATAGAAAGTAAAGGCAGCTGTCCAGACAGTTTGAACCTGTTTTGTAAACAATAAAAGTTACCTTAAAACTATTTCATTCAAATATCACATTAATTTTCTTCTGAAAAACACAAAAGTCGTCTTGGTCAAAAAATCACTAATCCATCTATTGGATTAATAATTCATGCAATATATACATATGTAACTTCTGTTGCACACAGAAGAGTCACTTAACCAGCAAATACCCAGTTATTACCATAATTATTTCTATTTGAGACAATGTCTTGCTGATCTTGTATTTGAATACAAATAATCATTTCTAATTTGGCTACAGAAAGCATGTTTTCCACACAATCAGAAAATGTTCCTCCTTGTTTGTATACTTAATTTAATTACTTGTGATGAATTGCATAAACGAGCCTTTACAAAGTATTTTACAGAAGAAAAGGTGTGAGAGTGAACCTAAGAATGTTTACAGCCCAAAGCTTCAAGCAAAGTATACAAAATACTTCCCAGAAGTTATGTATATTTAAGCTGACTCTAGCAGTAGCTTGGGTATTTAATAAAAGAATAAATGGCATAGCTATAAAGGAGATAAAAGAATAAAATAACAGTATTTAAAAATTAAAGCAGTAAAATGTATTTTAAGCCTCTTTGAATAGGCTTTGGCCAAAAAGAAAAAAGTAGAATCACTACAAATATAGACACTGACTTTTTAAAGACATGATTTCTTAAAAAAAAAAAAGCTTTACAGCTTCAGGAAACATCTGGAAGTGGATACAATTATTCCCAAGTTGTAGAGACTGAGGCATGGAGGAGCTAAGTACTTAAATTGATGAGGAAATGTCTGCAGAAGCTTCTTTCAGGTTCAGATTGATTATATTTAGAGAGAAAGTAACATTAAAGATGCCATTCTCAAACTGCAAATAAGTACATTCCATCGAATTTGAATTTTTTAATTTATTTTTTTTTAGCTGAATGCTATTATATGGAAAGATGCTTTTAATATTGATATCCTAATACCAGCTTCATACACCTTCAAAATCCAGATGACAGACTCCCAGATACCTCCTTTATCATAGGATGAAACAAACACCAAAAAATCTTACACAGGCTAGAAAACTACAGGATCATATGAGTGTTTCCAAATGGGAAGTGATAGAAACTATAATGAGCACTGCATCCTATTCTCAGATATGAAAAAAAGGTACATATTCAGATCCAGCCACAGACTGGAAGCTCATTATAAGGGCTATGAAATATGAGCAGGTGAAAATACAGGTTAACAGTGAAAGGTCCTTGATAGAGTGGTCTTCAACAAATGAAAAATTACATAAATTAGTATTCTCTTCAAGGCAGCGATACAAAAATGTGCCTTCCCTAAAAAAGCCAGTACTAAGTCCTGGCGAACTCATTGTTTTGAACAACAAGATGACAAGGAATTCAAACGGATTTGATGCTTACCCAAGGAAGTACAAACATCAAAGAATCAAAAAAATGCAGACATCCAATTACCCACTTTCTGGATACTTTAAAGTAAAATAGGTGCCCTCCAAATTAAGGGATTAATTCATAAAATTCTGCAACAGTAAATAAAGCAATTTTGGTACTAGTTTTTGCTGAAGAATAAACATTTTTCCACTCATCTTTCTCAACAGAACTATACTGTTCTACAGTACAGTTCCAAACATTAGCAGAAAAAAAGCTCAGGAAAAATATAATTATGGCTTTATATGCAAGTATGCTTATGAAAACTGGAATATAAAGGAATAGCTACTTGTATACTAGAAACATATTCATATCTGTGTAACTGATGTGAGCAATACTGATGCATAATATCCTATTCAATTATAATCACTAAAATTTACAATTTAGAGGATTTTTGCTGACACAAAAGTTATCAGTTAATTTTTATCATTTGTGCATGATGTAATCTAAAAATCACATGGGCCTAAATATTTGTACATAAACACTCATTAACTCACTATTCTTAAAAACAAAGAGAGATTATGTAGTTATAATAAAATATTTGGCATTTGAAGCTACATTGATACTGACAGCATTGATGGGCAGTTTGAGCAGTCAAAGCCAGAATGCAACATGAAATAGAACACTTTTAGTTTTAACTGATTTGGGAGATACATAACCCCATGTAAAAATTTATCCTACAATCCTAACAAGGCATATACTACACAGAAGTTCATTATTTTAAAACTTCAGACTTTTAAAGAGCTCATAGCAAGAAGGAGGAGGAGCAGCAAGCCCTTAAAGAAAAGGTCAGATTTCTACCATTAGGTAAAAAGCTGCTGTAGTAGTCATTTCAAGACCGACAGATGACTCTAGAGTATTATAATACCATCTGCAGAATACATCCTGGAAGCATTTGGAGGCAAACCAGGTACAAAAAGAGGAAGTTCAGCTATTGTTGAGTCAGGACATCAACATTCTAGTTTTGAAATGGTTACTTGCTCTTGGTGCAAGTTGAAACATTAGTTATGATTAGTAACTCACTGTGTTATATGCTTATCTAGTACCAAACTGCTGTCCGTGGCATTCCTAACAGTTGTAGACAGTGCAGGCACTCAGGAAGAAGCGGCAGCTGATCTCCAAGAAATATTACGATCTCAGTGGAAAAAAAAAATGCCAATTTTTAGGCACAGGTAGAAACTATTTGCTGTCAAGTACGTGACTGTATGAGAATTCAGAATACAGAAATACTATCCATTAGGGAAAGATTTCCCTCAATCAGTCTAGACACACAAACTGCCAAAAGGAGAAGCACATCTGGTAGCCAAGACAGACAGACAGTGCTGTAATACTGCAATGGGTATTACCATTAAGACATACACTACTTAATCCAGGTTATACCAGCATGACCTCGAGAGATATCAATTACAAACCTACATTAAAACAACATTGTTATATCACCATAGAAATGAAATCTCACTTTTCTTCACTGGACTTCTGACATAAAAGACAGATTTATGTGAGTTGTGTTTCCCTTACCTGACCTTCTCCACCAAACAGAGAAAAATTAAGGAGGGAAAGAATACGACGTTTTCTAAAATCAAGTATCAAATTCCAGCATCTAGCCTCCAAGCTTTCCAGAAGGTGGCACCATTACACCGTGCCATCACTGATCTACCTTCACAATACACAGCACTGGTGAGGTACATTATTTTCAGGGTTTTTTTTGTCTAAATAAGCAAATCCTAGATTCTTCGTAAGTCTTATATTTCATAAACTGACTCTTGGTTTTGCTGATTGTACTAAATAATTTTCTGCAATAGCCTACGCCTATTTTTATGCTATTAATTTTTTGACGTGCCTAGTTAAAATCTGAATTTCCAACAGTTTTAAGAATGAAATAAGCATGTGCTAGCTTGTTGTAGCATAAGAATATGATTCTTATTGATGACTTAACAAACCAAACTGCATAGTGCATTAATGTGCTAGTTTGCAAATACTTCAAAATTGATGGGATTTTAAGTAGTAGTGTCCTTAGACATTAGTGAAGATTAGTTCCAGTGGTAGAACACTGGAACAGGTTGCCCAGAGAGGTGGTGGATGCCCCATCCCTGGAAACATTCAAGGCCAGGTTGGATAAGGCGCTCAACAACATGATCTGGTTGAAGATGTCCCTGCTCCTTGCAGGGGGGTCAGACTAGATGACCTTTAAAGGTCCCTTCCAACCCTAACTATTCTATGATTCTATGCACTTTCCAAAATACATGCAAAGTTAATCTTTGCCACTTTGACTCAGTGATCTTTAACACCAAATTTCATCATTAAGACTAACATACATTTTCTTCTGATTGAGTATAATTTCCATAACCAATAGTTTTTTTGCTAAATAAGCCTAAATGTAAACTCAAAGCATTAAAAGCTGTTTCCCTGAGAAGTGATCTCTAGCAGGTAAACAAACAAGATGAATAAACTAAGAGAGGGAGTATGAGAGCATGTTGCTTTTCAGAATATCTTTGTGATGTCTATAAAAAAGACTTTGTTCAGACTTTTTGCTCCTCAGTATTTCCAATGAGAACTAAAATGTAGCTGTTAGACCTAATTATAATAGGTATTAATATATTTTTAAAAATATTTAAATACATTATTCATACTTATTTTACAACAATGTAACATTCTATCACCTCTTCAATATCTGGCAACTTCTGAGGTTTATTCTCTGTTTTTCTCAGTGAAGGTATTTTACTCCCAAGATTCACACACAGCCAGTGAAAATAGCGCAAGTATAATTAGATCCTTGATTTTCTTTTTTTCCCCTCAAAAAAGTAATTTACCACAAAATTTTGAAATAGGAAAAAACACATACTTTGGCATTCTTGCATCTGTAACAACCATAGCCCTGCTGAATTCCACTTTTACATCCAAGGGCTGCAGGATATGTTGAGATGAGTATTTCAGCTTCCGAGCTTCTTGCCAGTTCTCATCTGGAGCAGCAAGAAAAACTAAGCTTTAAATATTGAAAGATATTCCTTCTCATTACACATACCACAGAATTAAAGTATCTGATATTAGTTAATACATATATCTAAAAATTGACACAATCTCTTTTACAGCTATATCAATACATGTATATTATACAAGAACCATTATACAAGAGCCAAAGTTCAGACATATGATACTACCTAATTTCTACCGTTCACATATAAACAGCTACTCCATCCATGCTGCAGACTTCTAAGGGCCCAGTTCTTAAAATGCATGGTACTGGGAGTTTAGGCTCTGGATTCCTGTCTGCAACCAGAGAGTTAAGAATTAAATGCTTGACACTTCTCTGGTTCAGAGTTCTTCTATGTTAGTTCCCAAACTACTATTAAGAGTTTCCTTCAATAAGGGATTCTGACCCTTTCTTTACTCTCACAAAATGATCAAATCTACAGGTAGTCATGGATTCTGCTTTAAATTTGGAGGGAGGCAACAAAAAGGCACTGGAGGGAAATACCATAAATAAATTAATTACACTTATGTTTTCTATGCAGCAAATCAAAAGAGATGTCATAGAATCATAGAATGGCTAGAGTTGGAAGGGACCTTCAAAGGTCATCTAGTCCAACCCCCCTGCAAGAAGCAGGGACATCCCCAACCAGATCAGGTTGCTCAGAGCCTCATCCAGCCTGGCCTTGAATGTTCCCAGTGATGGGGCTTCCACCACCTCTCTGAGCAACCTGTGCCAGTGTTCTACAACTCGCACTGTAAAAAATTTTTTCCTAATATCCAATCTAAATCTACCCCTCTCTGTTTTAAAACTGTTACCCCTAGTCCTGTCACAAGAGGCCCTACTGAACAGCCTCTCCCCATCCTTCTTGTAGGCCCCCCTGAGGTACTCGAAGACCGCTATAAGGTCTCCCCGGCGCCTCCTCTTCTCCGGGCTGAACAGCTCTAACTCTCTCAGCCTGTCCTCATAGGAGAGGTGCTCCAGCCCTCTTATCAACTTCATGGCCCTCCTCTGGACCTTCTCCAACTGGTCCATGTCCTTCTTGTGTTGGCAGCTCCAGAACTGGACACAGTACTCCAGGTGGGGTCTCACAGGAGCAGAGTAGAGGGGGAGAATCACCTCCCTCGACCTGCTGGCCACGCTCCTCTTGATGCAGCCCAGGATGCAGTTGGCCTTCTGGGCTGCAAGGGCGCATTGCCTGCTCATGTTGAGCTTTTTGTCCACCAGCACTCCCAAGTCCTTCTCCTCCATGCTGTTCTTGATCCATTCTCCGCCAGCCTGTGTTTGTGCCTGGGATTGCCATGACCCAGGTGCAGGACCTTGCACTTGGCCTGGTTGAACTTCATGAGGTTGGCACGGGCCCACCTCTCCAGCCTGTCAAGGTCCCTCTGGATGGCATCCCTCCCTTCCAGCATGTCGACAGCACCACACAGCTTGGTGTTATCGGCAAACTTGCTGAGGGTGCACTTTATCCCACTGTCCATGTCGCTGACAAAGATGTTGAACAGGGCCAGGCCCAACACGGACCCCTGAGGGACGCCACTCATGACTGGTCTCCACTTGGGCATTGAGCCGTTAACCACCACTCTCTGAGTTCGGCCATCCAGCCAACTCCTTATCCACCGAGTGATCTGTCCATCAAATCCATGCCTCTCTAGTTTAGAGAGAAGGATGTTGTGTGGGACAGTGTCAAAAGCTTTGCACAAGTCCAGGTAGATGTTATCCATTGCTCGTCCCTTGTCCACCGATGCTGTCACCCCGTCATAGAAGGCCACCAAATTGGTCAGGCACGATCTGCCCTTGATGAAGCCATGTTGGCTGTCACCAACCATCTCCTTGCTCTCCATGTGCCTTAGCATGGTTTCCAGGAGAATCTGCTCCATGACCTTGCCTGGCACAGAGCTGAGGCTGACCAGCCTGTAGTTGCCCGGGTCCTCCTTGTTCCCCTTTTTAAAAATGGGGGTTATGTTCCCTCTTTTCCAGTCATCAGGGACCTCACCAGACCACCACGATTTCTCAAATATGATGGCTAGTGGCTTGGCAACTTCATCCGCCAGTTCGCTCAGGACCCACGGATGGATCTCATCAGGTCCCATGGACTTCTGCACCTTCAAGTTCCTCAGATGATCCCAAACCTGCTCTTCGAGTACAGTGGGCGGTTCTTCATCCTCACAGTGCCTGCTTGTGCCTTCCACAGCTTGGGTCGTGAGATGAGCCCTTATCGGTGAAGACTGATGCAAAAAGGTCATTGAGTACCTCAGTCTTCTCTATGTCCCGGGTAACCAGGACACCAGTTTCCTTCCAGAAGGGGCCTACATTTTCTTTGGACTATTTTTTGTCCCCTACATATCTATAGAAGCTTTTCTCTTTGCTTTTTATATCCCTGGCCAGATTCAGTTCTGTCAGGGCTTTAGCCTTCCTCACCCTATCCCTGGCCTCTTTGTAGTCCTCCCAGGCTACCTGTCTCCGCTTCCACCCTCTATAGGCTATCCTCTTCACTTTCAGTTGGGCCAGGAGCTCCTTGCTGATCCACACAAGCCTCCTGGCCTTTTTGCCTGACTTGATCTTCATCGGGATGCACCTCTGCTGAGCTTGGAGGAGGTGCTCTTTGAATGTGGACCAACTTTCCCAGGCCCCTCTTCCCTTCAGGGCCGCCTCCCATGGCACTTTGCCCATCAGGTCCCTGAAGAGGCCAAAGCCCGCCTTCCTGAAGTCGAGGGCAGAGAGCTTGCCATGTAGTTTCCTCACTGCCCCGTGGATCTTGAACTCCACTGTGTCGTGGTCGCTGCAGCCAAGGCTGTCCTTCAGTTTCACATCCCCGACCAGTCCCTCCCTGTTGGTGAGCACAAGATTGAGCATGGCACCCTTCCTTGTCGGCTCCTCTATCGCCTGCAGGAGGAAGTTATCGTCCATGCATTCCAGGAACCTCCTGGACTGCCTGTCCCCTGCCGTGTTGTCTCTCCAATATATGTCAGGGTGGTTGAATTCCCCCATGAGGACCAGGGCTTGTGATCATGAGGCTGCTCCTATCTGGCTACAGAGCGGCTCATCTGCTCTGTCCTCCTGGCCAGGCGGCCTGTAACAGACCCCCACCGTAACATCCCCTCTCCGTCCCCATCCTCTAATCTTGACCCATAAGCTCTCTGTCAGCTCCTGCTCCATCCCCAGGCGGAGCTTCACGCACTCCAGCTGGTTCCTGACGTAGAGAGCGACACCCCCTCCTTGTCTCCCCTTCCTGTCCTTTCTAAAAAGCCTATGCCCCTCCACGTTGATGCTCCAGTCATATGAGTTGTCTCAGCGTGCCTCCATGATGCCAACAAGGTCGTAGCCCTGCTCGTGTGCACGCATCTCCAGCTTTCCTGTTTATTCCCCATGCTGCATGCACTGGTATAGAGACACTTCAGCTGGGCCCCCGACAAAGCCGACTTGCTGGCTGGAGCAACAGGAGTTCTTTTGGACCACAGTTTAAGTTCATTTGCACATACCTGCGATCCTTCCTCAGCTTCTGGACCCTCGGTGCTGGCACTGGTGCCATGCTGACAGCAGTGGGCTGAACTGTACTCCCCCTCCCCCAGCAACACTAGTTTAAAGCCCTCCGGACGAGTCTGGCAAGCCTTTGTCCAAGCACACTCTTCCCCTTCTCAGTTAGGTGCACGCCATCCGCCCCTAGCAGCCTGGGCTTCTCAAAGCACGCCCCGTGATCTAGATACCCAAAGCCCTGGCTGTAGCACCACTCCCTGAGCCACGAGTTAACCTGCCAGATACGTCTGGCCCTTTCAGGTCCCTGCCGTTCGACCGGGAGGATTGACGAGAATACCACCTGCACCCCAGAGTCTTTGACTGTTGTACCCAGGGCCCTGAAATCCCTTTTGATGTTTCTCAGGCTGCTGCCGGCTGTGTCACTGGCACCCACATGAAACACCAGTAGTGGATAATAGTCAGTGGGCCGTATGAGGCTAGGTATTCTCTCGGCGACATCCTTGATACGAGCCCCCAGGAAACAGCAAATATAAGGGATTTTTTGTAAGTTCATTTATTTAGCAAAAGGTAAGTTTGGAATCAAAGGTATGTTTTGGCAATTCCTAACATGTTCATAGGACTGAGTTTAGAACATTACTTTAAAGAAGTATGTTCTGAAGATGCTCCACTGCTTCAGTTAAAAATATAAAAGGCATATCAACCACCAAAATATTTTACTCATATAGAGAAACATCACTTTCATGAATACTTACCATGTTTGCTGTACAGTAACTGTATACTGCTGAGCTGGATATCAAAACTGTCATAAGCTCTTGACATTATATCTTCTATAGTGCTTTGTCCTACTTTGAGTTCTGACAAATCAGAACGACTTTTGCTTTTCATCTTAAGAACAGCCACAAAAAAAAAAAACATAAATCAATTTCAAAAATATTCAAAGCAACTTGTTCTACAAATACTTGATCCTACTACAACCAAAGATTACATTTGAAGTCCTCATTATAAGGGCTCAGAGTCTTACAAATATCACAGCAGGGGAGATACTTAAAATTAGTAGCCTATAGCAAAACAAATAATAGAGAGTATTAAACTTCATTCCTTCTTCAAGGAAAGAAGCAAAACAAAAGAGGAAGTTTTATACAATATATTTTGTATAGAATAGCGTCCTTTAAGTGACTCATACTCCAAAGTATAAAGTTTTACACCCTTTGTAATCAACAGAATAACTGTTCAGTTTTTTAATATACAAAAATATTACTGCATTAATCACCTCAGAAACATGAAATCCATTTTTTTATCCTCTTGAATTTAGTTGTAGTATGACTGTGTTACATATCAGTCAGAGTAAAAGGGAAAAGGGGGTTTGGACTGTTTATTATCAGTGTTCAATGTCTCCCTTTGACTCGGTTTTGCGATGCCCATACTACTTTACTATTTCATATTTGTACGTGTTCTCTTTGCTATTCATCTCTGTTGTAATGTGTCTGTCCTCATCCTTAAATGTCTAATAATTTTGGATCCATACCTGTTTTTGTCAGACTCAGATAATATTCAATAATAAGGTTCATAACTGCGAAACAGGTTTAAATACTGGCATCTAAGACACAGCATTTGTTTTTGCAGTGCTACTGAACTATGATGACTTTAATATTAAAAACAACTTGCAGATTGAAAATTCAGAATTATCAAATTAATATGGCCTATGCAACCTTAATTAAACCCACTTACGTATCTGCATTGAGATACAATTTTAATTTTATGTGCCATTTTACCCGCCTGGGACTTGACCTTATCCAATACATAACTGAGAGAAAGAGACTATTTGTTTTGCATTAAATATACTCATTCAATTAATGACCTACATCTCACTTAAGCATATACCACTCAAAGTGAATACAGAATTACTAATCATATCCTGAGAGGTATCTTAACTTTTCTCTTTTGCTATTTCTCAATTCCTTCGTCTTGCTTTTTAATTTTTACTAAAGGACAGGAACCAACCCAAGAGTCACATTCACTATGATAATTAGGCATCCCTTTCAGAAAAAAAAAAAAAAAAAATAATAATAATAATAAAAAAAATAAAAAAAATTCTCACAGACATATCTACTGGAGTTTGATTTGAAACATGTTCTTCTATATATTATTCCAAGAGTAATTTCCTATAGGTGGAGCAGAAGAGGTGAGCTGTTCTAGTCGGCCCCCTCCATTAGACCTAGGAGGATGTCTCAAGCACCCAACCAATATACAGATTGATTACTGAACTCTACAAAGTACCTACTTACAAATAGCACTCAGAAGAGCTGGCAAAATTATTAGTCACTGAAGTAAGTGATCTGGTTGTAAAGCCAAATTATTTTCAGTATCTACATAGCAATGTTTTCCACTAATTTCACTTTCTGAAGCACCTAATATATTCTAACTGAAACTCATATGCTCAAAAAGTCAGTCTGTGGCAGAGACATAGAAGACTTAATTCACTTTAGCAAGATTTTAAGCTTTGAAACAAATTCTTATTAAAAAAAAGCACATCAGGCAATCTAAACAGATAGTTAGTGGCAGAATCATTCTTACTCAGAGTACAAGTGAAAAAAAAGTAAATTGCCTATATAAGTGTAAGATCATTTCTTCTGAAAGAACACAAGTTCACCAATGAGTAATAATATGCAGTCTCTTCTGTAATTTTACAGTACTAAATCATAATTTTAAATATATCATTAAACTACCTCCTTCACTTTTCCCTTGCATGAAGTATCTCAAACATATCTCTAATGTTATCTATAAATTCTGTAATTCTATAAATTCTATAAATTCTCAGTGTTTACTTTTCTCATTTTTGAAGTAACCCGAATGACCAAAAGGCAAACAACAAGAATAAAAGTAATATTAAGACAACCATTTAATCATGTAAGTAAAAAGCTTACTATTTCACATTCTAAGGCAAAATTTGTTAGATATTTTCCACATATCAGTTCAAAGTATCAACAGTGGTTTCATTCCAGTGGAGGATTATTCTTTAACAATTATTTTGGGCTGAAAGAATATACTGTGAAGAGTTCAATAATTTCTGCCTTGACTAGAAAGCAGTTTAAAACAAATACCTAATACATAAATTGCAAGTCAGACTTTACTTAACCAGTACCACAGAATAGAAATTAAGAAACTGGAAATCACATAAAAGCCAAAGTGCCTTTTTCAGTATGTTACTTCATTAAGTAAACACATACCTTAAGGCTACCAAGATCCAGAAGTAGTAAATTTGACGTATGGTCATAGAATCCTTTTTGTGGAACTATGATGTATGAAGCCATCAGGTTAATTTTGAGGTCAAGAACTTTCTGGGTTTCAATAACATACAACAAACCTGAAAAATAATATAATTAGTAAATTCATACAGAAGATATGGAAATGTAAGACGCTATAAAAATAAATTTAAGTCTAAATTTGAATGAGCTGTGAATGATAGATGAATAAGTTTAATTACAGGTCCAGATGCTCTTCAGATTTCTTCTGAACCACCAACTATAGGCAGTCTTTAAAAAAGCACCAAGTGGATGTAATGATGATAGCAAACAATGCTAATGGACAAGTAGAGACTGTACACATGGAAATCCATAACAGTTTCATACTGAGCAGATACAAAACGGGAAGAACTGGAATGTGTACTGCAATTCGCAGCTGCTCAGTTAACCCATTGTACTCTGTAGCTGCAGAAATTTAATTGTTCTAGGAGTTCTCACTGGGAGTATCCAACTGCACTTGCCAAACTGCTAGTGTTGTTACTACTGAGATACTGAAGTTTACATTGATTCTGCTGACAAGCATCTTCATCTTGAAGACCAGTAAATACAGGGCCTAGTTAAAAACTCTATTTAAAAATTATGCAATTAGCTGGGAAATTCAGAGTGTCAGAACATTTTGGTTCAAATTCTGTGTTTTTGCTTATCTGAAAAGGAGTGAATGGTCTTACTTCAAGTTAGCACTGAAAACTGCCTTACGACACAGCCACAATCCATTAAATATTTACCAGGCTCAACAAAATGATGATTAGAGAAGTAGAGACAATAAATTATGAAGATAACAACATTGCAGCAGACCCACATTGGTAAGAAAGCAATTAAAACTCTTCCAACATTATCAAAGGTTGTCCTGCCACAGGAGAGCTAGATTCATCAACGAAGAACTGCATGACAACCATGTTTCAGGATTTCCAGGACAATATAACCTGTATTAATAAAAACATCAAGATTTTTTCAGTTTTCAATGCCTAACTATATGTGAGTAATGTAGAAAGCTCAAAAAAAAAAGACTTTCTTTTTTTCTTCATTTGGGAAGAGTACCTAGTTGAGTCCATAAATTGAACTCTGGGAATCTAAGCTTTTGTAATATATTTTAGTGGTGCTGAAAATCGTAACTATTTCGGTGTAGTGAGATCCTTCACTTCTGCAGTTTACAGTTCTCCAATATTTTCCAAGTATCTTCTACTGCTTGAAAGACAAATATTAAGAATTCTTTCCTGAGAAGGTCTGCAAGACTGAACATATTAATTACATGCCTATTATTCCATTTTTAAATTCTACCTCTGAGATTATCATAGTCCCCTGCAACAGAATATTCTGTAGATCAAATCTTCTTCCCCTTGTAATTTTGTAAGTCTCAGTCAAGACAAGATTTTACAAGCAACACAGAGCATATTTTTAGAAATTTCCATCAGGCTTCTCTTTTGTGAGCCGAACAAGCTTTTGGATTACTATGGGCAACTCAGCATTCTTGTGAAGGTAAGAGTTATTGGATATACCTCTAAAGTAACGCTATGCTTAAATTCTTACAGACACATAGCATGATTTCATATTTCCACAAAAAAAAAAAAAAGAACCTTGGTTAGGACCTGAGTATTTTATGTCTCTGCACCTTCCAAGGGGGCTGGATTAGATGACATTTAAAGGTCGCTTCCAACCCTAATGATTCTATGATTCTGTGATTCTATTTGGAGGTAATAAGCAGAGAACCAAGTATATTGAGCCTAAGAAATTTTTATCAAATTAATCTCAGGAATGAACTGTAGTATGAAAATATTGAATACTGCTGGAGAAGTTTCTGATAGAAAAGACAAGCAAGTTGAAAGCAGCCCTGAGAGAAGGACTTGGGAGTGCTCATGGATGAGAAGCTCAACAAAAGCCGGCAATGTGCGCTTGCAGCCCAGAAAGCCAACTGCATCCTAGGCTGCATCAGAAGCAGCATGATCAGCAGGTTGGGGGAGGGGATTCTCCCCCTCTATTCCTCTCTCATGAGACCCCCCTGGAGTACTGCATTCAGCTCTGGGGCCCCCAACATAAGAAGGACATGGACCTGTTGCAGCAAGACCAGAGGTGGGCCACAAAGATAATAAGAGGCCTGGAGCACCTCTCCTGTGAGGACAGGCTGAGAGAGTTGGGGCTGTTCAGCCTGGAGAAGAGAAGGCTCCGGGGAGACCTTATAGAAGCCTTCCAGTACCTAATGGGGGCCTGCAAGAAGGCTGGAGTGTGACTTTTGACATGGGCATGTAGAGACAGAATAAGGGGTAATGGCTTTAAACTGAAACAGGGTAGATTTAGATTAGTTATAAGGAAGAAATTCTTCACTGTCAGGGTGGTGAGGCACTGGAACAGCTCGCCCAGAGAAGTTCTGGTTGCCTTCTCCCTGGAAGTGTTCAAGGTCAGGTTGGATGGGGCTTTGAGCGATGTGGTCTACTGGAAGATCTCCCTGCCCATGGCAGACAGGATGGAACTAGGTGATCTTCAAGGTCTGTTCCAAACCAAACCATTCTTTTCTATGATGCTATGGTCCACCTAACTTTGACCGTTTAATCCGACATTAGAGCAACTAGCGAATAGAAATATGAATTGATGCCTGATTTCATTCCTAATACTAGCAAACAAACACACACTATGGTTGAGGTTTCTGTAACTTCTTTCACTTATTATCACTGAGTACTCATATTTTTTTAAATGTACAGTCTAAATATTAATAGGTTACAAATTTAAATGAGTTTAAAAACCCAACCATTGTTTTTTTTTTAATTTGCAAAATAATTTGTATGGATGCCAAAAGAATTCATATGGATCCCCTTGGAATCCTCTCCCATTCACAGTCAGAGACAGGACACTGCACTGGACACACCTCTGATCTAGAAAACCTCAGACATTCTTACTGGAACAAATCAGTTCCACAAATCTCAGTGCTAGTCTTAAAAGTATACATAATTTTCATCCGTGTCTCGAAATACAAGATCTCTACAGATAAAAAGCTAGGATTAAATGAAAACTTGAGGCATAGCCTTAATGCTGAATAATTGGAAGACAGATAAATATAGTTTATATGACTTTATCTGAGTCAACTCAGACCAAAATCAACATTCATGGAAGAATAAAGGAAGTGGAAAATACCTATACAAAGGCACATAGTGTCCTGAAAAGCAACAACTCTGGAAAGGATTTAGGAGTTTCATTGAGGATCAATCTCTCAGTATCAGTTCTTAAAGAATATGAAACAACTAAGGTCATTTAGATACTCAGATGAACAAAACAGAAAAGTTGGAAGTAACAAATGTTTTTTAACTCTGCATGGAGTACAATAGTATAAATACTGATACACTCCCTCAGGTTGTGGAACATATTTTACAAAGAAAGTTGAAGTTGAAAAAGATACAGATAGAAAATTATCTAATACCTAGAACAAATGCTTTGTAATGAGACTGAAGAATTCAACTTATTTAGGTGTTGTGTTAGAAACGTATGACTTCGGTCCATGCATCTCCATATGGAAAGATATAACATTTTCATACCCGTATAATTTAAAATTTGTCTGAGTATGCAATCAGAAGAGCATTTAGCACTTGCCTGTTGATGTTTTTTCACGGAACTCTTCAAGCTTCATTAGAGTTGCTGATGTCAACTGCTCTAAATGTACATCTTTCGGAGGCCTGAAGAAATCGACTAAGCTATTTATTGTCATCTGTTAAAATAAAGCAAAAATAATACATGGAAAATCTAGTATTAATTAAGATTTTTCAAGATTTATAACTAATTCAAATATTTACTTACTGCATCATATACTATTTCCAGTGGCTGTGATTCTATTCTAAGCCTCTGATCTGCTTTCTCATCCAAAGGATTAGTCTCAAACATTATGCTTAAGAGTGAAGTACTCTTGTCTGAATAGACTGTTCGAGAAGATAGGAGACAGGGTGTACACTTTTCTCGTGTCATGCCTGTAACTTCAAGTGAGGTAATTTTTGCTTCAAATCTGTAAAGAAAGGTAAATGGCGTATTCAGGTGTAAAATCCATCTGGCTAGGTACAATTAGATGGTAACAGTACAAGGAATGAGATGAAAGGAAAACAAACAAACAAAAAAAAAAAAACCAAAAAAAGCAAAACTAAGCCCCACAATTTCTCAACAAAAAAGAACAACAACAACATATCTCTACCGTTCCTCAAATACAAATTGCTTAGTCTAAGGATATAACACACATATCATGTGTTAACTGTTTTCCATGTCATTACCTTTTGTATCTATTAGCCACCCTTGAGTAAGTAAGAAAGTAGGTCCAAGTTATTCACTTCATACACTTTTCATGAGGAAAGGTATCAGGGCAGGGAATAGACATGCAAATGTGAATTCTGTAGTATGAGCTCAGGAATTCGATGGCACAGTTTATACTGGGGAACAGAGATACAGCAGAGAGGGAAGCATTGCAGTGCAGAGAAATAAAAGAAATACCACAAGAGGAGCAAAAGATTAATAGCCTCACTACCCTGAGGAAGTACTTTTCAGGTGTTAGATTTTTTTTTTCCCCCCTCCAATACCCTTTCCACCTCTTTTAACAACTCTCACTTGAACATCTTCTTCTCCAAACACTCAAAGGAAAATGTTTCACTGTAAAAATGTAACATTTTCTTTCCTTGTTCTCAGTACGATAGCATTATTAGGGCTATTTAAATGCACAGGGGAACAAACAGAAAAGCTGCAATAAAAACTTAAAGAAAACCTATGCATAAAACTCAGCAAGATCAATAGTATCTTAATACCACATACAGATTATAGTAACATACCCTTAGAGGAGATAAGGTTTAAAACAGGAAGGCTACCCTTCCTTAGAATTTTTAAGTCATTATATTTGAAACGAATATAAAATATTTGACATATTGCTGCTTTCATCACCTACTGTGAGAGCACAAAATCAAGCCAAAATAATCAGTTACAGCTTTCTTCTGCAAATCTAAAAGCTCAACCAAAAACTCAAGAACTTTCCAGTCATGTTAAATGCCTACACACAAGCAGTTACAAGATCACCTTGCTTAGATTAAGTTTCATTGGAGTAACAGTCACTTTTCAAAGCAAGAAAGAAGTTAATAACTGGATTGCTTGTATGTAATAAGGATAAACTGAAAAAAGGAGAAAATCTTTATTAGCACAAAAAATTCAGAAGATAGAGAGAACTTAATCATAGAAACAATATCGATTCACTTTATCCATCCCTTGCAGGATGATTCTGTGCCCAAACTGTACAACAAATGACAGTGAAAAATGGAAGTTAAACATCGTAACAGAGTCTTAAAACGCCTACTACTCATCATCAATATTTCATGAGAAGCAAAAACAGTTTGATAGAAAAAGTTTACCTTATTGCTTGTGCACCTGGTCGTTGGGTAAATACTGTACTCAAGCCAGTTAATGCAAATTCTACCAGCTCAGGAGTTTGTTTGTTTTCTCTTATTGATATAGTCATGCTTAATAACTTCACAGAGAACTTCATGGCTTCATACTAGATATGCAGCAAAAAAAAAAAAAACAAACCAGTAGTGAATTACAAAATATGTCAATACACATTTCAATATGGTTTATGAAGATATTAAAACTACAAATACCAGTTTGATACTATTTTCTAGTGCTATAAATAGCTTGTACCATAGGTGGTGTAAAAGTCCTTCCCAAATACCTCTTACAAAGAGGCAAGGCTAGAGTAAGACTACACTGTGCTTACAAACATATGTCTTCGATGTTTGTACACCACATTTTGAGACAAAGGGTTTCTGACGTAGAGCTGGAAGGCAGTTCATTGTATCGGGCATTGTATCTTACAAAGATTATTTATCAGACTATTTTTGAATGGTTCAAAAATGTTGCTCTTCCCCACTACAGTGAATCACTCATTTATTTCCTTCTTTAGTCACCTACATTGCCTCATCTACTATCACTCATATTTTAGATTTTAGTGAACCACTTAGTGCACTTTTTAAAAAAGTTTCTGAATATTGTAACAGGATATATGAAGCATTTTGTATCTTAAACGATATACTACTTACATGACTTTATTCTAGCTTGAGTGAACAAAACTTCATAATGAACTTTTTCAGAGCATCTGAAGTAAGCTCTATAGCCATTCTCCTGAAACTACATCTGAGGATACTCTGTTCTGCACAAAGTCAGCAGGCAGTAACAATTTAAAAGTGTCAAAACCGTATTCAAATATAGAAAAAGAGCTTCTTCAAGTAATTTTAAAAGTTATTTCCTATCATCTTCAGATTTTTATTAGTAGATAAAAGCTACCAATTATTTGGTATCATAGTTAGTTAGAACTTACTGATTTTGGAAGGGTTGGATCTACAGCTGTTTCACTATATCCAATCGCTGCATAAAGTTTAGCCTTCTCTTCAGGTGTCATCAGCTCTTCAAGACCTGTCATATTGCAAAAGGTTAGTCAAACTCAATACAGGTATCTGAAAAATGCAAATACTGTCAGACACTTTACAGTGCTTAGTAGCTCTATAATATACAGTACACAGGTCTTTCAACATTGTCCTCAATTAGTAAAAGCAAAAACTCTGAGGTTTAAAGCAAAGTCTCGAGTCTCCTAAACCATGCTTTAAAATGCAGTTATACTTTTATTCTGACTTACTCTATTTCCTAGCTTGCTAACAATAGAAGCAACCTTTATTTACTTTCTGTGTTTCACAACCTCTCCTGGGTGACCAGTACTTAAAAGAATCAAACCATAATATACTGCATGAAATAGGCAAATTATGAAATGAATGGAAGTGAAAAACTGTTTGCATTCCACTAACTGCTACTGTTTTCTAGTACTGTCTTCAAATCCCCATACAGAGTACACCACACAGATAAACATGAAAACTGTGGCTGCAGCAAGCACAAAATGAAGACAGTTCAGAAAGACCTATGAGAGGAATTCTAAGATATCTCTGTAACATGCAATTAACAACTTCATCAGCAAAAAAAAAAGCCTAAGAGAAAAGATAAATATCAATAATCCAATATCCCAAATATTAAACAGATCCAAAGTTCCACAGTTAACAACCTATTATTCTAAAAAGTAATTGTTATTAATAGAAAAAATTACCAATAAGTGAACATACTTGAACCCTTTACTTCTTCTTTTTGTTCATCCTTTTTTTCACTTGACCAGCTCCATATCCAACCAAACCAGCCACCAGAATTTTCATCATCTTGTTTCACTCCCGGTCTGTAGATTTTTAATCCAGCCTTAGTTGCCTGAAGTTAAAAAAAAACAAACAAGTAATTTTCTTCATGCTTCTTTCTTCATTTTCTTAAGAAAAATGTAGACTCAAGACATGCCCTAACACATCGAAACATTATTAGACGACCATTTAAAAGGTATTATGTTATTTTTTCATTTTTCTTCTAATAACTCTTTCAAGTACACAGTGCACCATCAGACCAATTCTCACTTGTATAAAATCAACCACTTCTATGAACAGAAAGAGCAAGGAAAAGGTAAATAATTTCAAGTCAATAAATGTTTCTCACATAACAGATTTTCTCTCTAGCTCTCACCACCAAAAAAAAAATATTTCCACAGCATTATATACTGCTGTACATTACCATAATGTACTTCCAAGGAGTCATTAAAAATATGTACGTAAGCAACTAAATAGCCAGGATGGGCCAAATTTTAAACGACCCTTATATTTTTACTTTAAGGATACATGTGCAAAGTAGATTTAAAAAAAAAAAAAAAAATCATTACTCTTGTAATAGACTACTTACTCTAAGGAATACAGAAAACTATTCCTGGATCTGATACACATAGCTGTAACAAAAAAGAAACCCTCCCTTCCCCCTTATTAATTATTTCAACAACTAGAGGACATCCTGTCTGATGTCAGTGATGATTCCAACACTGAGTCCTCACAGAAAGTGCAAACTGTATCCAGACTTGATCACTGAAAGTTTAGCGTAAGGGACAGCAAACAACCATCAAGCGATGTAGGAGACAGAGGAGTTCTCAAAACTGTAGTAAGCCACAGAAACCAATTATTTCTTTTTATGACTAATATGATTCAAAAAGATATAAACAATTGCAGATAAGCCCTGAATACTGTAATGCATAATACAGAATTAATTTAACACTATAATGAACGTGATACCCAAAGTGAATGAGACAAGGATCTCTGCAACACAATTAAGGAAAACAGCTGGCTGTTTCAGAACTTTTTAGGCACTTACCACATCTATACGCTTACAGGCTAATGGAAGGCAGGACGCATCACAAAAACATAAAGGCTTCAGAACTGTTACTACTGATTCATCTCAGAGACATGATGCAGAATGTTAGCTAAACAACACAAAGTCTCAAAAACCTTGAATAAAATCCTCCAAAGCCCTTTTTATAAAGGACACAAAGTCATCAAGTAGACACTACAGAGCGAATGGTCCAAGGAAATAATGGACAGAGCCTTAGAAACAAGGGCTGTTAAGCCTCTAAAGTTAGAGGTTTCTAGGACACCAACGAGCTGGTGTTGAAGGACAACTGCCACGGAGAAAAAGAAGTGACGCTTAAATCTATGATTCTCAACATGTCTGAAGCAGCAGCTACGACCAGAGTCCAAGGTAAGAAAGACTACAGACAGAAGCAAGAAGAATTGTACTTCTGCAAGGAGGAAAAAGAAAACAAAAAAAAAAACAACCAAAAAACAAAAAACACACACTTGTGCAGAATGGGAACTGAATAAATTTCCTGAAGAAATCCTGCTGAGCTTTTCCCTTCCTTCATTTATAATTGTTTAGTAATTAATGTAGTCATAGTCTGTGGAAAGATTACTCAGCAAGGTAAACTGTTGTGACTAAAAGAAAGGCAGAATCAAAGGCATCATCCTGTATTCTGATTTAGGTGAACAGTTTATAAAGCCTTCTCAAGCTATCTGATACAGAGACTTGATGCTTGGATCACTGAAGCTGGCATTTGCTACTTAGTACACTAGTGATAAAGATTAAAAGGTGGCCTAAGGTTTGGAATATGAAGTTCTTGCTACAAAGTTCCCTTAAAATCAGATGGTACTGTGTTCACAGATATGAGTTCTGGGGAGCTTGATTTCAAGGTCTAAAGCAAAGCAAGCCCTTGAAATTAAACTCTAAGATATGCTTTTAAAAACAAAAAAAAAAAGCTTAACAAACAGGAGGGTCCTTTAGCTACACATCTAAAGGGTGCTCCTTTAAATTCCTTGTAGACTTCAAGGCTAACTGTCAGGATATCAAGCTAGTAGTAGATTCGCCTCTTACAAGCCTGTTGAGACCTTTTTCAGGTATGACCTGATAAGAACAAAACAGATGCATTCTGACAGATAGATGGAAGTAGAACAGTTTAGAGTCACTGTGACCTGATTTTCAACACTTGGAAATAAATTCAGAGAATTAGCCAAAAACATGCCAAAATTAAATGAGAACTAAAACAAAACAAAAGAAACCCTTCTCATGAAAAGCACTCTAATCTAGCCAAACAACTGCAGAGAAGGGTCATGAATGTTTCTTCTGGTTCTGTAGAAGTCTGAATAATAATCATACAAGCATCCTAATATGGGTATACATACAGACAACTAGAAGGAAAATTCACCTTTATGGACTCCTGTTCAGAGTTTTGGTTTAGAAGAACCGTATCTATCACTGCAGCAATCGCATTCATATCATACTTAATACAGTCCATTAAAGAAAAAAATATTTCAAGCACTGCCATAAGAAATGATTGCCATTCATGAAGTTTAATTATCAATATACTATTCAGATCTAAACTTAATATTCTGCTTGCTTTTAGTCACAGTGATTATTAATGGCAAAAGACAAACTTCACAGATGTCAGAAAACTTATTTTACCTCAGACTCCTGGAATGATGCTCAGATACTACATTGAAAACTAAGTAGTACACTAACCTAGGAAAAACAAGGCTAACAAATTAAGTATAACCTACTCAAGTTACATTATCTTGCCTAATTGTGATTATCTACTTAAATATATTCTCCATTTGCTGTATCCTGAATAACATTTGCAAATAGTAACAAAAGGTCAACATACTACATATACAGGTGTTTAGCCCACACAATAGTCTATTAGGAAGGAAAGGAATGAACTAACAGTCTAGGTTGTTGAGACAGGGAAGCCTGAAGCTTTGGATACAATCGCTTCCAACTTGACTTATCCTATCATCCTTTGACCATATTATCCAGAATAGATGTTCCTTACCAAAAGTGGGAAGAAGCTTATCCCAGATCAGTCACTCTGAAGAACAGTATACGGAGTAATTTAATTTTTGTCTAACTACAAGCTGAAACTGACTACACTTTATAACAGCAAAAGTGAAATACAAGGAAAATAGAACGACTGTATGATGCACAACTGAAACACTAGACCTAAAATGCATCTACCCAAAATCTCCACAACCTCAGGTTACAGTTACTCTTAGGCGCACTTAAACAATGAAATTTTACCTCAACTTCTGCTTGCTGCCTTGCTAGAGTGATGTTAAAAATATCCAAGGCCTTTTCAAATTCCTAGAAAGGAGGTGAGAAGTTATTTTTGACAATTTAATTTGGTTACTTTTCATGGCTCAGTTTTATAGGACATGATGGTAAACAACTCTTTCAATGCAACGTAAGTTAATTTGCCGAAGCTGAAAACTTACAGTAAACCTGGAAAAAAAACATATACTTTTAAACTTTTTTTCACTGTAGTTACTAATATTTTTAAAATATGTAATATGTTTACTAATACTAGTCACAGAGAAAGGTACTGATGAAGTTACAAGTCCTGCCAGTGAAAATTTTATTTTAACTTAGCAATTACTTAGGAACATGTAAGCATTTACAGTTAAGGAAATAACAAGTTGAACACTATTTAAGTCTAATAGAAAATGGCTAACCTCCAACAATTTTAAGATTTCTTCATTAGGTTTTTTTGATGTTATCTTTGTTTTATACATCTCTTTATAGTTCTTCACTTGTTTCCTATGGTGCCGAATATGCTCCCATGACCACATTTGAAGCTTAGGTTGAACATTTACTTCAAGGATCCCATAAATAACATATTTCCACCTAAAAGCAAAGACAAATGAAGTATAGTTCACATTTCTTTTGGTATACTGAAAAGACATCTAAAGCTATGCAGACTCCCACTAAACACAACCTCAAGTTGTAAAACAGTGAAATTGCTTGTCTGATGTTACACTTGTGATCAGCTGAGGAATCTAAGGATTTTATTTTTTCCCACACCAACTTGACAGGTTGCTATTTCCTAAAGTTAAAAAGTAACTTTGTACAAAAAGTGCCCACAAATATGTATGTATATAGATATGTGTGTGTGTGTGTGTGTGTGTGTGAATAATCAAAACATACCCGTAAGAAATCTTCTGAAATCAAATCTCTGCCATCTGTGTTGAAAAGGTTTGCCTATTTTTAGACAACAGCTATGTTCTTTTAATAGTATCTAACATATAACAGGGTCTCCTTCATCAAAGGATGAGTTAGGATATTAAAAT
Organism: Chlamydotis macqueenii; assembly: GCF_036417535.1. NCBI lineage: Eukaryota > Metazoa > Chordata > Aves > Otidiformes > Otididae > Chlamydotis > Chlamydotis macqueenii. The sequence continues at coordinate 39,175,730 of NC_141593.1, read as the reverse complement.
ACTATCAGACTTAAGTTTCTGATAATGGTATTCAAGACAGCAAATGCAGGCTTTCAAAAAATGCATCTTCACCTTTGGTTTGAGGTGCCCATCAATTTTTAATACTCCTAGCTTAAGGAAAACAAACAAAACCAAAAGATAATATTTTCTTTCAGGAGGAAATGAGTTCTAACCTCCTTAAGTAAGAAACAGTCCCTTGGTAACTATTTCAAATTAATAACTAACAAATTATTTCCGAAGTCCGAGGTGGCCTACCATGTCTTGGCATTGTTGTGCAACGGAACATCAGGCCTGTACTTCCTATATGGCAGATTCCGAGTCATCATATCAAGAGACTCAAGAAGCTCCATGACACTGAAGTACTAAAAAAGTAAAAGTTAAAAAAGAAGAAAATTAAAATTGAGTGTTATTCTCTTTCTGAGCAGGTGAATCAATCTTCCCTTTAAAAATTAAATAATTTACAGAGAAAAACAAGGCTAAGTATTGAATGGATTCTGTATGTTTATTATAAAATTTCAGATAGTTTTCTTATTATTCTTGCAAACTAACTTTTTTTACTGCATTACATATAAATTCAGAAAAATAGTTTATACCTGTGGTTTATTGAATTCAACAGTTATATCCTGTAAATTTACATCTAAATCCATTTTCGGTGATGAAAAGTCAACATCAGACCGAGGATTCATAAGGAGTTTGGCTTTAGCTGAAATCGGGCGGAATACTGAAAAACAAAAGTTGATATAGAAAGTGCAAATAAATTATTTAAGACTGCCATAAATTATACATAATAATTATCTGCTCAAGTTATGACAGATTATTAATTTTAAAATGCTAGACTTCAAAACACAAAGACTTCATCAACACAGTTTAAAATATTACAGAATCTATACTCAGTTTTGTTTCATTCTGGTAACATTTGTGGAACAAATATTTGTGGAACACTCTCGCAAGATTTCCTGTATGCAGTATTACATGGCAGATGTTTCAATTAATAGCTTATATTTGTAAAAAATCTATTTATTTTAGCTACAATATAAGCTACTCACAGTACAAGGGAGTTTTAAACATAGTACAACTCTCACTCCATGAGAATTTTTTTTTAATGTTACTGATGTTTTAGACTGTTTGATAAATTATACTCACAACAGTGGACAAAACCAAACATTCCATATTTCTAAATCCAAGCCCAAGTAAGCATGGATCCTAAGTAAAATGAAGCACATCACATAAAAAAATATTCAGAGTGGAAATACTTTATCTGTTCCACAATTTGGCAGTATTAAGCATTCAATATAGCCTTCAGAAGCCATGTGTAGTTCAGTTTTCCCATTTTACTTGAATTTACGTAAAAGTTTATCATATAAAATTCCTTTGATTTCAATAGAAATACTGATAGACCACCTACATAACAAATGTTCATACAAGTGGAAACAGACATTTTTGCAAGGTGAAACCATCTTTACACCAATTTACCTTTGTTTCATTTTAGCACTGTATTTCTTATGAAGCTTATTTTACTTTTATTCTACACATCTTATGTGGTAGCATTTCTATTAATTTTCTCCATGTATTTAGGTTTCTAAATTTATTTTTTCATTCTTCCTATGTGTAAATATTATGTTTGACTTTAGATCAAATGACAGAAGCAGACTTTGTGCTTACTACCTTTCTATCAACATCTCAATCTAAAGAGTTGCTCTAAAAAAAGCAAGAATTTTCATTTACCACAGAGTATCAGCATGATGTAATTATTTAAATATCTGCACGTCTGATGGCTTTGCTGAATTTTAAGAGTGTAAATCCTGAATACTGCAATTTTGCATACAACTATTTTGAACGTCTATGTAAATACCTAGACAACTGACGATGTTTAAACTTATTCTCTTGTAAAAAGAGTCAAAACTAGCAACTGAAAGAGACAGGACATCAGAAGAAATTACTAAACATTTCTCTGGCAGTCAAATAAAGAGACACAAAAGGCTTCCTCCTTCAGCCAAAGGCAGCAAGAAAAACACATAAAACAGTACCCTTTTTAACCCTGACTATAGTGAACTGAGGACTTGATTGAATGGAACAAGCCACTTACAAGGCCAATCTGCCTTGTAAACAGTTACCAAACAATCGGAGATGCACAGGAGAAATAAAAACTATGTATTTTCCACACAGTGAAAAGCAAACAATCCCTATGTTTGAGTGGAGCTAATGGGACTTTAGAACTAAAGTAAGCAACACTCCAAGCAATACAACTTGCAATACAGCAACATTAAAAAAAAAGGAACCAAATGCAAAAATGTTGATGTTTCAGAGTTTTGTGATTACTGTTTCCACCTCTAATGAAAAAAGATGCACTTCACATAAGGCAGGTGACCTCAAAAACATTAATTTATTACTCAAAACATTCTGTTTCACAAAACTTACATGATACACATATAATTGTTAAGCTTCTTAAAATAAGGAATTATCCACAGATATGAACAATGAGGATTTATAAGTGACATTCCATTAGAATTACACATGACTCAAGAGTCACGTTCTAATCAAAACCTTCTTAAAGTTACAGATATGGTACAGTATTCACTGTCAAGAGAGTTATTTTCCTAAAAAATAACTAAACTGCACTCCTTACTAAGATTTTTGAGTCACAGCCAAAGTAGCAACCTTTGAGAGGCATTAAAAGTAAAGTACACATGAATATTACAAATACAAATAAAATACCACTTACCAAAATCATAACCTTCTGGAATCACATTGTGGCTAGCAACTCCCTGTTTTAAGTTAACCTACATACAGAATGGAGTTAAAAATAAGTTGCATTTTTATTTCATGATAAAAGTTCTAAAATGTTAGCATCTTATTACAAGTTCCAGATAATCCCTCTGATACACAGTACAGTTCACAATATTCATCTATATATTAAACAGAGTAAGACTTCTATTTTTAGTTAATAAAATTAGCTTCTATTTTTAGCAGTAAAATGATCACATATTGTGTATAATTTTGTGACTGCCAAAGATTTTTTTTTTAACTTCCTCAGATGGGTGTTGTACTTTCATCACATGAAAATCATAACATTTACTATTTTTCCTACAAAAGTTATCAGTAACAAGACAATTCTTGAGACATTGACATAAAGGGAAGCAGAACTGAATGTGAAGCATGCTCTATGCTTCAGAATATAAACTAGTATACTACATAGATTACGTCATGCTTTACTTACCAAAGATTCGTCACAACCACCATGGTAGAACATCTGGGACTTCACATTCCAATAAGCAAAAAGATTATCCAATCGTACAAGCTGAAAATACAACAGAACATATGCATTAATACCTAAAAATTTTAGATTTATAATTTGGATTTCACAAAGGCTGGATGAAAAAAAATATTCAGAATGTTCCTTGTAGACTACACATCCTTTTATTTTAGAGCCTATACAGTTACACGTTCTCTCTCTCTCACTTTCTGTGGAAGGAACTCTAATTCAGCTTGTTTTATTAACAATTCGTTCTTTAGTGTACAGTTTATAGACTACCTTGTAGAATAACTTGGCAGTTTCATCATGTAAACATGGATTCCAATTCTTATCTGAGGTCTGAAATGAGAATTAAAGAAAGTTAATGCACTATCCATGATACATTAACATTTTATGATGACTAAAACAAACCAGGAAAAAAGAGAGGAATATCATCATAATTAAACCCCACTGAAAATGATGCGACTTCATCTTCTGATTCAAGATCATTAAGTCATTATTTCAAGTGGAAACTTGATAAGGCTACTTCCCCTCCAAAAAAATAGACATGGGTGCATGCAATGACTGGCAGGCTGCACACAGCAAAAACATTCTTTAAAATTCTGTTTTCAGTATTGCAAACTGTTTTCCCTTACATCAATACTGTTCTTAAGCAGGCTCTTCGGAAAGAGATAAACAATGAATAGAATTCTTTTATAATTCTGGAAACAGCATTTAAGTTTGAGCCTAACAGAAACACCATATGGTATTACACTTTTTTTCAAGTAACATGCATTTCAAGAGTGAAGTGGTAAGAATATCAAAGTTTTTGTTCATTATGCAAAACTGTTTAGGACAAGGGGCCAGAAAAAAAAAAAGCTTTCAATGTGCTAGGAACAAGTATTTATAAGATGACTATTTCATACAAGAGAGTAACATTTACTTGGATATATTTTCTTTAAGATCATCAGTTACACAGCAAAAGCTACTATATCAGAGCAACTCAGCAGAACCACGACACTGTTGCTACTAGGTAGCCTTACAGGAGAAAGAAAAAAAAAAAAAAAAAGAGTATACAGTCTATGATGACTATTACTAGCACTTTAAAGCAGAGCTTGCAGATCAAAGAACTGAGCTCCAGTTCAAAACAAGATACTATCCTCTTTTTTTCCAGCCCAATATCAAGTAGTAACTTCCTTTCTTGGGGCTCATGGCAGTTTCAGTAAAGTATTCATAGATTCTGAATAGCCTAAATCCAGCAAAGTGGCAATCAGAAAGTGCAGCAGGCAGAAGAGTAAGAATTTCCTCCCAAAGCATTTTATCTTTAATAGCACCCCTGCCACAAAACTTATGCTGGATTTGATAAACCAAGTAGTCACCATTGTGCATTGCTCATTACAGGTATACTAGACAGCATGTTACTAGACAGCACAACAATATACAAAGATGTAACCTAACCTATCAGTATACATCAACATGCTTCTTAGATTAAAAAAAAAAAAAAAAAAAAAAAAAAATTACCTGCAGACTTAAATTCTGAAGAGAAACCCCAAATGACAAGGGGTTATTCCGATTTGTGACCTAATAGAGCAGAGGGAAAATAACAAACAAGTATTATCTTATGGTCTAAATTTAGATTTGGAAGTAAATAGCCTACAATAACAAATATATATATATATATATATATATGTATAAAAGATCTGACAACTACATCTTCTTTGTACCCAACCATACACTTATAAATATCTGTATGCTTTGGTACAACCTTTCTATCAGTTCTGTTCTTTTTTTTTTTTAAAAAAAAAACTATGGAATTTCCAAAACTTCACTAGGATTCTCTCAGCATGGAAAGCAATAGGGAGAAAAGAAATCAAACATGCTACAATGCACAAGTCCTTACGCTGAGATATACAAAAGTACTTACATCATCTTCATAGCGAATATGGATGTTGGAAATTTTCACCTGAAGATTTTTGATGACCTGAGTGACTAGTTTTTCTACAAAAGTGTCTTGTTTCTCTTCTTTTACTTTATCTAAGTTAAAGGAAAATAATTTAATATTTTGTTTGCATTAAATCATTTTGAAAACTGTAACATTTAAAAGTTTGTATATTAGATATTTATATTTTCTATTATATTTCACTCTAGTTGTACAAAAACATGTTCTTTCAGTGTAATCTGTAACATTTATATCCTCAGACTAGATGGTTTCAGCTTTATTAACTGCTGCACGAAAAATCAGGTTGTTCAAAAGCACGAATTTTACCCACTGATACTCAAGGTGACCAATATATATTTCTTGAAAGTACCAGAAGTTGAATTCAAGATTTTAAGACTTAATATATATGAAAGAACAAATTAAACAGAATCTGTAGAAGAGTGTAACCACAAAAATGCTTTGTTACTTGAGACAAAGTTAAATTGTTTCTTACAAAAGAAGAACAAAGAAAATGTGAGGCAACATACAACATAAGCAAGCAATATTTCAAAAGCCTTATTTATATCAGAGCACATCACTGTTGGAAATCTTTTATTTTCAGGATATCTGTTCTGCAATATTGATAGCAGCTACACCTAAAAATCTGTAACTAATAGGCTTTTAAGTACCAAGAGATAAACAAGATCTAAAACACTATGTGAAAAATCCAGCATCTTTCTGGATCAAAATAAAGAAAGAAGTAGTGTAATTTTCATTAGCTTTTCCCACTCTTACCTTGGTCAGCTATTTTCTGCTTTGCCTCCTCTATCCTTTGCAGTTCCCTTTGTCTTGCTTCCAAGAGCTGCCTGGCTTCTTTTTCAGCATCATATTTTATACCTAAACACACAATGTAAAAAGGTATGATACAAAAAACCTTACAGGTTTTTGGAATATGCTGTTTCAAAAGCAGTGATTTTCACATTTTGTTAATAGTTACATAACAGAAAAAAATTAGGTGACTAAACGTAAACTACTAAAAGACACCTCACTCCCATTACCTAATTGTATTTGGTAGGAGTATCTACTAGGAATAAAGGTCATTAAAACGGTATCAACCCATTCTAGAAACTTCTGAAATCCCACCAATCTACATTAACTTTTTTCCTCCACGTTAACTTACTGGCTGTGGGCACAATAAGCAAATAAACTCCATCAAGAACTGCCTCAACAGGTTGAGTATAAAGGTTTTGCCATGGAATCTGTAAGTTAAGTTGACCTACAAACACAAAAGAAAGAGGTTGAGGTATACAGTTAAGCAGTTGACTGGAAAAAAAAAATCAGAAAGATAAACATTAGCAACAAAAATCTCTGAATAGTTCTTATATTGGACAGAAAAAAAAACAGTGCATCTGAGGCATATGTCCTTGGGGTTGTTTGTTTTACATAGCACACAAATGAATATGAGACAAGTTTTCCCATGAGCAGAACTAGTACGTCTACAGGTCCTCTCCTTCCTTCCTTGAATGACAATCCTTCATCCCAACAGTAACCTCTCCCTCCTTGCAAATCCACTGCAGCACCCTCATAAACAAGAAAAACATGGGCAGCTCATATGTGATCAGTCAGCTAAATTCTCTCCAAACCAGAATTTTTTAACATTTAGTTTTCTCTCCTTTTCTGTGGAAGAAAGTCTTAAAGTAGTTTGTATGTTTCGTGAACACAGGAACTCTGAGGTTATAGCGTCTCCCATACCTCACAGAAGTGCAAATTTTAATAAACTATGAAATCAGTCACAGGAAAATACATACTTTCAAGGTAGATTTAAGGAAAATACAATGGCTTTAGATTTAGTTTACTTTAAGAAACCACTAACTTTGACAAGACAATCAACTTGCAATGAGAAAACTCTTCCTATTAGCAAAAACAGGGAAGAAGGATAGAAAGGGATGTAGAAGGCAAAATCAGTCATGGAGCGCTGCTAAAACAAGGGTTGAAATCCAGTCCTGCTCAGTTGCTCATCTCTGCTGTGTTGGGTTCTTTTGTAAGTAATATTTAAGAATTTGACAAGACTAGTATATTTTAACTTTACCACTGCAGCTCAAGAAAAGGAGCTTCTTTAAACAGTTTTTTTTTTTCATAAGCGACAAAATTCAGAGTGTATAAAGCATGCAAATCAAGGAAACCAGGAAAATTACTTGCTTAAGATGCCTAAAGCAAGGAAGAGTAGTATGTTTAGTAACTTCTGCATGGGTGTATGACAAAATGTAACTTACCAATATGTCCTGCTTTAACTTTAAATGGCACATCGAGCTGACTCTGAAAGAAAAGTAGTTTAAAACATTTAAGCTCATTTCAGCAACTTATGAAGTGCTCCCATAAAGGAAAAAAAAGATGATGATAACCTCAGCAACAAATTTACCTTTCAACCACTGAAAAAGCTCCATTCAATATAATGGAACACACAAGTGTTTGGCTACTGACTTAGACTGCTAAGCTATGCTAGGCTAAATATATTCCCCAGAGCAAGTTTCTAGCTTCATGAGCTATAGGAAAAAAAGTCTTTCAGTATTGCTTTTGACCAAAACACATTATTTTAGTGATTGCTGAGACTTTTGGGTTTGTTTTTTGTCCAAAAAAAAAAAAAAAAAAAAAGCCAGTAAACACCTTCACCTTTAAAATTAATCTCAAACAAATTAGATAACTCACACTAGTCCAGACAAATCAAAAAAGTAAGTTTTCATTTAAAAGACAGTGTATCCTAAAATAAGAACCGGAAAAAAAAGCACATATAACCCAAAACATTGTTCAAGAATCATTTTTGCAATGGTTTTATTCTTATTTTCACTAACTTACCAGTGCATTTTCTTTTATTTCAAGATTCTTCAGTGCTACAGCTCCTAAAAGCAAAGAAGCCAACAAGTAAAACTACAATGAGCAAAGAAGAAGTGGTACACACTAAACATTCCAGAGTCTGAGTCAGTGTTCCCTGATTTGTGGTTCTTCAACTCTTTTATGTGGAAGATATCCACAACCTACACCTCAAATACCCATGAAACATGATTAAGAACACACTGTTCATTCATGTTGGAAAATAATACCCAAGATTTTCTCATGGAGCTTGTGTGTCCACAGGAAAGAATCTATGATTCCTCAAAGTAAATATGCTGGAAATTACTGTCACATTTTGTAAGGACCTATTTTGAAATCAAAAGTTTGCTTCTTTTCCCTCAACCATCTGTTTCCTATGCTTGAGGAAATCTAGCAAAATTAAATTTAGAGTGAATTTTTAGCCCTCAAAAGATCTTAAATGTGCAAGTTATATTTATGGGCTAAAAAAGGTTCATAGGAAGGATTTCAGTAAATCTAATTTTTAAATGTCTTAAGACAATAATAAATTCGGTACCCTATAAACATAGAAAATTTAATTGCAAGATCAGTTTTTACAACATAATTGACATTAGACACTTGCCATAACAAAGGAACTTTGGAAGGGACCAGGAAACTTAAAAGACATGTACATAGTCTGAAACAACACCTTCTGCAGATTCTACAAGAAGGATGGAAAATCTGCAATGGTTACATTCAAATTAGTTGTACAGTGTTAACATACGCACATGGAAAAGACGCTTGATACAGCTGAGCAGGGGCATAAATGAAATTCAGGAAACTGGAAGCAGATTACAGGCTTGGAAAAAACTTGAGATTGCAAATGAAGTTTTGACCAACCCAATAATGCCTTCCTTTTGGGGATGCAAGCTAGAAATGGCCAAACATTTGAGGAGACTGGAGTTCTAACTGCAATAAATATTTTTACAGTTATATAGTGCTGACGGCATGAGGCTACTGTTCAAAGTACCACCAACTTTGGGAAAATGGACCCTAATCTCAAAAATACATTCATTAGAATGACTGGCTGAAGTTGTTCAACTGCTGTGGAAGAGGTGATCAGGTAAATTAATCCATCCATCCTGTATTACTCATAAAATACTATAAAGTTTTGAATTACATAATGTATTCGTTGCAACAGTCTATTATCACTTTCCAGTAAAATTCTATACATCTGACATGTGCCACCATCAGCCTCTCCAGAGAAATGCTACATGCAGAAGGATGGTTTTTGAGAGTTGGTTGTTGTGCTTTTAAGCCTTATAGTACATACATACTGACAGGAATGTTAGAAAAGGAAAAACAAAAATCAAAGAAAGCATCCCCAAAAATAGTCAGTAACTATTCTAGTTACAATAATTAGTCTACATACTCTTTGTAGACTATGTAGACAAGGTGACAAGTTTTGTATACTATTGGGTTCAATTCTGCTCTAAATTCATTCCCTGAAAAAGCTGATCCTGCATAGACCATTTTAACAGTCATTAGAGAAAGTTTATTTATATGAGACCAAAAAAAAAAGGCAGCAGCATTTACCTCTTCATGAAGACATCACTAATTGTAATTGTACTCGTAGGAAGTAGTTCTAATGGTATCTAGAGCAAAGGTTCAGGTTTGTAACCAAGTTACCATGTACGACATGCAATTTTTGCACGTCAGTTGAGCCACGGTAAAAATGTTAACAGGCAAACTCTAAGACTACATGACACATGAAGTAGTTTAACTGGGTTCAGTTTCTTTCACTTTCACTGTCAGCTAAGTAAACATTACCTCTCATTTATCAAGGGTTTGGCACAAGCCACAATTCAGCTGAGGCACAGTAACTTAAGTTGCAATAATTTGGCAGCCCTAATGCTTCTAAAAACAAGGTAGTGAAAAGTGAGCAAGGATTATTATCTCTAGAACTTACAAACAATATTTCATGATAGAGCGCTAAAGCTCTCTGACCGTCATCATAACAGCAGATGTAGCTACAGCTGACCATCATCATAATGGCAGAGAATAAACATGGTATCGACACTGTTTCAAACAAGAAAGCTTTGACAAATATACATGAAATGTTGGGGTTGGGAAGTGGGGTAAATAATTCTTCATCATTTTACCCTATACTTGGGATTTTGCAATGAATAAGTTTAAAGGTTTCAGTTAAAACTATTAGAAGAAATATAAGTTAGTAAAACTTCAATCATCTCAATTTTAGCATAAAATTACTGAAAGACATTCACTAAAATATCAGTTTACTTACAAAAAAAAACCTGTTTGAGAGTCTGACCACAGACTTTCAAAGCACACAAAATCCCACTATTGAAGCACTATGTTTTGTATAGTTATGCAACCTTCCTTTTTCCTACACTTGAGAGAGAGTGCAAGGAAGAGATTAACTAAACATTCCTGCAAGTAAACATGAACTAGTTCCAAAGTTGCACCTCAGCTGGCAACCAATTTTAACAGTCCCAATTCAAAATACAATAACTGACCACATCACTATTCTCCTTTATTGACTAAAATTTAGTCTTTATCACACTCTGTTGTTCCACTTGCAATGAAACATAGCTCCAAGTGCAGTAACACTGAATCTTGACTATTCAGGGCAGTGGAGGGAACAACCGTCACAAAAAGCACAAAAATCAAGAACCAAAGGCCTGTTACAGGACATAACACAGCTATTGAATTTTACTCTCTTGGAGCACTGCTAATGGATTTACATTGCAAGAATTTCAAAACAGATCAAGACTTGGTTGTTTGGGTTTTTGGGGGGTTTGGGTGGTTGGGTTTTTTCGCCAGTTGGGGGCAACTGAATGTTTCTTTGTTTTGATAATAAAAATGCATGCAGATCAAATCTCATTTGATGGGTTAAAAATTACTCATCTAAGGAACCTTGAAAACTGTATATACAAGCAGTTGGAGTTGTATAAATATTTAGGGTTAAGCATGCAGGCTAACAGCCAAAACAATAATAAAAGCCAGAACTTTTATAAATACCTATAGCACAGTCTAGGACTTATTTAGGTTATATCTGCTTAAAATAACCTCATGAATCTGAGTGCATGAACCAACATTTACTACCAAGGACTTAGCTCACAAAAAGAGATCTAAAAAAATAAGATAACACTTAGCAAACCATTTCACCAAAGAGAGGTAACTGAAATTTTGTTATGGATTTCAACATCAACAGAAGTTAAAGAGGTGGAGGAAAATTAATCCACACAAAAATGGTGCAGATTCAATCTATGTATTCATCATCTCTGCTGTCCTGTAAATAAGAATGGGGGCAGGGGTGGCAGGGAAGAGAGATGAGAGAGAGATGAAAGATGTCATGCATCAGAAACTGAAAATACCTCAGCTAGTATCTGACCAGTACTCAACACTCCTGTTCACACATTTTAAAGGAATTTCTGCTTTTTAGCTAGAGCATTGTAAGCTTGTGAACCCCTTTGATCACTTTCTACAAACTACTGCCTTTGCCAGTCATTTCCCACTTGTGTTTGTGCTGTTAACCATAACTTCTGGAGTCAAGCCTTTGAGGATCTGAGTGTCTGCCACATACATCCTTTATTGACACCTGTTGTAAAATAGGTCATAAAAGGCAGCAGAAGCTACTAGATACCCATCATTCCTCAGTTAATTCAAATTATGGGTATGTAAGGGAGGGGACTGCATCTGCTATACCCTTATACCTGCTATACATAGACAAGGAAAGGTATGTAAAAGTAGTAGTCTTTTATTAGAATAACAGCGGTAGCCAGAAGAAAAAAAAAAGTAGGTAAAAAGTGCTTGTGTACTCATGAATTTGTGTCAATTATCTGCCTATATCATCCTACTAACGTAGCTGCCCCAATAAAACACACCAGCTATTCAAATAACAAGTCATGTTAAGTAAGATATGCTTGAGGTATTACCTAATAAGTAGGTGTGCCAAGTCAACAGAGAATTAAGTATTTTAAAGAGCTGTTCAGAGGATCTTCACCACACTGAATGAAAGGTTATTTAGATCCAGCCATAAGAATATAGCGCCAACATAGACCTTGGTGAAACAACCGTTTGGTTGCTCAGAGTGTCTGGAAACCTCAACCACACTTCACTTCTCAAAGACAACTGTCAACAGCTCACATTGCTGCAGTTATTTCTCCAGGTACTGAAGTATAACTTCATTAGGTCTAGACCACTGAAAAATATCTAACTTAACTAAACACTTACCTAATCTGTCTTTCTAAGCCAAGTACTTACACATTTGTTAACGCAGCTCATTGAAACTATCTTTTTAAGTGAAGGCCAAAACAAGAACAGGTTTTAAACGTTGTCCTTTCCCGGTATCATCCATCCATAACTGTCCTTGATGGCTGTCTAACACAATAACTTCTTATTCTGCTTCATACTAATGGAGTTCTTAAGGAATATTATTTCCTTTCATGTTATATTCTTTTCTGTGCCTTGGCCTTTCCAATATTGGCCTTATATGTTGAAATAGTCTTTTTTACTTTCATAGGTTGTCCCACATTCTCCTTTCTGCACTGCCTTTTATATTTCAGGTCATTCAGCTCTCACAGTTCTCTCAGGCATGCATCTGTCTCGAGACATCCCATCTTTCTTTAGTACTGAGAGAGTTTGCCCTTAAATCTGATGGGTTTGGTTTTGTTTTGTTTTTGGGGGTTGGGGGGTAGAATTCAAAACATTTCTATAGTTACTACCGTGTTTATGCATGTTTTTTGGAGCAGTGTCATCACACAATTTTATTACTCAGATTAAATCTGGATAGTTTTAATACAGCATACTGAATTCTCTCATTATCCGAAACTGAAATGAATGATAAGCATCTTCTTTAAAAAGTCATTAATAAAGCTCCCAAATTTACAGAACTTGAAACTACACAAAGCTAGGGGTTTTATATATATATATATATATATATATATCTCCAGAGTCTATCAACAGGTTACCAGTCTTAATCTAAACAGGCTAGTCATAAAATATCACAAGAACAAAACTTGTTTATTACAGCATCTGAAAAACCCCAGAACCTCCCTTGGGTATTTAATCATTCAGAGCCAAAAAAAGTATAGACTTTTTAAAATGTAATATACAGATACATAGCACTTGTACAGTGCTATAGCATCCAAAAAGCAGTGGCAATTTGTTACAAGGAGAAAAACTGTCCTTTTAATCACTACTAAAATATTTGAAATTAAACTGTCCACATTCAGAGTACATGATTTATGTAAAATTTGCAAATTTGTCAAGACAGACACTGTATGGAAACACATAGCTATAATAAAACACTCAGAGTACGCAGACAAGCCTGAAAAAGTATTACCTTTGCACAGAATATGAAGACCAAAAAAAGTACTATTTTTCTAAAAAAAAAAAAATTTAGTTCCACAATTCCAGTAAAATTATTAGTAGACTTTAAATACACTGCAAGTATAGGAATCTACAAATCAGTGACGGCCTCCATATAAGTACAGTAACCTACTGATACTACCACTAATAGCTACTGCCTTTTGGTTAGAAGAATGCAATTTCTAGGTCCTCCAAGATCTTTGGAAAGAGAGAAGTATTGTAGATGTATACACCATTAAACCCAGTTTAAGTTGCATATACAAGTGGAAGCATCATGCAGTAGACCAGGAAAAAATAAACCTCTACAGGCGATGCTTCAACCATGCTACACAGTAGGAGTTCTGGGCACCTCAGAACAAGATGTAGCTTCATATATAAATTTTAACACTAAGCAAATAAGCAGACTATATAGAGAAAAAAACTAGTCTTACTCTAGTACAAAGGCACTGTACTGAGGAGAATTCAATTAAAAGAAAAAATATACTAAAGCCTCTAAAATATTAAAACTACTTCAGGAAGAAGAAAAATGCCAAAATAAAGTTCCACATACATTAAAAAATGAGGCAGCTGAATATCAAAACTCCAAAGAAAAAAATAAGTGACATCTATTTGGATGTGGGTTGTTGTTTCTTTTTCTTTAAGTGAGAGAGCTAATGAGCATCTAGCCTGGTAAGAGTTGCCTTATAGAAGCATAAGCTGTCAAGAGCAACCACTAATAATCTACAGAGCTGGAAAAATAAGCGTTTACCTTTTTGAAGTGTATAAACATTGCCCAAAATATTACAGATTGTTCCATATTTTAGGTTACGTTAAATATTTTGCTTGAACTGAAAGAAGAAACTATGATAACTGAAGAGCTTAAGTACTTGAACGAAACAATTTGTTTGACACATTTTTGCTGAAAGTTGCAATAGCTCAATCCTTTCAAATAAGACACACATAATCTGTAACAAATATCCTGCACGGAGGGCCTTACTGCTACAGATCAAGGAGTACTACTTTCTCTCTAGTAGCTGTGTGTGCTGTAGAAGTGTTAAAGCTCCATAGAGAGACTGAACTTTGCAAAGACCCAACAAATTACTTGACTAGTTGAATGAAAATTACTGCAGAGATGAAAGCAAATATGGATGCCATTTCAGAAAACAGAAACATGAAACGAAAATGTCCAGGATGCAAAAAACTCCAGAAAAAGCTTCCAAAATCTGATTCATATATATCAGTACCTAGGAATGGAACTGTAGGTAGGGAAGACCTCGAGGATGCTTCACACCTGCAGACGTACGAACACACACATAAAAAAAACCCTGTATTTCTCTGTTTGCTTTTGCTAATGTTGGAGACACCTGGAACGCACATTCAAAACCGAGCTAGGAGTGGTCACTGCACATGCATCTGTTAATTGCATGTCTTGCTTTTCTTATGCTACCTTACTTGTCCAGACATACTGGAAAGAGAGACCTTTGTCATTGTTTTTGTGTGCACGCATTAACAAGGGGAGCTCAACACAGCACATTCAAACCGAACACTTTCCTCCCTTCGGAACCAGCACACTAATTCATTTCTACAGACTATGCTTACCTCGCCTAGTACAGTTGGTCACAGTCCCCGCAAGCACCTAAGATTGTCTCTGTTCCTAATTCTTCAGCGTTAGAAAAACAACACATGACAACTATTCCAGATCTACAGATGACAGCACCAAAAAATGGCACGTCACTGTTGTCTGCAGAGAGCCTACTGACTTCCAGTGGCACACCACTGACATCAACACGCTACTGAAACCCCAGGTGCTTGTTTTCAGTTTCTGATTTCCGGGCAGGGAAGAAGTCCGTCAGCCAGGCCAGCTGCCCGTTCATTCACTCACTCAAGGCCGGGCCGGGCACCCGGCCCCCCGCCGGCTGCTGCCCCAGCTGCCCGCCCAGCCCTCCCCAAACTTTCCGCCTGTGCCACGGGCACCGCGCCAACCCCGAAACCCGCTTGCTCCCCAGCCAGGGCAGCTCAGTACGGAAACAGAAACCCCAAGCGGGCTCTCATACACCTCACGCATTTTCGCCGGGTTTTCCCCCGGTTTTGCAGATCCTCCTGGGCCCCCTCAACCTCGCCCCCGCAACCGGCTGCTCCACATCCCCCACGGACACCTCCTCCCCAGCTCGCCTGTCCCCACGACTATTTTTAAGCTGCCGGGCAGGTGGAGCGGCGGCAGAGCTGCCGGGCAGAGAGCCCAGCACTGCGCCGGGCGCGGCACCGCCCGGCCCGGCCCGGCCGGACGCCGAGGGGACACCGCCCCAGCCTCCTCCCTTGTGCGGGTGGCACGGCGGCCCCACCCCGGTCGGGAGGAAGGAAGCCGCCGCAGGAGCGCTGAGGGCGGCAGCGGGAGGGAGGGAGGGAGGGCGGCTCCTCAGCGCGGCCGGGCCGGGCGGCGCGTCCCCCCGCGGCGCGGCAGCCACCTACCTCCCCAGATGCCCAGTTTCAGCTGGGAGCTGTCCAGGTTCACCACGTAGTCGCCGAGGAAACGGTTCAGGACGTCCACGACCAGCGACTCAAACACCATCCTGCTCCGCCGCCGCCCCGGCGGCAGCAGCAGCACCTCCGCCGCTGCCCTGGTTCCTGCCCCGCCCTTCGCCACACAGAATTGCGGCGCCCCGCCCCTCGGCCCGAGGGCGCGGGCGTGGGCCCCGTCCGGTCCGGTCCGGTCCTGCCCTGCCCCTTCGCTCCTCTCCGCCCCGCCCCTTTCGCCGCCAGCCGTCCGCACGCGGGCACCCTCCCGCCCTGCGCACGCCGTGGGCGGGCTTTCCGCGCGCAGGCGCGGCAGCTCAGAGGCGGTTGCGGGCGTGGGGAGAGAAGGAGGGGCGCGGCCTGGTGGGGGTGCGCGAGCCGGCAGTGGCTTGGGTCTTTACCGGGGTCGCCTAGAACGGTTTCCGAGGGCAATACGAGGGTCTGACGCTGGCTGTCTGCTTCTGTTTGTTTTTAAGACGTCAGTTACCTCGTCCAAACAGTTTAAATGTGGCAGTCGGTACGGTTTTTTTTAATAATTTTTTTTTTCCCCAGGATAGGCAAGCATAGAAATTATTACATCTCTCAGCTGTTTGAAAGTGGCTGAGCTATTATTATCATATTGACTAACCCAAGTTGAATTTGAGCTACATCTCTGAGGAGCTTGACTCCCACGCCATTTGCTGGCTTGGGAATCTGCTGAATCAAACCGAGAAATCTGGGTCGTGTCCACCCCAAGTGACTGTGTGCCAGGGCCGCCCACGCGCCCGAGGTTCTCCTGCCAAACAGCCACACTGCGTTTCTTCGGTGATGGCATGAAGAGCACAATTATCCTCCAGCTTGTTCCTGGAACTGCAGCAGTTAGGTTTGAAATTAAGTTAAAATATTTTACTGACAAGCAGACCTCTGCAGGATTAGGTTTCCACAGCAAGTTTTGGGGGATGGAGAAAGGATGCCCCTGTGAGGAGAGGCCGGGGCTGCCCTGTGCGGGACACAGCCGGTTCCAGGTGTCTCCAACCCACCACCACAGGGCATGGCTGCCCGCAGTCTCAGGGAAAGCCTGTGTAGGAAAGGGTAAAAAACACTGCATGGTACCTGTCAGAGAAGTGAGAA
The DNA here is from genome assembly GCF_036417535.1 of Chlamydotis macqueenii. Classification (NCBI taxonomy): domain Eukaryota; kingdom Metazoa; phylum Chordata; class Aves; order Otidiformes; family Otididae; genus Chlamydotis; species Chlamydotis macqueenii. The sequence continues at coordinate 39,158,757 of NC_141593.1, read as the reverse complement.
AAACGTGGGAGAAGCAGCCCTGCAGAAGCCAAGGTCAGTGAAGAAGGAGGGGGAGGAGTAATGCGGCTCCAGGCAGAGATTCACCTGCAGCCCGTGGTGCAGCCCGTGGTGAGGCTGGCTGTGCCCCTGCAGCCCATGGAGGTCCACAGAGGAGCAGAGATCCACCTGCAGCCCATGGAGGACCCCATACCGGGAGGCGGATGCCCAAAGGAGGCTGTGGCCCGTGGAGGGCCCACGCTGGAGCAGGTAGATGTGCCCTGAGAGAAGCAGCAGCCTCTGGAGGGCCCACACAACAGCAGGTTTTCTGGCATGACCTGCGGCCCGCAGGGGACCCATGCTGGAGCAGTCTGTGTTTCTTTTTGTCAGTGCCACTGAACCTTCGTATCTAATATACTAAATGAAACCACTTTAATTAGCATGTCTTACTGGGATTATAGGAATGGGAAGACTGGCAGAGATGATAAACCATTTCATTTATTTTGACAGTAATAAAAGAATGCTACCTGCCACTTCTCCTGACCTTTCCTTTCACTCTGGCATATATTTGCCTACTTACCCATAGTCTGCCACATCAACAATGCCTCACCTACCCTCAACATGCAGAACTTAATCATTTACAAAGTAGCTTGGTTTAAAGAAGCACACTTTCACCAGGGACATCATTGTTTTTCTTTGCTTATTAACACAAGGAAAGGGAGAGAGAGTGAGACTGAAGAAGGAAAACATACAAGAAAAAAAAACCTATAATCTTGTTGACACTTAGGTTCCTCTGAAGTTTGAAGAAATTACAATCTGCATTTCCAGTTCTTGGGTTTACCTTTTTCTCTGGAGAGACAGAAGTAACATATAAATAGATGCTACATTAGAAAGAGATAATTTAGATCAATAAAACCCAAAATGCAATCAGCAGCTTGTGCGCATCGAATGTAACTGTGTCCATGCACTTATACAGATACATGAGAACATTTATGCATTAGACTTTCTATAAATTGCTTGCACAAAGCCAAACACATTTCTCATAAGCTGTCTCCAGAGAAAAGTGTGAACACAGGGCTTTTCTTGTTTCGTGACTAAATCATGTATCTTCCTAGTTAGTAATGGAAAAGCCAGTTGTTAAATCCATTTGCATCTACCCGTGTCCACTTACTCTTCCAAAGTCGGGCTTTGGCAGCATGGATCCTCAGGATTCTCTTTTACCAGTCGGTTTTCAAAATTAACTTTCATTTGTAAGTCTGCAGCTCCTTAGGGTATAGGTAAAGTTTCTTTGTCTTATTAAGATATTCTGCAGAAGTGTTCTTAAGTCGGGGAATGGAAGTGTCCTAGGTTAAGTAGCATTTTTATCAATCAGAAGGATACCACTTCCATTTTGTTACTGGAAAAAAATATTTTTATATGATGGACCTGTCCGCTGCAGAAGATATGAGTGAATCTTCCATAGAAGTCAGCTGGGCTTGAAGCTCTTCCCCTGAGAAGAACTGCTTACTGTTGATGAGCTGCTAGGCCTAGTGTAGGCAACCATGCATAAGCATGTGATTTCTACTAGCAGCTCTTACACAGTTAGAAATCCGTAATGTCTGCAGACTTACCAAGGCAAGGGGGTTCAGTCCTTTTCCCCTCATCCCTCTTCATGACCCACAGCTCGCTAGCACCAGCAGATGCAATGTGATTTGAAGTCCAGTTGGAGCAGTAGCTGAGAAGTAAGGAAAAGGATACATCAAACAGTGGAGTAACTGTGGAGCATCTATGCAGTTACAGGAACCAAAGTTTCTCTCTGGGATTTCCAAGAAATTTGAGAACTCTGTCTGCATACATGACACAGTCACAGCTACCTGAACAGCAATATTTCCACTTGAACTGGTGTTCTGTGTGTTCCTGCAGTCCCCATAGAAATAACCCATTAATAATCTCTTTGCTTTTCCCAATTTTATAATCAAAGGTCCTGATACCTTGATAGCACTTTACACCCATAACAAAACTGTTTAACATCCGGCTGAGTATTAGCAACCAGGTTTCTGGGCTCCCTGCTCACATAATTTCCTCAAGCTGAGCCTGGAGGCCACAGTCATCTGTGTGCCAGAGGGGGATATCAGCTCAGTTTACTGCTGACCTCTGTGTGAACACTGCTTAGATTTCTACTGAAGTGACTCAATATCTCACAGATCTGCCAGGGTGACAGGTCATTTTCAGGGTACAGTGCTGTTCTCTGCTACAGAACAACCACTGGCAGCCCTCTCAGTCACATATTAGAGTTCAGGCAAGTAAATTTGCTCATAGATAAAAAAAAAAAAAGAAGTAAAATATGTTTCTGGGTTTTTTTATCCTTTTCAAAAATTTCGAATTTCCACGGTCTAATGAAGTTGCATAACTTTAGGCATACTGCCATGACACCATGTATTCTAATGTTCATAAATATGGAAATTCTTATCCTTCTTTCTTCTGTGTTGCAGATAGTGCTTTCAAAATGTCTTTGGCTCAAAAAAAAGCATGAATGGTGGTGAGTAAAACAAGACGGACTATGAACCTCACTTAGGGTGTTCCCAATACTAGAATTCTATCGATCTTACAAGGATGTCAAAATTCATGAACTCTTTCATGAACTATTTCAGAACGCAGTCATAACTGCAGTAAAACCACATGTGACAAGGATGCCTTATTTCTAAATCTTTCAGAGCTACATGATTTTGAGTCTCATGGTGAATCATGGTGCAACAGCATTTGCTCTACTTGCACAACATTTTCATCAGGACAAGGTGAAATATGTATAGGTCCTAAGCTACTTCAATTATATGTGCAGCAATGTGGTAACTGCTGAAATTTGTTGTAATCTCACTAAGATTAAGTAAATCCATGGTACTAAGTCTAGACCGCTTAAGCTCTTTGATACTCAGAGACAAAACCACTCCTGAATTTTCCATCTGATCATGGTATGCAATAAAAACTCCAAGGTCTGCTTATCAAGAAAACATTTTAGCTTAATTTTAAAGCCAGTTCTTGCAGTTCTAGGAAGAAGCTAGAGAATAATTATATTCTTCCTGCCATCATCGAAGGAATGCATTCAGCGGTTTAGCAAGCAGAAACTTTAAATGTCCAATAGGCTTCTAAACACATTCTCCAAGAAGACTCAGAGTCTTTTTCAGCAGATCCCTAGCAGTGTAAACTGTGGCTTTTCCCTTACTAGATGTGACTGCTCCCTCTTGCTGATGTCTGCTGTCAGGAATTATCAGTTGCTCACATCAATACCATCCGGTATGTGTTTTTTGATGCCTAAGTAACTACAAAATTCTGGCCCTATATGTGAATGGTTAACAGAAATAGACCATGAAGTAGAAGGTTCCTGCCTTAATTGAAGAGGTGCCATATGGCAAAAGCAGGAAAATTTATAACAACTTCTGTGATACCAAGGCTGCTAATTAAGCCCAAGTATGTTACATCCACAATTTGTTTCTCTTTTACTGTAAGCTCATACAAATAAGACAGTACCTTTGCAGAGGATTTTAAATGGAGAGTTATCCCAATTGGAAGAGTAAGAATGATATTTAATGGTTTGCACTGGCAGATCTCCTGTACTTGCTTTAGAAACCAAGTACTTCATGCTTTCTGGTTCACTTATAGCCATTTCCTGTAAGATCGGTAATTAATCTCATGGAGATTTGACAACATAACCTGAATGTATATTTTTATGTTGCATACAACATGAAAACTTGTTTCTAAATCAGATTTATGACTATGATATTTGAACTAATAATTGTTGTGGTTTAACCCCAGTCAGTAACTAAGCACCATGTAGCCGCTTGCTCCCCCTCGCTGTACTCACCGGGGGTGGGGGTGGGGTGGGAGAGAGAATTGGAAAGAAACAAAATCTCATAGATCGAGCTAAAGACAGTTTACTAGGACAGCAAAGGAAGTCATAATAATAATTTTATATACATTTTAAAATAATAATTTAAAAATATAGGGATAATGAAATATACAAAACAAGCACTGCACAATTTCTCACTGCCCGACAACCAATACAGCCCATCCCAAGCAGCGATCATGGAACGGAACTGAGAGTGATCTCTGAACGATCCTGAGAGAGAAAGAGAGAGAGAGCTGCCCACCAGCCAACTCCTCTTAATACTGAGCATGGTGTCAATAGTATGGAATACTCTCTTTGGCCAGTTTGAGTCAGCTGTACTGGCTGTACCTCTCCTAGCTTCTTGCATCTGCACATTAGCAAAACCTGTGAAGCTGAGAAAATTCCTTGATCTCTTAGCAACAACTAAGAACATCAGTTTATTATCAATGTTCTTCACATACCGAATCCCATAATAAATACAAACCACAGCAGTTACTGAGAGGAAAATGTAAAAGGAAATTTCGCACAAAGGGTAACACTAGATATGCTCTTTAATCACAACAACTTGGAGTTGGGCCACCACTGCACTGAGTGACAAAATCTGCTACATACACAATTTTCTTATATACTATTTCTATATAATTATGTAAGGTTTAATCATTCGCAGAAGCTTCCACCTGGCCTTTTCAGCTCTTAGAACTCATCAATCTTAATGTCCGCAGAATTCACATCCTCGGCACAACTTCTCCTGTCCTGTTCCTGCTCTGCTTCAAAGAAGTTATCCTCAGGTCACCACGTCCCATGATCTTTCTCTTTGAAGGCATGTGGTCTGTAAAACTCAAAATACACTTACTCAAGCCTGGATCAATTGATTAATTTCCTATTCTTTAGCACTATAAGCCCACCTGTATAGATTAATTTATCAATTACTGTCTGTAAACACACCTGTAGAGATTAATTTATCAACTATTGTATATCTATCTACTGATTAGCTTTGATGGCAAAGGCCTTGGTAAGGGCTGTACAGGGGACTTAGTTGAGAACATGTATTCCGAACTCAGTTAGCAGCAGCAATATGGCAATAGGCTTTAACATTGACCCCTTTTGTTTTAACTGCATACCTGCACTTACTTACATTTCTGTGGGCTTGCAAGCTTAGAGCTCAGCTCAGAATGACAAGTAATACAACACTGAATTATAACAATAGCACACATAATAGCAATGATAACTACTAGGATTACAAGAACCTTCTTAACCCAAATAGATAAATTTGAAATCCATTATGTTAACCATGAGATAGTTTTTTGGAATCCTCAGGAGGCATCATCTCTTTGAACTTGTTGCATGGTTTGGCTTATTTCCCAGATTTTATGAACATCAGCTAACAATTCTCCAGAATGATCAACATACATGCAACAACTTACATTTAGCACAGTACACACCCCTCCTTGTGAGGCCAGGATCATATCGAGAGCCATGCATCTGAGAGGCTACGAGGTTTTCTTAGCTTTTGCATTAAATCCTCTAATGAAGGTATACTTCCAAAAGATTTTGCCTGTCATGATTCCCATGGTGTGTCATAATGATTTACATTGGAAAAGCCATATTTAATAATTTCACACCTCAATTCAAAATTTCTATTCTCTAAATTTAGATTTAGACAGCAAGCATAATGAAATTTTACTTTACCATTTACTAACCACCATGTCCATAGATGATGATCCAGACACCATGTTCCCTGTCCACTGAATGGCTCATCAATGTGAATATGATAAGCAACAGTGTTCCAGGGTGGCATTCGCAAAAAACCAAAGTCTTGTTCCCAAGGCTCATCACAAAGAAATCTGATCTTAAAGCAGAAGTTAAAAGGTTGTCCACTTCTGAAGGAATAGTTCCAGTCCATCCTCGTATAATGAGTCAGCAGGATTCTGTGATTCTCCAACACCTGTATTCCCTGAACATGATGAATCAATTCTCCTCATGCAGTTTTATTACTATACGGTGCAAGAGTTTGATTAGTGGTTACGTCTAAATATTGTACTATAAATTTTGTCCACTGGGTGTTACCCAAAGGCAAAGCAAGCTAGAGCACAGAAGAGTCGAATTTCAGGGTTCATCATCTTGTGGTATCTTTGCGTACGTGTGAGTGATGGGTGCAAGTGTCCTTCTCTTGCACCTTTATAGCATAAAAAGAAGTTAACAAAACCAAATGTGGACCTTCCCAACTTGGTTCTAATCTGTTTTTTCTTTTAAAAATTTTAACATATACCTTATCTCTAGGCTGAATATAACGAACCTGAATTTCAGGAGACACTCCTTGGTACCAATATGCATTATTTTTCATTTCAGAAAATGAATTTTTCAAGTACAATAAATATTGAGTTACCTGTTCATCACCTCCTAAAAGACTGGGTTTTTTTTTCTGTCAAATAAGTACCTGGCATGGCCAAAACTCAGCCAAAAAAAACTTCTGCTGGTGACAATCCAACTGGCTGCCTAGGGGAGTTTTGAATATCCCACAATACTAGATTTAATGCCTCAGGCCACTTCAGGCCCGTTTGTTTACAAGTTTTAACTAACTTCTCTTTGATAGTTCTATTCATTCTCTCGACCTGACCTGACAATTCCGGGTGGTAGGCCGTGTGAAGTTGTCGCTGAATTCCTAATGAAAGATACACCTGGAACAAAATTGCAGCTCTGAAGTGTGCTCCTCTATCTGAATCAATTACTTCAGGTACTCCATATCTTGATATGATCTCTTTGAACAAGCTTTTCACAATGGTCTTTGAGTCAGTTTTTCTGGAAGGGAAAGCCTCTACCCATCCTGAAAGTTGATCAACAATGACCAGCAGATAAGAAAATCCCAAAGCCTTTTGCATTTCTGCATAATCTATTTGCAGTTTCTGAAATGGATATGTGGCTGGTGGGCGTTTTCGCTGAGCTCCATCCCAGTCAAAACCAGGACACAATACATGGATATAATTATTTCTATTTCAAATATTGTTTTTAAATATAACATTTCAGTTCCTCACTCATCATTATTCTCTCTGACAGTATTACTCTGTTACAGCTAACTTGCTATCCTTGCCTTGTCATTTTGCTGTCACAAAAAAAAGCTATCATAGATGCATCAGTTAAAAAATTGAGACCAAATTAATTCCAAGAAGGGCACAACTATTTTTGCGTAAGACTGTGTCAATTTTCATGGTAATTCCTTTACAAAGAACTTTCATTTTAAATGACAAAACGTTAGATCTCTTTTCATCATCCCATGAAAAAAAATAAATCCTCATTGAAATAAAGAATTTTGCTGGTTTTAGTAACTACACTTTGCTGCTTTTGGAATTTCCCTGGGACTAGGCACATGGCTACACTACAGTTAATATTTTTTGCTTTAAATGACTGATCATAAACATTCTCAACTAGAATGACATGCATCCTAAGAATTGCTTTACCTGAATTATATTCTCTATCTAGCCTCAGCAGGCCTCTTTTGTCAAGCTGCACTGTATTCTGTTTTTGCAGTACGCTATTACACTGGGTAAAATTGAGAGATAATGCAGGAGCAGAAAGCAGCATAGGGCATGAACCTGTAGATTTTATCAGATACGGAGACAAGCATTTTTCTGTAGAAGACACAAATTTGCATTGCAAAGTCTTGGTGGATGTAATTTTGGAAGTACTACTGAAAAATATGTTGGGACTAACAAATAGAACCAGTTATGATCTTGGAGTTGACTTAATCATAGAAAGAGAAGACTGTGACCATTTTCTGTCATGGTGGACAGTACTTTCTTGTAAGCATATATTGTAGTTGTTACGTGTTTCATGTGAACTTAGTGGTAGTGTCTGCAAATGGTTGTGCTTCTCAGAGCAGACGTATAGCCATGTTTCATAAGTGATGGAGGGAGAGATGTTTTCATTTGAAGGAATCTGTTGTAAATTAAGAATCTACAGAAAGTGGCTGGACTGAATGCAAGCCTAGAGAAAAAGATCTGAAAGGAGACTGAGACAATATGGAGAGGTCCTATAGCCATACACCTATTGGGAAAAAAAAAAAAAAAAAGAAAAAAAGAAAAATAAAAGCCACGCTGATGTGCACTTCCAAATCTACAGAGTACAATTTCAGACAGACAAAAATCTTTGACACCTCTCTAATAATAGCAATGATTCTTTCCAACAAACAGATTTAAATTATTTACAGTTTAAAAATATGTCATGAAAGACCATTAATCCATCCAAGAAGTTCCCAGATAAAGGATCCATTCTTTGTTTTTAACTGTCTGGGATATAATTGCTCCACCTTTAGTTCTTGCTCTACTAGTTTTCTAGGTCTTTGATTACTGGAGCCAATCAAAATATTTTTTGCCACTTTTTAAGTATACAATTTCACTAAAGTGTTCTATAGAAATGCATTGTTGTTGTGGTTTAACCCCAGTTGGCAACTAAGCACCACATAGATGACAGTTTAATGGGTCCAGCAAAAGCTGTGCATGCAAGCAAAGCAAAACAAGGAATTCTGATTCACTACTTCAGTAGGCAGGTATTCAACCATCTCCGGGAAAGCAGGGCTCCGTCACACATATAATGGTTACTTGGGAATACAAACAGCATCACTCTGAATATCCCCCACTTCTTTCTTTTTCCCCTAACTTTATATGCTGAGCATTACATCATATGGTCTGGAATATCCCTTTAGTCAGTTGGGATCAGCTGTCCCAGCTGTGTCCTCTCCCAATTTCTAGTGCACCTTCAGCCTCCTCGCTGGTGGGGTGGAGTGAGAAGCAGTAAAGGCCTTGACTCTGTGTAAGCACTGCTCAGCAATAATGAAAACATCTCTGTGTTATTGTGCTGGTTTTGTTTAGGGGAGGGGGGGGGTACAGGGGCAGCTTCTGTCAGAAGCTGCTAGAAGTTTCTCCTTTGTCTGGTGGACTTGGCCGGGCCTATGGCAGACCTGCCACTGGCCAGGGCCGAGCCAATTGGTGATGGCATGTTCAGTGATAATGCCTCTGTGATGATGTATTTAAAAAGGGGAAAAATTAAAAAAAAAAAAAAGTGAAGAAGCAGAAGCACAGGCAGAGAGGGGGAGGTGTGAGCCTTGTGGGCCTTGTGGTCCTCACATTCTGGCCTCCCACCAGGTGGCCAACTGAGCCCGCCTCAGCCCGGCCCAGCTGCAAGAAGTGGAGAGGAGATGAGATGTGAATGAGATCCTGAGAGGCGTCTGCCTGCCTGTTGTGAAGAATTTCCTGTGAGAGGAATGGCTGCAGACGCAGAAGTCAGTGAAGAAGGAGGGGGAGGAGTAATGCTGCCCCTGGCCAAGATTCCCCTGCAGCCCATGGTGAAGCCCATGGTGAGGCAGGTTGTCCCCCTACAGCCCATGGAGGCCCATGGAGGAGCAGAGATCCACCTGCAGCCCGAGGAGGACCCGACACCAGGGCAGGTGGATGCCTGAAGGAGGCTGTGGCCCATGGAGGGCCTGCAGTGGGGGAGCCAATTCCTGAGGGACGATACTCTGGAAAAATGACCCGCACCAGAGCATTTCACAAAGGACTGTAGCCCATGGGAGGGACCCCACGCTGGAGCAGAGGAGGAGTGTGAGGAGTTCTTCCCCCGAGAAGGAAGAAGCAGCTGACAGCAACATGTTATGAACTGACCATAACTCCTATTCCCTGTGCCACTTGTGGGGGGAAGGAGGTAGAGATAATTGAAATGAAGTTAAATCCAGGAAGAGGGAGGAGTATGGGGAAGTTATTTTTGATCTCTTTGTCATTATCCTGCTTTGGTTTTATTAATAATAATAAGTAAACAGTTTTCCCTGTTTTGCCTGTAACAGTAACTTCGATGACCTCTCCCTGTCCTTATCTCAGACCTTAAGCCTTTTTGCTATATTATCTCTTGATATATATCACCCTTGAAGGGTGGGGGGAGTGAGTGAGAGACTACATAGCTTAGTCCTAGGCGGGGCTGAACTACGATGGTTATCAACACTGGTTTTGGCGCAAATCTAAAACATAGCCCCATACTAGGTACTATGAAGAAAATTAACTCTATCCCAGCCAAAACCAGCACAATAGTTAATGGTAAGCTTTATCTGATAAAGTATTATCAGATAAACAAAATTTTGAGTTGACAGAGGAAAGAGAAAGAGTCAGTGGACTACTCAAGTTGAATACACATAGTATGACACTTGCTCCACTATTAAAGCACTTGAAACACTGAGACCTTTCACCCTTTGAGTTGTTAGACCCCTTTCAAACCTATTCCTACTGTATTTCTACTATGACTCACAGGATTTTGGTGCTGTATCCTGACCCTTACTCTTCCAGTGTAGGTAAGTATGGGGAAAGGATTATTCTAAAGAGTTCCAATTGAAAAAAAAAAAAAACATGAAAAAAAAAGAGAGGAACTGTAGAAACTCACCTTAAAAGAGGCAATTCCTGGACCATCACATACATGCTGAGTTGGGTTCCCAAACAGCCAAGTTTTGCGGTAGCATTTGTTGTTGGAAGAGCAGCATTAGTGTCATTGCAAGTGTTCCTCCTATCAGCAAAGTAAACAGAAATGTTACCACTGGTTCCAGTAGAAACAGCATCAGGGCCCCAGTAGGGCAATTCTGAATGCTGGAAATACAAGTAACCTCTATTTGACATGACAAATTTACACAAGAGGAAACAATAATAAAATCAGTCATAGGAAAAAGATGCGATTGACAGAACTGCTCAGGGTACACTACCTGCTATTTTGTATAACCAGACCTCTTTTTGACACAAGTAGTAGCTAGATGTAACTTCCTTAATTTTAAGAAATCACTTCATGGAACTCATAGGCCATCCTCAACTTTTCCTTTACTCCTAGCCTCTGCAGGTGAAGGACAGCTCTGTTTGTTCAGCCCCAGTGTACTTTCCTACTGTGCTGCAGAGACATATATTTGCAGTACGCTGCATATCCCACACAATGTGTGGCGCTTTTCTTCTATTTGTACGTGCTATGTAATTGTCAAACATATTATTTGTGTTTAATTAAATACTAAGCTAATACTAGTCTTCAATGAAGCTTGCACTTCCTGTACTGCGTTCACACTTTTGTTGTGCTGCTGAACCTCAGTCAGATCATGTAGTTGTGCTGCTCCAGCTGTACTGCCGCAGTGCTGAAGGTTACTAGTAGTAGTGGTAGTCAAATGGTAGTTTGTGTGCTAGATTTAAGCTTTAAGACTGTTTAATCTGCTAATGTCTCTCAAGATTTTGGGGTTGTTTTTTTTTTTTGGTGTAGGAAAAAGTAGGAAGGGAAACGAGAGAAAGCAAGTGTATGGTGTCAGATCTGAAGGTCAGTGTGTGGCTAAATATTTTTTCGTGCTTCAGTTGGCCAAACAAGAAATATGACTCCTTCTCATGAAGTCTGCATTGCTGAGACTGTTTTGCAGTATCTGTATTTTTAAAATTCTCCTGTGGTATGCGTCAGCTAGCAGGAATGTATTAAAACAACAGCAAAAAAAAAAAAAAAAAAAGACCTTAAAAGGCTATATATGAAAAAAAAAGAGAGAGAGTGCAAAGCTCAAATGCTAGTGGGAAGCCTTAAGTATAATGAAACCGCTGGATTCTGAACTTGGCACTTGGTAAGACTGCAGGAATCGGAGTGAATGAGCAATGTAGCTGGTAATGTTAGGGACACCTAAAGTCGGAGGGCCGTCTCTGGCGGAGGCATCGCCATCTGGTGGATTATACCTGAAGTTCTCAGCATAGAATTTGATTTATGAGCTTGGGTGTTTTCTGGTAATTTATATTCAACAAATAATTACAATTAACATAAATAAATTTAAGTTATTTTACGTCTCTTTTAAAACTAAGTGCACAGGGTAAATATCAGTTCTCACAGTACAAAGATAGTTGAATTTCAGGTGGACCTAGTCTTTGGAAAGCACCCTTGGCAGCACAGCAATCATCTAGTAGAAAGTGGATGAGTTCTTTATGGAAGTAGATAGAGCAAAACTGTGTGGTCTTCCCATATTGTTAATAACCTTAGGTACTGTACGTAAAAGGCCAAGAAGGGAAGATAGAGCTTGTTGACAAAGACATTCTTGCAGGTTTTGTCTCTGTCCACAGGGTAAGGAAGACAAAGTAGGTGATAAAAATAATTTATAGAAGTCCTAGAGATTAATGCCACATTTGTGTACCCTTTTAAAAAGCCATTTATATTGTAATCTATGGAGAGGCCTTGTAGAGAGGCCCTGGCAAAAAAAAAAACCTGCCTTAAAGGACCTGTGGACTGTAGACTGAATTTGGATGAGGACTATGACTACCCCTGCTGCAGTGGAGGGTTGACTCGTCCATCTCTGCACAGTCCAGAGGGACTGGAGCCATCTTTGCTATGTCTCACCTCCTGGCCTTTCTGTGCTGTTACTCGCTCTGCAGTTTTAAATGAAAATACTTGGGCTCTATGGCTCAAATGGCAAATTTAAATCCCATAGTTCCCCCGTGTCCTGTTTTCGGCTAGGATGGAGCTAATTTTAATCTCAGTAGCTGCTATGGTTTGGATTTAGTATGGGATTTGATATGTGAAGAACATTGGTAGTAAACGGATGTTATTAGTTATTGCTAAAGAGACCAAGGAATTTTTCCAGCTTGCCAGGTTTTGCTAACGTGCAGGTGCAGGAAGTTGGGAAGGGTATAGCCAGTACAGCTGACCCAAACTGGCCAAAGGAAGTATTCCATGCCATAGACATCATGCTTAGCATGTAAATAGGGGTTGACTAGAATTCTGTCTAGCAATTTCTGCTCTTATTTTTCCGTGTCCTGAATTGGGTTTATTTATCTACAGAACCCTGAACCCAAGTAATTTTTTCAGTGAGGAAAAAAAGCATGTTATGAGAACCAGAATTCAAATAATTGTCATCTACTTCTTAAATTGTCTCTCTTCTTGGTTTTACTTCCTGGGCAACCCTCTGTAGTTGGAAGAATAAGTCTTAAAAAGTGCCTAAAGTTTAGCTTGTCGTAGGCGCCTGAGGTTACTCAATTTTACTTTCTAAGTCTTAATCTATGTTCCTTGGTGCTTGTTGAAATCCTCCTTCTCAAGATATGGTCAAAAGCTGCCCATACATTATTTGGAGAAGCATAGCAATAAGGAAGGGATGCTTAGGAATTGAACTGAAGTACTAGGGCATTTAATGCACAGTGGGGGGGTACCGTTTACGTAGGTTGGCCAAAGGTAGGCAGCTTGCTCTAGGTAGCAGGCTGCCTCCCATGTTTCAGAGCTTTTCCAGTAAAATGCACCTAAACCACTTCTACTTTAGGGAGTTTCTTGCCTCGCAGCAGGGAAATCATAGAGTTTTGAAGGCTTAGGCAACTGGATAACAGTAATTTTGTGAATTTCTCTGGCATTTAGTAGATTTATGCACCTGTAGAGGGGGTTGGTCAACAGTCTCTGAACACCAAGCTAAATGATTTAGTGAAAGTGACTTTTTCAAACTGAGCAGGGCAGGTCAGAAGTGATCACCACGTTAAAAAAAATGGTATGTTCATAAACTGTGGTATGGTATCATGCATCCGTTTTGGATTACCAAAGCATTAGCTTGGTCATATGTCCAGGCTAATTAATCTCTTAGATTAATTAGAAATTAAGGTCTTAGTCCAAACTTAGCTTTTTTGGAGCTAGCTTGCAGGCCCTTATGCCATTGTTTTGTAATCACATGTGTTTTGGTGTTTTGAACCTCAGAATTTAGGACTTTGTCTCCCATTTCATACCTCTGCTGAATTTTTGTTGATTTGTGCCTTGGAAGTTGCTTTAGAATTCTCCTGGTTTACCCTCCCACTTCACCTAGTACTGCATTGAGGTTGACTTTCAGTGTCCAAAAGCATAATGTGCTCCCAGTGTCAAACGGGCTTTACCCCAAAAGCTATTTTAATTTTCTAATTTTTTTTTGTTTCCTGTATTTTTTTAATAAAAATGTAAAATTTCTATGCAGCATATATAAACAGCATATAATGCTTCAGTAACAATATACATGTAGCATATAGGACATAGATAATGTCTAACACTATTAACTTACCACTAATAAAAATATCTTAGCTGTACGGCATAATTGCATTATTAATATTTTGCCCTAATTCCTTATGTATGTTGTCAAAACTTAAGACTTCATGTATGCTTTTAGTAGACTTGCACCTGTGAGATGAACATTGCTATGAAATTGGATAGCAGATTTTTTAAAGTGTGGTATTTCATTTTGTGTCTGTCCCAAAGGAGCATTTTGGTTTGAAGAGAAGTCTTTTTAAAATACATTTGTGGATTTTTGTAAAACCAGAAGATGGCAGCAAGTGTTGACTAGGATTCTGTACTACTAAACCTCTTCACATCTTCAGAGCAAATCAATATCCTTTGTAATGCAAGCTTTTGCTTTGAATGTGATGTGTAAAACAGAAAAGAGCCAATTTACATTTGCATCAGTACCATTATTCTTGCACAGGGAAGTAAGAGAGCTAATCCATTTCAAACAGATTTATCCATTTGAAAATACTAATGCAGCGAGGAGCTGTCAGTGTACATATGCCAAACAAATAATGCAATGATCTGTCTAATACATTCCCTTATACTACAAACCCACATGCATAATGATGTTTTTTCTCTGTAATGATGTTTTTTCTCTGTAGTGCTATCTCTGAAGTTTTCTGCAGCACGTGTTTGGAAGATAGACAGTAATTCCGAATAGGCGTATCAAAGAAGATACACTATATGTTGATTCCAGGGTAGTTCAGAATGAGGGTAGTGCTTCCGTGGAGGTTAGTGGGAACACATGAAACTGAGGTCTAATTCTCTTCAGTGTACAAGCCTGTTTCTAGTTTTGCAGAGTAGATGGGAGCCCAGACTGGGACTTGAGCAATGAACCAGCAAGTAGAGGTGCAGGAGCACCTTGGTTTCTAGGTTTTAATTTGGGTATTGTATATAATGTCAGTTTGTGGAAAGGTGGGAGTAAATGAAGACCATATTCTCTGCACATTTTTATTGAAATAGCACACTTGCCCACAGCAACTGGTTGGAATAATTTAAAATCCTTTCTGGAAATCGCATACTGGGCCACACACTACAGTTAGGTTTGAGTAGATCTTGCTGAAGTTAAAGAGAGAATAAATGCTCCCTGCTTACTATAAATTACAGTGGATCAGAGGGGAACTGGGAGAAATAGAATGAACCTCACACATCATTAAATAATAGTTTTGTGATATCAGCATCCTGCAAAGACTTCAAATTTAAAGAATTGTAGTGTAGTTATTTTGATACAAGGTTTTAGTATCATCAGAATTGACCTGGAAGCCACTCATGGTTTTAAAAGCCGCCTGCATATTTTGCTTCATCTGGGCCTTTATAAGCATGAAGAACCTTGATTTATTTAGCTTCTCCTCAAATAAACCATCCCATAATTTTAATTATCCTCATTGTCTTGATTTTGGTTTTCCAGTTTATCTATTCAAGATGCAGGTGAGCTGTGGGTTTTATACAGTGGTGTATTGTTTTTTATTCAGTGACATAATTATGTTGTCTAGTATTTTTTCCTATTAAATCATAACATTTTACTTCCTTATCTGTAGCTGCTGATTATCCAATAGTCATACAGTGAGGGAAGGAAATGAAAAAAAAAAGTACAATAGTTGAACTGATAACAATATTTCTTTTGTGTTGCAACAGCATGTTCAGGAATCTGCTTCACTACATTCTAAACAGAACAACTGTGAAGCTTTTTTATTTTTTTCCTCTATCCAATGGAAAGAGTAGTGAAAAAAAATGGATAAAATTTATGAACTCAAAGGTAAAGTAAGTGGCTGTAATAAATTTACAGGAATCAAAGGAAAAAAGACCAGATTTGTTGGATTGTTTTGTTTAAGAAAGATTCTGTGTTGCACTGGTCAGGGGAATGTTGATAAGAATATTGTTCAGGGATCTGAATGCCATCCAGCTAGTAAAAGAACAGAACATGAAATTAGTGCTTTGAAAGGTGCAAATGTCCAACTCTCTTAAATGGAAGTATCACCCATCAATACTATAAGATGGAAGAGCGAAGAAAATGAATTGTTATACCTATGTTTCTACTGGTCATTCAATGCTCCTGAAAACTGGATATGATTTATTTCCAACATTAAATTTAATTCAGGAAGTCCTGCAGACATTTTAATCAATCTTGCAATATTCTAATCACCTTTCCGGTTTAGAGAGAAAGTTAGGTAGAAATCAGAATTTAGACAAGAAGTAATCACATATTTTTTTTCTGCTAGATCAGATGATTGGTTGAATCAACTGATTCTCTGGTTCATCAAGAAAGTTCACTAGTTTCCTAATATAAAGAGGATTCAACAATTATTCTAAAATAAACTCATTACCTCAAACAAATACACAGGTCTAAGAACCTATTGTTCTTCCACAACATTTTGTACACAAGTGTAACTTATCATCCAAACAAGTCTACACAGAGTCATAACTGGAAGAAATGCAAGAGAAGGCAATTAACACTTCTAGTCATCTGCTACTGCAGATAGCCGTGAGTTAAATGTCCTTTTTTCAAAATTAATTACAAAATTCTTCATTATCGTAGCAAAACAGTGAGTGCTTTCTTCAAAACTAAACTTCTGAAAAGGTGAAAAAATGCATTTTCAAAAGTCTGTGGTTACTGTCAAATGTAAATTAACATTTAGGGCTTTGTTGACTAACTCAACTTCTTTGAAGAGTAAAGCACGCTACTCTCGCCATCGCGAGTTCACAAAATCCACTAATTTACTTGATATACTTTGTGAGAAACCAGAGATTGGTAATTGAGGATGAATGTCAAGTACTGTCAAGACTCCCCAGTTCATAAAGCTGGTAACTCTTTGTGTGATTGCATTAATACACGGGGGAATGTAAAGCCTCTTGAGAGTGATTCACTGTTGTAATATCACAATTTCTTGCTAGATTGTTTAATCAACAGGGGGATAATGAGATAAACCAATGCACCACAGCTCTGAATTGTTCTGTTATTCAAAAACGTCTACACAGCAAACTGGTTTTACCACAGCCTGAGAAAACTATATTTTTCAAAGTAATTTTTGAAAATATTTTAAGATGTTCATGTTCCATTCAAGGTATGTCAGTCACATTGAAATAAACTGATTGTCTTTAGTGTCACTGTTAGAAAAGGCTGTAAAAGATTTATGTCTTCACATACCCTAAAGAAGTGCCAAAAACTTAGAATCCCTTTGAGCAATGTTAAAACTCTTCTGTATTTTCTCAATACCAAATTTGTCTCATCAAGGAGGCAAACACTAAGAAACAGTACTGTTATATACACACTCACATTTTTAAGTTTCTACTTTATTCCCAGCATGCCAAGTGCAAGAGGAAATCTCAGGTTTGCAGGCCAAATGCATTCTAAAGTCTGGCCTTATTTTTGTCAATGCTTTAATAACATACATTTTTCATTTTAAATACATTTCCATTACTCACATCTCAACAAAGCTCTGTTGTAAGCCAACAGACAATTACACTTACTGTGACAAAATTCATGTTCTCACATAGGGACTTCCTTCCTCAGCTACAGGCTGCCCAAAATCTGTGGTATTTCTGCTTTTTTTCCTCCACTATCTTTGTCTCTTCTTCAAATATCTTCCTTCATTTATCTTGTTGAGGCTATTTCCTCTTGGTATGCTGTTAAATATTCAAGGATTCAAAAGCATGAGTGGAGTTCTCCTCTGTAAGTCCATTCATTTATCTGCACCTTCAGTGTGAGTGTCTCCTTCTGGGGAGGTGGATACAATACCAGTGCACAGCTTACAAGGCGCAGTAACTGATCTTCAGGTAGATGTGAGACAGAGTTAAAAACCATGTCATGACGCTTCTTGCTTTTCAAAGCAGAATTCTTTTGACTGTTTTACTTTGTTCATTTACGTGTATTGTTAGAAAGGAAACAGAAGTGGAAGGTTCAGCTATTAATTTCATAGGAAAATCATGGTGTGGTCAAACTACTGAATGACATCAGAAGAGAAGTTAGGCTAATGGGAAATTCTTAATGAAAAAGAGTGAAAGTCTGATTCTTTGCAAACTCTTTCTATTTCACAACACTTCTATTCTTCAGATTTGTCAGTACTGTTACCCCATCTCTTGTTATTAGAAATTTAGTGGTTGTTTAACTGTAAAAAATGGATAGGATTAAATAATTGACACTTGCTAGGTCCCTAGGTGACCTTCGTTATCTCTTCTCTGTAATTATTTTTTACCCCCATTCTGTGTTTGCATGCATTCCTAGCAGAATGTAAGCATTCACATTGCTTACAAAAGAACTTTGTTTTGTTCTACATTCAGTTGCAACCTCTAGTTAACCAACTTTGCATTAATCGGTGCTGAAATACATTCACTGACATGGCCTTTGGACTACAGAATGTATTCTTCCCCAGCGGTGAAACCTTAGAAATTAGTATGTAATGACACGCATGTAATAAATTTAACATGGATATATAAGGAGATTCATTACCCTTTCAGTTTTCCAAATTTTCAGCTGTTGTGTTACTATATGATCTAATCTGAGAGAGGCAAAAAAAAAGAATATTTTACGTTGGTGTATAGTCTTCAATGTGACATAGATTTAAATATGGCTGTTTGGCTTATAGAGTTTATGTAGTCTCTACTGTTTTTATGTACCTGTCAAATCATATCACCCAGAGTCAAATTACAGCTTGGTCTGGCAGTAGATAGAACAGCCAGACATGCCAGTGGGGAGAGACATGCTTCTTGTTTGACACAAGTCTTGATTATCTTAAGATCTGTGACAAATATACAGCTTAAAAAAAACCCTTGAATTTGTGATTTTCTTTTCTTTTTCCCCCCTGACATAACTTTATACTGCTAAATGCAGGGAACTTTGTGTATTTACTTTGAAAGTGTTGAAGTATGAGTTTCCTCAGTCTGGATTCTAGCTGTTTCAAATGCAAGAATGTATTTTGTTACATCTCTGGTAAAAAACCTCTGGAAATTCTGAAATTTCATGTTCAGAAATGCTTTCCAAATTAATTTATTTGGAATTCAGATTTACTTTCCTTTTTCCTAGGACAAAAAGGAAGATTTTTTTTTTGTAAATTCAAAACATATCTATATCTTCTAGCCTGAAAATTATGATCATCCCCTACCTTCCTTCCCATGGCAAGAGTTCATTTAGCATAACTGTTACAGAAATTAATGCTGAAATTGACAATATGAGGCCACAAATGACCAGAAGCTTTTTAGGAACTGCAGGAATGAGAAAATTCAGTAGGTGGTGGCTAGACCTTGGCTGGATACCAGATGCCCACCAAGCCGCTCTATCACTCCCCTCCTCAGCAGGACAGGGGCAGTGAAAATAAAATGGGAAAAAACTCATGGGTCAAGATAAGGGCAATTTAATAAAACAAAAGCAAAGGCGGCGTGTGGAAGCAAAGGGGAACAACAGAAGTATTCTCTTCTTCACATCAGGTGATGTCCAACCACTTCCCAAGAAGGAGGGTGTCAGTGCACATGGCGGCTGCTCCAGAAGACCAATGTAATAACAAATGCTCTCCCTCCTTTCTCTTAGCTTTTATTGCTGAGCAGACGTCATATAGTATGGAATATCCCTTTGGTCAGTTTAGGTCAGCTGTACCGCTGTGTCACCTCCCAAGCCTTCTGGGTGAGGGGGAAGTGTTGGAGAGACAGCCTTCATGCTGCACGAGCACTGCTCAGCAGAAGCCAAAACACTGGTGTGTTATCAACACTTTTCTCACTACCATTACACAGCACTGTGAGAGCTGCTATGGGGAAAATTAACTCCACCTCAGCCACACCCAGTGCAATGGGTCTTTCCCACAGGCTGAAGTTCTTCACAAACTGGGGGTCCCTTGCATGGGGTGCAGTCCTTCAGGAACAGACTGCTCCAGCGTGGGTCCCTCACGAGGTCACAACCATGCTAGCCAGCTCCAGTGCTGGCTTCTCTCTTCATGGGGTCCCAGGTCCTGTCAGGCGCCCGCTCCAGCGCGGGCCCTCCATGGGCCACAGCCTCCTTTGGGCATCTGCCTGCCCCAGGGTGGGGTCCTCCATGGGCTGCAGGTGGATCTCTGGTCCTCTGTCGGCCTCCAGGGGCTGCAGGGCAACTGCCTGCCTCACCATGGGCTGCACCATGGGCTGCAGGGGAATCCCTACTCCAGCATCTGGAGCACCTTCTCCGCTCCTTCTTCACTGACCTTGGTGTCAGCAGGGCTGCTTCTCTCACATATTCTCACTCCTCTCCGGCTGCTGGTGTGCAGAGTTTTTATTTCCCCACTTCGTAAATACATTATCCCAGAGGCGCTACCATCATTGCTGATGGGGTCAGCCTTGACCAGTGGCGGATCTGTCTTGGAGCTGGCTGGCACTGGCTCTGTTGGACATGGGAGAAGTTTCTGGCAGCTTCTCACAGAAGCCACCTTGCAGCCCCCCTGCTACCAAAACCTTGCCACACAAACCCCATACACAATATTACAGATGCATTTGATACCCTTAGATTGAAATGTGCCCTGGTCATCTTTCAGGAATATGTGATCTGATACATAATTCTGAGGTTTTTAAGTACTCTTACATATCAATAAATTATAAATACATGCAAATAAACTCCACTGGTTCAGAGTTTTACTTCAAAATGTTGATATTTTATTCATCTTTGTACATAAAATAAGCCTTTATAAAATAAAATATTATATATTTTATAATTTTAAGACAATAATAATAATTTCACCAAGTGTGTATATAGATACACTTCAGGGGTGCATCACATACCCTTTGAATTAACAGCTGTTATTCATATATGAGAGTGAATGTAACGATGCTTAAATGGAATCTTACTATGTATATTAGCTTATTCCAAGTTCAATATTTACGGTACCTTAGAGATAAGAAACACTGAACTATGGCATTAAGGGCACTAGTTCACCATATCAATTTTAACAACTTTCAACTTTTTGTTACAGAGAGAGTAAGTCAAAACTGAAGAAGTCTTCAGCTGTTAAAAGTTGTTTGAAGCCCATTGAGCATGAACCAGGCTGCTGAATAATGCAGACAAGATAATGAACTGGAGATAAATGATCCCAAGCGGGTCCCTGCTGAGTGCCAGGAGAATATGTTTATACGGTAGATTTATTGTCTTAACATCTTTTTGCAGTGACCTCCAATTTAGAGAAAATACCTGAAACATTTATAATCTATGTGTTTTTATTTGTAACTCCAGGACAATGTTATTATTATTTAGCTACTGCAGCTGTGAGTAGTTGTCTGTTGAAGATGTGGAAATCAGTGTGGGAATCAGTTTGCTAAATTCTTCTTTCAGGTATGTAAAAGTAATTAAAACAGATTTTGAGTAGGAATCTTAGTCAAATCTGTTCTTGTGGAAGCAGTTAAGACTGGCCATTTATCTTCAGGGCAACAAACCAAATAACTTCTGCAAAGGTTTTTTTTTAAGCCTTACTCCCCTTTTTCGTAGAAAAACCTAACTTAATATACATCGTTTCTGTTAATTGTTTCATGTCTACACCTACTATTCTAAAAAAGAAATACAAGAAGTTGTAAAGAGTTGCTTAATACAGATCATAAGGACTTTCTTGCAGAATTAACACATGTTGCTATGCTTGTGTCCTGGTTTCAGCAGGTATGGAGTTAATTTTCCTCTCAGAAGCTGACATGTTTTGGATTTCAGATGTGAAGGATGTTGGTAAACACACTGATGTTATGAGTCCTTGCTAATGAGACCAATGACACTGTCCAACTTTCCAGGCTTTGCTGATGTGCAGGAAGCTGGGAGGGAAATGGCCAGAATAATTGACCCAAACTGGCCAAAGAGAGTATTCCATGCCATAAATGTCTTGCTCAGTATGTAAGGTGGGACTGGCCAGGCAGGGCATCTTGCTTGCTAGCATCGCGCTCTCTACCTTGCTGGCTCCCTTTCACTCCTTTGCCTGCTGCTTGGTTTTATTTCCGTGATCGCTGCTCAGGACGAGTCTGTATCCATCACTGGGACATGGAGTGGTGAGAAATCGTGCATTGTTCATTTTGTATATTTTGGTATCCTTATATTTTGTTATTATTGTAATTTTCATTTGCTATTTTAGTAAACTGTCTTCATCTCAACCCAGCAGCTTTCCCTTCTTCCCAATTTCTCTCCCCCATCCCTCTGGGGAGAGGGAGGGTGAGCGAGAAACTGTGAGGTCACTGGGGCTAAACCACCACAGCTTGAACACTGTAAAGTGTTAGTGTCACTGCTGCATTGAGGTTCATTCGTCAGAGAACGTGCTGGGGCAGAGGTTTATTTACTTCACTCTTTACAGGTACAGTGTAAGTAATATTCAGAAAGGCTTTTCAGATTAGAATGTCAATTCCCTATATTTTTCTTTTAGCTCCATAAACTACTTAAATGTCCACTGCTTTATAGCATTCCACTCTTAGACAGCTCCTAAGTGAATGCCATATTCCTTGCCAAGGAACTCCTCTTCAGTTCCTAGAAAAGCTTCCTTCCCAGCAGTGGGGCTCTTGGCAAAATAAAACAATTGCTGCTAGGCTTTTTACTAGTTAATGGTTCATCAGCAAGGGAGCTGGGCTTCAAGGTCTTGAATGGGTCCAGGAGATAAATTTTCCTCAATCACATTTCTATGAACATATGATATTAGGACTTGGATTTTTGATTTACAGAGAAAATTTGTGGCAGGACACCTTGTATATAGATATAGATAGATATACACTATCATTCAAATTACACACTTTTACAATTTAATCTTGGATTCTTCTTCCCTAGACTCAGACACAGGAACTGTAGACAAAAGACATATGCAAGAATCATATTACTACTGGTTTTTTTTTGCTGTTGGGTATTTTTCTGCTGCTGGTGCAAAAAGCAGCAGAGGGTTACCTCGTTTCTTGGATACTCTTTCAACCTCCAATGAAACCTGAGCACCTTCTACAAAACCTGAATGGATGCCATCCTGGGCAACATGCTCTAGGTGGCCCTGCTTGAGCAAAGAGTTGCACGAGATGATCTCAAGAAGTCCTTTCCTTCCTCAACGATTCTGTGACTCTGTGATTCTGAATAGTTTCTGGGAAAGGCAGGAACAATATGCTTTTCTCCTTGCTCATATGCAGTGCGTGTATGTGCTGCTGTTGTTTCAGAAAACAGAAGCTTAGCTACTAACTTCTCTGGGTAGTGGTGATATAGGTATTTATACGGGTCTGGTTTGGTGGTGGGAAGGAAAGAAGTGGAGAAGAAGAAGGAAAAGGAAGATATATTTTTAGCTCATTTTTTGTTTATCCTGCACAAGGCCATCACTGATTTTTATCAGTATGACACATATTTCAGTAAATTAATATATTTAACAAGTTCATATGAACCTATACATACTGAACAATTAATATGTTTTAATATTGAAATTAGAAAGTGTTATTTTATGCAGCACTTAACACATATTCATAAATAATCATGCATACAAACATATTAAGTCACTTAGAACTGTAATTAGTAATTTTCAAGTCCTGGCAACCAGCAGGATTCAATTGGAATATACTGTTTGGCCTACTTGGCCTTAATAAAACTTTCAAAGAAGGGGCAGCATGTGCTTTTTAATCTGTTTCTCAATGGCTAGTAGTAAATAAATGAACATGAGGTCAGTGGGTATGACAAATTAATATGCACACTGACAACTTATAAACACAACATTGCTTAGGGAATTACTATATGAATATATACAAGCAATTATATGTTTTAAATGATTTATTTCATTTTCCAAATAATATACCACTGAAGTGGAAATTGATAAAAAAGAGGATACAAATACAATATTATATCAACTTTTTACTGAACTTATTAAGTGGAGGCCCTCTTAATGAGGAAATTAATGAATGAAGCAGTTCATTATGGCTAAGCATTCTTTGTGGTCGTTAAGAATTTGTCAGCATAGACCTGTCGTAGTCAGTTTAATTATGATTAATATCTTATCTTGAATTCCATCTCCATTCATATCTGAGAAACAAATGCAAACCCTATTACATGATCAAAGTTCATAAAATAGGGTGAGTTGCTGATGACCTTATATTTTATTCATCTTCACATTCATATTTATCAGTTTTTACAAGAACTAATCTTACAATATTTGAAAAAAATTAAATACATTTATTCATGGTATGTTATACAACCTCTTGTTCTTCTTAGAAGCAAGATCCTATGTTCAAGATGAAATATCTCAACAGCTTTATTACCCTTTTTCAAATACAGTTACCACCATTTTATAGCAATTTGAATAAGGGGAATCTTAGTCTCTAAGATTTACTATAAGAACCACTAGACTGTGTAATTTAAACCGATTTTATTTAGGCAAAGCTCTCATAAACATCAGTGCAAATTGTATTTTGGCTGTAATCAAGGTTTAGTCTAGTAGTTGTATATGTTTTTTTCTATGCTTGTTTCTATGAATTGGTGTATGGGGAGTATGTTTTAATTATTTTGGGTTTCTAAGGGCCTGTTAGTCACCAATGGCCCATAATTCCCAATATTTGACCCTATGTTGAATCAGTCTTGTCCACACTAATAGTTCAGTCTGAAATAGTTCACACACTGTCTTTGGCTGTGTCGTAGTGATTACATTAATTCTGTCTTGTTTATTAGTTTTTCAATATATTATTCTCTTATTTTCTTAACAAAATAACAAAAAAAAATGTGATCAGACTCTCCATCTGTAATTCCTCTTTCCATTTTTGAGTACGTTAGCTAATTCAGCCAAACCTCCACCTTCCCAGAGAATTAGAGGTCTCAAAAGTATGAAGTTTCTTCAACATTCATGGAGACTGGTGGCTGAATTAAAAACTGAGTGAAGACATGGTCTTTAGGGAATATAGGGTACAAATCTGTAGTGCCCCAGCTTTAGTGTTTTCAGTGCTCACATAAAACTTTTTTTTATCTTACAGAGTTTCAAAACAAATTATTTTACCATTTCTAAGAAAGAGACCAGGGCAAACTATGATAGTTTACCTCTGTTAAGGAATTTAATCTAATGTTTGTTGGAGTGGAGGTGATTCTTGATTAAAGTTTCTGAAAATGCCAATGTTATCACATGATAGTATACTCTCTAAAATGTATTTATTTTCATCCATTGCACTAGTAGTATGTCCCATAAATGAATCAGATATATGTGGTGACAACTTGAGTTTGTTAAACCTCATCTTCATTACCTGCAGAAGTTAGGCAGATCTTCAGGAGGAGAAGTGCTTGCTAGATGAGGGAAGGAGATTTCCAGGCCAGGGGACTAAATTCCATCCTGTTCTCTTTTCTGGAGCCTCTGAGATGACAGTGGACAAGACCACTAAGGCAGCGTCTTCACTGATGCCCATGCACTAAGGGTTCCTCGCATTTGAGCTACTTAGAAGAAAGTTTGTTGAAATTTAAGTCAGCTAAGAACATACGAGATGATTTGGAAACACTAAAATAAAAAAAAAAAATCTAATTCTCACACATGTTGACGTAAGTCAACAGTAAAATATGATCTTCTTGACCCCTTGAAAGAGCCAGACTCTAACTGAAGGGGAAGTGGGATCTGCAACTTAATTTTCCAGTTATTTCTAGTTACTCTTAAATTGTTACTAAAATGCAAATAATAAATGGATACTATCTCATCATTCTCTTTAACCAGAATGACATTTTGATGTCAGTATTTGAGAAAAGGTACTTAAGTTCTCTAACTAAAAACTACTTTACTTAAATTTACCTGCATCAAAAGAATCTTTTTCAATCACAAGCATTTACACATCTTCATGGGTTTTATGACCTGTTCTTTTACACCAAAATACTGTGAGTTCAGTTCAACTTGAACCAACTGTGGGTGAATCGGAGAGGGGGGGGGCGGGGAATCCAAAATCTTCTGAAATCCAGCAAATCATTCTTTCTTGTGCATTTTTTCCCATAAAAAAAGAAGAATTTTAATTTTCCTGACCATTTGAAGGCCATCTCATTTCACTTCAGCTCCCTGGTATACTCATTAATGTGTAAGTCTGTGAAATAATAATCTGTGTGAGTGAAAGATTTGAAAGACCACCTTTTAATTATGATTTCCCATAGGTATTTGGGGTCATAGGTTTAAGACCGTGTGATGTACTTAAAAGTTATGTCTTCCAGTCGTCTCCACTACTGACTTCATGAGTCTGCCCTTTGAAAAGCACCCTCTATCATATTTATGGTATTGTCTTACTTAAAGTGGGTACTAATTTAAGTCTGCTGAAGGCTTGATTGTACTCTGGTGACTGTCACAGCAGTGAATTCCGTGGGGACACCATGGGTTTGAGCAAGGATTTCTGTGCTGTATTGGTGACTTTGTAACTCACCTCCAGACCATATCTAAGTCCTGTCACTCTCTCTCCCTCAGTATTTCCAAGGTACTCTCTACAGCTGTCTCTCTTTCTTTCTTCTCATTCATATTAATTATCACAAGATCATCCTCCTACTTTATCTTTCTTTAGTTTCCACAAAATATTGTTGCTAACCTCTGCTTGGAGAAGAGGTTTAAAATCTTGTCTTAAATCCTCTAAGCTTGCTTTCCACTCAGTATATCAAATCTCAAACCTCTCTTTGCTTACTCTTTTCCTGTGGAGGCACTGGCGGTTGCCAGCTACGCTGCTCTGCTCAGAGGAGAAATCAGCAACTAGGCAGCTTTCTGCCATCCCCTCTCCCACTCCCTGGGCTGCCACCCCATGTGTGAGAGAGACTGGCCTCTGGTCACTGTTGAGTTGCCCCTTGCCACTAGCAGTACAGGTATTATAGTGGCAGTACCTGCAGAATTTTGGAGTTTGCTGTTTGATCAAATTTTCTAGGCAAATGTGACTATCTGCCAGAAATGCAGAAGATATCAGCAATTCTGCATGTAGAACTGGCAGACCTACAGTTTTGCACCAAACAGGAGACTGATCCGACTCTGGTGAAGCTAGTGGGACTTCCTTTTGATGTCAGTAGGAACAATAGCAGAGCTATGATATATCCTTGCCTAGAGCTTTATGTATTCTCACTATTGGAGGGAATTTTTCTAAACTTCTGTTTCAAAGGACATGAAATCGGTGGTATAGACTGGCATAGATTGGGCCAGTGCTCCAATCCAAGATTTTTTACATCTAAAAGACACAGCAGTAAAAAGAATGCAGATAATGACACAGCACAGTATCTAGTTTGTATTTAAGCAGCCATTCCTCAATTTTAGACAGATTTTATTTTTAAACTTCCTCCATTGTTCAATATTTGTTTTATGATCATCAGGAAGGTAGTCGTGGAAGCCAGTAATGTTTCTCATGGGGATGCAGCCAGAACTATAACCCACTAATAAACATAAATTAGGGTATAATTCATGTTAACCTCACACTAGAAAGCAGAAAAAACCACAGAGAATGTGTCTCTTGAAATAAACTTTAATAGCCATAGAAAGGACAGTAAAAGGGAAATAATGTGTAAATGAAAGACCCTATGGATAACGTTTATTTGTGCTGGTAACATAAAACAGATGTTGAGCACTGGGGAGAAAAAATTATGTGCAAAAATGAGATTTTATGCTTCAAACCCATTAACTATCAGTGTGGAGCCTTGGTCTGCATAATATTTAGACACATGATAAAACCAGAGTTTTGGTACTGGAATGATGAGAAGTGGTAGTAGGAGCAGGATTATAAAAATCCCAATATGGGGTACTTTTTTGAAGTCTTTTCTCTCAAGTTGATGAGATTATAAATATGATGCATACAAGATTGCATTTGAAAGGTAACAAGTTTTAGAGTTGTGGTTATAAAGAAGGACTTTGGCAGTTTATGCTTTCAAAAGACAAAGAGAATGATTTGTGGATTGTGGAGAAGGCAGAATTCAGGAGTTTTGAATGGCTCAAGTTAGCAGTACTTTGCCTTGAACCAAGTATATTTTGTGCACTGGTAAGGCAACAGACAAAATGGATGGTTTATCATGCATACTGTGTTTTGATGAAAGGGGAAGAGCAAATTGCTCTGCTTTTAGTTCATGGCGATGATCACTAAGCATAAAGATCCCTGAAGGGTTAAGGAATGTATGTTTTACTTTTGGGTACTCTCATTTTCTTTTAGTGAATCCAGTCCGTTATGAGAGCACAAAAGTCTACTGATTCAATGGAATTTGGCACAAAATTATTACATCACAGATTCACTAGAAAATAATGTGGATAATTTTTTTTGTGAATAGTTTGGTGTTAGTTGTTTTGTGAAATCCTAAATTATTGGCTTGGCAAGGTAAACTGTGCAGAAATTATGTCTCAAACCCCTTCAGTTAGGTGTTTCAACAGCTTTTTTTTTTTTTCATTGCTGTGTTAAAGGAAAGATAATTCATTATAGAACTGTTGCTCCACCACTTGCTTTGTGGACTTTTTCGGCAGAAGTGTTTGCACATAGGGTCAGTCCTCATTTTTATAGCTGTTCTCTTGAGGCAGTTGCAAGAGGAGGATTTTGCAAATGTCGTATATCTTCTCCCGTTTACTTATCACCACATTGTCTTCATGCTGCAAAGCCATCTTCCATATCGCCTTCTAAAGGTTTGTTATTTTAACTGCAAGGCTACAGTTCTAGCTTGAAGACAAATGCAAAATATCACGTTCATGTTTGCTTTTTGTCTCATGCAGCTTACCTGATTAGTTGCTGTTAAAGTGAGTGTATTACAAATACTCATCCTTCAAGGCAAGTGAAAAGGAGAGCTTGTAACTTCAGTAGTGCCACTGGGAATATATTTGACCTCGCACCTCCAATCCTGACAATGTTTAACCATATCCCACAACTAGTGAATTTCAATTATTTGTTCAGAGGAGCCATTCATAATTGCCTAGCGTAAGCCTGTCTTTAGGATGCAAAGCAGAAAACAATGAAAATGCTACACTGGCGAATTAGAACAGCAGCACTTAAATGTATAAATTAACTGGGCCTCTTTTCACAGCTTTCTCTTTCTATTCTGAGAGGCCTCAGTCTGGTGACATCAAAGACAGGATTATGTGAGAAGATAAAAACTTGATCTAATGTCCATGTTTGAAGTCATGAAAGTCCTCTTCTCTCCAAGCCAAAATAACCCTCCTTATAACACAATGAACGAGGGTCCAGGTGCAGGGAGGGGGAAGGTTTCGGCAAGGCACTGGGGATGTCTCAGAGAAACCAGAGCTGTACATTAAGCCATAATCTTCCCAAATGTGCTAAAAGATTGTATATAGGCTTTGGGAGCTTTGTCCTGTCAATTAATTTGTTCAGTCTTTCTTTTAGTAGAAGAATGCTGTTATGTGTGTGACTGGATTGGCCTTTAATGAGAGTTTAACCTGTTTCACCTACTTATGGGGAAATCCACATCAAGATGTATGAGGAAGAAAAAGGGAATGCTAAAACGTAATGTCATCTAAGAGTACACTGTGATCATATCTTGTTAGCTTCCATGCTTGTTACATTCAATTTCTGATGGATCTGATTCACTGCCTACGGATTACAGAAGGATTTAAAATGTAAGGCAAAATGATGGGCTTTTTACACTTTGAAACTTTTCCTCTCAGTGAGGGAGTCTTCTTACATTCAAATATTCTCCATGTGGTGAAATGATCTGCCCTGAGTCTCTAAAAATTGTCTAAGACCAATGCAAATTTTCACCTTGTAAAGATGAAGAGCTTCAGTGCTTCATAAAGAAGACTTTTGTTTTGATGTGAGCATCTCCAAAACACATGCCCTTAAAAATTCTTGGTCTTAGAACAATGAAACAACTATCACAGGTTTGGACCATTTCTCAATAGGCCAAAGCAGCTTAAAATTCCTGTCAATTGCTGTAAGATATTAGAAACATCAAATACCAGTGAGAATGTTTGCCATTTGTGCGATCTATCATCCTGCTATATGGTCCACTCTTTGCCCGGCATTTTCAGCCTATGACACATATTCACTAACAGAAGAGATATAGAGATAGCAGTCTTTCAGATCATAACTATGTACAATCAGATGCAAGAAGTCATGTGAAAAAACAGCATATTAATGTACCATATGTCTGATATTCCCCACAGCCTTAATTCCAGTATTGGACAATTCATAGTAATTTTACCATATTTGATTTGACTCCAGTGGTGGGAGAAGATTCTTCAGTGATATATTTACAATTACTTTAAAATAATGTATCTATTGTAAGTACTACTAGGGTTTATTTATCTTATGTACATGCTTCCAGACAAGTAGCTATGTTTTTGTAGAAATATTGGAACAAATATGCTTCACTCAATTTTAATTATGACGGCAAATGGAATACTATTATTCAACAATCTGATTTTATACTGGTTTTATATGTGTGATCCATGTAGCTACATATTTTTATGGCTATAAAGTAGTTTAATTTCTTGCTTTTATAGCTGGATCCAGGTACACATAATTTCTAACTGCCTATTCCCAAGCTCCCTGCCTAGCTATATCTGTTACTTGCAAGGTCATTTTTCCTTTCTTCTACTGAGTTTAAGTCATTAAATGCATCCCACCCTTTTCATTTGTAAAAGGCTCACAACTGGATACTCTCTTGAATGGAAAGCTTTGTTAGTGTACAATTCTTGGAAGACCCATCAATAGCATCTCTGTTAAAGTGGTCACTGACAGAGTATTTTTGAATGTTTCTTCATGATGCAGGACACACAAATCAGTGCTCATTCTATAGGCAGGTAGTGTATTAATTAGATTTCACCAGGATACATAAACCATTAGAATATGTGTTTTCCAGTGGTCTTACTGCTATGACATAACACTTATGTCAAGTC
This sequence comes from Chlamydotis macqueenii, assembly GCF_036417535.1. Lineage (NCBI taxonomy): Eukaryota > Metazoa > Chordata > Aves > Otidiformes > Otididae > Chlamydotis > Chlamydotis macqueenii. The sequence continues at coordinate 39,128,133 of NC_141593.1, read as the reverse complement.
AGTCTTGCGGGTGGATATTTTCTTCTGGTCTAGCTTTCAGGCAGCACAGTGATGCTAAAGTGATTGGGTAAGTACAAATAAAAGTTTTCATTACTTGATGATGGTGGGAAGGCCCTCATAGAATATTTTCAAGATGTTAAAGGGGGAGAAATTTTAATCCTGCAAGAGGCCCTTAAGGCTTCTTTTAGCATTTGCAGCTCTGGGTGGTCCAGTTGAATCCTTTGTGGTCATTAAGGTCTCCCTAAGCAGTTTGACGACAATACAATTTGTGGAAATTCTTGGGACTAGGGCCTGTGAGAATATTTAACAAGCTCTCAGCATCCTTTACTGCTTCTATGCAGCTTTCATCCCTGCATCTTCCTGTATGTTGTCTCTGCTAGATAGAGGATCAGGAAAGGTCTGGTAAGAAAAATAATTGAGAATAGAGAATTGCACAACCAAGAAGAGCTGGGTAGTGTCCATGCTAGAGCTGAAAGCAGTTGCCTAATTGGTTAGGTGCAAAACAACAAAAAGCTGACATCCATCCATCTATCCATACTTGGGGCTGAACGCTGCCATCTGTCAGCATCAGGACCTCAAGGCACTGTGACGCAGATCTTCCAGGGAGCCAAAACTCTGTAGCCCTTGGAAAAGGGATAATGCTAATTAGAAACCACAGAGCTCAATGGGATGAGGAAACCTGATTAGCTAGCTTAGCTCAGTAAGAAAATGAAAATATTTAGCTCAGATAAGGCTCAAAGGAAACAGGAAATTTGTCTGAATTCAGCCTGTCTCTGAGGCAGCGCTGGGACCCAAAGCCTATTTTCATGAGAGTACAAGTGGATTTTACTGCTTTCTTCCAAATAAGACAGGTACCAGCAACTACCCCAGAGTTTTATGGATGCAATGTTTTATTTCGTAAGACTTTAGTTGTTTTCATCTATGCATTTCTGGGAACTGAATTAATAGGGAACTGCCAAAATGAAAGACTCTTCCCATAAAAGGGAAGAGAAGAGGAGCTTGCAAGTGAGGCTTGAACCGATATTTATGAAACTTAGATACAGCCTCTGACTCTGCTACCCGCTACCTATTCAAAGTTAGGTTTTCTTTCCGTTCTCAGCCTTCAAAATAAGACAGTAGCGCCTTTATTTCTTCTACATCTATCTCTGTTCATCTGTCTTGAAAAAAACCTTAATCTTGACTAGAGTCCCTGATTTCCTGAGTGAGTAGACTGAAAAAAAATGTACTCCCCTTATCTGACTTGCAAGTTCCCAAGCAATGAAATTGTTATGGTTTTGGTTTTTGTTTACCTATTTTTTTTGTTATGGTGGTGGCTCCCCCTAAGGAGATCCTGCAGTGTTTTCATCATTTGGCCTGGTGGGCTAGAAAGTAAAGTGTTCCAATAAGCATAGCAACAGTATTGAAAAGTTTGAGAACCCATAGAGAAGTCTCTGAATGTCCTGGCTGTAGCAGGTCAAAGTAATTGAATCCTTTCCTTTCATTATATCCACCAGAAAGATCTGAATAGAAGCCGTGTGAATTTACCCGTCCTCTTAGCCATCTGTGGCTACTGGGGGAATTATCATCTGGATGTCAGTATCCTGATGAAATATTTAATAAGAAATTTTAAAGTCAAAGAAATAGTGAAAGTAAAAAAAAAAAACATTTTCATTTCATCAACAGCAACAAAGATTAATATTGTGAGTCATCTTCAGTGTGGCCTTGTAAATTTTGATTGGACAAAAGCCGTTGAACATCCCTTTCATATTTAAGAGCCCAAAATTTATGTCTTCACAGCTTGTGAATCTTCCTCCATTAATAAGCCAAATCGTGCACAATTCTAATTCCTTTGACATGTCATCTGTAAGTATTATGTAGAACTTTCAAAATTATCTTCCAAAATTTTGAGATGGAAGTATTACATTTCACAAAGCATTGGCAATCTTGAACTTTCTCCATAAAATTCCTACATTCTTGCATTAGATTGTCACTGTAATTTTTTGTGTTTTAAATCTGGTGTTTTTCTTTCAACAGCATGGGCATCATTGTTGGGAAAAAAAAAACTGTGAGTGAAGGAAAAGTGAAATCATGTAAAGCAAACTCTGTTCACTAACCCTGTAATATTTTTAGTAGTGCTTATCAATAATAAAATGTAGCTCATAGGTAGCTAGGATGTTCCCATCTGTAGGATTAAATTGATTTATTTCAGGCTGCATTGGTACACGTTTCTTGACTTTAGTATTTCCTTCTTAAGTGATGAAAAAGTGACAGAGATTTCATTTCTTTGACCAAATCATGTGACAATAAATGATGCTACAATGCTATGATTTAAAGGCACACAATAATCCCGAGGCAGGGATTGTTGACACCAGGATGAAAAAGTTTAAACAGAAAGGGTATATGAAAGCCTTCCTGTTGTTCAAAAGAGTCAATTTCCCCCCCCGGGAGAAGAGAGTGAAACCTGGGTAGAGGTCTTGCAGCTACCCTCTACACCAAAATTTTTGTGCTAGAAAGATATGCCCTTAGCAGCCAGTAGCAACCAATCCCTTCCTACCTTCCCGTGCCATTAATTTAAAAAAAAAAAAAAATCCCTGCTCTCGAGTTCTGGGACTTGCAGAATACTGCTCGTAGTGACGGGATGCCTCTCTGATGGCAGCAGATCACTGCCACTAGCGTGGTCTCACTCTTCTTCATGGCCATCTAAACAGGGAGCTGTTCCAGGTGACAATTTTAACTTTCAGCAAATGAGAGGAATGTGGTTGAGTTCAGCAGTTTTCTGATTCCTGACTGGGAGGAGTATGTGTTTGTGATGCTTCTCAGACACAATTAGGAAAACTAAATGTGTTGGCAGCAACTTCCTATGAAAATTCTTACATAAAAAAAAAATTTCTCACTAAAGAAATTCTAGACTGTCAGTAGCTGACAAAATGGTAAAACATTGGAACATCTGCTAAGCTAGCATTTCTTCACAGTAAATGGAGAATTGTTTACAATCCCGCGTAGTCCAGGAGAACTTTAGGAGGAATTCACTGTCAAACCAGGAGAACATGGACTGCACTTTTCAGTTTGGTATCATGAGCTGGAAACACCATCAGAAATTAATAAAACTCAGTAAATTTAAAAAGTACTGTGCAAGGAAGGAAACAATCAGAGCACCATATGTATGCTAAAGATAACAGGAATCCATGAGAACTTTCCATTTCTTTCTTAGCCTTCATTCCCATTCCTGAATATTCAATGAGTTTTCTACTAATTTGTTGGAAAAAGGAGTCCTCTGAGTTGTTTGTATCTAGCAAGCCTCCTCAGGTATCTTTGTTACAAGACCTAAAATGCATAAATTTACATATCATGTTACATAATTTCACATTATTTCCGTGTGTGGTCAGCCCTTGTGTGAGGTTGTAGTCCTCCTCTACTTACACTGATGATTGGCCAGGCACAGAGATACCAGACTCTTTACTGAAGCTCTGTTGAGTATTGAGTCTATTGCACTGCTTTCATTTTCACTAAAAATCAGTTACCAGAGAAAATCATCAAGCTATTCTGTCATAGCTTGCATTTGATGCATGCAGGCTGCATTTACCCCATTTTATGCTTGTATTTGTTATTCTTTCCTTAACAGTTCCTTGCCCTTCAAAATAAAGTCAGCCTTATAGGCTGATGTTTTTCCGTACATTTTTCCTTCATTCCTATCTGAAGGTTTGCAGATCAAGTACGCTGATGACACAGAGATGCATTTTCATAGCAGATAATATATTGAAATGTAAAATCTGGAGCAATATGGATTTTGAACCCCAATTTAAGCCCATGTTTTCAACTTGTTTGTTTGTTTGTTTTGTAGCACTGGTGAATAAATTGGGACATTTGTCTTTTTTAAAAAAGCTTATAAATTGATCTAATGCAAAGGTACCAGGGGCTCAGTAAGGATCTCTGTTCGCTTGTAATCTGTTTCACTGGTGTAACCTCATTTTGAAGATGTATCATATTAATCCTTTTATGGTTTTGTCTTTATCTGTCTTGCAAATACTTGAAGAAGAAGCAATAAATTGATTCTCTTTCCAGGACTTATCCCAACAGTCCTATCCAGCTTTAAATGTTGCATATTGTAATAATTAGCCGGCAATGGACCATGTTACATTGCATTTTCTTCCAAGCTCAGATGTACCAGGAAAGATTTTAATGAGCAGTCAGTAACAATCAGTTAAACAAGATGTCAGCACCTATCAGTTACAGCCGTGCATTTTATTAAGCATATGAAGTATCACAATAATTTGCATATTTACTAATCTGTTATGGTTCAAGTTCATGCCAACCACAGTTAAAAGACCACATAGGGATTAAGAAAACTCTAATTTCAAGCCTTAGGAGGGGATAAATCCAAATCACACATCCCACATAAAGCAGTAGGTTAATAAAACACAAATGGCTACTACAGTCACGTTAGTCAGTTCTCTTACATTTTTCCCAGCAAATAATCATTTTCCAGTGGTTCTGTGATGCAAGCAGTAGATGAAAATACATTTTGCTCGTTTCTTTCTGCACTTTTATCCAGAATTAATCATTGATTGAGCTTCAGATTATTCAAATCATCGTGAGAGGAAGATCTGATCCGCACTGGGAGTTTGTTCTATCGTACACAGAGCTAAAAGCCTTTTTTTGTTAGAGTGAAGACTGATAATAAATAAAAATTAGCAACCCTTACCAGTAAAAGAACCCTTTGCCTAATAATTTATTCACTGGATAACACTATGTTCAGGCAAAAACCTAGCTTTTGACAGTGAAGGGCAGGGATTAGTTGATAGAGAATATCCAGTTGTTTTTACTTTTTCAAATGACCAATTTAAGATTACTCTTTGCCTTAAAAAAAGGGGGGCATACACCTTTGCCCAGGTCTTTTGCCTTAAAAACAGATTGCTGTATTGAAAATTAGTACCTCTCCCAGTGTAGATTAAGCATCCGTGTGAAGTTTAGAGGAATGTTACAAGATTTGATGGTGTTTGATGGATGTCAAATGCATTAAAGATTATATTTTAAAGCTCTCTGAGGTTCAGCATTACAGTAGTTTTTTTCATGTGTCAGAACTTGATTATTTTCTCTTCCAAAAGGCAGACAGTTTCTTTTCACTGGTCCTGTAACCAGAGAAGGAAGTACAGACAAAAGTAACACACGAACACTTCTGTCAATGCCTAGAGCAGCATGGATGCCTCAGACATGCATGGCATAGACATACCCAGTGTTATAGTACCAGGACACAGACATTTGGAATCACTCCTCCATCTCAGAGGGGATTCAAATCCATACCTGTACACAGTCTACTCTATCACGTATGCTGGCAGAATATAAAAAGGGCTCTCAGTCTCTCATGCTGAAATTTTCTAATTCTTAAAATTGATTTGACCAGAAAATAGGCAAATTAGTCCAGTCTGTGGGGCACTCTCCTTGGAATGAGAAAGCTGGACATTCCCAGACAGTTTAAAATTTTTTTTTTTTTTGTTTAAAACATATGCAGTTAGCCTTTGGAGTTTGGATTCTTTGCATCTGCATCTCTGCGTGCATCCATGATGTCTACTCTCATATATCATATACTGAAATAACTTTAAATAATTGCTTTGATTTAGGAGGCTTATCTAGGGATGGAAGTCACAGACCCTGGTCCCCTCTCTGATACAGAACAATTTCATAGGTCAGCCCAAATGTTCATCTAGCCCAGTGTCCTGTCTCCAACAGTAAGCAAACAACGGATGCTCTAGAAAGACTACGACAGGAAAAGCATGCAATGATACTTTCAGGAATACATTACTAGCATAGCAAATCTGAGCATGAGGTAGCAACTTTTTATGGAACAATCCTCAGTGGATTTATCTTACATAAATTTTCCAGTGGTATTTAATTACGTGCTGTATGAAGTATCCCCTCTTTTTGTTTGCTCTGAACCCTTTTGACGATTCCCAGTTCTGGTATTAAGTGAAAGAATGAGCAAGAGTGCCTTAGTCACCTTCTCCAGGTCTCTCATGATTTCATAAACTTGAGTCATACACGTCTGTATATCCTTGCTTTCCATGCTGAAGAGTCTTAGTCTATTGAATTGCTACTTGTACGGAAGACGTACCTTTGATTATCCCATCTGATTCTCTCTGACCCCGCCAGTTTTAATGTATCTGTTGTCAGGCATGAGGAACTCACAGAACTTCCTGATGCATCCCAGTTTACTTAGGATTTAACCGGGACATTATCTTTTCTGTTGTGTTCTCTGTTCTTCTCCTAGTAATTTTGCCTTTTTTCACAGGTAATGACTATTGAGCCAACATTTTAATAGATCTATCTATCGTAACTTCATAAAAATTGTAAGTTCAGGACCTATTGTTACATATATAAGATCAAGATTATTTTCTTCATATGTATCAGTTTACACATATCAACAACCAATTTCACCTTCCACTTTATTATCCTGTAACTCAGTGTGGATGTCTTCTAGTGGCAACTCACGATTTGTCAGCTATTCTTTTTTGTTAGTCTGAATGACTTGATGTTAGTAGACATTTGTCACTTCCCTATCTGTAACTCACCTTTTACATACAATGATTATGAATTTCTGGGACACCCAACGCCAGTCTGTGTGGCACTATGCTGTCAAAATCTGCCGTTTATTCCTATCCTTCCTTCCCTCTCTTCATCTGTTACATGTTTTCTCCAATGGCTGTTGGATTCTGCCTTTGTAGAAAAGCACCCAGGCCCTGTGGCTTATTTGACATGTCATGGAGCTTACATTTTTTGTTGCTGTATAATGGCATAACTTCACCAAAAAGCATGGCTCTTGTCCATGTGCCATTGTGCAGTTGACTGGTTTTGGTACACTGATGTGAATTTGAATGCTTTTGAGCTGAAGTGATCTCGAACTTAGCTTTCCGTCAGAGTTTCTGAGAAGAGTGCTCTAACCATTAGGATTTCCTACCTGGGCAGTGCCAGTGACCACATTGTACGAGCAAAGAGGGAGGAACATTTTTTCTTTAAACAAATGAGTAACATACAGAAATATCTCCAGGATAGGGGCCAGTAGACAGTAAGTTTTAGTATTCAGCATATAGATGTTTAAAATTATACTTGGTTTATCTAACTAAAGCTGGTTAATCTAACTGTATGTTCAGCAAAACGCCAGAAGCAGAGGTGGAACTTTACTTTTTAAATCTGAGATTATTACAGATTTCAAGCACTTACATGGACAACTGTATCTTAAAATAGGGTTTACAGATAACAATTTAAAATCAAGTCTTACAATAAAAGGGAAAATCTGATCCAACAAGCAGCAGCAGCAAAATTCCAGGCAGATTTGCCAGATCAGTTTCTGGCTGGAGAGACTTCAGGACAGAATCAATGGAGCCCAGGTTTTTGCTTGTAATGCTGGTAGTTACATTGCAGCAGGTGGCACTGAGATCAGTGACACACTGATCCACTGAAACACTGCTGTCATATTTCAAAACACATAAGACATTAATTCTAGAAGTCTTACTGCATTTGCTTTTCTTTCTTGACTTGGATGCCCTACGGACTCACAATATACAAAGCAATTCCTTGGTTAGGAATGGTTTCCCATAGGTAGAAATAATAATCACTGTGTTAGCTATCCACAATAGATCAGAAGCGTACCGGGGTGGGATCAATGACTTTTCTTATGCCTCCGTTCTTCTAGCACCAACTTTTACTTTGCTACCTTTGGCAGTCTAATGATACAAAGGCTAGGCTTGTTTGTCCTGCTGGCTTCTGTTTCTTCTGCTTACGACCACTCTTCCTGCACTCACTCAGGAAAGGCTCAGCGGCCTTTTCTGTGCAGAACTGTGTGCTTCAATCTGAAGGCAAGCAGTTTCGGCACGAGGTGTACCAGTATAGCAGCTAGACAGAATCTTGTACTTAGCACAAGGCTGTTATCTTGTTTGATTCGTCAAATGAATATCTCACCCTTTACACCTCCTTTTCTGCTTGGAGGAAAGGGTACTATTTCATTTCTCTACATCTTGTACCATCATCTGTTTTTAAGCAGCATTGGGATTGGGTTTGTTTGCATATTGGGATGATTGGCTGTTGATACGGAATTTGCATGACATTGCAAAGGCTATGTTTAGAGATGGAGTCCTCAAAAATACGGGGAAAAAAAAAGTCTTTAAGCTAGTTAGAAAATATTTCTCGATTAGTTAATTTTCCCTTTACCTCTGACAATCTGAAATCACCAGGATCTTTAACAATTTCCATCGTACAAGCTAGGAAAAAGAGCACCGTTTTTCGGCCACACCAAGTGCAGGCAGGTGTCTCGGGAGCTGCCCCAAACCCCGGGGAAGAGCGACCGGCCTGTGGCCCGACCTCCCCGCTCCCCTCAGCTGCCGCTGCCGAGAAAATCCCCCTGCCAAACGCGGGTGTTTGCCCCGCAACCCCCGGCCCGAGCCGCTACCCCCGCAGCCTCTCGTCCCAGGCGCTGTGTCGGGGGGTCCGACCCTCTGCCCCAACCAGGCTGCGGCCGGACACCCACCCACTCCTCTGGCGACACCCGTGACACAGCCGGGCTCTGTCGCGACACCCGCCCCGGCTGCCGCCGCACGATGCTTCCCGGCCCGGCCACCTTACACCGAAGAAGAGTTTTCCCACCGCGAAATCCAGAAGATTGGTCCAGAATCTCAAAAGCCTCCAGAATCCTCTGAATAATCCCCGGGAGCATGACCTCTTTTCCTGACGCGGATTTCCCAATCCTGTTGCCCCTTTAAACCGATGTGAGGGGAAAACTCAGCGTCCCCACGATGCTTTGAAGCCCACATCGAGAGCGGCGGGAGATATTTACATACATCGAACCGTACAAAACTAGTGCTATTCGGGATTTATCTGGGGATGGGGGGCGGGGGAGGGGGAAGCGGGAGGGCTGCTTTCTGGATAAGCAACTGGTTTTCAGCAGCAGAAATACCGACGTGGCTCGCTGCGTAAATGGAAGGCGGCAGAGCAAAGAAAACGCGACGCGCTTCGCTGAACAATTTATTTCGAGTGTCGGATTCCTCCTCGGTTTCTCCGGCTGCAAAACTTTCGAGGCTCTTTCCCCTTCCAGTCTGATTTCCAGTCGGCGGTACCGACCCGTGTCTCCCTAGTATAACGTTATGGGGGGAGTGCTGTAATTGTTAGCGCCGGCAGAGTTATAATTTTGGAAATCAAGGTCTAACCCCTCCCTGGAGCGGAGGGAACGACTGGAAATGCAACAGCTCCAGCGGAATTTCAAGTGGTCGAACAGACCCACGAGTGTGCCTGGGGAAAACTTTGTCCAGCCGGCACCCGAGGCCGAAGAGGTTTGCTTTCCCTCCCTGGCTGAAGGTCCACCGAGAGGGGCGAGGCCGACGTAGGGTCCCTTTCTCCGTTTTTAAATTTTAATTTTTAAACCGTTTTTTCTGTGAGCGGTGATGGGAAAAGCACAATCTGCGAAGCGCCGGGCTGGTTTTATTTTAATGAGAAGCCGGGGAATTCGGACACTGGCTCACAGCTTGAGAGGCCGGGACACACTTCAGTCCCCTCTAAGGCATTCCCCCCACCCCGTCCCCCCAGCCCCTAACGTGAAATATTGGGATGGACTGGAAAAGCGTGAGGGGGAAGGACAAGCGGCCCGGCAGCTGAAGGAGCCCTTCGCCACCCGTGCCGTTGTTGCCGTGTAAATTGCCGCTAATTAACCGAGCCGTGTCACGCTTTACTCTTTGAGGAGCGAGCGTTCCGCGTCCCGAGGCTCCGCAGCTCCCCGAGGTCCGAGCGAGACCTAGACGGGACGGCAGGGCAGAGGCTTGCCCTCCCGCTGGGGAGGGGGAGAAGCGGAGTTCAGCAGCGGTTTTACCCCTCTGCTCCCCCTACTCAGCCGCCGGCAGACTGCAGCCCCTTCTCCCGCCGGGGCCCGCGTTTGTCGGGACCGAGTTTGCCGGCCGGCCGCCCCGGGAGGGGGGGTGGGGGGCTCGGCGGGGAGCCCGGGCCGCCCCGTCCCGCAGGCTGTCGGAGTGGCGGGGAGCACCTTCCCTCCCCGGCCCCTTCCATCTGAGCCGGCCCCCGGTTGAGCCCTTTCACATCGCCTCTCCGCCACCGGCGATATTTAACGACGGTAAAACGCTCTTACCTGCCCCCCGGCTCTCAAAGACTCCGACTGCACGCGGTACAAACACAGACGGCAGCAGGGCTGTAGACACGGAGTCGACAGGGGTTCCGCGCCGCACGCCTGCCCTGGCCCCCAGCATCCTTTCCCCCGGGAGCCCGGGGTCCGGCCTCCCCACCCACCCCCCACCCCCCGACCCCCTGCCATTCAGGAGTGCACCAGGACGGAGTGGAGGGAGCTCTTCCCCTCGGGGCTGCTGCCCGCGGTCTGTTCCAGCAGCGCGGGGGCGGCGGCCGGGGGAGCGGCGGGGCAGATCGGCGAGGCGGCCACCGTCAGGGCGGGGATGGCCGAGGCGGCGGCGGGCAGCGCCGGCGCCGGCTTAATGGGCACCGGGACGGCGGGCATGGTCTGCGCCGGCGGGTGGCAGAGCGCCTTGACGGGCACGCTGAAGGGTCCGTAGTCGGGGGAGACGGGGACGCCGGCCACCGGGTCCATCACCCCCACGTGCGGCCACATGGAGCCCACCACGCCGCTGAGCTGGCTGGGCACCGGGTAGCCCAGGTGGTGCATCACGGAGGCCAGCGGCAGCCCGCCGGCCTGCAGCACCCCCTTGTAATCTCTGCCGATGATGTTCTCGATGGCGAAGGGGTGCTTGAAGCCCGAGGGCGGGCTGCCGCCGTAGGGGGAGAACTGCGGCAGCCTCCCCACGGCGGCGGCGGCGGCGGCGGCCACGGCCGCCTCCGAGCCCGCCAGCCCCGGCACTTTGCCCGGGGGTGCGGGCGGGGGAGGCGGCGGGTGCGGGTGGAAGTAGTGGACCATGTGCGGTGGGGGCGCCAGGGGCTTGCCGAGGCCGCCGCCCCCCGCCCCGCCGCCGCCTCCGCCGCCGCCTCCGCCGCCGGGCAGGTGATGCTCGGGACGCAAGACCTTGAAGCGCTTGCGGCGGCGGAGGAAGCTGCCGTTTTCAAACATGTCCCCGCAGTCCGGGTGCAGAGCCCAGAAGCTGCCCTTGCCCGGCTGGTCGGGGCGGCGGGGGATCTTGATGAAACAGTCGTTGAAGGAGAGGTTGTGGCGGAGGGAGTTCTGCCAGCGCTGCGTGTGCTCCCGGTAGTAGGGGAACCGCTCCATGATGAACTTGTAGATGTCGCTCAGCGGCAGCATCTTCTCGGCAGAGTGCTGGATGGCCATGGCCGTCAGGGAGATGTAGGAGTAGGGCGGCTTCTGGTCGCTGTACGAGCTCTTCCCCGGCCTGGGCATCGCCGCCCCGCCGCAGCCCTACCGCGGCCGCACGGCCCCGCCGCACCGGGTTCCGCTCGCTCTGGCCCCCGCAGATGGCGGGATCGGGATGCCGGAGAACGGCGCTGCCCTGCCCTGCCGCCGCCGCCGCCCACTCCTCTACATCGTGGGCGGCCCACGCGCGACCGCCCCGCCGGTGGGGTCCCCGCACAGCTCCCGCGGACAGCCTTGCTTCGCCCCGCCGCTCCGCCACTCGCCTCGAGGGGGCAGGGGGCAGGTCTCGGCCCCCGCTGGGGTCCCCCCGCTTTTCCTCCCGAAGGCCGCCGAGCCCCAAGCTCCCCGGGCTTCCTGGGCTGCGCGGGAGCCGCCGCTCCGCACGCACCGAGGGCTCGGCGACGGGAAAATGCCCCGGCCCCTCTGCGGAGACGGGGAGGAAGGAAACGAAAACGCTCCTCTCACCCCTCCAGTCTGGTGTCCCCTTAAAAGTTTGCGGCGGGCGGAGGCGAGGGCCGGCAGGGAGAGGAGGGGAGCGGGGCGGTTGCCGCCGCGGCTGTGGCGGGGCTGGGCGCTCCGGCGTGATTTTGTAAGGACGCCCGAGCGGGGAGACCCCCGCGGCTCCTGCCCTCCTGCTATCACATGACAGCGGCTGGGGGACCCGGCTCCCCGGCTCCCCTCTCCCTCCCCCCTCCTCAGCAGGGCGAGGTGGAGCCAGGGGAGCCGAGGGAGCGCCGAGATTCCCTTGCCAAATACGGCTCAACAGTGGCCCGAGAGGGGAGACCCCCCTTCGCCCCCCTAACCCTTCCGCAGCCCCCCTGTCTACTTTCTTCCCCCGTGGCCCCTCGCTCCCGCACGACTCCGGCTCCTAGCAGGGACCGCGAAGGGCTCCCCCCCCGCCGAGCCCCGAGCCCCTCCGCACCCCCCGCCACCGGGAGGTGGAAAACGGGCGAGGTCCGTCCGCCTCCTCCCAAGGGCGAGTCCTGCCGAGCATCCTGGGGAAACGGGCGTCGAGCCAGCCCCGGGAACCGGCAAGAGGAATAACACGGGCCCCTCGGAGCATCATTTCTTGACACCCTTTCCAGTAAGGTTACAAGGCTACAAGCCCAGCGCAACAGCCAGAGAGATGCAAAAAACAAACAAACAAAAAACAAACAAAAAAAAAAGAAAAATCCAACTCTCACTGCCGGCCGATAGAAACCGGCGAAGGCAGCAGCCGCAGCCCCCGCGTCGAGCCGCGCTGCGTAGGGCCGGTGAGGATTTAGACCGGCTCGTTAGCGGGAATCCACGAGCAGCGCAACAATTCGCATCTGTCCTGCCAACGTGTCGTGCGGGAGCAGGCAGGCTGCGGGTTTGGGGCGAGGAGTGGGGGAGCAGGCTCCCTTCGGGGCTGCTGGGAGAGACCTTGCCCGACGGGGAGCGCACGCCAGTGCTCGGTCAGCCGGATGCTATAGGAGGTGTCGGCGTTGCCGACTTTTATTGGCAAAATAGACCTGGTTGAATAATAAATAAAGGGCTGAGAGAGCCT